>NC_134542.1:64731035-65446035 GCF_050624435.1 Tenrec ecaudatus | reverse complement strand
GTTTTCTGTTTCCATTCCTCCTGGCATGTCCTCTCAACCTTGTTCTTGGGTAAATGCTGCCCTCTTTTCAGTCTCCCTGATCAGTGAGCCTGGTCTCTTTGATGATTTTTGAGTTCTGGTCTATAGTCCCCCCACCCTATTCAAGTCCTTTGAATGGTCCTTTTCAGAGCACTTGATAGTGGTAGCTAGGCACTAGCTGGTTCATCTGGTCTCAGGGTTGTTTAGTTGTCTGTTAGTCTTTGGAAAATTGTTTCCATAAGTATTTTGATTTTCATCGCTCCTCTTCCCTCTGGACATGGAGATCCCCGTAGTTGCCCTGTAGATAGCTGCTTATGAGCTTTAAGACCCCAGTCACTTCTCACCAAAGTCGGGCATGGAGCATTGTCTCGTGAACTATGCTACACCAGTTGACCTTGATCTCTGCTGAGGCTATCATCTTAACCAAAGAAAAACACTCTAGACCTTTGCTTTCATCTAAAAGGTGGAACGAATAAAAATAAAATAAAATGTGGAACAAAACTCAGAATGGTAAAAGAGATCAGACTTATGGTCAGATAGAGACTGGTGGGACCCTGAAGACTATGGCCCTTACCCTTGAGGTCTGGAACTGACCTTGACCGTGTGTTGGAATAATCAGCATTTTAAGATCAAAAGGGCAGTGTTTATCCAAAGTTCAGAGGGTTAGGAAGGAAGGAGAAATGTAAACAGGAAACAGGGGGAGGCCGTGGGATCAACAGTGGTGCATTGAAGGGGCTGAATCAGAATGTGCAGAACTTGTTGAACGTAAGCTATACATAAACATTCATCTAATTCACAATCAAATCAAATCAAAAAGGTCCACAATTTCTCCCCCTCTACCGAGGACCTTCTTGTGTTCTCTCAGAGCAGCTGGTAATGGTAGCTGAGTACCATCTAGTTCTTCTGGTCTCAGGATTGTAGAGACTGGTGTTTGCATGGCTCCTTCGTCCACCGGACTAATTGTTCCTATATGTTGTTCAATTTTCATCCCTTTTCTTTCCTCTGAATGGGAGAACATTTTTTAAAAAGATGAAACCAAATGTCCAGAGTATTTCTTCAATTGGCCAAAGGTTCTTAACTAGGTCACTAGGAAAATGAGAACTAAAGTCTATGTCTTTGAATACCTCTTAGTATAGCTTGTTGGTTCCCATCTTCCTTCCTTCTACCCATTCATCGTTCATTCATGCCCTTCTCTCATTCATGTATCTCTTCCTTCCTTCCTTCCTTCCTTCCTTCCTTCCTTCCTTCCTTCCTTCCTTCCTTCCTTCCTTCCTTCCTTCCTTCCTTCCGGAGCTCTCAGAGTGTTCACACATTGGCTGGGCTGCTGAGCGCAAAGTCAGCAGTTAGCTACCACCAGCTGCTCCTTGGGAGAAAGAGGAGGCTTTCTTTTCCCATCAAGAGTTATAGTCTCAGAAATACACAGGTGGCACTTCTGCCCTGTCCTATTGGGTCACTATGAATAGGCACCCACTTGATAGCGGTGAGTTTTGGTTTTTCATTAATAGTGTCTCCCTTCCCTTGTCTTTCTACAAATATTCATGCATGCAACCTGTACACGTTTCATAACAAATGAATATTTAGTGATTTCTTTTTCCAACCCCACCCCCGGCCCGGAATAAAAACCTGAGCGGCATATGGCCTGACAAGTAGGGGTGCAGAGGCACACAGAAAGACTCTGTGAGACTGGCACTACCCTGGAGGATCTGTCTGTGTGGTCCTTGTCACCAGTGTTAGTTTCACTGTCCTCATAGCACTCTGTCTTCGTCAATGCCGCCGAATCCTGATGCAAAACCAGGCTAAAAGGAGCGCAGGACAATCAGAAAAGCCACAGACTCGTTCAGCGACCCCACAGAGACACAGCAGCCTCAGTGGCCATTCTGCAGGCCAGGCGTTAGAGCGCTGGGATTTGGGCTGGATTTCCAGGCACTTGAAAAAAAAAATCCTTCCGAGGTCCTTTCCGCCTCCAGTTCAGCAAGGCAGTCACATTTTCCCGGGCCTCAGACAAACCACAGCGCCCAGATGATATTTAAGCAGGACCCCCTTCTCTAGCCCCCAGCACGGTGAAGGAGGCTCAACCCATCTCAGAGAAAGGAAGGTCACCACGCACCCTGTCTCTTTGTGCACAGCCTCACTGCCATTCCCAGCTGCCTTTGACTCTGACTTTGACTTCAGGAGACAAGAGCTCCACAAACAGGCATAAAGGGGAGCAGGGATCAGGCATCATCTTCCATCTTGCTAACCTGTAACATCCTTCAGGTTAACAAAGGTGGGAGGAGCAGGAGAGAGAGAGAGAGAGAGAGAGAGAGAGAGAGAGAGAGAGAGAGAGAGAGAGAGAGAGAGAGAGAGAGAGAGAGAGAGAGAGAGAGAGAGAGAGAGAGAGAGAGAGAGAGATCCAACAGGAGGGGGCTGAGGAGCAACTAGGCCTGGGGGAGGGGTGGAGGGAGGGCGGAGGGAGAATCTTTCTAAAACTTGTCCCTCTCCCTTTATCTCCCTCCCGCCTCCCGCCCCGCCCATCATGCAGAAGCTAAGCACCATCTGTTCACAGACTGAATGCGCTTGCATTTGCTTTCCATTCAGTAACAGCTTATGTGGGACGCTGATTTTGAAATGAGCAAATATGCCACTGGCCAGGCCGGCCACTGCACGTTGTTGTCCCCTTAAAATTTTACAGAGACAGGCCCCCGCCCCCCAAGGCGGCCGGACCAGGTTCCCCACCCCAGTGCGCAGGTCCTGTGAGCACCACCGCCCGCCTCTGATTACCCCTTGATGCGGAAGCAAGCCTCTCAGCGTTTACGCACTTCATTTATACTGTATCTTAGTTAAAGTACCCTTAATTTAGGTTTTTAAAGATTCTCATTCTCTCTTTCTAGCCTAGTGGTCTAATGAGAGTGTAAACAACTGGAGAACAAAGAATTTACTGTCTTTATGTCCTTTTATTGGGGGGCTCTTACAGCTCTTATCACAATCCATACTTCAATTGTATCAAGCACATTTGTACATATGTTGCCATCATCATTTTCAAAACATTTTCTTTCTACTAGAGCCCTTGGTAAGAATTTACTGTTTTATTTCTTGCATCTAGCCATTCACCCAGTGAGCTCTGCAATACACTGCCATTTGGGCAAACTTCCCAGACTCCCTCTTAAATCTGCATACCTGTGTGTCGCGGGTCCCCAGCTTGTGCACTTTGTTGCTCTAGAAATGGGGAGTCTTGGTGGCCTGGTGGTTACCGGTTGGGCTTCGACTGGCCCACAAGGTCTTCAGTTCGCATCTCTGCTGGAGAAAGGTGGGGTGTTAGTCTGGGAAACTCACAGGGCCAGTTCTACCCTGTCCGATAGGGTCAGCATCGACTCGTTGTGAGTGAGTTTTGGTGAAACACCCGAAGCAATTTCACTACATATGCAGGGCCCCTGGCTGGTGCATATCATATGTTCTCTACTACACAGTGTGTGCTCTTGGGACCCTGCCACTGGTGCCAGGAAGGAAGGACCTTGCAAGATTGCAGACAAGAAAACACTTTGGAGCCCCAAGACAGGGCTTTGAGTCAGTTCCATCTGGTTCTCTGCACTGTTGGAAACGGCATGTCCGTCCCAGTTGACTGAGTTGGAAGGGACATTTTAACATCACCCTGCATCCTGCATCCATAAAAGAATACCTGGGACCTAGTAGCCTCACCCTGGAGCTTGTGAAACTGCCGGTTCTGATTCTTAGTCTCTGAAAGGCAAATTCTCAGCAGGGGGTGAACTGGGATGACCTTGCTTCCATGCCCACCGGTTGGCGGAATGGACTCGGTGGCAATGTTTTTTGCTTGTGTGCATGATTATGGTTTGACGATGCTTTCACAACCGAGTGCGGGAGAATCACAGAGAAGTGACTATAGACTTTCTAATATCGTATAGATATAGCTATCATAATCTCAAAGAGAAAAAGAAAGATGAAATCCTGTGTTTGTTTTTGAAATGTCATCCTAGAAGACATGGAGGTCTCTGCTTAGCTCAAATGGTTTGAGCTCAACTAACCTAAGGGTTAGCAGCTGAAGACCACCTAGCAGGGTTATGGGAGAGAAGCCCCATGTACAGTCTTGAAGGAATCCCACAGTCAGATGATAGAGCATAGTTCATTATTGACCATATCCTACATCTAACTGTGGTGAGTGGGTAGTGAGTGGGGTCTAAAAAACTCGGGAGCAAACATTTAAGGGGCAACTATTGGTATCTCCCTGTCCAGAGTAAAGAAGAAAATCAAAATCCTATGGAAACAACTAATCCAGTGACTAATGGATCAGGCACACACCCATTTCCACCACCCTGAGACCGGAAGAACTAGATGGTGCCCTGCTGCCACTCACTACCAACTGCTCTGGACAGGGAGCATCACATGAGAGGAAGGTCGTGAACAGAGTGAGAGAAACATATAGGACAGAACTCAAAATCAGAAAAGAGACAAGGCTGACTGATCAGACAGATTGATGAGGCCCCTCAAACTCTGGCCCTTAGCCCTTCTTCAGGTCTGGTGCTAACTCAGCTCCATGTTAATAATAAATCAATTGGATTGTGATAAGAATTCTACGAACCCCCAATAAAATGATTTAAAAAAAAGAAAGAAAAAGGACAGCATTTACCTAGGACAAAGCTTGGAGGAGAAATGGGAACAGGAATCAGGGAGATAAGCCCTGGTCCACAGATGGAAACGGACCAATTGAAACAAAAGTGTGTGTGATTGGGCGAATGTCAGACTGATGACCTGCTCTGTAAAACATCACCTCATTTACAGCGAAAAGTTTAAAACACAAAGAGAGTCTCCTGGGCGACCTGGTTCCATACCGACTACAAGCAAGCAAGCATACGGAGTAGATCCTCCCTGTGAGGCGTGGGGCCTCAGGAGTTGGAATTGACTTGGTGGCGATGGGCTTGGCTTTTGTTGCAACTGCTTTTGAAAACGTGTATACAGAAACCAGACCTTCACTGGGCTATAACTCCTGGCCATCGAGTCCATTGTGACTCATAGCCACCCTGTAGGACAGGGTGGAACTGCCCCTGTGGGTTTTCAAGAGTGCAATTAAAAGAAATCATTTTATTGTGGACTCTTACAGCCCTTATAACATTCCATACATCCATTGTATCAAGCATATTTGTACATATGTTGCCATCATCATTTCCTAAACATTTATGTTCTATTTGAGTCTGTGGTATCAGTCCTCCCTCCTTGTGACCCCTTGATGAATTATAAATTATTATTATTATTTTCATATCTTACACCGACTGCTGTCTCCCTTCACCCACATTTCTATTGTTCATCCCCCCCACCCCAGGCTGTTATTTGTTAATCATTGCGACCAGTTTCCCCTTCCTCCCCAGCTTTCCGCACCTTTCCTTTACCCTCCTGGTATCCATCCTCCAATTTCCGTTCCTGAGGGGTTTATCTGACCTGGATTCCGAGTGTCCTGAGCTCTTATCTGCACCAGTGTACATGCTCCAGTCTAGCCAGAACTGAAAGACAGGACTGGGGACATGACAGAGGGGAGTGAGGAAGCTCAAAGGACCAGAGCAATGTTGTGTGTCATCGGTGCTACACTGCACCCTACTTGACTCATCCCTTCCTCGTGACTCTTCTCTGAGGGATTGTCCAATTGTCTACAGATGGGTTTTGAGTCTGAGATCCAACCCCCTCATTCTCAACAATAAGGTTTCTTTTTTTGTTTTGGGTCTTCTGATGCCTGTTACCTGATTCCATCAACACCTCATGATCGCACAGGGTGGTGTGCTTCTTCCATGTGGCTTGTTGATTCTCTGCTAGATGGCCGCTTATTTAACTTCAAGCTGTTATGACCCCAGATGCTATATCTTTTGGTCGCAGCTGGGCACCATCATCTTTCTTCACCACATTTGCTTGTACACCCGTTTTGTCTTCAGTGATTAGGTTGGGAGGGTGAGCATCACAGAATGACAAGTTGTTAGAAAAAAGTGTTCTTGCCTTGAGGGAGGGCTTGAGCCGAGCCCAAAGTCCATCTGCTTCCTCAATGTACTGTCATATAATATATGTACACAGGCCAATACCTTGTATTTTCCACACTTCAGGTTTTTTTGGATCTGTCTTAATTTTTGTTGAATTTAGAGTTCATGCTGTTATGCATGACTGAGCTGGCACGGTATCCAGGTATATTGTGTTTTATTGCTTTTCACAGATATTGTGGGTTTTGTTTTTAATAAGCTGAAGATTTGTGGCCACCGTACATCACACCGGTCTACTGGTGCCCCCTTTCTAACAGGCTGCTTGCTTTGTGTGTCTGTGTCACATGTTGGGGATTTTCACACTATTTCAAACTTTATCAAAATGCTACAAGGATGTTACTTTGAGGATGAAGGCGCACGTGACCCAAGCTGAGGGAACAGCCTCATGCACGTAGGAAAGTTGGACAATGAATAAGGAAGATGGAAGAAGAATCAATGTATTTGAACTCTGGTGCTGGTGAAGAATATTAGAAGTCATGGACTGCCAAAAGGACCAACACATCTGTGGAAGTACAGCTAGCAGGCTTCTTCGAAGCAAGGATACGAGACGTCATCTCATATATTATGGACACATTATCAAGAGAGACCAGTCCCTTGCTCGGTAACGTGGAGGAGCAGCTAAAAGGAGGAAGGCCCTCGATGAGATGGATGGACACAGCCAGTGGCTTCAGCAATGGGCTTACCCGAAAGGACCATAGTGAGGATGGTGCAGACTGGCAGTGTTGCCCTGTTATACATCGAGTCGCTGTGAGTCAGAACCTGCTTGACGGCCACCCAGGGTGACCACAACTGCACACATGAAGGACTACTGTCTAATGCGACGCCCTGAGAGACCAAAAGGATGCACTTAATTGACATGGTCTGGACCAAACTGGCAATATCTCCAAGGTGTGTCTATAGAGCACCAGGAGCCTGAGTGGGTTCTGAATTCAGCTGCTGGTGGAAAGGTCAGCAGTTTGAAACCCCCTCTTGCTCCATGGGAGAAAGATGATGCTTTTTACTCCCCTAAAGAGTTAGTCTTGGAAACCCATAGTGGCAGTTCTACTCTGCCCTATATGCAGATGACAATGACAGTGGCATCGGAAGAGCAAGGTGAGTTGTGGGAAAGGAAAGGCAGAAAAGGATCAGATGTTTCCTTGAAATGCTTGTCTACTTCATGCCCCAGCAGGTGCCGAAGCCCGCCCTTCCTCTGATCTGTGCACATTAGCTGGGGCAGAGAATTGGTCTCTCTTTCCCCCCCCCTTTGCCAAAGGTCATTCCAAACCATTCAGCTTTGTGTGGCCCGCTTCTGCTCAGTGTGTCCTCCTTAGCAGCACACGCTCCAGGTGTCACCGTAATAACCAGAAACAGGAAAGGTGACAAAGCAGGAACTGTCCTGGCCCTGTCCTTAACAGTGAAGCCATGGTCACAGGTCCTGCATGAGTCCTCTGGACCCCGTGGCCTCTGCAGCAGAGACCTAGTGTTTGAAGGTTCCCTCTCCATGGTCCAGGAGACAGTGAACCACCACTTTTACTGTTTCACCTTTCTGGGTGCTGGATGTTATTCAACAGTATGCCCAGCAATCACATCCTGAGGTTTTGGATGGACATGAATTTGGGGAGGACACAGTTCAATCCACTACATCCATTCTTTTAAAAAACATATAAAATAAACAAACCACAACACATTTCAAAGGCTTGTCTTAAGTAAAGCAGCCTTCTAGTGAGACATCAACAAATCCACATGGAAGAAGCACACCAGCCTGTGTGATCCAAGGGTTGCAAATAATAAAAGATCCCATGGAGGGAATGGTACCAGAGCTTAAATTGTGAACACTTGGGTAGCAGAGGCTATGGGTGACAGTGGATCCCCCAAATCCATTTGCAGTGTCCCCACACGAAGTCCCCAGTGAATCCCCCTGAACACTGTCCAGAGATGAGAACAGCCTTGTTATGAGACGGAGAGCATTGCAAAGTGGACTGTGGCTGATGCAATTAGGTTAATATGTAACACCTTATCATTCCATCTCCCTTTTGACTCATTTTCAGTTTTCAATATTTTCTGCTTTCTTTTCTATTGAGGTTTTTCCTATGTTTTGTCTAGTTATTGTTGTTGGGTTTTGGTTGTTTGTTTGCTTCATGTTTGTGTTTTATATGCTTTCTGTATATGAAACCTGGAACAGGTAGACCTATAGAAACTGTATCTGGATTGATCATTGCCTAGGGGCATGGCAGGGCCGATTGGGAGAGGGGAATGGGGAACTAATAACAATGAGTACAGGGAGAAAATAATCTGAAATTGATTGTGGTGATGATTACTCAACTCTTATTAATTTAATTGAATGATTAAATTGTATGATACGTGAAGTCTATGCCAATAAAACTATTTTAAAATATTGTAAAAATAACCCACATAGAGCATTAGTGAAAGCTTTTGTATTGCGTTCACTTAAACACTATTTTTTTCCCCCAAACCACTTAAACACTATTTAAGGGAGTTATTTCACTTGATAGTAGTTATTTGGTTACTTGAGGTCATGATATCTTTTAGGTTAATATCAAAATCTGTTTTCATCAAAATCGCTCCATAGTCATTTATTAAAAAATCTTAAGAAGCATCTCTCCTATTAATCTCATGATTTAGATGCTAACCTGAGCCTTAAAGTTGACAGGTGGTTATTTGAATGCCATTTTCCATCCTTTAATAGAAATATTGGGGAGTAATTATTTCATCCCCAATATAGGTTTTAAAGGATTACTTGTGGCTCAAAGGTTATGGGCTCATTTGCAAACCCACAGACCAGGAGAAAAGGCCTGGCAATCCTGCTCCCATAAAGGTTACTCTCTAGGAAACCCAATCGTAACTAAGAAAAGAGTCTGAATCAGTCACACACCATTTTTCTTTAAAAAAAAGAAATCATTTTCATTGGGGGCTCATACAACTCATCACAATCCACACATTCATCCATTGTGTCAAGCACATTTGTACATTTGTTGCCATCATCTTTCTCAAAACATTTGCTTTCTACTTGAGCCCTTGGTATCAGCTCCTCATTTTCCCCCTGCCTTCCCACTCCCTCCCTATGCACCCTTGATAACTTATAAATTATTATTTTATCATGTTTTACACTGACCAATGTTTCCCTTCACCCACTTTTCTGTTGTCCGTCCCCCAGGGAGGGGGTTATATGTACAGCTTTTGTGATCGGTTTCCCCTTTTTACCACACTTTCACCTTACCCTCTTTGTATCTTTACTCTCATTATTGGGCCTAAGGGGTTCATCTGTCCTGGTTTCCCTGTGTTTCCAGTTCCTATCTGTACCAGTGTACATCCTCTGGTCTAGCCGGATTTGTAAGGTAGGATTGAGATCATGATAGTGATGGGGGAGGAAGCATTAAAGAGCTAGAGGAAAGTTGTATATTTCATCAGTGCTATACTGCACCCTAACAGGCTCGTCTCCTCCCTGTGACCCTTCTGTAAGGGGATGTCCAGTTGCTTACAGATGGGTTTTGAGTACCCACTCTGCACTCCCCCTCATGCACAATTATATGATTTTTTTTTGTTCTTTGATGCCTGATAACTGATCCCATCGACACCTCATGATCACACAGACTGATGTGCTTCTCCCATGTGGGCTTTGTTGCTTCTCAGCTACATGGCTGCTTGTTTATCTTTAAACCTTTAAGACTCCAGATGCTATATCTTTTGATAGTCAGGCACCATCAGCTTTCTTTAGCACATTTGCTTATGCACCTGCTTTGTCTTCAGCAATTGTGTCAGGAAGGTGAGCATCATGGAATAGAACAAAGTATTTAATAGAACAAAGTGTTCTTGCATTGAGGGAGTACTTGAGTAGAGGCCCAATGTCCATCTGCTACCTTAGTACTAAACCTATAAATATATGCACATTGGTCTATTTCCCCATCATCATATATAAATATATTTACATATGTACATGCCTGAATCTAGACCTCTAGAAACGCCCTTTACCTTCTAGTTCTTTTCTCTATTTCTTTTACTTTCCTCTTGTCCCTCTATCATGCTCAGCCTTCATTTGGGTTTCAGTAATTCCTCTCAGTATCATTGCCCTTGATGAAGCCCTACCAGGCCTCCTGCACCCTCCTCACCATCAATTTTGAATCACTTGTTTTCCCTTGTCCCTGGGTTTGTTAACACCACTTCCTTCCCCCCTCCCCCTCTCCCTTGCCTCCCCTGAACCATTGGTCCCATTGTTTTCTCCTCCATATTGTTTATCCCACCTGTCTTATCTAGATAAACCTGCAGAGATAATAATATGCACAAAAAAACAAGACAGCAAAACAAAGCAATAAAAGAAAACAAAACAACAACAAAAAATGACCAAAAAAAACTCTGCAAATAGTTTAAGGTCTGTTTGTTGACCTTTAGGAGAGTCACACGTCTTTTTCATTCAATATTACAAACCTAGTTATTAGGCATCCATGGTCTTCACCATCATGAGAGTCACAAAAACTTTAGGCTGTGTTTATATATGTACGGGGGTAAGTAAAGAACATTGCTACAAAGTCAACAAAACCTTTATTTGACATAGTTGTCTGCATGTGACCAATTTCCTACAGGAGTGATTGATGGAGTGAAATGATCTCTCTCTTTTGAAAGGAGACCTGAGCAACAAAGAAACTCTTTCTGGTCTGATGGTGATTTCCAGCTACTTTGTGGAGCCGAAAGAAAGAGGCCCAGACAACATCACTGGGAAATAATTTATTACTTGAATCAATAAAAGTGGCCAATCTGGTCCAGTGCCTGGCTTGGGGGCAAGTAGTATGTCATGCTCATTGGGAAGACCAAGTTCCCAGGGCTCCAGAGAGATTATGGCATCAGAAAGAGTGGTGGAAGGAACCCTGGAGGGACACATGGCTAAGTTCTTGACTACGAACTCGAAGGCTGATGGTTCAAGCCCAATCAGCAGCTCCGTGGAGGAAAGGCCAGCTGACCTCCTGTTGTCAAGACCACAGCCATGGAAACCCTGTGGGCTAGTTCAATGTTGGCACATGGGGTTGGTGAGCCCAGTAACCGCAAGGAGTGGTGGGTGGAGGTAGGAGAGGTCAGTGGGGAAAGGAACCCCGTCTCCTGTTTCTCAAGTGCTGCTCTTTCCAAGGCAGGGAGATGCAGGCCTGTTTTCTCCCTAGACACTGCATCAGGCAGCCTTGGGACACATTCGGTCTGGTGTTCACGGAGAGAAACAGCCGCAGACGCATGAAATGAGAGAATCTGACACTAACAAGAAACAAAGAAAAGTATGGCTCTTATGACCTCCCATGGAGAAACTATGTCATAGCAGGTGATGCAATATGTGAAGACTTTTGGGGGGTGGGGGTGGGGGACAGCATCAATTATGCGTTACGCCAATGGGGATCGGAGCTCCCTGAGCCGGTATTGGGGGAAGGGGCCTTCTCCCAGACCTGTGTGACGTTGCAAGCATGGACGGCATTTGGAGGTGGAGGTGAGATGCCCTCTCTGTTCCCCTCTATAGGCCTCACCTCTTTACCTCGTCACAGGATTCCTGAAAACAACTCTCCCCTTCTGATGTCTCCATTTGAGTGAATCCATTTCTTCATTCTCAGAAAAAGGGAGGCATACACTGTTGTACCCAACATGATTTGTACAACAAGGGAGATGGTGTGTGGAGCGGCTTCTGAGATGCCCACCAGGTCCCCCTTTAGGCGGTGGCGTGTGATGACTGGTGGCTGGTAGCTGGGTCCTTTCCTGGGACTAGCTCTTGGCCAATGTCCTGTGCCCTCCCTGGGGGGACCAGCTATCTGTGACTTGTGGTAGCCGGTGGGGATGAAGGGTTCAGGCCCTGGACCGAGCCTCCATTCAGGACACCTCTGCAGGGCCAGTGCAGCGCTCCCTGCATAATGGCAGCAGCCGCAGCAGCTTGTCCTTCTGCCCCAACCGCTCTTCGGCTTCTTACTGGAGTGAGTGCCTGCGAGCATCCCCCTCCCCCACCCCAAGTCACGCTTCCAGGCAACTCTCAGAGCTCTAAGGTCTGCTATCCAAGGCGTCTGTGGTGTGGCAAGGCCTCCTGTGAGCTGGCTACCTGATTCTTCAAGAGAGGCCCAGTCTTACTGATTGTGTCATTGCCACCAAGTCAGCTCCAGCTCACGGTGATACAGGGCAGCATTGCTCTACACGGTTCACAAGCCTGCGACCTTTCAGAGGCAGGTCTCCGGGCCTGTCTTCTCAGGCCCCTGTGGGTGGTTTAAATGGCGGAATTTTCATTTCGTAGTCAAGTGCAACCTAAGGATTCTTTACTTAGGGGGTGGTATGAGTTTACAGGGACAAAAATTTGTTTTGAACCAAAAGAGAGATAAGATATAAGAACCAGGCAAGTATGGGGTCGAAATATCACCTTCCCTGCCCAGAAAGCAGGTATTGGGAATAGGACTAGTCTTTGGTAGCTTAGTGTTTGTGCGTTGGGCTACTAATTATAAGGCCAACAGTTCGAAACCACTAGCCGCTCTGTGGGAGAAAGAGGAGGCTTTTCTCTCATAAAGAGCTACAGTGCAGTATGGCAACAATGAACCATATAACTGTCCTCAAGTTCTTTAATGCTTGCCCACCCCCACCCCCGCCTGCCCACTATCACAATCCCAATTCTACCTTACAAACCAGATTAGACCAGAACGTGCACACTGCTACAGGTAAGAGCTGGAAACACAGGGAATCCAGGACAGATGAACCCCTCAGGACCAATAATGAGAGTAGCGATATCAGGAGAGGAGGGGGAAGGTGGGATAGAAAGGGGGAACCGATCACACAGATGTACGTATAGCTCCCTCCCTGGGGGACAGACAACAGAAAAGTGGGTGAAGGGAGATGTTGGACAGTGTAAGATATACCAAAATAATAATAATTTATAAATTATTATAAAGGATTCATGAGGGAGGAAGGATGGCGGGGGAGGGAGGGGAAAATGAACTGATACCAAGGGCTCAAGTAGAAAGCAAATATTTTGAAATGATGATGGCACCAAATGTACAAATGTGCTTGATACAACCAATGTATGTATGGATTATGATAAGAGTTGTACGAGCCCTCAATAAAATGATTTAAAAAAGAATGACAAAATTTTTTTTTAAAAGCTACGGTCTAGGAAACTTACAGGGGCGGTTCTGCCCTGTCCTATAGGGCCACTCCGAGTCAGCATAGATTCAACAGCAGTGAGTTGGGGTGTAGGAATGAGCTGCTTGAACCCAGCCTCGATGCTGGCCAGTGCTGGACTGAGCGAGGGCAGAGCAGAGGGCATCTGAGGTGACCGCACCCTAGGCATCGACCCACACAAGCCAATCAGGACGCAGCTCCGCCTTCCCAGGGGAGGTCTGAATTGGGGAGAGGCTGTGAGTGTTATGCTAGTTAAGCTTCCTACGCGTGGAAGAAAACATAAGGAGTTGGGGAACAATTGTATCCCTAACAGATGGCACTTGCCCTTCTGAGAGTCTTGTCTCTTCCTTGGGAATTCAGTCATTCAACAAATTAATTCCACAAATGTTACTGATTGCCTATTCCACGGCAGACACTAACAGACACACAAAGCCCTGAGCTTGTGGAGGTTGCTATGGGGTGGGGGTGAGGGAGAGTGCAGACTGGACCCCAGATAGATGAGTGAAGTATGGAGTGAGATGGACCGTTAGCTAGACATGATCAAGAGACCAAACAGCCAACCAACCAACCAAAAAAAACCCCAAAACCTAAACTAAAAAATCCCGACCATTGTCCACCCGTTGATTCCGGCACCTGGCAACTCCATGCGTGTCAGACAGAGCTGGGCTTCACATGCTTCTCTGGAAGGAGATTGGCAATCTTTCTGCCAAGGTGCTTGGAGGTGGACTCGAGTCTCCAACCTTTGGACTAGCATTCCGGTGCGTTTACCATTCGTACCCCCCAGGGCTCCTCGGACAAAAAATTGGAACACAAGAAACATCTTCCTTCTGCTTGGTTATAAGGGGCTGCCTGCTGTGGCCCCAATCCCAACTCCCAGCAACCCCTTGTGACATAGTAGATCGGCTCTGAAGGGTTTCCCTGGCTGTCATCTTGATGGGAGCAGGTGCTTGGGTCCCCTCTCCCATGAAGTGGTTGGTGGGTTTGAACTACCAATTTTTTACTTAAAAGTCCTGTGCTTAACCATTGTGAGACATTACTCCCTGCCATTAGGTCAATGCCATCTCATAGAAACCCCTATGGCACAGGGTAGAATTGCCCCTCAGAGTTTCTGAGTCTGTAACTGTTTACGGAAGTAGAAAGCCCTGTCTTTCTCCAGAGAAGCAGTCGGTGGTTTTGAACTTCTGACCTTTCGAATCGCAGCCCAACTGGTAACCACAATACCACCAGGGCTTGCTATTGTGACACCAGGGCTCCTAAGACAGAGACTAACCCCAAGGGCCCACTACCACTGAGTCAATTCCAACTTACCGAAGGTTTCTGAGGCTGTAGATCTTTATGGAGCAACTGGGGGGTTTGAACTGCTGACCTATCTGTCCACAGCCTGATGCCTAACTCATTGTCCCACCAGGGCATCTTTAACTCGAATCAAACTCACAACCATCAAATCACTTCTGATGCATAGTGACCCTACAGGACAGAGTAGAACTGCCCCTGTGGGTTTCCGAGCCAGAAGCAAGTCTGGATGGGATTAGAGCATGTCTTTTTCTCCTAAGGAGTGGCTGGTAATTTGGAACTGATTAGCAGTGCAGTGCGCAAACCACTACGCCACCAGGGCTGGGGACTTAGGTTTACCACTTGAACTGTGCTGTTGATTTCAATCCCCTTAACCTCTGATACTTCTGACACTGTCCTCTCCCACCTCTGTCTCGTTACACACTGCTCCATCAGACCTTCTCCTTCATCTCTGTCAAGCTCAGCTGTGGGAGGCGACCTTGACTCTCACCATGAGAACACGGGCATCCTACGTGTTTTCCACGGGCAGAAGGTCAGCATTCTTTTTCTGTTTTTAGTTCTGTTCTTTGCCCTCCTTCAGTGCTGGCCTAACCCTCTCGGCCCACAGCCAGCTCTGAATGAGCCTGCCCGGCCCCACATGCTGTTAGAAGCCAGATAACAGGCTTGTTTCTGCCTTGTGGCTGCGGTCATATGATGCCTGGGACAAAATCGCCTGTCTCCATTTGGACACCCCGTATGTTTGAGGGATATCCTGACTTGGTGGGTGTTCTTGGTCATTCTCCCAGCTTCTAGGAATGCCAGCCCCTTTCTTTGAGAGAACTGTTCTCTCACGCCATGTAGACCCAATTGGGAGATTCAGACTTTTGTAGGCCCACATTTGCCTGTATACAGTGTCTGGTCAGAAGATAGGCCCATGGTCAGACTGTACTAACCATGGTATCCCACTGCCTGGCCATAGTGACATGTATCCAGACGGGTGACTCAAACCATACCAGAGGTCTTAGCCAGCTAGGCTAGCCCCGACGTTGGGCACAGAACAAAACTGAAGGCAGAGAAAGACTATTGACCTCCTATCACTGATAAGCACCCTAGAATGCCCACAACCTCATGGCCAGAGAGGGAAGACCACTGCCTACAGCTGAGCCCGACAAGGATGGGGTCATGAGGAAAAGCTGGGAGATGTGGACCCATTGCTATAGTAACTACAGCTCTGTGGTAGGGTAAACTGGCTGGTGCAGGAGGAAAGGAAGCAAGTGAGAGAGAGAGAGAGAGTTGAGAGAAGAGGGCCAGGCTAGACTGAGTCTCTCCCTGTTGCCGAGCATGGCCGCAAAATAAGCCCTCAGAGACTTGGGCCATACGTTCGACAGTGGCTGGTCCCCGGGCTGAGTACGGAGAGTTCCAAGTCACCAGGTGTTCTTGAATCCGTCACATAAACATTGCTGGGACAGAGCTGATGAGGTGGTTCATCTCTGAGGTGTTAACATAAAATTGATTTTGAAAATGTACATGAATACATATACATATGTGTATATATATGTATATATATATATACACACACACATATAAAGAAAAGTACACTTACCTATGCTTCTAAGGTAAGTCATTGGTTTCTTTATTTCAAATCAATTTTTTGTTGGTTTATTTTAATTTTTTAAAAATCATTTTATTGAGGGCTGGTACAACTCTTATCACAATCCCTCCAACCATCCATTGTGTCAAGCACATCTAAATAAATTTTATAGGTAATAATACTGATTAAAATGGAGGCGGGATCATGCAGCAACAGTAACTGGTAGGACAAGACATCGTTGTGTGGGGCTGGCTGTTCAGCAAACGAAATTCCTTCTTCCAGAGGCCCACCGCCCCCTCAGACTGGTAAAGCCCCAGTATCCGCAGTCAGACACATTGTGAAAGGTTGTGTCATCAATAAATCCAGCTGGGAACCGAAATGCAAGTAGAGTAAAGTACAAACCAGCACAGACAGAATTCTGGGCTCCTTCTTGTTTTTGCTTTTTCACTATTGAAATTCCAGCCCCCCCCCCATCATTTCCAAAAGTAACATGTGCTTATTATTGAGAGGTTCTAACAGATCAAGAGAAATAAGAATAGCCTTCTTAGTGAACTAAGAAATTAGTTCACCCTATGAGACGGCGTAGACTTGACTGATGGCAGTGCGTTTGGGTTCTTTGAGTTGTAAACACTTTAGCAAGGAGCCCTGGTGGCATTTCGGGTTCTGCATTGGGCTATTAACCACAAGGGCAGCAGTTCGAAATCCCTAGCCTCTCCATGGGAGTAAGATGGGGCTTTCTATTCCTATACAGAGTTAGAGTCTCAGAAAACCCGAGGAACAGCTTTACTTTGGCCAGTGGGTCACTGAGGAACTCTGGTGGCCTAGTGTTTCCATGTCGGGCTGCTACCTTCAAGGTCAGCAGTTTGAAACCACCAATCGCTTGGTAGAAACACAAGATTTTCCACCACTGTAAAGAGTCACAGTCTCAGAAATCCACAGGGGAAGCTCCACTGTGTCCTAAGGGTCACTATGAGTCGGAATTCACTTGATGGCAGTGAAATGCTGAAGCATTATATACCTTGATATATGTAATTCCACTTTTCCATCCACATATATACATACAAATATGCTTGATACAATATGGATTGTTACAAGAGCTGTAAGAGCCCCCAATAAAATGATCTTTAAAAAGCAAAACAAACAGTTTTAGCACCAGGGGACTAAAAATAAATTACAATATACTCAGGCCATAAAATATCTGACAGTAATTAAAAATGATACAATTAACTCCTAAAGGGGAAAAAAGGTTATAAAACAGAACATACTGAGCAATACTATTTTCATTTGTATGTATATATGTATAAATTATTATTATTTTCATGGTGCTAAAACTTTTGGTTGTTCTAATGTTCATAATTATTCTTGTTGAATAGACCTCTGTATTATCAATCCATTGTCAACCCAGCACTTTCTTATGATGAGCTCCTTGAACAGGGATGTATATTTAAAAATCTTTGGACACAATGCCCAGTGCTCTTCTCCATAGTCTTTTACTTGAGTGTGTTAGTCTGGGTAGACTAGAGAAGCAAATCCAGGGAGATGCATATGTGTATAAGAAAGAGGTTTATATACAAGAGCAATTGAATATTGAGAAAACATCCCAGCCCAGTCTAGATGAAGTCCATAAGTCCAATATTAGTCCATATGTCTCATACCAATCTGTAAAGTCCTCTTCAGACTCACAAAACACATGCGATGATGCCGAATACGGGAAGATCACAGGCCAGTGCGTGCAAAGTCTTGTGGATCCAGTGGCAGTAGAAGCATCTCAGTGCTGGCGAGGGTCTCCACGTGGCTCCTCTAGTTCTCAGGGCGTGGGGTAAATCAGCGTAGTGCCATGTGTCTCGTCAGTAGAGTGTCTCTCAGGAAGTGAGCTGAGAGAGAGTGTGTCTCCTACCTCCAAGGAGGAACTACAGGAGCTCCCAGAATCCTCAGGAGAAGGCCATGCCCACCCAGATTGAGAGACTGGACTCTACCCATTCAGTCCTAATCCTCTCAAATCCCAAATTGACACCAGATTATGTAACTACCACAATCAGACACTGTGAAAAATTTCCTTATGGTTATTATTCAATGAATAGATATGCCATTGATCAGATTCAGTGGATGAAATGCTTCTTGATTTTTACCCTCAGAGTGGCCCATTCAGCGGTGTAAGGGCTACCCGGAAATAGTTGAGGTAAGAATACATGCGACATTTTTATCTTAGTTGGCAGGAAAAGCAAGAAAATCCATAGAGGGCCTCACAACACGTCACAGAATCCATGTCGTCAATCACTGTCTCTGTGAATGCTGGTTTCAATAGGCTCATTTTGTCTCATCAACTAGATATCCTTTGGGAGTGCTACTCATTACTACTTCAGAGGGACATCATTCACTCTAGGTCGAAAGCAAGGGGTCTGGATTTCCAATATGAGGCCCAGCGCTTCCGATATCACGCGCTCCGGCTCCCTGGACAACGCCATCACTGCTCAGGAACCTTGCCGAGCAGACTGGCAGCCAACACCAGCAGCAGCTGCTCAGGCCCGAAGGCGGGGCGGGTCCATGAAGAACCTGAGCTCAGTGGACTTAGCCCTACTTATCTCGACGTGAGGTCACGATACAGATGCCAGAACTTCACTTTCCACAATTGTCTATTTTTGCTAATTGCGTTTACCTTGCTCTTTTTCTTCACATCCCACACAGTTTGACATTTCAAAAAAGGTATTTAGTCGCTGAATTTAAGCAAATTGGTCCACGGAACTCCCCAGTGAGTAGCAAATTCTGAGTCAATGCTCACCGCGTCCTAAATGTTAACACCGCTTTCAAAGCAGCTCAGCAACGCCTCGGCTCCGGCTAATTTTAAATTGTGTGTACAGAGTTACACGACTCCCCCACCCCCTTTGATGAATCAGAATATCAAGTTCTATTTGGTCAGCTCTTCCACTACTATTCTTTGCAATAGACCAGTTAAAATTACATTAAAAAAGCAGAGAATTACGTTTTAAAAGCAGAGAATCCGCAGAAGGTTCGTGATAGGAGAGAACACATTTCTGGTGCAGGCGAGAAACTTCTGGATGTAACGTTCTACAATCGTCTTTCTTAAAGAAGAACAAAGAAACCTCTGGAGTTACAGGAGCGTCTTTTGTTTGGGTTTGTTTTATTTTTAATAAGTGCTGGCTGGTTTAGAATTATGCTCATGAGAGGTTCAAAGTGAAGACAAGGACTGGCCACGAGATGAGTGGCACACGCTGTAGAGTAATTCTGAAAGGCGGTGAGACCTGACCAAGGGGCCACAGGCAGTTATCGTCTACTTTAAGCCCCAAGCCAAGCCAGTTGCCATCATGGTGAGCCATGTGTGTGAGACTGTAGATCACCCCAGGTTTTCTAATGGCTGACTGTTGTTTTAAAAAATCATTTTATTGGGGGCTCTTACAGCTCTGATAACAATCCATACGTCCATTATGTCAAGCACGTTTGTGCACATGCTGCCATCATCATTTTCAGAAACATTTTCTTTCTTCTTGAGCCCTTGGTATCAGCTCCTCATTTTTTCCCGTCCTTCCCCACCCTCCCTCCCTCACGAACCCTTGATAATTTATAAATTATTTTTTTTCATATCTTACACCGACTGCTGTCTCCCTTCACCCACTTTTCTGTTGTTCATCCCCCTAGGGGCGGTGTGTGTGTGTGTGTGTGTGTGTGTTACATGTGTGTCAATCATTGTGATCAGTTCTCCCTCTCTCCCTGCACCTTCTCCCTACCCTCCTGGTATCACTACTCTCATGATTGGTCCTGAGTGGCTTATCTGTCCTGGATTCCCTGTGTTGCCAGCTCTTATCTGTACCAGTGCACATGCTCTGGTCTAGCTGGATTTGAGGTAGAATTGGGGTCATGATAATGGGGGGGAGGAAACATTAAAGAACTAGAGGAAAGTTGACTATTACATTGGTGCTGTACTGCACCCTGACTGGCTTGTCACTGATTGTTTTTTAGGAAGCAAATCACCAGACCTTTCTTCTGAGGTACCTCTGGGGGGATGTGCATTGCTAACCTGGCAATTGGTAGCTGAGCACTTAACCATTTGAACCGACCAGGGACGCCACATCTCCAAGTCTAGGTTTGCTTAAATTGCTGTCCTTCAGAAATCTATTTTTCTCTTGCACTTAAGCCTTCTGTTGGAATTCCCCCAATACACTACCCACTTCCATTCCATTGTCACCTTTGACCACGAAGAATAGACATTTTTATCATAATATTTTCGTGAGGACCAATTTCCATGTCCTCTTTTTGTTAAAAAAATGCCTGAGCACAGTCCTGTAAGATGCAGATTCATCAGCTCATATCACAGTTATTGGAGGCCCCGTTTTATTGTATGTAAGCCGTCCTGCCCTTCCTACATATCCCTTCTCATTATTTGTTGCCCTGCTCGAGGCAGGGGGTATAAGAATCCTCATGGATCACGGCCTGTTTCCTGTCTGCTGTTCTGCACCATGCTGTGTGCGAGGACACAGCCCCCTCCTGTAGCCTCCCAGTAGAAGGTAAGACCTGCCTGCGTCCATGAGGGTTGGGGAAGGTTGGCCCTGAAGTCCAAAGCAGAGGCCTGCGTTTGAGACAGTACTGCTCTCAGCACGCCTCATCCTGCCCATCTCACCCACAAAGAGCTCCTCCTGCAGGGAGTTCTAGTCCGGCCCCGTGGGCAAAGGGGAGGCCCCTTTGCTATTCTTTGCTAAGGGCCCAAAGATAAAAACAGTGGCTTACGACTGTGTTTAGAATTACATTTCCAGTCTGTCCAAAGAGGGAGAAATCCCAGAAACCTTATGCTCTGATGGCTTCAACAGCCTGGAACAATCTGCTCGACTTCGGCGAGTTCTTGTCCAGCGGGTCTGTGTGGTCTGACGGGTTCAAACGGGCATCATCTGTGATTTCTACCCAGAGTTCTCTCTTCCTGCCTCTTCTTCTTCCTGAAAGGGTCAGGATGCTGCATCTGTTTGAGGATTACCCCACCCTCATCCTTTATAGCTCTCGCTTCACGTCCTTCCTTGATGGTACACCGCATTAAGAAACAATTTCCAGAAGGTTTTGGAAGAACAACTCTATCATTACTTATCAAATGTAAACCTCTACCACTACTTAGCAGATGGAAGGAAGAGATTAGAATATTTTAGTGAGGCAACCATGGTGTCATGTCTGGTTTCCAGTGGAAATCACACACAGTAACTTACTCGTTAGTCGTCAGCTACCAACGCATGGCAACCCATTGCCAAGAACAGCTGTGGGTCCACCGCGATCCATCGGGCTTTCGTTGTCTGAGTATCTTCTGAATAACAGTGGGGCAATGTCAGATGAGCAGGAAGACGAGCCCATCGAGTTGGATAGATCCTGACGAACAGAAATTTAACTCACCTAACAAGAAGTCTGGAGACGGATGGATGTCCAACGCTGGGTCAGCAGGCCAATGTAGATATGTGACACATGCAGCCTTTCCTTAACTGTGTAGATATGTGACACACATGTCAGTATGTGACACATGCAGCCTTCCCTTAACTGTGTAGATATGTGACACATGCAGCCTTTCCTTAAGGGTGGTGAGATGGCTTCTGCAGCACCAGCCCTGACAGCCGCATTTGGGCAGTGCTGGACTTTCCCTTCAGTGGCTGCCAGCAGTATTTATTCATTCAATCAGCAATTACGTACCAAGCACCTCTGGGTCAGATATTAAACTAGGCACTGGATATAGAAAGATGCTTAAGATACAGGCTAGGAAAGGGGAATATCAGATGATTTTTTTTCAATTAGCAAAGTAGAACCTTTCCTCAAACCTTGTGTTTCAAGAAGTGTGTACACACCCACTTCTAGTTCAATCACGGCAAAGAATAATTGGAAGGTCACTTACAGCCATAGACCAATCACGCCCCATTTTCTGAGTTTAAGGGGAGAGGGTATCTTTCTCAAGAGCAGTGCCTGACCCAATCATAATTCCCACACTCTACTTATAATTGTGCCCCCCGCCCCCCGCATGCTCCTTCATTTATTTACTCAACAAGGAAAGAGTGGAGCACGTCATCTTTGCCAAGTATGAGGTAGGTGCTGGGACTCGAAAGATGCGTAATTCAAGAACTTCCTGGTCCACTGGACTAGGAAGCCCATGCAGAGAAATCATTGCAAGTCAATGTGATAAGATGTCTTAAGGGGATATTGGGACCAGAGAAAAACCCAATGGAGAAATACATTTTCAGGTAGATGATAGAGAGATGGATTGAGATCAATGAAGACTTCATAGCAGAGGGAATATTGTAGCAGGGCTTGGAAGATACATGGGATTCAACAGAGCAAAGAAAGTCTGATGATGGACAAGAGGCAGGGAGGGATTTAAGAGCTAGTTGCAACGGTCATTAGTCAGTATGTTGCCTGGATGGTAACTGGTGTGTGTGTGTGTGTTTACTACTTATTCCACTAGTTCAAAGGGTGTGAAGCAAAGAGAAATGAATAGAGGATAAGACTGACTATACTTGGGAGTCTTCTTTCTGGACCAAAAGAGTCTCCTCTGAAAAGTTGTAATCCCTTTGACCTTTCCCTTGTCCTGCCAAACCAAGTGACAGGAGAGTGAACGTTCCCTCTTTGGGACGGAAAGATCAAACCTTCCAGAGAAATAGAAGGGAGGGGACACCCTTCACCTCATTGTTGCTGATACATTGCTGACCTGTCACCTCTGTCTCAGTCACTTTGTTGGCATGACAGGACAGACATGGAGCACAGTTTGTTCTGACAGAGAGCTGTCCAGCTGCAAGCTCCGTTGCTCACGAGAAAGGGGACGGCCTGAAGGGCCCCGTTATAGTCATGAGTGGGCTCTCAGGGGGGAGCCTACACAGCCTCAGATGAGGAACACCTCCACATTCTCCAAGCCGCACAAAAGACCTGACTGGCCTTGTTCATGTGTATGATCTGGCCATGGTGCTCAGGGGTCTGAGCACACACAGCTTCCCCAGTACGGGGCTGCAGGGATGTCTTTCTGAAAGGGTCGGTCAGCAAGGTCACAGCAATTCCTTTAGAGAGCATGGGGTTATGACATCTGACCTCAGAGGAACCAAGTGACATAATACAATCTTACACGACTCTATTTTGGGTCTGACTAAAGAAAATCCCCCATTGAAGGACAAGAAGGCTTGGCAGTCTGACAGAAGAGATTAAGTCTGACAGTTTTTTTGTGGCCCCGAGATTAAAGTCCAGTAATGGCCATGGCTGCCCAGTAATGCCAAACATGATCACGGCACTGAATTATACATGGAAAACAATGTTGCGTTGACAGATGTTTCAATATATATATTCCCACAATGAACAATGAAAAAGGGAATATTACTATCAACACCAAAAGGAAAGTGTAAAGCTAAACATGATCCAGCAATTCCACTCCTAGGCATCTACCCCAAAGAATTAAAAGCAGGCACACAGACAGACACTTGTACAGCAGTGTTCACGGCAGCAGCACCAGAGACAGGACAAAGATGGAAATAACTAGTACATCCATCGACAAATTAAGACCTAAACCCAATGCGGTACATAATTTAATGGCATAGGTACTCATGCGTAAGGAAAGGTGAAGAAGTCCCCACACATGTTAGGACATGTATGAACCCTGAAAATGTTTGGTGAAATGAGTTATTCACGAAGGATAACCATTGTATGATCCCAATTACATGAAATATCTAGAGCCTTCATGGTCGTGAGTTGGAGATGTGTCCCACTCACAGTCTCTTAAAGTTCTTTTATATACATTTTCTTTTCCGTTTTTACTTTTTATTAAAAGATCATTTTATTGGGGGTTTCACGGTTCTTATAACAATCCACATATCAAATGTATCAAGCATCTTTGTAAATAGGTTGCCACCATTATTTTCTAAACATTTACTTTCTCTTTAGCCCCTGGTATTAGTTCCTCCTTTTTCCCTCCCTCCCCCACCCCCCTCTTTTGACCTCTTGATAAATTATAAATGATTATTTTCATATCTTATACTGACCACTGTTTCCCTTCCCCCACAGTTTCTGTTGTTCATCCCCTGATGGTGGTGGTGGTGGTCATGTGTTGATCGTTGTGATCCGTTCCCCCTTCCTTCCCTTCTCTTCGCACCTTGAAAAAAAAAAATTTAAGATCCTTTTTTTTCTGTACCAGGATCCCATACCCCCTTTAGCCACCATATCTCCTTTTAAACTCTTAGAGCTTATTAGACTTCCCAGGTTTTGATGATCTTGAGAGCTTAAGGAGTTCTGGTCTGATGTTTTGTAGGATGTCCCTCGATTTTTGCCTGGGGGTTTCTCATGACTAGATGGTGCCCATGGGCTTCTAAGGGGAAGACCATAGGTCTCAAAGGCCCTTCTCATCACATCAACTCAGGGCACATATTGTCAATAGGACTTAACCACTGATGAGCTTGACCTTGACATTTTGGCTGGGGTACCTTGTCAGTTTCCTATCCTTAGTTACTCTTTCCTCCCACCCCTCCACTGTCTTGTTCTCAGTTTTTAGCAGTCTAATGGAAGCAATGAACTGGCACTCGGTGCACGGACAAGAAGACTCTCTGTTCTATGCTCTTCAACTTAGAAGTTATGAAGAAGTACAGGGGCATATTGTCACTCTCAAAGAAATAATAGAAACATTAGTGCCTGTGGTAGCTACATCATTTCATGTCAACTTGAGATAAACAAGTGAAGGGGTGGAGTCTAGCCTGTCAATCAGGCTAGCCTGATGATGCCTCCTTGTGGGGATGGCCTTCTCATGAGGATTCTGGGAACTTCCTCTCTTTCTCCCTGGAGGTGTTGGGCCAGACTCTCTCCTGTTGAGGAGCCACACTCAGAGAGCTAGAGGAGCCCTATGCAGCCCCATGGACATGCTGAGATGCTTCCACTGCCGATGGGTCCACAAGACTTTTCACCCACCAGCCTGTGAACGTCCTGCATTCGGCATCATTGCAGGTGTTGCATGACTCTGAAGAGGAATTTGTAGACTGGTATCAGACATATGGTCTAATACCAGACTTGTGGGCGTGATCTGTATTGGGCTGGGATGTTTTCTCAATATGCAATTGCTCTATGACATAATGCTCTCTTTTACACATACATGAGTGTTAATGAATTTCTCTAACTGACTGGGTCTGACTTGGTGCCTTTTTTTTTTGGAGAGGCATTTAAACATTGTCTCTGTGCATGTAAGATGACACATGGCATTTGGTCACCATTAAGGTGGGTATTAATGGAAGCCGGCATGGGCCAGACGGGGCTGTCCTTACCTCTCCCTTGAGATCTTGAGGATAGTTTTGGAGTGAGGTTTTAGTGTACTTCCCACTTTTTGACCATCCCAACAGCCAACTTTTCGTGCCCTTTCTACCAATAAATAGCTACAAGACTCTGGGCTAAGTAATTTCATCCCATAGGCCCTCAGCTGCACATTGTCAGACAGGTACGGTCACCTGTTTTACCAACATTAGTACATCTTTGACCAAGGCTTTGGCACTTGTCTGTGACAGTGTTCTGAAAAATAAAATCTATGTCCCCAACAACCCCTTTCATCACAATTCGGAAATAATTAAAAAAGGTGGAAGCTGTTTCATAACTCACTTGGCAGCAATGTGACCCGATGTGGCCCGATGTGAGATGCCCTATCATTGTTTATGTATCCCATCTCACAGAAACAGGTCCATGCTTCCCCACCTGCTCCGAATGTGTTTGACTCTGAAGTGCTGCCCGGATTCCAGGGGACATCTTCTGTAATCTCCGATGTATGCCCTGACTTACAATTCTAAGTCCCTACCATCTCTGCCACAAGGTCAGCTTCTCCTCTTTCTAAAGCCACAGTCACTTACGTTGGACTTTGGTTTGCTTTTGTCATCAATCTCCGACTTCAGGAGCCCTGGTGTTTCTTAAGAACTGCACCAGATACTTTTCTTGGCTGTGACCTTCACGGAAGCTGATCAGAGACCTGTTTCTTCCTCGGTGACACTGGGAAGATTTGAACTACCAGCCAAGTGAAAATTGCCTCCCATAAGGACTTTCACAGTCACTTACCTTTTTCTCACATTGTAGAGTCACAGCGCCCTGGTGGTGTCACGGTGACTCGTTGGTCTGCTAGTCATAAGGTCAGCAATTCCAAACCATCAACTGCTCCCAGGGAGAAGATGGGGCTTTCTGCTCCCAGAGAGAAAATGGGCAGCTCACAGGGGCAGTTCTACAGCGATGGATAGTGTCATTAAGAGTCAGCATTGACTGATGGCAGTGAGTTTGAGAGTCACCGAACAAACAAACTCCCACGTTCCTGTTTTCCCTTATCGGGCACAGCATTTTCCAAATTCTTCGATGGGAAAGCTTAGGGTTCTAAAGTTGTTGTTCAAGGTCAGTGTTTCCCAATGTGAGTGATACCTCCCCATGGGGGAGCTAGAAGGATCTAGGGGGCTGAAAAAGCAGATACCAACACTTTTTCCTGGATTATGGGTGTGTGAGTCTGGGGACTCGAGAAACAACAGATTCATAGACACTCACAGCTTTCTATACAAGAGCAGTTGAATGTTGAGAAAATATCCAGATCAAGTCCATAAGTCTGATATTAGCCCATATGTCTGATACCAATCTATAACTTCCTCTTCAGACTCATGAAACACATGCAGTGATGCCGAATGTAGGAAGATCATAGGCCAGTGGGTGCAAAGTCTTGTGGATCCAGTGATGGTAGAAGCATCTCAGCGCTGGTAAGGGTCTCCATGTGGCTCCTCCAGGGCATGCGGTCTGTCAGCGTAGTGCCATGTGTCTTGTCGGTAGAGTGCCTCTCAGGGAGTGAGCAGAGAGAGAGCGTGTCTCCCACCTCCAAGGAGGAAAATCCAGGAATTCCCAGAATCCTCAGGGGAAGGCCAGGCCCACCCAGAGGCCTCATTGGCTATGACCCGATTGAGAGACTAGACTCCACCCCTTCACTCCTAATCTTCTCAAGTCCCAAATTGACACCAGATTATGCAACTACCACAATGGGCTATAATACAAAAGCTGTTGTGTTTGTTTGTTTGTTTTCTGAAGAAGGAGTGGCAGGACCAAATATGTTTGGGACACTATGTTCTAGATAGTTAAGTAGGTGAGTTGGGACACAGAGCAGGCATTTGACCAAAAGGAAGGCCACCCACAGCAGAGAAGGGTCTGGGCAGCTCAAAAAAATCTCTTGATTCCCACTCGCACGTTCTGTCTTCACTGCACACCTTCCACTCCTAGCTGGTAAGCTCTGCCTGGGATCAAATCCATGTGACGGCACATTTAAAACCAGCTTTCACTGAATGCTTGCTGTGCGTTGGGAACACCGCTCTTCCTTATATGGAATGCTCCCACCCCACCCTATCACTTTTTGTTTTTTTAAGCTGAAGATTTTTATTTGCAATTGCTTGTGTTTGTGTGCGTGAGAAAACAGTCTGTAATTTGGGGGCTGATTCATTATTATCTAGAGGCAAACATCCCCTCACCCCGGTTCTTTGGGTAAGTTCACCTGTTGATAGTCTATGATAGCTTTATAACTATTTTAAAATCCTATGTGAAGAACTATCTTAATTAAATGGGATGCATTCCTTAGAACTTCAATGAGCTATAAAATCAGCTCTCCAGCTTCAGCTTCAAATGCCTGGCAGCTAATTTAACAAGGCACCCTAACCACCTCCTCTGCCCCTCTCACCTCCCCCGCCCCTTGCAAATAACCAAACCCAGTGCTGTTGAGTTGACTCGTAGCAACCCTCTAGCTCAGTGGTTCTCAACCTTCCTCAGGCCACGACCCTTTAATACAGTGCCTCATGTGGTGGTGACCCCCAACCGTAACATTGTTTTTGCTGCTACTTCATCACTGTCATTTTGCTACTGTTATGAATCGGGCAACCCCTGTGAAAGGGTTCTTTGACTCCATGGGGTCGCGACCCACAGGTTGAGAACCACTGCTCTGGAACAAAGTAGCGCTGTTCCTCAGGGTTTCCAAGACGGGGACCCGTCATGGAGGCTGACCGGCATCTCTGTCCTACCGCCCACCTTCCTGTTAGCCGCAGAGCGCTTTAGTACCGCACCACCAGGGCTTGCTGTGCCGGCACCGGTGGCTGGGAAGTTGCCCTCTGAATAGAATCTGCAGAGGGCGGAGATGGAGAAAAGTTTTAGGTGGCTTTTCGTTCTTTCTTTTTCCTTCTTTAACTTCCTATCTTCTCTCTCAGTTGTATGGCAAACCAGAGCGCCTTTGACCTCACCATTCTATCCTCTTGGCTTGGGTGCCAGGTAATCCTGGGAACCAATAACAGGGCGAAGGAGGGCACTGCGAGGGATCACTGGGGCTTCCTAGCGAGCGCCCGCATCGGGGTGGGCATTTCGAGGCCGCCGTAGACCCCGCAGCTCTGTGTCCCAGGGAGGACCGATGGGAAGGAGCTCTCTGAGGTACGTGCAGCCCGTCGCCCTTCAGTGGCGTTATCTGTGGGCTCCCAAGGCGGTTTTGTCACTGCTTACAGGCTCCAAGCCTGCTTTTGAGACCAGAGCAAATTGTTCTTTGAGAGGCATTCACTGTTCCCGTGGGGCCTGATGACGCGCACAGCATTGGTGCAGGTCTGGATGTTTCCACACTCAGTAGCACCCACGGCTCCGGTCCCTGGGGCCTTTATGTATTCAGAAATTCTCGGATGCGAAGGTGAAAATCACATCTAGGTAAGAGGTGCAATTGCTTCCACACAAACCTCCAATCAACCACACCCAGCTGGAAACAAAATTCCTTCCGAATCAAACATTCCCAGCCAGTGTTTAAGTCGAGGGGAGGGCCTCGTGCCTCACTTTGCAAGATTACTCCCATTTTCCGCTGGTCACATTTTTTTTGACCCTTGACAAACGCGGGCGTCCAGCTGGAGATGCGCTCAGGGTCCGAAGCATAACGGGCTGCCTGCCAAATAAGAAGACGATGCTTTCTTGGGGCTTGTGCTCTGTGAAGGCTTTGTCTCTGCAGTTTGCCCCCACACTCTCTTTCTGTTGCCCCTGCGCCCACTGGACCACGCAAAACAGCACCAAGGCTCCCTCGAGAGTTTCCTGGGGCCAATGGTGGTGTGAACGCAAAGCCCAACTCACTGCCCCGGAGTCCATTCGGACTCGGCGACCAAGGGACAGAGCAGGGCTGCCTCTGGGTTTCTGACGCCGGAAATCTTGAAGGGAGCAAAAATGCCTCCGCTTTCTGGGAGGCCTGGTGAGTTCAAGTGGCTCACTTGCTTGTAGCGCCCCCATACAGCCCGCTACCCCACCACGGCTTCTACAGCTCGTGTGATGGATAAGAAACCGCACAACGTTCAAGGACGAAGCAGACAAGCTGTCAAAACAACAACAAAAGTCTTTTTTCCCCACTTCTTTCCTCATTCAAACCTTTTTAAAAAATCATTTTACAGGGCTCATACAGCTCTTATCACTGTCCACACATACTTCAATTGTGTAAAGCACATGTGTACATTCACTGCCCTCATCATTCAAACCGTTGGTTTTATCCTACAGGAAAACCTGTTCTCTACTAGGAGAATTATCTTGGACATTTATTTATTAGGAAGGGGAGTCACTACTGCATTTTGCCAACCAAAAACCAAGCCCCTCACTGTCCAGTTGCTTCTGGCCGAAAGTGGACGCGGATATTCTAGTCCAGAGTAGATCTGCCATACGGACTTCCACGGCTGCATATCTTTATGGAAGCTGGCTGCTAGGCTGCCGGCGGGTTTGAACCGCTGACCTTTTGGCTAGCAGCAGAGTGCGTTAGCCACGACTCCACCAGGGCTCCTTGCATTCTGCCAAAGTGCTTGTAATTTTTCTGTTATGTGTCTGTTTTCCCTTTACACTGGAACGAAGGTGCCCTGTGGGTGTAGTGGTTAGGCTTTTGGCTGTGATCCCCATGGTCGGCAGTTTGAAATCACCAGCAGCTCCTGGGAGAAAGACTGGGTTTTCTACTACTGTAAATAGTCACTGTCTCAGAAACCCCCAGGGGGTCACTGTGAGTCAGCATCGACTTGATGGCAGTGAGTTCTTTTTATTTATCAATTTTTTTGGTGGTGGCATTGTGCTTATGTGTCAGGCTGTTACAGGCAAAGTCAGCAGTTCAAAACCACCAGCCTCTGCCCAAGAACAAGATGAGACTTCCTATCCCCTATAGAGTTACGGTTTTGGAAACCCACAGGGACCTTTATGGTTGCTAGGAGTTGGAATCGACAGTGGCTGTGAGTTTGATTTGGGGTTTCCATACTGGAAACTGGGGGATGGAACAAATTAAATTCCAGATGGGTAGGAGTCTGAGAAAACAGAAGTACAGACCCATTTGATCTGTGAGCCTTCCAGACACTTCCTCCTTTGGATGGCAGCTACAACCTCAAGGGCAGCAGAGTAATAATACGAACTCATTTGTACCCGTCTTCACGCCTAATGCTAATGATGAAGTGGAAAGCGACATTTCTACCTGAACCCTCCAAATACACATTTCCCTCTGAAATGTAAAATGTAGAGGTATAATATCTGTACTTAAAATGGGGCACAACGTGCATATGCTTTGTATATATTTGCATAAAGTTACATGCAAAGATCAAGCCGCTTCAACTCTATGTTTATAGAAATTGAACAAATTAATACAGCAGCCAAGTGCAATACACGTAAGCTTCAATATCAGGGAAAACTTACAGGAAATACACAGCAGGCTTTTCAATGAATTAATTTGATTAGATCACCACAAAAGACCTTCACACAGTTAAGGCGGGGGTAGGGGGCGGGGGTAGGGGGTGGGGATAGGGGGTGGGGATAGGGGGCGGGGGTAGGGGAAATCTAGTTAGTGTGGAAGTAACGATCCAAAATGGCAGGTTGTTTTAAAACTAACAGATTTTCCCAAGTGGGGCATGAAGCTATATTTTGGTAACTATGAACAACAGAGTTTGAAAAGTTATGTTAGGTATTTGTTCCTTTATCTCAGAAAATTATACACTGAAAAATAAAACAAGTGAAATGGCTCACTCTCTTTGTCTTATGACTTAGGTACAGGTGTATAGAGCAGCTCATCCACTCTGCTTTCAGTGCTGACACGTTTGTTTCACCTGCTCCCCGGCAATCCCCTTAGTGTCCCATCACGGATCCCACATCCTCCCTGTGTCTCTTGTTTCCATTCCTCCTTTTCCCTCAACACCCTGTCTTCGTGTGAATGCTGTCCTTTTGATCTCAAAGAGTTGGCTGTTCTCAACGGGGAAGTGAAGTCACTTCCAGACCTGACGGTGACGGCAGGAGGCCCTAGTCTTAGGGGGTCCCATCTGTCGCTGTACAACAGGGAAGCCTGTTCTCTTTTATGACTTTAAACTTTGTTGCATATTTTTCCCAGCTGCTAGAAATTGCTCATTTCTTAGTGAGTAAGTTCACAACTTAGCCACACACCACATGCGTGTGCCTGTGTGCATTGGTACGAACTTGCCTGCTTAAGGACTATGTGCCACCTCTATGCTGTCTCCACGCACTCTTTGCACACTATGACATTAGTGGCTAGCGGTTGCCTTCAAGTCTATTCTGACTCAGGGCGACGCCGTGCATTTTGGGGTAGAATTGGGCTCCACAGGGCTCCCAGGGCTGGTTTCACTAAAGCTGGTCACTGCATTTTTCTTACAGAATGTCTGGGTGGATTTGAACTGCCAAATTCTTGTTTGGCAGCCATAGCACGATTTCGGCGCCCCTCTAGAGCCTAGGTCACGCCAGCCCTTGGCCTGCTGTGTGGGGGCTAGCTCTTTGTCACCACAGTGAACTTGTGTCTGCAAGGAAGTCACTAGAGTCCCATTCCAGGGCAGCGTGGTTACTCGTGGGGTCAGGTGATGTTGAGGTCAGCTTCGACAGCACCATCTAGTGGTCTCTGATTTATGGTGGGCTCAAAGGCTCTGTCTTGCCCCTGGCCTCTGGTAATTTGGCAGTGTATATCATCAGGCCAGCGATGGTGGATGACTTGCCATGGGCGAAACCAAAACAGTTGCTGAAGGCCGTTCATTCAGACTGTGACCACTCCAAGTGTGTTAGACTCGAAGTCCGCTTCCTGAGGTTTCCAGGGCTGAATTTTTGCTGAGATGACCAGGCCTTTCTTCTGAGGCACCTCTAGGTGGCCTCAGAAGGCCAATCTTTCCTTTAGGTGCTAAGGATGTTCTCTGGTGTGCCATACCCAGGGCCTCCTGACCCAGGGCATGCCATTAAAACAACACACCTACATGCTTGATACAATCGTCGATGTATGGATGGATATACGAGCTGCCACAGCCCCCAGTAAAGTGATCTTTTAATAATAATTTTTAAAAAGAAATGATGAAAAGGGGAAGGAAAAAATGTAGAAAAACAAAACCCACACGGGAAAACTGCAATTTTCACCAAGCAGATTTTCTGAATGTTTTCATCTCCATTGTGACTTCTATAAGGAGCCCCGATGGCACAGTGGGTAAGTGCTCAGCTGTTAACCAAAAGGTCAGTGGTTCGAACCCACGAGCCACTCTGGGAGGAAGATGGAGCAGTCTGCTTCTGCAAGGATTGATCAAGTGGATTCCCACACACAATGACCCTACAAGATAGAGGAGAACTGCTCCTTCAGGTTTCTGAGACAGGAAATTGGCCCCCTTTTTGTCTCTTTGAGTGGCTGGTCCATTTGAACCGCTGACCTCCCTGTTAGCAGCCCAATGCCTAACCCACAGCGCCACCAGGGCACCTTAGGCGGGCAGTTCTACTCTGTCCCACAAGGCTGCATGGTGTTGGACTAGATGGCAGGGAGCTGGCTCGTGTTGAATCCTGACACCATGTTGGGCTGTTTCCAGCTTCTCCAATGGGCTAGAATCCCTGAGGAAATTGCCCTGTGCAGAGGAAAGAGAGATGCGGAACTCATTTCCCAGCTGGATTTTCAACTTGATTCTGAAATCACTTTCCTTCTGGGCGAGCACAGACTGAAATCACAATCAAGACGTTTCGCAGCGCAATGCCAGTCTTGTCATCAGAGGGAAGATGCATCGCTGCCCTTCCACGTCACTCTGCTCAGGACTCCCAGGCGATGTAAGGGCTCTGGTAGTTCAGCTCCCACGTGACTACCGAAAGGGAAATAAAGTGTCATTTTGACCTCACTTTTGATGTGGCTAAATGAAACGAGAGACGTGGCCATCTGGAGAGGGCGCATCCTGACTCAGTGGACCGGGATTAATACATACTGGGAAACCGGAATAAAAGCAACTCACTCTGGGCACAGAAAAGTCCTGCAAGAAGGGGAAGGCTCGATGCGCTCCGTGGGCTGAGTGAGCGATTCCCTCATTCTGAGTGTGGCGAGGTGTGACCTAAGTGGACAGCGGCACAGGCCAGCAAACCTTGCTGGGCAGGGCCTGGGACATTCACTGACTTCTCCAAAGAACTGAGCTTCCCACTCTGATAACTGGTGGAAATCATCTCAAGTGACAGATTTCAAATTTTCAGTGGGGATTTAAAAGCAGATAGGCAAAATCACTTAAAATCCCCTGTAAAGTTCACACCTCTCTCTCCTATCTTTGTGAGTCCCCTGGACTTGGGGGCCAACGGGGCTCACCGATAGAGGCCAGTCATCGGTAGTAATGACTGGGCCGTGTGTGGTCGGTCCCATTATAAGGCAAGCTCCATTCAGCTTGCTAGTGGAATAAACCAAACCCACTGCCATTGAGTGATTCCAGCTCATAGCGGCCCTGCTTCCAATGCTGTACATCTTTACTGGAACAAACAGCCTCAATTTTCTCATACTAGTATGGTCAGGGCCCCTTTGCTGACTGAATAGGCAGCCGACTTCTGGGAGATTTTGGTTCACTGAAGGGATAAACTCACTGCCATTGAGTAGAAGCAGACACACAGTGACCCTACAGGACAGGGTAGAACTGCCCCTGTCGGTTTCCAAGACTGTAACTGTTAATGAGAGTAGAAAGCCCCATCTTCCTCCTGAAGAGCAGCTGGTGGTTTCGAACTTTGAACCTTTTGGTTAGCAGCTCAATGGGTAACCACTTCGCCACCATGGCTCAGTGAGGGGATACATTCATTCTATGTATAATGAATGCTTCATGTATTAGACCCAGCCCAGTGCTAAGGGTGATATGACAGTAAAAGAAGAGGAAAAAGAAGCAGATACGAATCCTTGCCTCGAAAGAGTTTACATTTTGGTGGGGAAATGAGAAAAAGTCCAAGGGGAAATGGAAGTGTTGTGGCTGAGGTTCTAGTCTCCACACGCATGGGTTGATTCCAGGCAAGCGTGTCTGAGGGGTGTCTGTAAGTAGTGTCTGGCTGCAGACAAGCTTTCTCAGTAGTATACTTGTCTTGATCTTACTGGGGTGCCTTAAAAAAGCGGTACTTTTTTGTGCCATGGGAAGAGATGATTTTGAGGTCCAGGCGAATATAAAATAATGTGAGCAAAATTGTGGACATCTTCACAAAACTGTTGAAGCTGTGCAGCAGGTTTATAGGAATGCTGTCCCCTAGGAAACAACAGTCCTTAAACAGATCAAGCATTTTAAGGAAGCAGGGAAGACCTCAAAGATGAGCCAAGAGAGGAAAACATGTCAAGCAAGCAACACCTGAAGACACTGTGGCTAGAAATTGAAAATGCCAATCCACATGAGATCCTCACTTTACCAGCTATCACCTCAGTGGCAACTCTACTCGGCTTTCTTCCGGTGTCTATCCCAAGTTTCTGCAGGATAATTTTAAATGAGTTTGTGATTTTCTATAGTATGGATGAACCATAATTCAGTGAGGCGGTACCCAGCTTAGTACCTTAAGATTGTTTCTAGCCCTTAGCGATGGTAAGTAACACTGCAATTCATATTCCAGTAGTGAGTCTTTGCCATGTTCTTAGCTATTTGCTCAGGATAAAGTCCTAGAAATGGGATTCCTGGGTCAAAAGAACTATATACTCTTTGTATTTTTCATGCTTTTCCTTTTGGAAAAGTAACAGTATATTTTGAAGCAACAAAATACTAGTAAAATATCGGTGTTTTATTTTTAATGTGCTCTAATTTTAAGAACATGCTAATTAAATGAATTTTATGATAATGAAATAGTCTTTGAGAAAACAATTCTTACAACAACATTTAATAATGAGTAATAGCAAAGAATTCTCTAAAATGATAATGAAGTGGCTATTAGTATCCCAGAGAGATTGAGAGAGAGGTGCTCAGAACTTACAAATGAAGACCTTGATTATTCCAAACACAAACCTCCAACTATAAACACAGAACTTATCATAATAGACTGTTTTTTCCCCTATTTTTCAAAGAGAGAGACAAAAATTTAATATTCCATTCAAAATGGTCTTTTGGAAAAATCAGTAATAATTAGATTTGCACTCTTTACTTAGAAAACACTGTAGGAAAAAAAACAACCAGAAGGGAAAAAAGGTATAAATGAGGAAGGAAGGAAGAATAAGAAGATATAAAAGAAGAAATAGACAGGCATGAGAGATGCGGAAAAGGAAAAACAGTGCCTTAGAAAGGCCCTTTCATCTCTGGGATTATATTTAAAGGGCCCGAGGTCAACCCATCTTTAAGTACTAGGACGACACCACTCAAGACAAAGAGACTGTAGGAAACACAGCTTTGTTGCTCAACTAGCCAGGGAAGCAGCGGTGGCTGTATTTCCGTGCCGTTTATAAGGTTGGGGTCTGCCATCTGGAGGGAAGCCCGGAAGTGCACGCATTCCTCCCTGTCCCCTCACCCCTGATGGTTTCCTGTGCTATCGCCTGCCCCAAGTAAAAGGCACAGGCAAGCGTCTCCCCAAAGCAGCTCTGGAGTGGACACACTCAGCATTGCCTTCAGGGTGTGCGAGAATTCCCTTGCTCCCTGGTGAGTCATGGCACCCTGGCTTCCCAACCCGCCACAGGCTAGTCTAGCTTGCAAAGGCGTCTGGGTACAAAGGGAAAGCTGCTGATGGGAGGGAGGGAGGCTGCCCACAGGTGTTCTTGGCTCACAGTCTTGGTGGGAAGTTCTCCGGAGGGTAGAGGGCAAGATGTGGAAATGTTGGAAGAGCCCCAACACTTCCTGGGATGAGAGCATTGGGCTAGATGTCAACCCATCTCTAAGTACTAGGAAGACCACCCTCAAGACAAAGAGACTGTAGGAAACACAGCTTTGTTGCTCAAGTAACACTGGGATGAGAGTGTGGTTATTGATGGCCCCTGTTCCTACAGGTGCTTTTTGCATAAGACACTCCATCAATTTGAGTCACAGCAAGACAGAAAGGTCCCAGAGTGCACATCCCTTCAGCCTGGTGGGTTCACACTACTTGTTGCCAAGAAAGAAATCGGTTGCTACTCCTCGACTATTTCCCCTGACCTCGTTGGGAGCCGGCAAACTGATTGGATACCAGAGTGACAGATGAAGATAATCATTTACTTCCATTAATCTGAGAGACACCGTTGTTTCCCAGAGAGGAGAAAGATGGCTACCCTGGTTGGATTACATTTAAATTCATTAGTTTTCTTGGCTTTCATCTGAGGCACTGAGACTTTTTGGTCCCAGCCGAAAAATCCTTTCAATTTTCACTTCACAAGCATTCACCAGTTGATATTTTAAATTCGCCGAACAATATCCAGTTGGAGAAATCTGTTTAATTAACAGCGGACTGACGCTTTCTTGGCCCTCGGCAAGTCCAGTTACCAAAATAAAAGAAAGAAATGGAAAGTCGCTGCTTGGACAAAACACACACACACACACACACACACACACACACACACACACACGCCTCTTACAATGGCGGGGAAGGGGGAAGGGGGAAGGGACATTCTCTCAACAAATGTTAACCCAGTGGGGGAAATTTTTTTTTGAAAAAGATATATACAAAAGATTACATTCACAATAGATGAATGGCTAAGGAGAAAGCGGCCAGTGACCAGACTTTCTCCGGAGCCAACCTTTAACAATGCGGATTATTTCGGATAATTCATGGTTTGCCACTCTTTATTCTTTGTCTCCTCTGTACGATCCGGGGCACATCTTAGACAGATAATGAGGGCATTATCATATGCCTTAATGAAGTCAGACAAATGGCGTTGAGCGGCATGGCACGCCAGCCCAGACCTCTATCATTAGCACTGTCTAATTGTTCCAAACCCAGCCCTGGCTGTATTTTATCCCCCCGCAGCAACTGTGTGTCAAGGCTCAGGAAAAGAGTCTTTTTTCCTGGGGGGCCGTGCCAATGTGCTTGCTAGTCGCTGGGTCACCTTACAGTCAATCCAGACCACAGCATGGCAACGCGTAAGAAACGTAAAGGTCAAAAACATGTTTCTAATGGGGGGTGGGGGGGAATGATAATGACAACATTGTTTTCAGCTCACCAGGCTCCCTGCTACATGCTGCTGTTACTGCCGCATCACTCGTGTGTGACAAGGACGTGCTTTGGGCAGCTGCTTCCTTAGCCGCCCTGTAGGGCCTCCTCTGCCCAGACCTTTCGCTGGTCTGCTGGCCAGCTCCGAGTCCGGGAATCCACTCCCTTCTTCGTGCCGGCGGCTTTTCTCCGCCGCAGCCCTTCCAGAGGCCACGGCCACGGCCACGGCAGCCAGGCCTGTGTCAGTGCCTTTAAAGAAGGCAGTGAGAGACAACTCTGGACAGGGTCAGAACAAGCCGAGCTAGCTCCCGCCGACTTCTTCCATATCGCAGAAAGTTAACTTAGCCCCGCGTGTGCACGCAACGCTGCCAGGTCACGCAATGGGAAGGAGCAGCCGGGAAAACGGGAGAAAAGGATCCTCGGCAGTTGATGTCATTTTTGTTGTTTGTTCCGAACAGCTCCGAACCGCGTGTGTATGGAGGAGGGGGGCTGGGAGGGGGGGGAGTGGGGAATGCCATTTTCTCAGACAAATTACCTGAAGTCGCCAAGATTTAATACAATGGATGTGTGTGCATCATTGGTGCCAATACCACATTTCATGCAAAGCGTCCCGAGCGTGTTTGCATTGAGCACGACGGCAAGGCAGAGCCCGGGGACTGGATGGGACGCTTTGCAGGTGAGATTTGAAGAGCTTGTTGAATCAACAGCTCAGAGGGAGGGAGCGGCGCTGGGGGACCCGGAGGAGCGGCGAGAATGCCCCTTCCAGAAAGGGAGCCCAGGAGTTTGGGGGGAGGGGGTATCCCATGGAGCCGCAAGGACACTGGAAGATAAGTGGAGAGACAGGCTAGGGAAATGGACGTGGTGCGCGTGCGCAAGGGCCCCGTGATGGATCTTGTTACTTCGAGCGAGAGGGAAGTTAAGAGGATGGAGCTTTAGAAAAGACCAGCAATGCGATATTCCAGAAGAATCCTTGTCCAAGGAGCAATCGAATCCACCCTCCAGCTGCACTCCCCCAACCGCCCTTTCTTCCTCTGCGCATTCCATGCATATAGGGAAGTTCCGTGCAGAAAGGGAAACTGTAGCTCTCGGGGCCTATTGGGAAGGCCTTTGTCGATAGGGCATTGCGTTCAGTTCTGCTCGTGATGTGTTTATGGAAAACATGAACGCTGGAGGTAACAGGAACCATGAGAACATTTTTGGGGGTGGGGCGGGGGAGTTACAAGGCAAACAAGAATCCCAGTACTTACGATGTGAGGGCCACTGGACCCGCATCTGGCTTTTCTATTGCTAGGTGACTCTGGAGTCACTGTAGACTCACAAAGACTGGCGGTGCCAAGGTTAAGCTCAGCGGCTAATGGAAAGGTTGGCGGTTCAAAGCCACCAGCAGCTCCGCCACAGCAGAAAGACCTGCTGAGCGGCTCTGGTAAAGATTCCCAAACTCCAGACCTACCACCAGGGAGTGCATTCTGACACATAGTCACCCTGATGGTTTTGAACTGCTGACTTGGCTAACCTCGCCACCAGGGCTTCCTCGGTAAAGACGGCAGCCTAGATGACAGCCTACTCCGCCACAGGTGTAGAAGTCAACTCTAAGACTCCACCCCCACCACCCCCCACAAGAATATCTGTGTTACCATTCGGAGAACCGAGGCTAAGTGCCCTTGTCAGGAAATTAATCTTCATCAGGATGTCCTGGGCTTTTGGAATTATGTTTTCACACATACCTGGATCCAATCACAATGTAACAGTCCTCAAGCCAGTGAAGCAAGGCTTTTTCGCCGCCTGGATTTTCCACACACTCGGTGTGTCTCAGGAAAGCCAGTGTGGACCGTCCAAGGGAATTAAGAGGGCAGCCATCCCAGCGCACGGTCCCCTTATATCTCCTGTGGCCTAAGCGGCGCTGATGGTAACACAGCTGGGGAGGTGGGAAATCTCTCCCCAAGAAGAACATCATCCCTTCTCTCTTTAGAACCTCCTGACTAAATAATTTATTAGACACATGGCTACCAAGTGCCAGACACTGTGCTATAAATCTGACGGGGAGGGGTGGTGCAGAGATGGATGAGCTATGGACCCTGACCTCAAGTACTCACAGTGTAGTGAGGGAGGTGGGCAGATATGCAAACGAGGGTAAATGCAAGAAGGGGATTTATAGCCAACCGTGGCTACTCTGAGCCTGAGGGGCGGCATCAGGGAGTTTGCTTGGGGGTGGGGGAGTGGGAGGACAGCGACCCTAGTATTCACTTCAGTTCTCCCTTTATTAAGGAGTGCTGGTCGGACAGTGGTTAAGCGCTCAGCTAGCCAAAAGACTGGCGGTTCGAACCCACCCTTCATGGCTCTGAGGGTGAAGAGATCCAATGAGCGACTCCTGTAAGGATCGTGGGTGAGAGATCCCTACGATGTATTTCTTCTCTGTCACTTGTGGCCACTGTGAGTCCACATTGACTTGATGGCACCCAAGGGCATTAGCAGTGTCCTTGATTAACAAGCCTAAGGAGAGTGCTGGCCCTTCCTCCCAGACGTGGGCTCCCAGGCAGACGGTTCGGCATGGTTCTGCCTGTCTTGTTGACGGGCGGTGAGTGCAACACCCTGATTCTGTGGCAGTGGCTGGCTTCAGGGCAGAGCACTGGGTGTCTGAGGTCAGAAGGAGGGAGCATAAGCAGGGGAGGCACTCCAAGGGGATGGAGGCTCAACCAGGACGCCACAGGGACTGTGTTAGTCAGGTAGACTGGAGAAACAAATTCATAGACACTCATATGTGTATAAGAAAGAACTTTATATATAAGAGCAATTGAATATCGAGAGAACATCTCAGCCCAGTCCAGATCAAGTCCATAAGTCCGATATTAGCCCATATGCCTGATACCAGTCTATACATTCCTCTTCAGACTCATGAGACACATACAATGACGCCAAGTGCAGGAAGATCTCAGGCCAGTGGGTGGAAAGTCTTGTGGATCCAGTGGCAGTAGAAAGATCTCAGCACTGGTATGGGTCTCCATGTGGCTTCCTCAGCTCCAGGCTCTGGCTGCATCTGTGTAGCTCCATCAGGCTCATTGTCAGTAACGTCTCCCAGAGAGTGAGTGTGTATACCACCTCTTGCAAGCTATCTATCTCCTTAGTGCCTCCAAATGAAGTAATCAAATTGCGACCTGATTGACAGGATAGACACCCCATTCACTCTTAAGTCTCAGATGGACAGCAGAGGATGTAACGACCACAGGGACCCAGTGCTGGGAGTGAGATGAGACACCATCTGAGTCTCCAAGGCTCCTTGGGGAAAGTGCGCCCTGGATGTCAGTCTGTTCTTTAATCTTTGCTGCTGTAGACTATTCACTGCCCCCTGCCTTATCCCCAGGAAAGCCGAGAGGAGCTACAGTAGAGCCTTGAGTCTGGTTCCTCTTTTGTAAGTTATTTAATTAAAAGGTCATTTTATCGGGGGGCTCTTACAGCTCTTATAACAATCCATCCATCTGTTGTATCAAGTATATTTGTACATGTGTTGCCAATTCTTATTTTCTAAACATTTACTTTCTATTGAGATGTTAGAATCAGCTCCTCTTCCCTCCCCCCCTCGTGACTGCTGGATAAATGATAAATTATTATTATTTTCATATCTCACACTGACCGCTATCTCCCTTCCCCCATGGTTTCTGTTGTTCTTCCCCTGGGGTGGAGTGGGGTGGGGTGCAGTTATGTGTGTCCATCATGGCGATGGGTTTCCCCTTCCTCCCCTCCTCTCCTTATCTTCCCCCATATCTACCTGGTATACCTACTCCCATTCCTGTTCCTGGATTCCATGTAACAGGAATTCTTATCCCTTATCAGTACCTGTGCACATGCTCCAGTCTAGCCCACAGTGAAAGGCAGGACTGGGGTCATGATAGTGGGGGTGCGGGGGTGGGGAAGCCTCAAGGAACCAGAGGAATATGGTGTGTCATCGGTGCTATACTGCGCCCTGGTTGACTCATCCTTTCCTTGTGACCCTTCTGTGATGGGATGCTAAGATCACATTTCCAAGATTCATGATTCACACATCTTTGGAAGAGCACTGGAGTTCATCCTGGAGGGAGAGGTAGGCAGTAGCAGGCAGAAGAAGGAAAAGACAAGAAAGAAGGCAGGAACTCCAGAAGGCAAGGAGGCAGGAAGCCCTGGCGGAATAAGGGGAGAGAAGACGAGAACATTCCACAAGGAAGACCCAAACCGGGATCTGGGTTCAGATCCATCCTACACGCTACCCGGCAGACTAACTTTTCCACCGTGCCACTAAGTAGCTCCTCAGTGCTCTCCATCCTGTGTAGGGCGAGAACCAGACTCCCTGGCAAACGGCCCAGGCCTCTCTTTGGCCTAGCTCCTACTACCTTTGAAACCCTGTCTCCCACCCTGCCCTACATCTCCCCCCGCACACACTCCACCCCAGCGCTTGGCGGAATCGCTTTCCATTCCTCAAACAAGTCATGCTACTTCACACCCCTGAGAACCTTATAAATGCTGTTTTCTCTGCTTATTCTTGCAGGTTTCCAAACCTGCTCCTCATTCGAATATGTCACCTCCTTCGCAAAAGCTTCCCTAAATCCCAGGCAACAGTTGTCACATCTCCACCCTCCACTGACTTCCTGCTGCCTTGTGCCTCAACGGAGTACAATACAAATAACTTTATATTATCATTATATCTTTCTCAGGCGTCTCCTCGCTAGACTGTGAACTCGGCGCTGCCAGCGGGAAGCTGTGTCTTACCAACCTGGGAGGCACGGCATCCCGCACCGCCCCGGCACCCACGTAGCTGATGAGCGGTAAACTTGGGCGGGATGAAGGAAGTTTTGCCAGACATTGGGAAGCGAGGGGGGAGAAAGAAAAAGAGGAGAAAGGAAGGTGGAGAAAGCAGGTGAGGGGAGGCAAAGACAGGACGATCACGCTTCCCTAGGACTCTGGTTCGTTCATTTCTTGGCAAATTACCACTCAGAGGGTTCGCCAGTCAGTGCTGATCCAGGGAGCGGCAATGGAGCACGTCATGTCTGCCTTCAAGAAACCCCCCATTTATTTGTCTTTGTCTTTGGGGATAGACGACAGGGAGACCAACGCACCAGTCAGTGTTTGTCACACGGAGCACAAGCGTGCTCCTGGAAGCAACGGCCAAGAGATCCAACAGCGCCTCGCACTGGGTGAACTGCAGCACATGCTTCTGTAAAGAACTGAAGAGGAAGGCTGCCACTCTGAGAATTAGGCTGCCCCCGACCCACCCCATGGGCTTTTCAATCGCCTCAGAAGCATGTGAAGAGTCCTGGTGGTGTAGTAGTTATTTGTTGGGCTGTGATCTATATGGTTGCCAATTTGAAACCACCAGCAGCTCCATGGAGCAAGACTGGCTCCTCTCCTCCCAGAAGCCGTTCCTGTGCTGGAAACCCAGAGGGGGTTGCCAAGAGTCAGGATTGGAAGTGAAAATGAGTGTGGAAGTCAGACCCGGGATAAGGATGCATCCTGCTTTGTGGGGCTGGCAAAGACCCAAAGTACCACGGACTGCCAAAAGAACCAACCAGTCTGTCTGGGAAGGACAGCCAGAACAGCACGCTCCTCAAAGGCCAATGCTCATTTCATGTGTTTTGGGCACGTCGCCAGGTCCTGGAGAAGACCATCATGCTTGATAAAGTGCAGGAGTAGTGAAACGAGGCAGGCTCTGGACGACACGGATTGACACTGTGGCTGCAGCTGTGGACTCCAACCAAAGAAGCCTGTGAGGGTGGCTGGGGGCCGGGTAGTGGTTGCTTCTGTGGCACATGGTGCCCTGGGACTGACTCAAGGACCCTCCCAACCACAGTCGCAGCACAAAGGGGAGGCCATCCTGGGCTGGTGCCAACGATGGGCTCTCAGCGATTAACCCCCAGGGGGCAGTTTGAATAAGCCCAGAGGCACCCTGGAAGAAAAGCCCGGAATCAGGAGAGAAGGCTGAAAGAAAAAAAAAATTAAAAAAAAAAAAGAAAGAAAGAAAAGCCCGGAGATGCGCTTCTGTCGGATTGCCGACAAGAAAACCCAGTGAAGCAGTGGCACTCTGACACGGGGCACCACAGCATCATAACTGACCCCGTCGATTTTGAGCTGCTGACAGCAAGGAAGGGGACCGAGGGTGGGCACACAGGATGTAACTAGCCGGGTCTATAAGAATTGCTACTCTGGCCATTGGGTAGATGTCTCGTACAAGGGCGATGAGATGAGAGCTCAAGGATTATGGACTCGTGTACAGTGGGGATTGGGGGGGGAGGAAGCCTTTACAAATTAGGGCTTATTATTCAAAACAAACACTAAAACTACCTGAGGGAAGTAGGATTTCCAAGCGTTTTCTGAGGTACAGGTCTGCCGGTTCTGTCGGGAATGTTCACAAAGGCTTTTGAGGTATTTGTGGTGAGGCGAGGTGGGGTGCAGGTCAAGTGTCAGTCACCCAACAGCCTCCTAAGGTGTGTAATCGTCTGGCATCTGATGAGGAGAGCTTTAGTATTTGTATTTTGTAAGCTTCGTTTCTCCTTTGCCTCCTGGATCCATCGGGTGTATTGTGTTGTGGTAAGTGAATGAAAGGCAGAGAGAGGACGTGAGCACATGTACACCTTCCCTTCTTCTCTCCTCACGGAAAGCCAGGGCGATGTCCTGCGGCGCAGGTTGGACCGTGCTGGGGAGAGAGGCCCCCCTGCGCAGGAAGCGGCGTGGACAGCAGACACCCCTATACCTCATCTAGGGGATGGGAGGCTTCAAGCTGGCCTGGCTTTCCTCCCAGTCCTTGTTTCTCGGTCTGTTTTATTTGACGACAGTCTTTTCTGTCACTCTGAAAAAAGAAATGTCCTAAACAGATCAAAGACAACACCATCGTCCCCCCACATTTTTCCCATTGCGGTCGACAACAAGACATAGTCCTTCCGTTCCAGTCTGCGCATCTCTGTGTGAGTAGGGAAAAAATATATGTGTATGTAAAAGTGCCTACGTTTCTTTCTTCTCTAGCTTCTCTCTCTCGCTTTCATTTTTTTCTTTTCCTTTTTAAGCGTTGCTCTGTTCACAACAAGGGGCGATTCGGTTTCGTCCCTGTGCCACCGTGATCCTGCGGTGTCACGTCACTATGGCAATTGCTGCCCAGGGCAGGAATACAGAGCAACCCTAATTGCGCAGCGCCTTCTTGCTGGTGCATGTCAATCAGAACCTATGAATTGAGAAAAATTTGCTCTGTTCATTCTGTTAAATGATGTATCCAATTAAACCTGTTAGAATTCATGATCTTCAGTCAAGGTTAAATGAAAGTAGTTACTCCTGTCAGCTAGGTGATTAAATGCTGCCTACATCAGGCACATTTATGTGCAAAATTAAAATTTTGGTATAAAGCATGAATCTTTATGCATGCCAGTTAATTATCTTGCAGTTCCTCCACTTATTAAATGCCCACTGCATTTCTTCTTAATCATCAGCTTCCTTTCAAAACTTATTTCATACTTCACATTACACCAGATTTCAAGGTTTAAATGAAATTCCTTATCAATGAACACTTCCTCTTTTTGGGGTGGTGGGGGTGGGGGGGGTGGCCCTTGGAGAATAATCATGGTTAACACTTACTTGTTGTATACAAGGATTTCCAGAAGCTATGTTGACGAATTATGGAAGTTCAGCTTCTACCCAGGCTTGATTCTAACTGGAATTTTCAGCTCCCTACACGTGGGACAACTGCAGCCAGCTGCTGGCTCTGGAGGGGCTGTTGCCTCTTGCTGTATCTTTTTTCCCTGCTCCGATCTACATTGAATAGAGAGAAGAGGAGCACGCATACCATGACAAATGATGTATGCCTTTATATCAAGAGCAGAACTTAGAACCGGCTCCTGCCAGTCTGGTCTCCCACGGAGAATTTCCGTTTCCACGCCAGATATACTGAATCAGAGCCTAGAGAGCCTCACGTATGTTTACGCAGCCAGAGCATCACCAGAAGATCATGTGAAGCTGTAGATTCTGATTCAGTGTGTCTGGGGTGGAAAGGCAAATTCTCAGTGGGAGGTCAAACCGGTTTGTGCCCTGATCCAAAGGAAAAGATGTGGCCACTTTGCGTGTCTCAGGCATACACGCATGTTGCCTCATCTATTGGTTATTTCTAATGTTGTTTCTTGTTTCAAATTATTATTGACTTTCTTTTCAGAGCAGGTTTAGGTGTGCGGGAAGCACAGAGTCCCCATCCCTCTACAAACCTGTTCCTCCTATCACTATTTCTCGTGTTTTAACACTGTGGCAGGTTGGTTGTAACTGACGTGAGCCTGTAGTGATGCAGTATTGTGGCCGAAAGGCCAACATTGACATTAGGATCCATTCTTGGTGTTATACAGGTCTCTGGGTTCTGACAAATGCACAGATCCATCCAGAACAGGTCCTCGGCCTTAAAAATGCCCTGCTCGTCCCCTGTGCGACTCTCGCCCGTAGCCCTGATCTGCAAACCGGGGCACTCGTGTCGCTGTCCGCAGAGTTTTGCCTTTTCCAGAAGGCCCTGTTGTTGGAATCAGTTAGCATGCAGCTTTTTAAATTTATTTTTGTTTTCAGGCTGGCTTCGTTCACTTAGCAGCATGCATTTATGCTTCCTCCATGTCTTTTCCTGTCTTGATAGATCATTTCTTGTATGCTGAATAAAATGCCATCATCCGAAGGCGCTACTGCTTTGCTCTCTATTCGCCCCTTAAAGGACACCTGGGTTGCGTCTACATTCTGTGGTCATGAGGAAAGTGGCTCTGGACAGGAATACCCAGGATTTTATGTGGACTTAGGTTTTGATCTCATTTGAGTTCAGTTGCTGGGTGGAATCGTATTCAGTTTTGTAAGAAACTGCCAGCCTGCTTGCCAGAGTGGCTGGACCAAGTTGCATTCCCACCAGCAGTGGACAAGACTTCTCGTTGATCCACATTCTCAGCATTTGGTGTTGTCTCTTGGGTTTAGAAATGAATAAAAAGTACCAAGAAGACATGATGCAATTTCATCATATTCTTGACTCTTAAGGGCATTATGGGAAACTAAGAAATCACAAAAAACTCACCTGAATGTATCTGACCTTCCCTGCCCTCTCAGGAAAACTTGATAATTACATAGACTAAAAGAAATTACAACAAACTTCCTTTACTGTTCTATTACTTCCAACAAGGGTGTTTCTCTCCTTATAAAAATCATGTTATAAAATTTAAAATTTAACACACTTGAAGTTGAAAGCATTCCAACTGATACAATACTTTCACTTAACTTGGTTCTATTCTCATGTTTCATTGTCTTACAGTCTTCTGTAACCACAAAGCATTCTAGAACCACAAGGAAAATGCCTTTAAAGAGGAAAGATATAAGGTTTTCAATTTTGGTGATCGGAAATATTTAAATAAAAATAATTCCCATGCTAAACACTTATTAGATATTCCTCTTATGTGCACTTGAGAGAATCTCCTTTTCATGACAATGAATAGAAATTTACTAACAAATGAAAGGGAAGAAATGTTTCCCCCTGAATAACATAAGTGACTTAGCCAGTGGTTGGTGACGCTGAGCAGCCTCCTACCTGGGCATGCGTTAGAAATGAATTTTTACTGCAAATGTGCCCCCAGACACACCCTGTGCTCATAATGATGTCCCGTCATCCTTCTTGATTCTGTAGCTTTCGATAATCCATAACAATATTCAAATGTCACCTTTAAAACTGTAAGTCTAATGCTAGTGGATTGAAGAAAGGATAAAACTTTGAACTCAAATGAGCTAAGTCTTACCACTTGTTGTGAGGACCAGACACATATGGTGATGTGCGTTGTGGTCCCAGATCTTGGGGCATGAGAAGGAGGGCATGCTGTGTGGTAGAAGCAATTCATGGAGCCTAAGGTCAAGGTCACCTCCAGTGATCACACTGTCACCCCAGCACACAGAGAGGTTCAGAGTAGATGGTGGACATCTCACCCTATTACGGTGGCCTCGCTTCTGATCCTAGCTCCCTGACTTACCGACTCCACACTTTGTCCTCCTGCTTTCATCCCCAATCATCCTCCATCGAACCTTGCCCTCCGGCCCAGCTGCAACGAGAGAGAGAACAGGATTGTGCCTCAGAGTCGGACGTAAGGGGAGCCACGCAGGTGGAACTGGAAGCACCAACTCATCGGGGATTAGCTTTCTTTTTGAGACATTTAATTGTGAGGTGGGGAAGGTTTGCAGAGAAGAGCATCAGTGTTTACATGGACCCACGTATGTGCATTTTGTTTCAAACGCATGCACTTCAATGCTCTCCATGTGCCCTTGCTTCCCCCACTTCCTCCTAGTCTTCCGTGTTCATGGTTCCTCCTTGTTTCCTAACTCGCTGTCCCTGGGGTAAATGCTGCCATTTGATCTTAAGGGGTTGATCAGTGGGCTCAGGAGCCCTGGCAGCATAGTGGGTTACTCGTTGGCCTATGAACCTTGAGGTTAGCAGTTTGAAACCACTGGGCACCCCAAGGGCAAAAGGAGAGGCTTTCTACTCCTACAAAGAGCTGCAACCTCAGAAACACACAGGGGCATTAGGGTCATCATGAGTCAGAATTGACTCAATGGCGGTGACTATGAGTTTTGGAGAGTGAATTCAGTCCTGAAGGGTAAACTAAGGGCCATCATCTTGGAGGTACCACAGTCTCTACCCAACCAATAGATCTGGTCTCTTTTATGATTTTGAGATCTGCTGCACATTTCCCCCACCCCCCCACTTCTTTTCAGGACCTTCTACTATGATTGCTCTCAGAGCAGTGGGTCGTGGTAGCCGGGCACCATCTAGTTCTTCTGGTCTCTGGGTTGTGGAGACGGCTGTTTGTGGGGTCCATTGCACACGGAGCCAAGATTACCCTAGGGGCCCACACATCTCATTCACTTGGGATTACTCTCAGCATAAGAGATTTTTAATCATCAAGGAAATGTCAGGGGCTTGAGAAAACTGTACTTTCAGGAAGAATAATGCTTAAAGATGGAAAGGCTCTTAGGGTGAGGAATGGATTGAAGAGATCGCCTGGGGTGAGGATCTTAGTTATCAGTGCCAACTAAGGAAGACCAACGACCACAACAAACCAGTTGCCAACCAGCCGATTCTGATGTTTCACGTCAGTGACTGTGACCTGTCATAAGGAGAGGTCAGTGCGCCAATCTTGCAGTTAGCGGCCAAGTCCTTTCCTGTTTGCACCGCCCCAGGGGCCCCTCCAAAAAACAAGACTCACTGCCATCAAGAGATTCTGACTCACAGCGACCCTACAGGACTGGGCAAAACTGCTCCTGTGGGTTTCTGAGACTGTCAATCTTTATGGGAGTAGAAAGCCTCATCTTTCTCCAGGGGAGCTGGACATGGTTTTGAAGTGCTGACCTTGTGGTTAGGAGCCCACAGCTTAACCATCATGGCACCTAGGGCCTTGGAACCCAAAGCTTAACCACCATGCCACCTGGGCTCCCTCAGAGGAGCCTCCCCTCCCCCTCAGGAGGGTCAAATAAAATAAAACCCCAAACCAACAAACTAAACTATTGCCGCTGCCACCCAGTTAACTCTGACTCATCACACATGCTCAATGATTACTTAACAGACACACATGCAAGATGGTGTCTAAGGTGACCCAGGGCGTCTGCACATCTCATTCAGGCCCAAGGAGGCAGCGGGGTGGGATGGGGGCGGATCCAAGTCCAAGAAAGTAGAAGCTGGAGTTCCATCGCCTGGCTGAAGGGCTGGGAGGGAGAGCCCTCCCCTCCACCGTGGTTTGACCAAAAAACAACGCCTGAGGACGTGAGGAGGCCAGGTCAGTGGGCGCACATCTTTGAGTCAGCTCTCATCTGGCTTCCTTTGGGGAGATTCTGCCTGGTTATTATGGGTTCGATGTCGGAAAAGCAACATCATTCCTGGGTCCTTCCTTCCTTCCTTCTTCTTCTTCTTTTTAAAAAGCTCTTCGAAGCAGGAACCATTTTCTGTTCAAACGGTTGCTGTCCCCAAGTGCCTGTAAAGCTCCCAGTGGGAAGGACAACAGCCCTCTCCGGGGCAGAGTGGCCTCCGTCTGTGCGGAACATTCGCCCGCAGGCGTGCTTTTCTGCCTGGCTTTATAGCTGGTTTGCAACTTGGAGATGTCACGTAGCTTGAAACCCGCCGTGTGCTTAGCCCTTCTTTGTCAGCACACCTAACGGCGGGACGCGCTGTTTTGTGGCACTGCCGATTCCCCGGGTCACACAATACCGTGGCAAGTAGAAGGACTGGGTCGGGTTTAATCAAAGGCTTTGATTACACAAAGCTGAGAGCCTCGTTCCAACAGAGAAGCCTCTTCTGGGACGGAGGAGAAAAGGTTTGGCTTGTAGCAGACACACACTGGTTTAACTGCACACAGAGAGATTGATTCTCCTAAATCTGCCTGGCAGTTCCATCCTCAGACCACCGCCGTCGCCCGGGGTCCCTCTGGGGATGGCTGAAAAGGCAGCCGCTGCCCGGGTTGTGTTCCCCGGGGCCAGGACTCCTGCCACAGCCTTGGTCTAGGTGCATTGCACCTCCAGCCTGGTTCCAAGCTGACAGAGTCCCTGGCTCACTCACCACTGTGCACGGTGTGCCCCAAAGGAGATGCTTTTAAGGCAAAAGCCCCCAAAACCCCACAACCCGAACTCACTGTCATCGAGTCAATTCTGACTCATACTGACCCTATAGTACAGGGTGGATCTGCCCCGGGGGGTGGGGTTCTGAAATGGAAGCTCAGCAGCTCTCAACCTGTGGGTCGAAACCCCTTTAGGGGTCGAAGGACCCTTTCACAGGGGTCACCTAAGACCATCAGAAAACACATCTTTCTGAGAGTCTTAGGAACCAAGACTCGCTCCTCTATCCGTCTCCAGGTGGGTCCGCCCACATGCAGATTTGCTGATCTGGTGAGAAAGAAGCTTCTGATGTTGGCTTTTTAAGCAGATTGTTGCAAAATATAGCAATGTAGTTGACTGTTGTTACATTTAGACTGTTACCCATGCTACACCATGCTTCAAGACAAAATTTGATTGATTTGTAATTGGAAATAAATATTTCACAATATGTAATTACATATTGTTTTTGTGATTAATTGCCATGCTTTATGTTCAATTTGTAACAATGAAAATAGATACTGCATAGCACGTATTTATATTACAATTCATAATAGTGGCAAAATGACAGTGATGAAGTAGCAACGAAAAAATGTTATGGTTGGGGGACACCACCACGTGAGAGGAACTGTCTGAAAGGGTCTCGGCCTGAGAAGGGTGGAGACCCGCTGCTGTAACTCTGTGGAAGCAGAAGGCCTCGTTGCTCCTCACCAAGTGGCTGGTGGGTTTGAACGACTGCCGTTGTGGTCAGCAGAGTCGGCTTGTAACCCACGTTGACATGAGGGCTGGTTGGTAAATGGGAGAACCAGACTCCAAACCGCTTGTCGGGTTTGGTTCTGACTCAAGCTGACCATGCATCTTGCAGAGTCGAATTGCTCTTGGGGCTTTCTCGGCTGTAATCTTAACCGGAAGGCGCCGTGGTGGTGTAGCAGCGCCGTGGTGGACTACTAACCGCAAGGTCAGCGATTCAAAACCACCACCTGCCCTATAGGCTGGCCATGAGTCAGAATGGACGGGAAGGCGGTGAGTTGGCTTAGTCTTGCTCTAATCGTGACAGGGGACTTAGTGGGCCGGGCATGGGACTGCTAACCATGAAGTCAGCAGTTGGAAACCACTGTGGGAGAAAGAGGAGGCTTTCAGCTCCCTAAAGAGTGACAGTGTGGAGAACCCCCAGGGCAGTCCTACTGTGTCCTCAGGGAGGCTATGAAGTAGAATGAACTCGATGGCAGGACTTTGTCTGCTTGGAATCTTTACAGCCGAACTCCCTGCAGAGGCCTTTCAGGTAGCAGTCCAATGCTTAACTGGCTGCACCACTCAGGGCTCCTCCGCCCATGGAGACATCCACATTTCCATTCCACCAGTCAGTCTCCTGATCTGTTGAGGGAAACAGTCCAACCACCCGGGTCTCCATTTTTCTCTCCTTAAAAAAAGAAGAGGCGGGCTTCTCTACTTTTTGGTCTCTCAGGGTGTAAATAGGGGGTTCTGTAATGTCTCTGAAGTGAAAACCCCGAGCCTCCTATTGTCTTTATTGATTTGCTGAGAATTGTGTTCCAGTGGGTGAGATGTTTACTTTGAATGTAATTTGAGAAGGAAAAGCTGAGTCTACACATAACAAAACAGATGGCACAAAATCAACAGCTTGTAGTTCTGTCTGGTGGCCTTGGCTTCATCTCAATGGCTCATCCTCACTCCCACCGAGTGGGTTCAGACTTATAGCAGGGGTGTGCGCGTGTGCGTGTGTGTGCGTGTGTGCACGCGCGGGCAGAGATCCTGGTCATTATCAGACAAAACATGCTCAGCCTTTAGTCCTGTGTGAGAGCATTCTTATGCTCTTGAAATTTGCTCTGTTCAAAGCTAAAGTTCTCTAGGACATAGATTTGAGTTTGAGCTGGGGTAATTTTATCATCTGTTGCCCGCTTCCAGCACCCATTTCCACTTCATGGGTGCAGCATCTGTGGTCTTTGGTCTGTTGAGTTCGAGGTTGGCATGGTGATTGCAGAGGGCATGGTGGTTTCCGATGGGCTCCTTGCCTCATTTCCCCAACAGCACTATGCTGTGTGACTCAGGAGACGACAGCAATTTCCACTTCCCTGAAGCAAGTTCTGGGTCAGATGGTGATCAGGAAGTAGCCATTGGGAGATGAACACAGCCATCAGCCTAGACCTCATCCTTCATGGTGCCACATGCAGCCACCGCTCCAAGATGAATGGCCCCTGGATCACTGTGGTCATCAGAGGCTATGCTGGTGGGGAGAGTTTCATAGGCTGTGTGGGAAGGCTTGTGTAGCCTATGAAACTCCTCAGCTGGCCACTCATTCTGGTGTGCGCTTGGCTCAACCCCTGTTGCCAGGCCTTGGAAAGAAGCAGCCCGAGCGAGTGGATTGCTGCCTGAATGGGTTCTTACCACGCTTTGTTCTATGGCGTTCCGTGATGCTCACCTTCCCAACACGACCCCTGAAGACCAAGCGGGTGCATAAGCAAAATGGTGAAGAAAGCTCATGGTGCCCTGCTATCAAAAGATATAGTGTCTGGGGTCTGAAAGGCTTGAAGATAAGCAAGCTTCTCTAGCTGAGAAGCAACAAAGTCCACATGGAAGAAGCACACCAGCCTGTGTGATCATGAAGTGTCGAAGAGATCAGGTATCAGGCATCAAAGAACAAAATATCATATCATTGTGTATGAGGGGAGTGTGGAGGGGGGACCCAAAGCCCATCTGTGGGCTACTGGACATCCCGTACAGAAGGCTTGCGGGGAATAGATGAGCCAGTCAGGGTGCAGTGTAGCAATGATGACACATACAACTTTTCTCTAGTTCCTAAATGCTTCCTCCTCCCCACTATCATGATCCCAATTCTACCTCACAAATTTGCCTAGAACAAAGGATGTGCAGTGGTATAGATAGGAACTGGAAACACAAGAATGCAGGACAGATAAACCCCTCTGGACCAATAATGAGAGTGGTGATACCAGGAGTGTAAGGGGAAGGTGGGGTGGAAGGGAGAACTGACCACACGAATGTACATATAACCCCCTCCCTGAGGGACAGACAACAGAAAAGTGGGTGAAGGGAGACATTGGTCAGTGTAAGACATGACAAAATAATAATAATTTATAAATTATCAAGGGTTCATGAGGGAGGTGGGGTGGGGAGGGAGGGGAAAAATGAGCTGATACCAAGGGCTCAAGTAGAAAGCAAATTTTTTGAGAATGATGATGGCAACAAATGTACAAATGTGCTTGACCAAACAGGATGTATGTATTGTGATAAGAGGTGTACGAGCCCCCAATAAAATGCTTTTTAAAAGAAAGAGAAAGGGCCTTTACTGTGGGTTTCAATCGGCCACTGTAACTCGAGAGGGGTTGAAACAGAGGGATCACAGTCAGCTGAGAGCAGTTGGGATATCACCCAAGTGTCGCTGGCTTTGAGTGAAGACAGATGTGTCCTCTAGTGCTGAGGTCGGTGCCCTGCTTTTTGTCTTTGAACTTGGCTGGTTCCAAGCTAGAGCCATAAAAACAAACAAATGCTCTGAAATGCAAAAACAAAACAAACAAACAAAAAACCATGTGAGCCTGATTGGAGACATTTAATTTTTTTATATCATAAATAGGTTATCACATATCTCCTTTTTGCAGGGTGGCAGTGGCCTGCATCCAAATTTGCCGAAAAAGGAGAGGGGACTAGAGAAAGTCACTGTGACTTGCTTGGTGGCCCTGTGGGTTGCCATTGCGCCTGCCTCTGATTCCTGGCAACCCATCCCATGCACTCTGCCGAGGTGTTGATTCTGATTCATGGGACAGGGTGGAGCTGCCCCTGTGGGCTTCTGAGACTGTCACTCTTCATGGAGTCGAAGGCCTGGTCTTCTTCCTGGGCGCGCTGGCCATTTCACACTGCTGACTGCCCAAGCAGCCTAGCGCATAACCACTACGCCGCCCCCAGGCTCAGGCACAGCAGTAAGAAATGCTGCCTGCGTCTAAGCCATTCTCACGATCGGACTGTAGAGTTTTCTTTGTTGGTTTGTTTGGAAGTAGATCACCAGCTCTCTCTCTCCTTCACCCCCCCTTTTTCTTTCTCAAGCATCTCTGTGTGGACTCAAACGTTCAACCTTTAAGCAGCAGCCAAGCCTGTGGACTGTTGGCTCCTCTGTTTCCTTAGGGAGATGTCATCAATGAATATGGCCCTTCTAGCCATGATCCCTTACACGAGGTATCGGAAGTTCTAGCCTCCGTGTCTGTGTTTACAGCCTCATTTTGAAGGTAGTTGTCTGCTATGCTGGAAGAAAGGCGGGGTTCCTACTCCGGTGAGCAGTCACAGTGTCAGCAATTCACGGGGACAGTTCCACTCGCCCTGTAGTCAGTGTTGGCGCAGTGGCAGTGGCGATGCATTTGTTTGGTTTTCTCTTTCTCTTCTGCGCTAAAGTGGACAGGCTTCAGATGGGACACATTTCGTTTCCACCTTACTAGAGGGGTGAGCAAAGTCAACACCCTTTGTCCTCCTAGGGATACGGTCTGCTGAAAGACATTAAACCACATTTTCCTCCGGGCCGTGCTCTGCGTATAAGAGCCATTTCATAGCAGGAACAGAGGGAGAAATCCCAGGACCCTCGAAGAAGAACCATCCGTGGAGCCTGTTTGATACCTCTGTCTGAAGTTGGGGAGGCTGAAGCCCAAGACAACAGAGGCTGCAGCACAGAGACCATGAGCCAAAGCATAGGAGCTGGGCTGAGCCCAGAGGCAAGATCCTGAGGTAGACCAGAGATGCATTGCAGAGACTGTGAGACTAGGAGGCAGAGCAGTGGGCTGGCTTCCTGGGCCACAGAGGCAGAGGCGGGGGACCACCTGGCTGAGAGATTGGGGATTAGAGAGAGACTTGGCTGCTGCCCGAAGCAAGGTGTTGCTGTGGGCCAGTGTCTGTATCTTGAATGTTCTGGCCCTGGCTTGTGGTAGCTTGTTAACTTCCTTAATTACACCACGTTCCTCCCCCTCCACCCACCCACTTGTGAGTATTGTCCGTGATGTCTGTGTGGTCCATTGCAATGAATTATCGAACCCGGCATAACCGTGTGCAGTGCCGTGGGCAGAACTGCTCTTGTCAGGGTAGGTTAAAGAAGGATGGACGATGGAGGCGTGTCTGACCTCTGTCTTTTGGCAATTGGGTGGCATGTGGTCAGAGGAGGTCAGATATGTCCCTCATGTCATTTTCCACACTTGGAGTTTTTTCCCCTCAGCCTCTGTGGTCAGACACGCCTCTTTGTTAAGGGAGAGCTAGTGGTTGAATCCACTTTGAGCTGTTTCTGTGGGTTTGAATAAAACCCAGAATTGGAGGGCTGTTTGGCTAATAAATCGAGGAGGGATTTATTTTTTGAAGAAGGCGGGGATGCCAGTGCCATGCCACGGTCGTTTGTGAACTCTGGGAGGGACGAAGCCCAACACCGAGGCTGTGCATTCGATTGGAAGAGATCAGAGGCACATTCAGTTAATGGCTTAGATCACTTGTCTCGGTGGTGATGCAACAGGAATCACAGTGGATAGCACTGTAGCCACGTCACGTGACTTCTCACATGCACCGAGACCTTTAGGTGTGAGGCTATCTTGGTCCCAATGGGTATGCTTGTGTGTGGAGGTGGAGGCGGTAAATCAAAGCCTTAACCCATGAAGATCATAAGTCATGAAAGCTTATCTAGGCCATGGCCTTGTCGTGAGTCAGGATGTGTTTGGAAGAATGCATGTATGCGTGAAGAGTCGCCTCTTTCACACCTCTGCCCCATGTGAGCAAGATCCTCTGATGGAATGCAGAGTGGAGAAGACAGAATCAGTTAGAAGTTGATGACTGTCCATTCCCAAGGGGTTGCTGTGCTGCACCTTCTGATGGCTGTGTGTGTGTGTGCATGCACACTCAGGTGACAGACCCTCAGATAGATCTAAGGTCTGGGAGTAGAGGTATTCAGTGCCATCCTGCTTCCCAGAGCCCTAGGGACAGCGTTGAGCTGTCTGTGTAAAGTCCTGTGTGGTGTGTAGGCCGCTGGGCCAGAGGTGGCTCAAAGAACACTCACTGGCCCTGAGGAATGCTTCTCTGCATAAGGGCATGGCCATGAGGCTGAGAGCTGGCTCACCCGAAGGTGCCCTTTGATGTGAGTGAGAGGACTTAGCCCCAGATCAGTATGGCTGGATACCAGGTGGGATTATTTCCATTCTGATCAACACCAGCCAGTAGAGATGAGGACAGCTGTCAATCAGATAGGAGATGTGCATTCCTGAAGATGACCATGTGGACAGATTGAGGCCAAACACCAGATGTCCATGCCCTCTGACTCCATTGAGTAACCCCTGCTTCGACAGTGTTTTTAATGATTGGAGAAAGTTTTACATCAGAGGGGCGATTGAATTTGGATTGCCATAGAACTTAGCTTCGTAACAGAAAAATTAAAAGTTACCATTTTGGAAAACCCGAGTTGTACGCTGAGGAATAGCATACCCATCTCAATATTAGATACCTGTATTCTGAGAAACATCCCCAAACGTGAAGACTAAACTTGAATATTTGGAGTGCAGAAGACAGAGCTAAATACTTGGATCTCATTTTAAAATAGACCTGAAATAGGTGGTTACTATGGCTTTGTGGAAACCCAGGGTCATGCCAACAGCTAACAAGCTCGGCTGCTCACAGACAGGCTGGTGGTTTGAGTCCACCCAGAGGCACTCTCGAAAGAAAAGTTTTCAACGTTGAGATCTGCTTCTGAGAAATCAGCCATTGGACATCCTATGGAGTGAGCACAGTGCTTCCCTAACACACGTGGGCTTAGCATGACACTGGAATCAGCTGGATGACAATCGGTGGTGGTGGTGGTGTTAACCTCTTAATTGTCTTTATGAGACCCGGATTAATCGCATATTGTTCTTTGAATTCTGAATGTTAAAAATTAATCTGTTTGCTAAAGTCTTTCCTGGACACTAGAACGCTGGCTAAAAGGAAGCCCACGTCATTTAGAATGCCTTACCTGACCTCAAAGCGCCGAGCGTTTGCGGTCTTACCGCAGCTTCACACAACACATTTAGATCACTAGAGGAAAACGATGAAGGAAATGATCTTTATACACAGCACAGTTCAGAAGCTTAGCTTCGACTCCACGCATGTTTAATATCCTGTCATTCAATGATGAGGTTCATTACGAATTACGAAGGTGAGAGGCAGGAGGGCAGGCCTAAGTGCACAGGCTTAGTCTAGAATCAAGCTGCCTGGCTTTGGACTACACACACCATCGTTCCTGGCGGCGTGACTTGGGGCAAGTTCCTTGATGCCTCTGTATTTCCATTTCCTCAACAGTAATGTGGAGGAAATAATAGTCCCTGCCTCATGGTAGTCCCTGTTCCTAGAAACATACATCAAGTTTGGTAAAGTCCTGGGGGTGGGGAAAGAGTAAGGCTGTCAAGGAGATGGATTGACAGTGGCTCCAGTGACGGGTTCCAGCCTAAGGACACCAGGAGGGCGGGTGGTGCAGGGCTGGGCAGTGTTTGGCTCTGCTGTACAAAGGGTCAGTCTGAGTCACAACGGACGCGATGGCCCTCAACAGCCACTCCATGGGGATTGTTAAGGATTAACGTGTGTCAAGTACCTTTTGACAGGCTCCCGTGTGGACCGAACTTGATATAGGTTTGCGTGTAGGTAGTTGTGTAATATAAGCACTGCACAGTGCATTTTAAAATGTTCTTTATATGTCCTTTACATAGCCTTTAAGATGTTCTTTCCTTGCTAACCGAAAGGAGCAACCCCATGCAGTGACACTGTACTGCCAATGACACGAAGGCCTCTTTCTAAGATGGTTTACCCACCTTGGCAAACACCTGCCTTTGTCTGCGCGTTGTGCTGTTGCTACGCCCAACACCAACTCTCAAGGTAGGAGAACCACAACACACATTACGAAAATATACAGGTAGAAATTCCTGTAAAGATAAAGCACCAGATTTCATTACATGCATGTCTCTTTGAATCGGCTCGGTGATAAGGGGGCGCTGGCTGATAAAGGGCATGAGAAATGCTAAATATGCATCATGACAAACAGTGAAAAATTAAGGATCATAACGAACATTAATTACATTTTTGTAAGATGAATAGGCTGTTCATCATTAATGAGAACACACACCTTTGTCTAAGTTTCACATCCACCTGTGATGAATGTGCTAATGGGGATAAAATACATCATAGGAACATTTGAATTAACAGCACACTAATAGATTGACATATGAGTATGAATGAAGCGTTTAATCATATAAACTATACCACACCCAAAAGCAAATTTTTCTACTTTGCCTCCATCACATTCTAGGGAGTGAAGAAAACATGAAAGCCCTATTTTAAAGAAAATATTTAGGATACTGCCCATATTGTAATACTCTTCTAGGAAAGAGGATGTACTTATTTGAGTGGATTTACAGTGAATTAAAAGATTCAATCTAATGGATCAGATAAAGAGCATTCTAAGACTATGCATATTTCTGAAGTTAAAGCACAGTGTATAATCAATCTTTTGAATTTTGATTCTCAATCTGTGAGCTGCTGATGAAATGTGATCAATTTAATACCAAACGTAATGCATATCAAGATAAGATCAGTCTTCTGATTTGGGGAGAGTTTGATGAGATCAGGGCTTTAGGTGACAATAATGGTTAAAGGCTTGGCTGGAGACTAGAAGGTCGGCCATTCGAACCCACCGGCCTCACTGCGGGACAAAGATGTGGCAGTCTGCTTCTGCAGAGCTTTGCAGCCTCGGGAACCCCATGAGGCAGCTTTACCTTCCCTGGAGCATCACTAGGTGTGGGGATCAACTTCATGGTGGTGGAGTTGTGTAAAATATCTCCTTTTTTTTTTTTGCTGAGAACAAACATTATAAAAACAAACATGAATAACATAGCACATATCCTTTGTTGTTGCTGATCTAATTCCCTTAGAAGACTATCTGAGAATATCGTTGTTTTTCTGACCGGTTGTGGCTCAGAGCCTCCTTGGGTACAGCAGAGTGCCTCCCTGCTGGGCCCGGGCCTATGCCGTCTCTTCTCATGGTCATTGCTCGGTGTGAGCCTATTGTTGCAGCCACTGTGCCAAGCCATCTCCATGAAGGTCTTTCTGGGTTTTGGCTGAGCCTTAATTGGCCAAGAATAATGTCCTTCTCCAGGGACTGAGTCTCTCCTGGTAAAATGTCCAAAGCACGTGAGATGAATTTTGCTGCCATGGAGCCTCTCCTGACTATTTCTTTCAGTCTCCCAGTGGTCCATGTACAGTCAACATTCTTTCTCAATACCATAGCTCCAGTGCATCAGTTCTTTTTCAATCTTCCTTAACCCTCGTTTAGCTCTTACATACACGTGAGACAGCAGAAAACCGCACGGCTTGGATCAGGTGCACCTTGCTCCTCCAAGTGACAGCTTGGCTTTGGAGCACTCTGAAGAGATCGTTGGCAGCAGATGTGCACATTGCAATGTGCCACTCTATTTCCTACCTGATGCTTTCACGGTTGTTAGTTGTCGAGTCAAGTAAAGGGCATCCTCGGCAACTCCACTCTTCTATTGACCGGGATGTTGCTAACCGGCCCATTTTTGAGGATTTTGTTTTCTTATGTTGAGGTATAATCCACACTGAAGGCTATACTCTTTCATCTTCATCAATAAGTCCATCAAGTCCTCTTTGCTTTCTTGGAGCGGTGTCATCTATAAGTAGCAAGTTGTTAATGAGCCTTCCTCCAATTCTGATGCTGTGTTCTTTGAGTCGTCCAGTTTCTTGATTATTTGCTGAGCCCACACATTGAATAAGTTTGGTGAAAGGATGCAACCCTGACATACACCATCCTGACTTTAAACTACATGGATTCCCTTGTTGTGTTCAAATGACCACCTCTTGGTTGCGGTACAGGTTCCGCATGAGCACTGCGAAGTGTTTGAGAATCCCCATTCTTCCGATGTTTCCAAGAAGACTTCAGCACGAAGGTCGTGCCATGATGCTTTGATGGATGTGGGTTCCTAAGATGTTAATAGCCTCACCTACGGTGGTTCAAGATCCTTGGAGAAGCATCATTATGCGTGTGCCACGACAGCGGAGATAAGAAGTGTACACTTGAGATGCAAATCTCTATCCCAGAAAATTGATATGCTATGCAATATTTCCAAGCAATCCCAAGACTACGGACAAACTGGTCTGGTCCTTATTCCGACTTAACTTCTTATAGTGGTGCTTGAAACACTTGGATTGTATAATAGAGCTAGAAGTTTGTCCATTTTTATCCAATATAGATTGTTCTTTAAGTGAGCACAATGCCCGAGCAAACAACCTTTACTAAAGAAGCCAACCTACTGTTTGGTTTAAAGAAGACTTTGGAAGACATTTGGTTTCGGGTTTAGAGAACAGTTTGGGAAGTTCAACCAGGAAGGCAGATTCTCTGGAAGGTGGCATCTGTGAGGAGACGGACAGCAGAACAGGCGATCTTGATGGCATCCTGTGCGAAATCAGAACACACGGAGAATACATACTCTTCTCTTTGGGAACTTACACTCTGGGGAGGCACGGACCGATGTCTTCCCTTAACTGGGGTTCCAGGAGCACCACAGGAAACAGGTGCTGGCTGTGAGTCAGCGAACAGAGAACTAGGGTTCTTCTCAGGATGGCTCTGTTGATTCTGCAGACAACAGGAATTACCTTTGCATGGCCGCTAACAAGCAGCCAAAGACGAGAATACTCTTAGAGTTATCTGGCCTTTCCAGGTGGCATCTGCATCCAACCTGTTTGCCTCTGAGTAAGGTAGCAAGTTATAGAAAATTCCATAGAGGCAGCATTAAATAACTTGGGCGCCCATATGTAAGGACTTCAGATCACCAGAAATCTTTATTATTATCATATTATTTATTTATCCCCCCTCGATTTCTCCAATTTATTTATTTATTTAAAAATCATTTTATTGGGGGCTCATCCAGTTCTTATCACAATCAATACATCCATTGTGTCCAGCACATTTGTACATGTGTTGCCACCATCATTGTCAAACATTTTCCTTCTACTTGAGCCCTTGGTATCAGCTCCTCATTTTTCCCCCTCCCTCAATACTTCCCCTTGAGAAATCTTAAAGACATTGTTGACTCTAATCTATGCTGGTTTATCCGCAAGTCCGGCACCTCTGCCTTAAGAAAAAGTGTGTCTGTCTTTTTCAGGCTTCACCCCCTCTCATGAACCACTACATGCATGGCTACCTTCTTGGCCAAAGCCACACCCATTTCTACGTGAATAACTAGACTTCCAACTGTCTCCCTGCTGATATTTTTGGCCCCTGTGATCTGTTCTCTACATCACACGGAGGGAAAGAGTTAACTGCGAGTCAGCTCCCGTCACCCCGCTCTTGGAAACCCTCAGTGGCGCCCACTTCACCAAGGGAAAGCCAAAGTCAGAATACCACTTACAAAGCTCTGCATGGCGTGGTGCTGCCGCTGCCTCTTCCCTTTCTCTGACCTCATTCCTTTTTTTGTTTTTAACTCTGATGTGGTCACAATGGTCTCCTTGTTGCTTTTTAAACCCTTTCATCCCAAAACCTGAGACCTTCCGCCTCCCTAAAACTGAACTCATTGTCATCCAGTCGGCTGCCTCACAGTGACCTTACCGGACACGGTAGGATTGCCCCTCCGGGCTTCTGGGGCTGTAGCTCTTTATGGGACTAGAAAGCCGAAGTCCCGTTCTTTCTCCCAAGGAGCAGCTGGTAATTTCAAATTGCTGACCTTGTGGTTAGCAGCCCAGGGTGTAACCACTATACCATCCCACCTACTCTGCCTAAAGTGCCCATCCCTCCATCCAGCACTTGACATCCCGTTTCTTCACTCTTTTTGGTATATAGCTCTAATTACTATGCCCTATAGTCAACTTATTTTTTTTCTTGTCATATGTCTACCCCTATGGAGCATACATTCCATGGAGGCATGGATATTTTTATCTATTTTATTCACTGATGACAAAAAAATGACTGGATTTCTATAATGTTTAGTGGTCATGCTTATAGGATGTGTGATGGGAGCGATCCAGCTGTGGCTTTGGGAAGAGTGGGAGTCTCCACAAGCCCACTGGGAGGCGAGCAAGCTGGGACCAAAGTTGACCAGAATATGTGGCTACTGACACAGATCAGCTTGTGCAATGGAAGGTTAGACGCTGAGCTAGGTCATCGGACTTGCAAGGGTAAGTCAAGAAGTATTGCTATAAAATCACTGCACTTTCTTAAACAAAAATACCAAAATGTGACCCATCCTCCATCTAGGCCTATCCTCTGTTTCAAAAAACAAACAAAAAATCCCCTCACTGCATTGAGTCAATTCTGACTCCTGGTGAGCCTTCAGGACTGGGTAGAGCTGCCCCTGTGGGATTCTGAGACTGTAACTCTTTACAGCAGTAGAGCGCCCCCTCTTTCGCCTGAGAGCAGCAGGTGATTTTGAGGGACTTATTCTCTAATTTACTGGGCGATGTTTTCATCTCGCTAACCTTCCCTGAAGAATACTGCAGTCTTCAACAGACATCATGTCCAAAGAGCGTTGGGGCAAAAGAGCATTTGGAAACTAAAATCGTGTCTTTAAAAAAATATTCTTTGAGTTTGGGGAATGAAAAGCAGCCTCAAGGGGCAAGGTTAGGGTGGGGTGGGGAAGGGATACAGGTTCCCAATGAAATTCTCATAGGACAGTCCTTGTTAACCTTGAAGAATGAGCAGGTACAACAGTTGTGACAGGAAAAAACTTCCTCAGGGCGATTTTCCTCACTTGTTTCTCCTGTAGTTTTCAGGGAAAAAAACCAAACAAACCCAACACAATTTCTTCACTGTGGTCCCCTGTGATTGCTCTGGGTCCGTTGAGAAAAATCAGTCAGCTCACTCTTTGGAGTCCCCCCAAGAGTGGCCACATCTTCTGAATGAACCCCTCTTGTCTCAAGTTTCACTGGCCCAGCAGATCCTTCTGGAAGCCACTGTTTTTTGTTTGCAATGGAAGCCACTGTTTTGATTAGGCACCCTAAGAGATGACCAAAACCAAAAATCAAGCTCATTGCCAACAGGTCAAAGTTACCCTCTAAGATAGGCTAGAGTTGTCCCCGTGCGTTTCTGAGACTGTAACAAGCCTCCTCTTTCTCCCAAGGAGTCGCTGGTGGTTTTGAAGTGCTGACCTTGTGGTTAGGGACCCAAGTGACCACTGTACCACCAGGGCTCCCCAGAAACGGAGACAAGTATATTCATAAGAGAACTTGTCTGCACACACCCACTGATGGAAGAAACATGTTGAAACACAGGTGTTTGGAATAAATGCCTACACGCATGAACTGGAATCCAAGTAGCAATACTTTGTGACTTTGTCTCATAGTTCTCTATGAAATATATGACAAAGTCTTCCGCTGAGAGTTAAGTGGGAGGAGATGCTGGAGACTTGAGGATTGAGGAGACAGTGCATAATTGTCATCTTGGGAGCAGGTTAATGAATTTACTAGGGAAGCTGGTTGTCAGGTAGTATTGAGTGCTCATTTAAGATTTTTGTCATAAATTCGAAGTGGGTCTTTACAACATAGTATGTGATTTTTCTCCAGCAACATTCAGCTTCTTAGATGTAGAGGTGGGGGGGGGAGTAGTTAGCTGAGATGAAAGCGAATTGAAGTTTTATCAGAAGAGGCAAGTGAGGTGGTTAATAATAATAATTTATAATTTATTTATAATTTATTTATAATTTATTTATAATTTATCAAGGGTTCACGAGGATGAAAGGGTCGGAGAGGGAGGGAAAAAGAAGAGCTGATACCAAGGCCTCAAGTAGAAAGAAAATTTTTGAAAAAGATGATGGCAACGTATGTACAAATGTGCTTGATACAATTGCTGTATGGATTGTTATAAGAGCTGTAAAAGCCCCCAATAAAATGCTTTGCTTTTAATTAAAACTCATTTTATTAGGGACTCATACAACTCTTATCATAATTCATACATGCATCCATTGTGTCAAGCACATTTGTACATTTGTTGCCATCATCATTCTCAAAACATTTGCTTTCTACTTGAGCCCTTGGTATCAGCTTCTCGTTTTTTCCCCTCCCTCCCCACTCTCCCCTCCGTCATGAGCCCTTGCTAATTTTTAAATTATTATTATTTTGTCATGTCTTACACTGTCTGTCATCCCCCCTCACCCACCCTTCCTTTGTCCATCCCCTAGGGAGGAGATTATATGTAGATCCTTGTAATTGGCTACCCATTTCCACCTACCCTCCCGTTATTGCCACTCTCACCACTGGTCCTGAAGGGATCATCCGCCCTGTTATTCCCTGTGTTTCCAGTTCCTATCTGTACCAGTGTGCATCCTCTGGTCTAGCTAGATTTGTAAGGTAGAATTGGAATCATCATAGTGTGTGTGTTGGGGGGGGGCATTTAAGAACTAGAGGAAAGTTGTATGTTTCATCATTGCTAACTGCACCCTGACTGGCTCGTCTCCTCCCTGAAACCCTTCTGTAAGGGGATGTCCAGTTGCCTACAGATGGGCTTTGGGTCCCCAATCTGCATTCCCTCTTATTCACAATGATATGCTTTTTTTGTTCTTTGATGCCTGATACCTGATCCCTTCAACACCTCATGATCACACGGGCTGGTGTGTTCTTCCATGTGGGCTTCGTTGCTTCTGAGCTAGATGGCCTCTTGTTGAACTTCAAGCCTTTCAGACCCCAGATTCTATATCTTTTGATAGCCAGGCACCATGAGCTTTCTTCAGCACGTTTGCTTATGTACCCGCTTTTCGGGACTGTAACTGTTAATGAGAATAGAAAGCTCTATTTTTCTGCAGCTCAGTGGCTGGTGATTTTGAATGCTGACCTTTCAGATCACAGCCCAAAGTGTAACTACGATGCCACCAGAGGTACAGGGTAACTTGATTAGGTGACATTATTTATATGAGTCCATTTCAAAATTGTACAAAAGCAACTAATATTTGCATCTACTCTCACGTTATAAGTAGGGTTTTGATATTGAAAATAAGACGATTAACACTGAAGAAGTAAAAAGAAAGAAAAGAAAAGAAACCCATTGCCATTGAGTTGATTCTTGCTCGTGGTGACACTATGCGTTACAGAGTAGAATTGCTCCCTATGGTTTTCAAAGACTACAAAGATTACAGAAGCCTGATACCAAGGGCTCAATAGAAAGTACACACTAAAAGAAAAAATAAAAGGAAGTAAATGCTGAAAAAGAATGACAGCAGCATATGTACAAATACGCCTGTTACAATGGATGGATGGATTGTTATAAGACTTGTAAGGGCCCCCAATAAAATGATCATTTAATAATAATTTTTATAATATTACAAAGATCCAAACCTGTGTACAGGCCTCAGGAGGACAGTGACTCAATCTAATTCAAGCTGACTGCACTGAGTGGTCCTGTCTCCTAGTGACTTTCGGGGTAAAACAGCCAATCACAAGCGCTGTCTTGGGAGTTCCAACAGCCTGTGCTACTTTGATTCTCAGCTAACCTCAGGGTCTCGTGATAAGCATCCGAGCTTGCCTGGCCCGCTGCTATGGGGTTCTTCAATGAGGGCTCACTTCCAGTGGGAAAACACTCTGCCCGCGAGAACCCTTCATTTGCAGTCGCCCTTTGTTCGGTCAGCCGATGGCGGTCCACCACGTTCTTCCCTCTGGCAACCTATGGCACAGGGGCAACTCGATGGGGGTGGAGTGAGCGAGCAGTCAGGGCACAGAGAATCATTTCCATAATCCCAGCTGGGGAAAGTCTGGTCCACTCAGATCCCACCTCTTTGGGGAATGTGTGAATGTTAAGGCTGCAAAGAGCGTTCCTGTGTCATTCATTTATTACTGTGTTTCAGAGTAACATTGCCAAACAGTCACGACACAGCTCTCATTAGATAGAGATGGAAAGATAAAATCCAAAGCTCTTACTGCCTTGTACAGCACCCCGCCGGGGACCAGTCCGCCAGCATAAATAAAGGGCTTCATAACCCATAACCTTCACGGGGCCGATTTCATGCAGAGATGCCTCTTTTTGCACGCCCCCCCAAAAAAAGAAGATAGTACTGTCTAACTATTAAGACAGTGGACTCTGAAGTTTCTGCGTGGATTTGAATGCTAATAGGGTGCTGTTGGGCATGTTACCTAACTTTTTAATAGAAGAGAGATGGTAGCCTTCGCAACGACACAGTAGCTTGCTTGAAGGCTGCAGAGCGCCTGAAGAATTTAGCTTGAGAGCTGCCACAGAGTAAGATGGTCGGAAATATTTCCCACATGACTTTCTTGCATTCTCACATAGGACTAATGGCTTAATGATGTGGAGTGAATGAACTTAAAAAAATTGGCATCTTCCCCATTACCTATGGATTTCTCACGGGCAAGTGTTCATCTCTGCACCCTCAGTGGACAGGGCAGTACCTGATGGGACACAGTAGGCATTTAGTAAAGGTTCATTGGGATGAGGCGGCGTCCCATTTCCTGAGCAGTTCCAGAGCTTTCCCCCCATGTTCCCTTTCCAGATTAGGTCCCTAACAAGTTCGAAAGGGATCCCATGACAATTGAAAATATATATGAATTAATTCCATTCATACTAAGAAATGATTTTGGAATTGCACTTGTGTTCAATGAATTGAAATTTCATTACCTAACATCTGCTCCAAAATAAAAGCAACAGGTGCGCTCTAGACATAATCATCTGAATCGAAAAGAGTAATATTTTGTTGTGCTGACTTCTAATTTGATGATGGTGGTGTTCAGTGTCATCAAATCGGTTCCAACCTATAGCAACTATATGCACAGCAGAAGGAAACACTGCCTGGTCCTGCACTGTGCTACTTAGTTGTTTTGTGCCAACATGGCACCTGTAAGAAGATCTGAGTGGAGTTTAACCTGTCAATCAGGTTGCAGCTTGATGACCTCTCATTTGGAGGTGCCACCAACTTAAATGGCTCTCTGGAGGTGGGGCAATCTCTCTCTCTTCCTTCACATTCATGCCAGCAAGCCACGCTGATGCCTGTGTGAGCGCTGAAGGTGCACCCACAGCCATTGGACCCGCGTTTGCACCCACCTGCCTGTGATCACTGCATGTGGCTTCATGAGTCTGAAGAGGGATTCATGGACTAGAATTGTACTGATGCACTTGAGTTGACCGGGCTGGGATGTTTTCTTTATTTCCAATTGCTTCTTGATATAAAGCTCTTTCTTAAACACGTGTGAGTGTCTCTGGATTCATTTCTCTCGTCAACTTGGCCTAACACGTGCACCATTCTCACAATTGGTCTGATGCTTGAGTTCACTATGTCAATCCATCTGCTTGAGGATGGATTCTTTTTTTTTTTTTTTTGCTGCCCCTCTACTTTATCACTTTACAAATGTGATGTCCTCTCCAGGGACTGGTCTCTCTTGACAGCACGTCTAAAGTACCCAAGACTCGATGGCAGTGGGATATTGTTCAGTGCTATTAACTTCAATCCAACCTCACTGCCGTGGCGTCCATTCTGACTCACAGCGACCCTGCAGGGCAGAGAGGAGCTGTCCCGGGGGCGGACAGGACTGTGTCTCTGTGGGAGTCGAAAGCCCATGGTTTCCCTGAGGAGCGGTTGGTGGTTTCCAACTGTTGATCTTGTGGCTAGCAGTCCAGTGCCTAATTGGTCCCCAACTGATGGCAAGCTCATTCACAATGAATTGGAATGGTGCCCAGCCCTGCTCCACGTGACTCCTAGGGTTTTCACTGGATGACTTTTAGAAGTCGATTGGCAGCCCTTTCTTCTTGGCTTGTCTTAGTCTGGAAGCTCTACTAAAACCTGTGCAGCAGCAGCAGCAGCAGCAGCAGCAGCATCAAGCCTCCTCTGATGATGGGTGTTGGCTATGCCTGAAGTGCGTTGGGTAGGGACTGGTCCTGAGTCTTCTACATGGTAGATGTGCATTTTACCATCCACCAATGCCTTCCTCTAAGTTGCTAAGGCTCATAGGCTATGTGGGGAGCAGGAACTAACAGCAAAGCTCCTGGTGGCCCTAATGAGCTTGAGTTGGGGAGTTTAGCACGGAGGCTTCCTGCTCATTGCCTGAAAGGAAGGGACATTTCTATTCATCATAAAAAAATCCATTTCAGCTCAGATCCCACTTTGAAAGTTCCTCTCAGGGCAAAATGAAGAGGGCACATATTCCAAGGGAATGCTGAAGGAAAGAGGGAGGAGCCCTTCCTAGAGCAGAAGGTAACTGCAGAGAATAGTAGGTAGCAGGATAGTCGAGGAATTAACTGGCCTTTACCTGACTTGAAGCTATTTCAGCCAGAGACTGAACATTTGCTTGAAGTCAGATTATAATAAGGGCCTTAGGGGAAGGGAGTGTAGACACAAAGCAGGAACAGGAAACAGGCTCAAGATGGGAACTAGATCAAGTTATTTCACAGACACAAAGCATTTCCATTTGTCCATGGGGAGGGAGAATGGGAACCAATGATCAATTGAGCTAAAAAAATTTAATGTTTCGCATTTAAATTTTGTGTCAGTCCTTCTCATCCACTAGCCCCATGCTTTTGTGTATTTTCCTTCCCTGAAAACCTGCAGCGAATGAACTGCACCATATCACGAAGGAGAAAGTTTGTAGGTTTGGGAATTGGATACTGAAGTACTTAGAGGTGAAGGGTTGGGGTATTTACAAAATATATGCAGAGAGAAAACAAATATGGCCCAAGTCTTTCATACTGGGGCTCTTCTAACTTTTCTAGGTGTTTAAAGTCTCCATAATAAAAAGATGAAATGAGCCCTTAGATGGCTCTAGCTAGATCGATAGGTGGACATGCATTTGTGGACTGTTGTCAAGATTCCGCTGTCCACGGTCATCAAACAAACCTTACAGAACATTCCCCTGCGAAGACGTATTTCTTCTGGTTACAGTCATTCTTTCACTCAACAAGCATGTGTTGAGAACTGGACAACATGCCAAGTCAAATGCTTGATCCTTCCTATGGATCAGGGCCCAGCAAGATATGGTTCCTCTTTCCTTCACACCACCCAGTGGTCAGTTTATTGCACTCTGGTGGTTTGAGTGTTGCGCTGATGCCGGGGCTATGCCACGGGTCTTTAGAATATTAGCAAGGACATGCCTGGTGGACAGCAGCGCTTCCAGAGTAAGGAGACCAGGAAGAAAGGCTTGATGACCTACCTCTGAAGTTCAGCTGAAGAAAACCCTAAGCACCCCAGCAGCAGATTGTCTGGTCTAGCCCCAGAAGACGAGCCTGCGAGGTCGGCACTCAGAATACCCAGTGGCCACAACAGTGGGCAGTGAGGCATGGCTGTGATTGTCAGGAGGGAGGCCAGGGTCACGGTCCTTCTGCTGTACAACAGTTAGCCACGAGTCAGAGCTGAGGCCGTGGCAGCAAGCCACTGTTTCCTGCGCACTTAATGCTAACTTCCACTTCATAAAAAATGCCCTTTGGACAAAACAAGTATTTTCAAATGCATGTTACTTTTTTTTTCTTCTTAAAATGATGTCTGTGGTTACAAAAACTGTTCCTTTAAATGCCCTTACTAAATCTATACATTACAAGGACAACGACTTAAGTTTCTCCGAAGGTGCGTTTATAAAATTAATTTACGCAGCTCTTTACCATCTTTGGGCTTCTGTCCTTTAGCATTTTGTCCCATGAGACAGAAAGACCAATCACTGCAGTTCTGTGGGTATCAGAGGCAGGCAGTAGGAAAATCCCTTAGTTCTGTCGTGTTTAAGTGAAAAGGTGCCAAGAGGGTCGGCTGGGTAATTACTTGAACCGGAATAATGGAGTAACCTAATAGTAAGCAAGAACCTCTTGTTTTAAAAAATCATTTTATTGGGGGCTTGTACAGCTCTTATCATAATCCATACTTACATCCCTTGTGTTGAGCACATTGGTAGAGTTGTTGCTATCATCATTCTCAAAACACTTTCTTTCTACTTGAGTCCTTGGTATCAGCTCCTCAGTTTTTCCCTCCCTTCTCCACCCTCCCTCCCTCATGAACCCTTGATAATTTATAAATTATTATTTTTTTCATGTCTTACACTGACTGATGTCTCCCTTCATCCACTATTCTATTGTCTGTCCCCCTGGGAGGGGTTACATGTAGATCATTGTGATCGATTCCTCCTTTCTCTCCCAACCTTCCCCTTCCCCTCCTGGTATTGCTACTCTCATTATTGGTCTTCAGGGGTTTATCTGTCCTACATTCCCTGTGTTTCTAGCTCTTGTCTATACCCATGTACATGATCTAGTCTAGCCAGATTTACAAGGTAGAACTGGGGTCATGATAGTGGGGGGAGAGGGAAGCATTAAAGAACTAGAAGAAAGTTGTGTGTTTCATAGGTGATATACTGCACGCTGACTGGCTTGTCTCTTCCTTGTGACTCTTCTGTAAGGGATATCCAATTGTCTACAGATGGGCATTGAGTCTCCACTCTGCCCTGCCCCTCATTCACATAGATATGATTTTTTTGTTCTGGGTCTTTGATGCCTGGTACCTGATCCACAGGGGCAGTTCGACCCTGCCCTGAGGGGTTGTTAGGAGCTATAACCAAATGAACGTGATGACAAGGAGCTTGGTGTGGTCTTCAGTCTGACTTACGGGCACCAGCACTGGGCAAACAACATCATTGTCAGTGATGTCTTTGCCTTGCCAGACTTCACATCCCAAAGACTCCTCTCAGGGTGCCCCCTGTCCTCCCTCCACGTGGTCATCCATTCCCCCTCGGTCAGGTGGATCATAAGCCACTTTACCCCTTACTGGGAACTGGAGAGCTTTTGACAGAGAAAATGGGCAACAAAGATGGCTCTGTTGGGTTTCTCTGTTTTATTTGCAAAATAATGGGTTTCAGATTAAATTGAGGCAGGTGTGAAAATGTTCTGGTGAAGTCCATGCCACCTCCTTCCTTCCAACACATCATAAAGACACCCTGATGATAGTACTTACCCACATCAATAATTGTAGCAAGAGCCTGGACTATCAGTCAAAGGAAAGACAAGCATTTTGATAGCACTAATCAGAGCTGGCTTCCTCCAGCAAACCCTGCCAGAGCCCTTGGATGACTGCCTGTGCCCATTGTTTCCTGCTCGCCCGTTTGGACACAGCGCCTGTTCCTCTTCCGCAAAGTGGTCATAATGAAATTGGGGGAATTAACTCAGAGCAGAGTTGTTCTTGTTTGGATGCGAAGGCAGTCACAAATGGAGAAAGTTCAAATCATTCAGAAGAACAAACAGCCCATGTTACTAAACATTACCTGGCAAACACGGTAGGCATGTACAACGAATGGGGCAGATACGGCGGCTACCCTGTGGTTGCAGGTCATAAGGCTGGCGTCTAACATCTCCAGAGAGAATTAGGGTATTCCAGTTTCAGTAGCCAAAGCAAGGCTGAGCTTTAAGATTTAGGATACATCATCAGCAAAGAGAAATTACGGGAGATGCTATAAGGGAGTACCCTCCCTCCCCAACCCAATTTTTTTGAAGCTATGTATTTAAGTTTTGGGGGTTTTTTTGTATTTAAGTTTTGTTTTTTTTCAAAACAACCTTATCACCTTTAAAGTACTCTCCATTACACTTAATACATTTGTCAAATCTGCGCCATTCTTGGAAACATTTTTCAAACTCAAGATGTTATGATCACTGGCAACAATCGCTCACAAAGGAACCATAGAAACCCATCAGGATATCCTCTCACCGTCTTTTAGCCAGAGCCACCAGGCAAAGAGAAAGCACACGCATTCTGCAGGGCCACGTCCAGTTGTCTGGTGGGTGTTTCAAAGACTGTGGCTAGAAGAGCCTTATCAAGGAATCACCAATTACATTAAATTGTTAAAGCGAACATGGCCCCAAATTATATTTTCCTTAATTTGAAAATAAAAGGGAAGTATAGAGGAAAACCAAAGAATCACCACAGCTATGGATAAAAAGCTCTGGAGCCATACTGCTTCTCAGGGCCTTACGACCGGTGAAAGAGGAACAATATTCATACGCCATGAGCACATATATACACATTCATATGTTTATACAATGCTGAAAAATGAAAGACTCAATCAGTTGGCTGTTTTGTCTAAACACTGTCAAACAATCATTTTGATTAATTTTTTCTCCCACCGAATTGACTGAATTTGTGTGTGTGTGTGTGTGTGTGTGTGTGTGTGTGGCTGGAATGAATTGTGACCTTGTATAGGCATCTCCTATATATGAAATTGCTATAGCTGCAGGGAAAATTAATGGTAGAGATACCTCACATAAACAAATTATTATCATTGATAGCATAAGTTGATTCATTAATTTTCCAGGGAGCTGTAGTCCTTGGAAAATATTATGAACTATTGATAAATGAACATGTGTTTGGATTTGCACGTGTTTGAGCTTCTCAAAGCTTTCATTTGGGAAGGGACCCTCGCAAGTGCTAACCCAGCAGTTCTCAACCTGGGGGTCATGACCTCTTTGGGGGGTCAAATGACCCTTGCACAGGTGTCGCCTAAGACCATCAGAAAACACACAAATGTTTCACAGTCTATAATTACATATTGTTTTGTGATTAATCACTATGGTTTAATTATGTTCAATTTGTAGCAATGAGAATACATCCTGCATATCGGATATTTACATTACAATTCATAACAGTAGCAAAATTACAGTTGTGAAGTAGCAACGAAAATTTCTTTATGGTTGGGGCTCACCACAATTTGAGGAATTGTATTAAAGGGTCATGGCATTAGGAAGGTTGAGAACCACTCTGCTAACACATGACCATTCTTTAACAACCAAGAACAAATTGGACCCTTCTACATGACAGCTTATTGTTTTCTTCTGCACGAACATGGGTCAGACTTTCAATACAACACACACACACACTTGTTCTGGATAGCCTTTGAAAAGGCTAATTAAATTAAATCGTTAAAGTAAACATTGCCCCCAAATTATATTTTCCTTAATTTGAAAAAGAAAAGGGATGTATAGAGGAAGACCAAAGACAGAGTAGAAAGGGCTAATTGGGTTCTCCTCTGTAATGATCATAATACGTAACAGTGTCTGCCTAAGAAATCGTGGCTTAAAGAAGTTCCCATGGCTTGCATATCAATATTCATGTCCTGTCTTGGGCCCTCCTTGTCTCCAGGGCCCGCCCTGCTCCCCCCCCCCCCGCCCCCCGCTGCCCTTGTCCCCTTTGGGCAAGCAGAGGCTCCACGTTGTTCTGATGAGGTTTTCTTTTCTGAATGGCAAGTTTAGACTTTAAATCTTCCACCTGAATTATTACAAGAGAGATTTGGTAATTAAGTTCTAACAAGATTTAAATGATATTAAAAACAGTCAGTTAAAAGGAAACACAGCCGTGGGCTTTGTTGTAAATTTGTATAATTATTTTTAGTCCTCTGGAGGATGCATAATTATGTTTCTGTATTTATAAAAATACTGCCTCCGAGGCACCAAAATGAATTTTACTGTATGCTAATTTGCATATTAATGTTACTCTTTGTATGTCAAAATTTCTTTGGCTGGGGGAAGAAAAGAAAAAAAGAGATTTCCTAGGAAATTTTCAAAGTAACCATCAAGAGTATAAAGCCTTTTGATCCGTCAATCTGGGAAAACCACTTCTTAGTGGAAAAAAGTTTGGTAATTCAAGAAAAACAAAAAGAAAAGAAATAGAAGCAACTGACAGAGAACCCTCCGCCTCAAGTTGAATTTCCCTTAAACTGAGAAAGGGACCAGGTTGGTACCCCGTTCTATCTATTGAGCACTTGCTCGATGCCAGTTGCTGTCTGGTCACTTCACACGTTTCCAATCTATGAATGAGGGAGATTTTAAGGATGGGGAAACTGAGACCAGAGAGATGTAAATGGGCATCTCAAGATGGCAAAGGTGTATTTTAACCAGGCAGTGTGATGCTCGGGCCTTAAGAGGTTGTCTTCTGGACTGAAGCGAACCACTTCATGCTCTGACTGAGAGGAATTTTGTAGAAACGCACACTCAACATGGTCTTTGCTCTACTGAGGTTGGGCGCATGCCCAGTGGTAAAAACACCACGCACATCTGGGTTCTGAATGCAGATTTTTCTGCAGGAATTTTCCAATTCATTTCACGAGGAAGAACTTTCCCTCCACCAGATCTTTTACTTCTCCAGAGCAGGCTGCAGGACTCTCGTCTCTTTCCTGCCGTTTCCTGTGTTTCGGAGAGAAGTGTTGACACTGGGTGCGCTGTAGAATGAAGTCAGGGTGTGAGTCTCAAGAAATGTCTTGGGCTCCTCTGTCTGCATCAGCTTCCGAGGTCTGTTGTAACAAATGACCACAAGTTGTCGTTGTTAGCTGCCATCAGGTCAGTTCTGGTCCACAGCGATGCTGTGGATCACAGAGGGAAACACTGCCCCGATCCTGGCCATCCTCACAGTGGTCCTTTCTGAGCCCATTGGTGGCGCCACTGTGCCAGTCCATCTGGTCACGGGCCGTCCTCTTTTTCACTGCCCCGTTTTATCAAGCAGGATGTCCTTCTCCGGGGACTGGTCTCTCCCGACAACATATCCAAAGTCGTACATGAGACAGTCTTACCATCTTTGCCTCCAAGGAGAATCCTTGACCACTTCAACCTTTTCTCCATCTGTCATCATGTTCCCTACTGGTCCAGCTGTAAGTCTTTTGGACTGTTTACAGGAGGTGTAGCCATACTGAAGGCTGCACTCCTTGATCTTCATCAGCAAGGGCTTCAAGTCCTCCTCGCTTGCTACAAAATTGGTCATTTAGATAAGCAAATCTATCCTCTCACAGTTTTGGAAATTAGAAGTACAAAACAGGGCATTAGCTCCCAGTGAAGGCTCTACAGAAGAATCATTCTTGCCTCTTGTAGCTTCTGGTGGGTACCGGTGATCCTCTGGGCTCTTTGACTTGTAATTGCATTGCACTAATCTCTGCTATGTCTTCACACGACCTTCTCCCCTTGCCCCCCTGTGCTCTTTGATACTTCTTATAAGGACACCAGTCCTTGGGTTTAGGGTCCACACTCATCTACTAATGATCATCTTAAGATGCTTAACGAATTACATCTGTAAAAACCCTATTTCCCAATTAAGCCACATTCTGACTGGGGTCACAATTCAACCCACAGCTTATGAAAACAAACAAACAAACACACACCCAAATCAAACTCACTGCCACTCAGTCAATGCCTACTCATAGTCACCCTCTAGAACAGCGTAGAGCGGTCTTTGTGGGGTTCTGAGACCACCCATCTTCACAGTACAGAAAGCCTCGTTTTCCTTTTGCAGTGAGGCTAGGGGCTTGGAACTGCTCAACTCTGGGTGAGCAGTCTAATGCTTAACCCACACCACCTTCCAGGAATGCTTTCCCTTTAACCTGCAAGATATTTATACAAGATGATGGCCTGGCCCCACCGGGCCGTGCGGGGCTTGGAGAGGACCTGCCTGAGGTTAGGACGTAGGTGACTCAGAGAAAGTCGTTTCCTTTCCTCCGTGGTCAGAGTAAGAGTTCCTGGTCAGTGAGAATGGTTAATGTACTTGGCTGGTCTCTGAAAAGGTGGAAGTTTGAGTCCATCCAGAGCGCCTGATGAAGAGAGATCTGGTGATCTTATCTTTTTATCTGCCCCCCTCCCCAGCCTTCCTCCTCTGGAGACTGGATGTGGCTCGGCTTTATTTCTCCCTAACTTCTTTGGATTTTAGCTTATACTCATCCATTTTACTCATTTATTTTTTCCAACAGTTTCATTGGCACAAATTTACACATCATACAATTGATGTGTAGTTCAATTGTTCAATCATATCAAGGGGAATTGGATAGTCACCACCAAATCTATCTTCGAGCACCCCCACCCTCCCATGGTTGAATCACCTTTAAGGTGAGTTGTGCAATTACGACCAGTTCTAGTGCCTCCTCCTCCCTCCGGCCTTCACTATTTATTCCCGAAAGCCTCTTTCCCTCCCTCTCACCCCTCTTTCACCCCTGCATTCCCTATGACACTTTGTATCCGTTGTTATCATTATACATCCACTCCTCCTGTGCTTCTCAGCTGGGAAACTCCACAGAAAACAATGAAAAGCAGAATGCGCTAAGTTGGTAAGGGTAAGATCCTATTTGTATAAAGACCCCAATACAAATCTGTTCTTGAAAACCTTGTGGAGCCCAGTTCTCTCCTGATGCACTCGGCTTTGCCACGAGTCAAAACCCAGTGGTTTGGTGGTTGGTGTGGAAGAGGCAGAGCTCCTGCGGGGAGTAGGGTTTGGTGGCGATGGAGCCATCAGGATGGAGGCCAGAAGGGGTGGCCAGTGTGCAGGATCCCAAGGGACCTGCTTCTGTTCATAGGAGAGGCTGAAGCTGGGGCTTTGTCCTCCTAGGGATGGCTGGGAAGCTCTTCGTGGGGAGGAGGATCTTACAGATAGCTTGTGGCATCATATCTGGTTATGCATATGCTCCTTCATTTAATGCGCAAGACAAAACAATGAGTTGGTTGGTTTATTGCAGTCTGACGGGTGGGCATCGCATGATTTAAAGAGGTCATGGCACTCGCCCAGGGTGTCAACTTCAAAGGGCATCATCAGGAACCTCACTCAGGTCTGACTCCCAGTCCCATGCTCTTTCCACTTGGTCATGCAGCTGCTTTTGGGGAAAGAGAGAGTTTGTCAATCCTGTATGCATCCTACCAACTTTTAATGTTGGGGTTCTTGGAGATGGTATCTTGAGACATCTAAAGTCCTACCAGATTGACATAGAAGTTCCCCGTTTGGTTGTTGGTTTATGCCGTCCAGTCGATTCTGACTCACCCTGACCCTATGTGACAGGGTAAACCTGCTCATTGGGGTTTTCAGACCGAGATCTTTATGGGAACAGAGGCTGAGCCCTTTCCCCCGCAGAGCCACTGGGGGTTTTGAACCACTCACCTCCACATTAGCACCAGGAAGCTGAACAGTTCCTCCTCACACAGTGTTAGACGGAAGGGAATGTTCTAGTGGTGACTTGGCCTAAAGCCACGCAGAAGGTGGTTTCAGAGCCAAAGCCCCAATTCTATCTCCACCTCCCCGCTTGTGCCCTAATATTATAAGATGGAAGAGTAGCATCCAATAGTTGGTTGCAGACAGTTTCTGAAAATCGAAGGTGACCCTTGATGCCCACCTAGTCCCATTAGCAATGCCCCATGCACATAAGGCACCGTGTTCTCAGCAACCTGCTTTCAATTGCTTGTCACTTTCCATTTACAGGGAGATTGTTGTTGTCAGGTGCTTTGAGTTGATTGCAACGCACACTGACCCCATGTGAGTGTAGAACTGCCACAGAGGGTCTGCTAGGATGAAATCATGATGGCAGCGCATCTTCCAGACCCTTCTCTCTTAAAGTGGCTGACCATTACGCAATCAGGAGAGACACCCAAAGCAAAACTATTGGCTTAGAATACCTTAGAATATCTTTGTGGGTCCCCTCACCCCACACACGCCCTTTTAATTGGGTGTTCTCAACATCTTCTGGATGCAAAGGAATGCATTTATAGTGAGGGGATTAGGGCGGCAGGATTGTCTACTTGGGGCAAGGGTCCTACCTATCGATATTTGTCGTACTTCTACCTTCTTCCAAGGACGTGCTGGAAAATAGAATGGTGTTGCTCAAACCCCTGACTTCTCACTTCCTTAATAGCTGGAAGTACTTCTCTATAACAAATAGTATCAATACCATTTACCTCGGGGCAGTGAGCATTAGTAAACGTTGCATCCGTTTCCCGGTCTCTCTCTAGCGCACACGGAGGAAGATCTGTCGCTAGTGAAAATGCGCTTCGGTTTGTAAGCATAGCTTCCTCTTTTTTGATGTCTATGGTTTTTAAACTTGTGGCAAATATCTACTTAACAAAGCAGTTGCCAGTTCAACATTCTTCACATGTACACTTTAGTGACATTAAGGATGCTTATTATACTGTTCAGTTATCACTATTACCTGCTTCCCAATTTTTCTATCACCCTTAAGAGATGCTCAGTGTCCCCTAAGCCAACTATTTTTGTCAACAAGTGCATTTCTTATGTGCACAGGAGCGACTAGACTATTGTTGGACAAATGACCTGGTTTCCCCTTAGTTACATGGCCCCTGAGTGTGTGTTCTTGAGGACCAGGTACCACCTGGGTAACCAGCCATCCCAGTTTGATCAGAACCAAGGGCTCGGCCAGAACAAGGGGCCTTCAGTGATGAAAGCGGGATGCCTGAGGTAACCGAGATACCTACTGTGTCTGTATCGAAGATCTTCCCGTCACTACCTTGACGGAGATGAATTCCCACGGAGGGCCACACTTCCTTCTTGGTGAGGATGTAAGAGCAGGGATTATTCCAGGCCGGCATAACAAAGACCTTTTCCAGCTGGCAGAGACAGGAAGAGTGCCATCTCATATAACATTGCTGACCACTGTCAGGTGGGAATGGGTCGGTTCCGAATCACGCGACCATGTGGATAGCAGAATGTGACACTGCCCGGTCCTGCGCCCTCCTCACACCAGTTCTCATGTTTGAAGCCCTTGTTGCAGCCACTAGACATCTTAATTCCTTGGAACTGACAACAATTATTTTGGGGTGTTTTACTTATGCCAGTTATCATCATTTTTGGGGCCACATTGAGAGCAGCAAAGACTGAAGAATTTCTAAATCAAACTTTTCCATGCAATTTAGCGAATTTCCCCCTTTGTAAAAGTTATAAGGTTGCTATGGAAACTGATGGGGTTGTTCCACATCAAAAAGGTCCTATTCACCATGCTGCTGTGCCCAGTTCCAGGGAATCACTTCGTTTTGTTCATGAGAGTTGCGAGTAATTACAGTTGACTAGTATAAATGATGTTATTGTTAGGGGCCATCAAGTTGATTTTCAGTTTTTAGTGACCCCTGCTATTCTGAGTGACCCCTCAGTGAGTGCTGCCTTAGGGTTTCCAGGTTGTCATCTTGATAGGAGTAGAGCATCTCACCAGATTGTCTCCCACAGAGCCGCTGGATGGCTTTGAACTGCCAACCTTTGGCTGAGTGGCCAGGTACTTGGTCTCTGCATCACTAGGGCTCTCCATTTCCCACGTTGCAGAGGGGTTCATTTTGTACCCCTGGCATCACATCTAGGACCAGCGATCTTCCCACTGGAAAACAGTTTACTAGACTTGTAGCTTCATCAAGATGCTGGGGAAGCAGAAGCAATTTTTTACACTAAACATTTGCCTCTTTTCAAATGAGGTGAAGACCACTCTCAGAAGTAATAGATTAGAGTGTTTAGTTTTTGTTGTTTTTTAAAATGTATTTTCAAAATCTTTCCATCGTCTGGGCAAATTACCTATTCTGACAAGCCAGTCCTAGTGAGGTGAAGTAATCGTGAGGGTTTGGAAGTGGCTGAGTTATACTTGCCTGAGAAGTTTACGCCAGCGTTGTGAGGAACGTCATTTACGCTCTTAACATCCCCTGGCTTCTCTGTTGCCAAGACTGGGCTCAGATCTGCCTCTGTGCTCCGTCCTTCTTTGCCGGCTCCTGACAGCAACCGCTCTTCCCATGGGTCGGAGAACTTGTCACGGGTCAGAGAACTTGTTGCACTGGGCACCCAGAACTCGCAGAAAGTGCTCATAATTAAGGAGGTTTCGTGGGGAAATTCATAGGTTACAAGTCAGGACCAGCAAACACGATAAGGATGCAGTCACTGGTCCAGAGCAGCATCTCTCCTGAGCCAGCGCATGTCTCTCTCAGTGATCATCAGTGGTCCCTGGACGTTTGCCTTCATGGGCAGAAAGCCAGCCTGACACTGCACCTCGCAGTCCCCTATTGCCAGGGCTGCTCCTCTTGCTCTGTCTCACAGTCTCCACGTCATAGTCTCTGCCCCTGCCATGGTCTCCACCATTTCCGGCAGAGATCTGGAGCGTGGTCTTCCAACAGTCCTGGGTTTTTCTCCGTGTGTCTGACACGGCTCATCTACACGGGGAATGGCTTTGGGGCACTGAGGTGCAGTTTTGTCGTTAGACCGATCATTCCCCCAGGAAAATCAAGGATGGAGTCATTAGCCCCTCCTTCTAGTAAAGTAATTTTAAAGATAGATCCCACCCAAATCCTCTAACAGAGCATGCCCTTCATAGTGGGATTCAACATCACCGGAGGGCCACATTAATTGACTACAGCTCAGCTCTTGCGCACCAAGGCAATGCAGGGCCCACTGGAGGTGTTCACCGAGGATCAAACAGCCAAGTGCAAGTAGATGATTGCAGCAAGCGCCCGGCAGTCAATATTTAAACAGTTCCCATTTACACACACCCAACTGGAGGCCCCGGCGTTTGACTGGTGGCTTATCTCATTTGCCGACATGACAGATTTTTGTAAAGATGATTCTTATCATCAGCAATAAAGATACATAAAATGATGTCGGGATGGCTTAGATTTTTCAGAAATACATTACTAAGAAATTGATGTCCTGAGTTTGATCAATAACAACAACACATCTGAACGCATCTTCATTCCTTATGAAATCTGCCGAACCGGACCTGTGAAACCAATCTATTTCCAACCAGTCAGTGCTAGGAGCGTGTCTCCCGGCTCTCTGACCATGCGACCCGGAACTCTCTCTATTCTGGACAGTGTCATCTTGGAGTAATAGATCACCGGGTCCTGGGCTTGGGTGATGCATGGCTCCAATGTGTCAGACAACAGCTGGCTCAGTTTCTCTATCTGGTAGCCCAGGAGCAGCCGACGACCATGATGGATTACATGCGGCGGGCAGCCTATCGCTGTAATACATCAAGGCCCAGCACTGATTTGAAGGTGAATTAGTCAAAAGACTGCGTTCCCGCAAGCTCCAAACCCAAGAAAAGGAATCCAGTTTAATTATAGGATGAAAGACAAAGTAGCTGGCATGAGGCTTAGTGACTGTCAAGCGCAGGCTATTTCTAAGATATAATTCACATTAAGTGTGCATTGTTACCAGATGAGGTTTTATTGTTGCTCTGCTTTCTGGAGGTGTGATTCACCTCCTCCATCAGTACCCCACCCCCGCCAGAGCAGCTGGACCTCCATTTGAACATCCTTTTTCCACGTGCCTTGCGGAGGCTTTCTGAATCCGGCCCTGTGAGAAACAGCCAGAGCCCCTTGTCCTCAGTTTCGATCTCTTTCTCTTTCCTCGTGCTGCTTTGTCCCAAACCCACATAGAACAGAATAATCCAGAATGACACAAGAAAACGATCATGTCTCTGCCATGCTCCTGAAAGCAGAAGAGACTGTGGAACGGGGGGTATCACTACTGATGGCAGATGGATCTCCACTGAAAGCAGAGCCTATCAGGAAGTTGTTTACTTGTGTTTTATTGACGATGTCAATGCTTTTATTTGTTTGCTTGTTGACTGTGTGGATCCTAACAAAGCATGGATAACATTACAAAGAATAGGAATTCCAAAATGCTTAATGGTGCAGGTCATCGTTCTAATTGAGCAAGGGGATACTGCATGGTTAATGATCAGGAAAAATGTGCATCAGGGTCATATCCTTTCTGACCACACCTGTTCAGTCTCTAGGCGAAGTAAGGAATCCCCAAAGCTGGACTGCCGGAAGAAGAATGGGGTACGAGTATCTGTGACATGCAGAGGAGACAGCCTTTTGTGCTGGAATCAAAGAAGACTCAAAGTACTTACTAGCCACATAAAACAACAAAGAATCCCCACACCCGGACCAAAGAGAAACGTTATGATACAAGGGAAGCATACTGAAATCATCAAGGACTGCATTTCACTGTAATCAACAATCAACACACATGGAAGTAGCAGTTAAAACAAATCAAATGATGTGTTATATTAAGTAAGCCTCCTGGAAAAGACCCGTTTAAAAAGAAAGAAAGATGGCATTTTGAAGACTAAAAGAAAGAAGTCCTGATATTATCAATCACCTCCTGTGTATGTCAAAGCTGGACCATGAATAGGAAACATTGCCTTTGAATTATGGTGTCAGTGAAGACTATTGAAAGTGCACAGACTGGCAGAAGAACCAAAACAATTGCCTTGGAGGAAGCACAGTCAGAATGCTGTGTACAAGCGAAGATGGTAGGACTTTGAGACTTCTTCTCACACCTGTTGAACATCTTATAAGAATGGACTAGTCCCTGGAGATGGACACCAGAAAAGCAGAGGATTAGTGACAAAGCAGCGTCATCCACCTGGACAGACACAGTGGCCTCCATCATGGGCCCAAACATAGCAATGGTGTCAGGATGGTGTAAGACCAGCACCGTCTCCTCCTCTTCTAGTAGGGTCACTGCGAGGCAGAACAGATCTGATGGCACCAAACCATGACAGCAACCCCACCTCTTGACCTACAACCTTGATGTTGCCTTTAGACTCTGCACTGTGGAATTACTTGGAGAGGTAGGTCGTCTTGATTATTTGGAGCATATTGAGTCTAGATGAATCTGCTAAGAACATTTCCTTTACAAAAATGACAATTTAGCATTAATTATCAAATATTGAGGTGGTACAGAATATGCGAACTTATTGAACCTTAGAGTTGGTTTGGAAGTACAGCTTTGTCCCTACTGCTGTCATGGGTAAGAGTGGTCCAACAACAGGGATTTGCCCATGTGGCATGTCATGGTCGTTCTCTGGTCTGGGCCACGCACCGCAGGGTTGGCGGTTCTTCAGCATCGACATCAGCTGGTTAGAACCGCAGAAACCAGGTTGTCCCTCAGACCCACTGAAGCAGAATGTACCTTTCATCAAGTGATCTGCAGGCCATTCTCTAGGAATGTCTTTCAAACCCTCCCTCCTGCAGCGTAGGCAAATATACTTCCCCTCATTTAGTTACCAAACACTGAAATATAAGTATTATGGTTTTTATTCTGTGGTTTGGATCCTTGAAATATAGTACTAAGATTTTTGAGAGCTAGCAAATGCGTTCACTAGCTCCTTGCCAACAATTAGTCTAAGTCCCATGGCCTGCGTGGGTGCTGTCTGCCAGGCCTAGTCTTTCATGGATTTTCCTCTAACTCCTGAGCTTCAAATGACAGTAGATCCTTTGTGAGAGAAGGAGGGGGCTGAACAAAAGACAAGAGGGTGGGAAGGTGATCCGAAGCTCCAAAGGTAAACTTCCCAATTTCCCTCAAGGCCACAAAGAGCACTGCATGGTTTTCATTGGCAAACTCACAGGACAGACCTCCTAGCCACACATCCCTGTTGGCGGATGAGGGAATTCTGCTTTCTGCTTGTTTGACCATCAAGACCCATGGACGGAAGGCTCTCTGGAGCCAAGGGCTTGCTGACAATTTGTTTCGGGGACGGTATCCAAGAGAATCCAGCATGGGACATGAACAAAGTGACTGCAGGTACATTCTGCAAAGCATTCAAGGAAGAGATGTTTAACAGAAGCAGAGCATTGCTGTGGGCGCTGGCTACTTATAACTAGAGCTACCAACCTGTCACAGCCATCAGGCAAGTTAATGCGCTGCAGCCAGGATCATGCCAGAGAAAGACAGGGCTGGAGGGGTCCTGGTCGTCAGCCCCAGCTCGTCAGGAAGGCTCGTGGTGGGGCTGAGTTACATCCTGCCATCTGAAGGGCCACTAGTAAGGCTGGCGTGATGGACGATGATTGCGTTTCTGGGGCTCCTCATTGTTGTTTTTTGTTGATCATTGAGCACATACACAGTAGAACCTACATGGATGCAACAATCTCTACACAATATCAACACCATTGATTTTTTCTTTCTAATCGTACTGTCACCCACCCTCCTGTTCTGAATTGTTGCTCCCCGTTAACATAAATGCACTGTCCTCTAAGGGTTCTCAGCTACCCGCCTCCCCCGCCTCCTGAGCTGCTGTTCTCAGTGAGATTCCAGAGAGCTCTCAGGAGAGAGCAATGTGAAAGGGCGACCGTCTTTTGCGTTTGTGTGTTTGGTTTTTGCAGGCATACTCTGTTTTATTGCAGTTCCTTGATTGAGTTCCTCAGATAGAGGTAATCTTTTACAAATTTTTAACTTACTTTTATTGGGCGCTCTTACATCTCTTATCACAATCCATACATTCCTCCAGTGTGGCAAGCACATTTGCACACATGCCGCCATCATCATTTTCAAAGCATTCTCTTCCCACTCGAGCCCCTGATACCAGCTCCCCATTCCTTCCCTCTTCCACCCTCCCTCACAAGCCTTTGATAAGTTATAGATTATGATTTTCATATCTTACACCGACCTCCATTATTTTCCTCCTGGGAGGGGGCTATGTGATCGTTTCCCCATTCCTCCCCTTACCCTCCCCTGATCCTCCTGGTAGCTCTATTCTCTTTGTTGGCCTTGTGGGGTTTATTTATCGTGGATTCCCTGTGTTGCCAGCTCTTGCCTGTAGCAGTGTGCATGTTTTAATTAATGATGCTAAACTATTTACCCTTCGGGCCTGTTATCAGGAGAGACCAGTCCTTGGAAGAAGCCATCACACTAGGTAAAGCCGAGGGTCAGTGAAGCCGGGGAAGGCTCGTAACTGGACGGATTGATGGGTGGCTGCAACAACGGGCTCAAGCATAAGACAATGTGAAGATGGCCCAGGACCGATGTTTCCTTCTGCTGTATATAGGAATGTTCTGTTAGTTAGAACAGCACCTAACCAGAACAACATTATTCGGTTTAAAGACGACTTCAGGGTTATTGTTGGCTTAAGGTTTAAAGAGCCTGGGGTCCTTGCACTCTTGAGAAAGGAGCCTTGGCAGAGTGGCTCAGGTGGTTGGTTGCTAACTGGAAAGTTGACAGTTCAAACCCACCAGCTGTTTCTCAGGAGAAATATGGACAGTCTGCTTCTGTAAAGATTTTCAGCCTTAGAAACCCTATGAGGCAGTTCTCTGTCCCACAGGGTCCGTTATGCGTTGGAATTAACTCAACGACAGGGAGTTTGGGTTCGCTCCTTGAAATTCTTGGATCTTGAGAGAGTCTTGATACTTGGACTCTTTATTTTTGTACCCGCCAAAGAAATGGCAATACCAAATCTCAGAGAGTCATTTTGTTTTAGTAGCCTCATCTGTAAAACCAATATAACTCATTTCACTCTCAAGGCCCCCAAGAGGCAAAATATTAAGATATAATGGAAAAAGTACCATCTCAGAACTCATTGTTCCACTTAGAAGAACCCTGGTGGTGTAGTGGGTTTTGCATTGAGGAGTTAACCACTATGTTAATAGTTCAAAACCATCTGTTGCTATGTGGGAGAAAGATGAGGCTTTCTAGTCCTATAAATAATAGAGCCCCCACCCCAGGGGCAGGTCTACTCTGTTTATAGGGTTGCGCTGAGTCGCAGTCAACACAATAGCAGTGAGTTTTGAGTCATTTATCCATTAGCGGCCAGGAAGTTAGCAAGAAGGCTAACAAGAAAAGAGTAGACTACAATATACTGACCTTGGTCTGAAATTGAGAGCAATTCAATTGGCCGGCACTGAGGCATTTGGGGTCTATTGGAAATAAGTCAGGGCCCAAGGGCCTTCAGTCTTACTATTCCACCTTTCATAATTTGCTGTCCTCACATATCCTTGTATAGAATACAACATCCAGGCAGTAGTAAAAAGGGGGAAAGACATGCTCCGATTTAAGGAGCATCCTCCATTTTCACTCATTATCTTTTGCCAGAATTTAGCTGCCTGGCCATGATTACTTGCATAACAGGATAGAACACTTAATTTCTTTTCTTCTCCTGGTGTCCATGACCCCATAAACAATGGCAAGTTCTATTCTATCTGAACTTGAGTTGGTGTTGGATGTCACTGGTTGGGTTTGACCCAACAACTTTCTAGTTAGCTGCTGAGTGCCACCAGGGATTCTTCCACTGAAAGAGAAAGGGGAGCATGCTATAGGGGGACAGCTAGTAGCCTCTACCCACGGGGTACACTTCACATTGAAACCACAGCAAGAAGAAAGATGCAGCCACCTCCACATTCTCATGTTCTTCTTGGTTAGTAAGGAGCCCTGGTAGTGCCTTTGTCTCAACATCAGGCTTCTGACTGCTAGGTGGGTAGTTCAAAACCACCAACTGCTATGCAGGAGAAAGATGAGGCTTTTTCCTCTCCTGAAGGGTTACAGTCTCAGAAACCTTACATTCTGCTCAGTCCTGCACAGTATTGCCGTGAGTCAGAATTGACTGGGTGGCTATAGCTTGGGGTGGTAGGTCTCTTTGAAGAGCTCCAAAGTAGGGCTCAAACCTGTGTGACAACCTCATTTTAAAGCCCAAATAAATTCCTCTGTTGGGATTCATTTTTTAAAATGTTTTAGAATGGTGGAAAGACCTCACTTTTCTAATATAATGTTAATATCAAAATAAGGTTATTTCAGAATAAGAGGGAGAAGATAAATCAAGGAGCAGATAAAAGATAAAGGACAGAGAGGCAAGACCTCATCTTACATACTTTGCACGCTTTGTCAGGAGAGACCAGTCCCTGGAGAAGGACATCATGTTTGGCAAAATGGAAGAGCAGTGAAAGAGAGGAATGCCCATATGAGAAAGATTGACACTGTGGAGGCACTAAGGGGCTCGGGCACAGGCACAATGGCAGGGGTGGTGCAGGACCAGGCAGCGTTCTATTCTGTTGTGCAAAGAAGCGCTGAAGAAACCAGCTTGATGGCACCTAACAAAACAAAAACGACATTGAAGGTAAAGTCGACGGTCTTCAATATCAAGCTGCCACTTAACTTACAATAAGAATTGTTAGAACATGTACATATTTTTTCTAAATAGTAAGGGCTAAACATTCCCCAGAGGTCGGGATAAGGTGCTCAGGGAGCTGGGTTAGCAGTAAGTGGTAGTGGTTAAGAACTGGGGTTGTAGCTATTACCTCTTCCTCTTTTGATTGCTCTTGGCAGGAGAGAACTGGAAGGAAGACCATGTTCCTTGAAGATGGTGGGACAGCACACCACTCTGCAGGCACAAAACTCTGGTTTGTTGTGCATACAGGGAGTTGACCCTCCTGGGAAGAGACTTTGCGGGGAGTGGTTACTAGGCAGTCTGACCTTGGCCCACCAGCAGAGGCAGCAGGATTCACACAGAGGCTCTCAAGAAGATATTGACACAGTTAGCGTTGAGACAGCTGTCACTCACATCGCTGTGCACAACAGGGAGAATGATAGGAAACAACGTGATTAATAACCAGTGGGCTATGGATCACAAGGGGCCCCTACACCCTCTTCAGAGACACGAACAAAAGCTTCCCTGTAAGTAAGGCAGATTGAGTTAGGAATGTTGCTGTCCTGGGCTGTGGCTTTATTGTTGGTGGAGATTTTGTAGGGGGAGATCAAGCAGGGCCGAAACAAAGGACATGCAGAGTAAGGCAGATGAACATTAGTTTCTATGTGCCGTTCAGAAAAGCACGGCGCATATGGGTCAAGCGTGGAAGTATGCAGTCAGGGGGAAGATGCTGGGCTATTGGCCGGGAGGGAGGGAGGGAGGGGGAGAAGATGGCAATTATTGAAGCAATTTTATCCTCTCTGACTACATTTGGGGCACTATTATGAATACCAAGTGAATTTCCATAAAACACCCATAGTTATTCCCTCTCCTCATCAGATTATATTTTACAAGTCAGCGAACATGTAAAAAATGCCTATCACTCTAAGGTAGAATGAAAAAACAATTACTGTGGGAATTTTAAAAAATGGGTCATTTCAGCTATCAAAAGATATAGCATCTGAGGTCTTAAAAGCTTGAAAGTTAAACAAACGGCCATCTAGCAGAGAAGCAACAAGCTCACATGGAAGAAGCACACCAGTCAGTGCGATCATGAGGTGTCGTCAGGCCCAGGTAGCAGACATCAGAAGACCCCAAACAAATAAAAAGTCATATTGTTGAGAAAGAGGGGGGTCAGAGCAGAGACCCCAAACCATCCTTAGACCATGGGACATCCCCTCACAGAGGATCACAAGGAAGGAATGAGTCAACCAAGGCCCAGTATAGCACCATGAAACACACAATATTCCTCTGGTTCCTTGATGGTTCCTTACCCCCCTACTATCGACTCCTGTCCTGCCTTTCACTGCAGGCTGGACCGGAGCATGTGCACAAGTACAGATAACAGATAAGAGCTCATGACACACGGAATCCAGGAACAGGAATGGAAGTAGCGATACCAGGTGGGTAGGGGGAAGGTGCGGAGTTGAGGGGAGGAAGGGGGAACCGATTACAAGGATCGACACATAACCACACACCCACCCTCCAGAGGGATGAACACAGAAACCCATGGGTGAAGTGAGACAGTGGTTGGTGTAAGACATAAAAATAATGATTTATCATTTATCGAGGGGTCACAAGGATGGGGGCTGGGGAGAGGGAGGCAAAAAAGAGGAGCTGATACTAGGGGCTCCACAGACAGTAAATTTCCAGAAAATAATGATGGCAACATATATACAAATATGCTTGATACAATTGATGTATGGATTGTTATAAGAGCTGTAAAAGCCCCCAATAAAACGGTCTTTTAATTAAATATATATTTTAAAGATAAATAAAAATGGGTCTTTTGAGGACTTTCCACGGAAATCCTAGAAAGGGGTTAAGCTGAAACACTGAATCATATCTGAGGAAGACTGACTGGCGCGTTGGGTTCTGAGCTGAGCTGCTTCCTGCAAGGTTGGCTGTTGCAAGCGCCCAGTCACGCTGGGGCAGATGCATGAGCTATCTGCTCCGGTAAAGTATTGCAGCCTCCAAAACCCTATGTGGGTCGCTGGGAGAAGGAACCAACTGCAGGGGAGAAAAGCCACTGCCATAGAGTCATTCCAACTCACAGCGAGCCCCCAAGGCAGGGCAGAACTGCCCCTGTGAGTTTCTGAGATGCTGACAGCTTTTCAGGAGTAGAAAGCGTAGTCTTTCTCCAGCAGAGACAATTAATTATGATTCACAGAACAAGGAGTAAAAGGACATGACGGGTGGCATGTCCCCAAAGGAGGACAGAGAAGATGGCTAAACGAACCCTCCCTGGGAGAGGCAAAGTCCGTGGAGAGCTCCTAAGGAATGAGCAGGCCCTCTGGGCAGAAGGAACAGCCAGTGAAATCGCGAGAGGCTGGAAATAGCAGACATGAATTACCGAACCATCCGTTGTCATTGAGAAAATTCTGAGTCAGGGCAAAAGTCTGTGAGTGTCGGCGTGGAACTGGGCTTTATGGAGTTCTCAACGATGGGGTTTTGGAAGCAGGTTACCAGTTCCTCTCACTCACTGCTCTCAAGCGGATTCCAACTCACAGCGGCACTATGGAAATGCCCCTGTGGGTTTCTGAGACTGTCATTCTTTACAGGAGTAAAAACCTCATCTTCCTCTTACGGAGCAGCTAGTGGTATCAAACTGCTGAAACCATGGTTAGCAGCCCCCTCAGTAACCACTATGACACCAGGTCTCTTCTTGGACTACTCAAATTTCTGGCCTCTAGTAGTCTATGAGCTAAGGAACTCTGGTGGAGTAGTGGTTATGTGTTGGGCTGCTAACCACAAGGTCTGCAGTTCAAAACCACCAGCCACTTCAAGGGAGAAAGAAGAGGCTTTCTACTCCTGTAAAGAGTTAGTCTCAGAAACCTACAAGGAAAGTTCTACCCTGTCCTGGACGGTCATTATGAGTCGGCATCAACTCAATGGCAGTGAGTTTGGTTTGGGTCTTTGGAGTACTCAATGGGCGCTCTGGTGGAATAGTGGTTACATGTTGGCCTGCTAATGGAAAGGTTGACAGTTCAAAACCACCAGCACCTCTATGGAAAGAAGACAAGGCCTTCTACTCCCACAAAGAGTTAGTCTCAGAAACCCAAAAGGACAATGTTACTCTGTCTTATAGGGTCACTATGAGTCAGAATTGACTCAGGGGCAGGAGTCTATTTGTTTCTGAGTCCTCTCTGATGAACTTACGGAACCTCAAATGGTTTGGTGTGAATCCAGGCAGGCTGTGAATGGAAGGTAAGTTAAAAATGAGGCTGAGATTCTGTTCACACACACACCCCTCAATACAAGAACACTTTGTTCTTACAAATTGGCAGCCTGAGATGTTTACCTTCCTGACACAATCACAGAAGACAAAACAGGTGCAGTATAGCACCATGAAACACACAATATTCCTCTGGTTCCTTGAGGTGAAGAAGGCGGATGGTGCCCAGCTATTAAAAGATATAGTGTCTGGGGTCTTAAAGGCATGAAGTTACACAAGCTGCCATTCAGCAGTGAAGCAACAAGTCCACATGGAAGAAGCACATAGCCAGTGCGATCGTGAGGAGTCATAGGGACCGGATAATAGGCATCAGCAGACACATAACAAAAACATATTTTTGAGAACAAGGGGAACTGGAGCAGAGATCCAAAGCCCATCTGTAGACAGTGGAACAATCTCCCCACAGAGGGGCCACAGGGAAGGGATGAATCACCAGGGTGCAGTCAAGCATCGATGAAACACACTCTATTCCTCTGGTTCCCTGAGGCTTCCTCACCCCCACCACCATGACCCCAGTGCTGCTTCTCAATTCAGACTAGACCGGAACATGTACACAGGTGCAGATAAGAGATGGGAGCTCACGACACATGGAATCCAGGAACAGGAGTGGGAACAGTGATACCAGAAGGGTAGGGAGAAGAGGGGGAGAGGAAAGGAGAAAGGGGAACTGATCGTAATAATCCACACCATATAATACACCACCTCTACAGAGAAAAGAACAACAGAAAACATGGGGGAAGGGAGACAGCAGTCGGCATGAGAGATGGAAATAGTAAGAATCTATCAGGGGGTGATGAGGGTGGAGTGGGGAGGGAAGAGGGGGGAAAGAGGAGCTGATACCAAAGGCTCAATAGAAAGAAATGTCTAGAAAAGAATGAAGGCAACGTATGTACAAAGATGCCTGATTCAATTGATTGTGATGAGTTGTATGAGCCGCCAACAAAATGACTTAAACATGAGGCTGAGAAGTGGCTGTGCAGCTCTGTGAAGGAGTTTATTCGTTTGTTGATGTTTCGTAAAATTTATAGACCAGAGGCATTGACATCGAGTCTTGCTGTAGTAAAGGGAGGCTGGCAGTGTCTGAGCAGTGGCGGGGGTGGGCTGCCACCCCATCTTCTTCTATCGCATCCCAATACTAGTAGAAGAGAGGTGTTGAGAACAGAGAGATACGATGGAGGTCAACAGGGTGGCACTCTAGAGAAAGAAGTACAAGCTGGGTACCAGTAGGTAGCCGCTGGCCGGCCACCCACAAGGCAGTTGTTCTGTACATTAATCACAGCAGGAAATGGACTCCACTCTAGAACGTCTCAAGCTCACTCCCATGAAGTCAGTGCTCACTTATAGCGACCCCACAGGACACGGTAGAACTACCCCGTGAGTTTCTGGGACAGTAACTGTACAGGAGCAGAAAGCCCCCGACTTCTTTTGTGGAGTGACTGGTGGTTTCAAACTTTGGACCTTGCAGTTAACAGCCCAGTTCCACCAGGAGTCCTAGGAGTTGGCCACTCACTGGCTTCCCAGAAGGCAGTTGCTCTGTCCATTTGCCACAGCAGGAAATGTACACCACTGAACCACTGGAGATGGTTCAGATGAGGAGAATTCTATGAAGGGACCATCTCAGAGTTCTGGGCAGGCAAGGGGTATTGAGGTGCTCAGAATCAGCAATACCAAAGACCACTCCTTGGGCTGGAGGGACAAGGGGAAGTTGTCCTTACTGGGGTCCAGTGAGAGCAGGAGCTGGGCAGAGGAGCTTCAGGCAAGGAGGGAGTGAGTTCCCACTAGAGCTATAGCCTAGACCAGGAAGCGAGTAGACAGAAGCAGAATTGTCCCCTACAGACTAGTACATGAGCATGAGTAAGCCCGTGCTCAGCTTGCGTGGCACACTCCACCTCTCTCTTCCTCAGTCCTTCTTCTCCACCGAGTGTCTTCACGGCCAAACTCAATCAGATTCAAAGGACACAGTGTGGGGACATGGGTCAGAAGGTCCGTCCCCCGGGTCCAGAGGCATGGGGAATGGAGCCAGGTGAGGAAGTAGAGCCTGCAGCCTTGGGGACTGACTCCTTTCTTTTCTGTCAGTTCGTCTCATACAATATCTGTTCCAAATCTTTTTTCCCCTTGTCTTGCAGTCTTAAAATTTTTTTTTAATTACATCCTTTTATCGGGGGCTCTTACATCTCATCACAATCCATACATTCCTCCAATGTGTCAAGCACATTTGCACATATGCCGCCACCATCATTTTCAAAGCATTATCTTCCCACTTGAGGCCCTGGTATCAGCTCCCCATTTCTTTTCCCTCCCTGTTTGTTCCAATCTTTTGGGTGGCAGATTCCTTTGAGAATCTGATGGCCCTCTCCTCAGAAAGAGAAGCCACAGAGGGATGAAATTCACACTCCATTTGTACTCTCTAGAAGTTTTTGGTTCGCAAACCAGAAAGTCAGCCTCATCTGGGAGCTGAGAAACGCTGGCTTCTGGGCCCAGCCTAAGACTTCTGAGTCCGAATATGCTTTTAAACAGAAGTTCCAGGTGATTTCTAAAACCCAAATCAGATCTACTGGTTGTCTTCCTTCGGATTTGTGGTGGGCCCATGTCATGTATAAAACACCTTAAAGTTTGAAAAGCACCGCGCCACCAATCAACGAAACCCAATGTCATCCCAATGGTTTCTGAATGTGGATACTTCTGGTACCAGCATGCAGGTACATCTGCAAAGAAAAGAAAACCCAGCCAAACCAAAAAGAGAGAGGTTGTCCTTTTTCCTGGGTAACATGATGTGGAGAGATGCATGAGCCGAAGGCTAGAGTCATTCATGCCCCATTCGCCCTCTGAATTTTCATCTTTGGTCCTGCTGGCTGCAGCCGAGCACGACCTCATCTGAAGGCACAATGAGATCAGGTCGTTGTGATCTATGGGAATCTTATTGGCTGATTTGCAGAACCCGATCTGTCTCAGGCTGGAAGCGCCACTGAAACCTGATCACCACCACCGGGATGCAGACGTCTCTGCTGATAGGCTATGGTAGCTCTGCTTGTGGTGCCTGGGTCAGTAAGGGAACCCAGGCTTCCCGCATAGGGGTAAGACTCCTGCCTTTGAAGAACCGTTTCCTTGGCTGTCATCAGTGCAAGGCCTTGCCCTCTTGGTTGTCAGGTGAGTCCTGGCCTCCAGGCATCATGTTTGCATTCTAAACAAGAGGTTCAATGAAAGGAACTGAGAGAGAGAGAGACAGAGACAGAGACAGAGAGAAGTCAGCAAGCCCAGCGGGCTCTCATAAAGATCACACCGAGACCTACCACCCAGAAATGTCCTCTGTGTCATTGTACTCCTTGTCCTTCTCAATCTGCAAGTGAGCCAGCAAGATGGAGCCCCTCTTTTTAAATCCCCAGACAGAACAGGTGCTTTGTTAGCAAGGAAGAAGGGGAATTCGATACTGCAGGCCGATGATCAGAACCGCTCACCACATACAACACGGAGAAGCGGTTCTGGAAATCTCGCCTTGCATTTCTCATTTCTGACGAGCACCCTCTACACGTGTCCTGCGCTGTGGGGCCTCCTTCTGTCACACAAGGTAGATGTACAATTCCTAAGAAGAGGGTAAAATAGATTCCTAGAAATAAAGGAGTGGGAGATGGAATTAAAAATGATCGAGTGGGCCTGCACTTATTCAGAACCCGTAGTGATTGTGGTAGGTTTTAGAACTGAAATATATGTACTGTTGTCCCAGAAAGAAATAACTGCCTACACACAGTAAACATGTACCTAAGGAGATAATTAAAGAACAGCTTAACTTTCTTAACAAAATTGTGCACTGAATTTCATTTGTGTGGGCGTTTGTGCATATTTCAGGGTGGGGGGGTGGTCAACAGCTGCCTCCACTCCTCTATCAGTTAGAAACTACTGCTTAAGAATGATTATTGGTAGGGGGCGGGAAAAAAAAAAGAATGATTATTGGCAAGCCAACTTGGTGCAGATTCCATTGCCATGTTTGTGTTCCTGGGGTATTCATAGAGGAGTACATGTCACTCAATGACTGTATGCTCCTTGAAAAGCATAAAGCCATGATTAAAAATGTTTTGGATTTCATATTCTTCACAAATTCATACAAGGTTTTTGCCCAAGTTAATTTAAATGAAAGTGATTTTTACTAGATGCAAGTAGCTAACTTCCTCCTGGTCTTTGAGATTTCATGTTGCTGCTCTTCTTAGGTGCTCCAAGTTCATTCCACCTCGTAGCGACCAGAGATACACACAACAGAATGAAACGCCATTCTTCTGCAGCGTCCTTACTCATTGTCCAACTTTCACACTGGCGTGGCGATTGACAATGCCATGTCTTAAAGTGACACCCCTGTTCTTCGATACTTCAAAGAAGTTTGTGCAGAAGACTTGCCTAAGGCAACATGTACTTTGATTTCTTGGCCGCTGCTTCCATGAGCATTGATTGCGACTCTAAGCAAGATCAAATCCTTCGATCTTTTCCTTGTTCGTCATGAGGTGTACTAGTCCGGTTTTGAGGATTTTGTTTGTCTTTACATTGTTGGACTTTCATGAGCAGGTGCTGCTACTCTTAAGGAGGCTGTACTAAAAATTTAGCAAGGCATCTTTTAAAATCTAAGTTGCCAATAACCAGTTTGTGCAGCTCCTGTCCGTCTAGGCTCTCAAATCTTCCTTTCAATTGGGATTGGACGGTGCGATTCAGTTTTTTGAGTACAATTCTAATTTCTTTTTCCTATGAAAATCTGCTTCTCGTGTTAAGGAAGATACTCTGTGGTCGTTGGTTTCCATAGCACCCATCAGTGTCTGTGTGCCGGCGTCAGTCAGGCTCTTGCGAGGCTGCATTTTCCTCCCCATCCTTCCAGGAACAGCCTCCGTCAGAAGAGAGCTGCCACGTATGGGCTGCTCAGACATATCCGGGCGTGATCCGCCCTGTTTCCAAGGCTTCTCTGGTGTTACTGGCATGCTAATTATTACAGCAAATGATAAAATGTGCAAAATGGTACCCCCCCTTCTTAATGACATAAATAAACGAAGCCATTAATTTTACACAATAAAAACAAGCAATACAATAACTTTCAAAATCGGAGTTTCTTCATTATTACATCAAATTGCGAAATGGAAACATGTAATTTCAAAAGGCTTATAAGTAAAAATGGAAACACAGCTGATGCCGCGTCAGCTTGTGGCTGCAGAATAATGCAGGGCTTGCTCAGTGGGAGCACTCACCGGATACAGCGGGCCAGATCCGATTCAGGAGTTTGAACGCTTGGTCGGGCTGAGCTGTCCCAAACTCCAAGGCATTTGTGGGCAGTGATGAAAAACAACCACCTCCACTTTCCCTGCCCCCACCTGCCTTTCCCCTCAGAATAGTTTGGAAGTCCAAGTTATTTTGCTTATGACCCTTGGTGCCACTTAGCTGCAGCTGCGGAAGCTGGAAGCCTGTGATTGATCTGGTAACTTCAGTATCTGGAGAGAGATACGTAGGGATGTGCATTTCCCAGGAGAGCTGACAACGGTTCTTAAAGGGAAATGTGTATGCACCAGGCCTGACATCCATCATGCCCACCGTCTTTGAAAGCGTCAGTGCCCTCCCGAGCTGACACTTGGTTCTGTGTGTTTGTTTGGATGAGGGAGATAGTAACACATCTTTTCTTTGACGTCTTGGGCAATTGTACAAGTATTCCGGGCACATTCTCTACTGTGCATGGGCAATGTATCTGCACAGTTGTCAGGATGATGGACAGGGGGGCGAGCGATAGGACAGAGGGCTGATCTCTGCTTGTTATTACATAGAGTAGCCTGGTAGGAATTGTGACGGGCCGGGGAGACAAACTGTGTCCCATTCTGGAACATATTAAGTTTGTCTCCAGGACACACATGACTTCGAGAGGGTGTCGAGCCTCATTCATAATAGATGCTAATCTGTTCAGGGCTGACTGATGGCAGCACTTCCTGCCCTTCACGGAATTAGAGCCGCGTTTTATCAAAGGACTCAAACTGCCTGCTAATTAGACTAATTCCTTTCATCATGAATTATTTATTTCCATTGGTAACCGATCACTGTGACATTAATGGGTTCTGCTCAACTTAGTTTCATACTAATACACACTATGAGTTAAATGTTTAAAAATTCCTGATACTTCACTCCAGGTCAAGTGTATCTTTGTCTAATGTTTGACAGATTTGATGAAGCGCTGACGATTACATTTTAGGGACAAATAAAAAAAGACAAAATCCCAGATTTGGCTCAGATAGGAAAAATGAATTTGGTTTTTTCTCCGCTCAGGTGTCTCCTGACTCAGGCAGGACAGGTCGTCCGGTTCTGGGCTGTGCTCGCTGAGCCGACCAGTATTTCAGCAAGGTCAAGTCACGGCACGCTGCGGTTCTCTATGGAGTAACCGGCCTTCCCATTTGACTTAGACACGGTGTTAACTCGACAAGTTGAAATGATACGGAGCTCGGCTATGGGGAGCTGTTGATAAAAGGCGGGACATGTTAGCTGCAAATAACTCTCTTTGAAAAATGCGGAATACACTTCTTAAAAAACTGAATGTACAGATCTAGCCAATTGTCTTGTCGGCGTCTAAGGCTGTAGCCGGTGTCTCTCAACGTGGACGCCACAGGCCACCTGTATGCCGGAGATGCATGTGAAGGTGCAGATTCCTGGGCCAGAGCTGTGGCCGATTGGTGAGGATCTCTGTGCAGGAATCCCAGAATTTGCATTATTCATGTGGTTCTTAAGTCACTTGAGGACCACTGACATCGGTTATCCAGAAAAACCTCCAGTCAACCAATATTTTATCAGACGTATTGAATCACCTCATCAAATGAAGCCTGTGCACTAACCTGGCAGGCTAAGTATTAGCTTCCAGAATCGACGTCTGCAAGGGTTTCAATACGCGCGCACACAAATGCACCTCATTTCCATGGACTAAGCAGGCAGATCATCCATGAGACCTGTGAGGCAGCCAGGTCATCCAGACAGGTAAATGTCAGGGCATCATGCCTCTGCTGTAACGAAGGTGTCTGAGGAGAGGTGGAAACAGCTACCGTTCCATGAGGTCACCTGGGTCAAGTGAGAAGACCAGCCGGAAGATGACACCGAGGCACATGGTTAGGCTTTTCCACTAAGAAACTTTGTTAGGAAGGCAGTGACATGAGTGGGATCTAGAGGTGAGGTGGCACCTGCTGAACAAAGGCATCAGCCAGTGCACCATGCAATGAGGCAGAACCCGCAGCGAAAGGCTCTGTTCAAAGTAGCTCTAGGCAGGAACTGTAGCAACAACCAAAGGGTGGCTTTCCCAGGACTACCACGTGCCAAGGATCCATGTGGTCCCCACCCACGTGTACCTGTGTGAACAGACAGCAACATTCTCTGCAGTGCCAGGTAGAATGCCAAGAACAATCTGTCATGCACACTGAGTGTTTTTATCACTGGGGCTGAGGAGTCGTTTTTGGCTGACAGCCCCCTATGAGAAGAGATTGCCAGGGCTTGCTCCCTTGGAGCCCTTGGGGGAATTCCAACCACCACCTTTTCAGTGACCAGGCGAGCACTTCACCACTGTGTCACCAGAGCTGCAATGAAGTCCTGGTAAATTCAATCAGACTTTACTCTGAAGCACAGGTCACCTGTTCTTTCAGAGTTTTAGAAAGTGGTCGTGTGGCAGGAGTTCTTAAATTTTCAAATGAGAGCTAGGTAACCACGAGTGTATGATATAGCTATATGGGTTTGCTTTTTAGCGATACCATACACACTTGTTTTCAAGAAGATGCCTTTATACGTTAAGCAGATATTTATCAAGTTCTTACTAGGCTCTAGGTAATCACATCTGTTCAAATGCCGGTGGCAAAATATATACCTGGACAGAATATGGATTCAGTAAGAATTTTTGATGGTTTTGAAACTGTTTTTTAAAAATTGTTTTATTAGGGGCTCATACAACTCTTTTCACAATCCATACATACATCAATTGTGTAAAGCACATTTGTACATTCATTGCCCTCATCATTCTCAAGGCATTTGCTCACCACTTAAGCCCCTGGTATCAGCTCCTCATTTTATCCCCTCCCTCCCAGCTCCTCCTCCCTCATGAGCCCTTGATAATTTATAAATTATTATTTTGTCATATCTTGCCCTGTCCAACGTTTCCCTTCACCCCCTTTTCTGTTGTCAGCCCCCCAGGGAGGAGGTCACATGTAGATCCTTGTAATCGGTTCCCACTTTCCAACCCACTCTCCCTCTACCCTCCCAGTATCACCACTCTCACCCCTGGTCCTGAAGGGATCATCCACCCTAGATTCCCTGTATTTCCAGTTCCTATCTGCACCAGTGTACATCCTCTGGTCTAGCCAGATTTGTAAGGTAGAATTGGGATCCTGATCACGGGGGAGGAGGAAGCATTTAGGAGCTGGAGGAGAGTTGTATGTGAAACTGTTTTGAAACCGGAACGCCACTCGTTCCTTCTACCTGAAATTACATGCACTAGTTGTACCCTTTAGAAAGAAATCAGAACACATACATTCATTAGTACCATGCAAACTTTTTAAATTTGGATTTTTAAAAAATTCCTATGAGAACATGGACATTCACAGGTACCTTCTGTTTTTATTCCACATAGAGAGCACAAAAGCACCAACTAGTATACATGAACCTTGACTCTCATTTTTCCTGTCTTACACGCCCTCCCTGCCATGCCCCTGAGCGCGGTGGGTCTTCTTACTCATTTCATTGACCTGAACTTCTGCGAGTCTCTTTAGGGTGCTTTCTTTCTGCCTCTGCCTCTCTCCTCGCCGCCTCCACCAGTCGCATGGCAGTTGGGGTGCGTTTAGCTTGAGAACCAGGCACGGGTTCACACGCGGCATTTGGAGTGGATCGCACGGTGTTCTGCTGCGAGAGGTAAGGTTTTCAGTGGACAGTTTTCTTCAGAGACAGGCGCACTTCCCTTCCTCCTAGCCGGTCTGCGTCTGATGCTCCAATGAAACCGACCCACCGTAGGTGACCCTGCGAGAGTTTGAAAGACCAGCGGCATCGTTTCCAGCATCGCACCAGCAACAAGCCACCAAAGTACGACAAACTGACACAGGAGTGGTGGGGGGTCCTCAAAACATGAGCAGAGAGGAGCCGCCTCCTCAAATGAGAGCCGACCTTAATGAAACAGATGGAGCAAATGCTTCTGATGTGGTGCAGCTCAGCCTGAGAAGAAACAGCTGTGAACATCCACTAAGGATCCAAGTGTGGAATGCATGAAGTATAAATCCAGCAATGGTAGAAATAGGAATGGAACACATAGAGAACAGACTCTTAGTGATTAGTGAGCTGCAACTGACTGGTGCTGGCCATTTTTCATAGGGCAATCACCTGGTCTACCATGCTCAGGAGGCTGAGCCTGGGAGTTGCAGGTCAGGATTCTGGAGAGGAGGGAGAGGTGTAGCGCAAAGCTCTAGAAAGCTTCACCGAGGACCCTGTGCATGTGAAACTCCGGTTCACAGGAGTAAGAAGGTGTTGAAGCTCCAGAGTATAGAGTCATCATGGGTCACACAGGGCATCTATGGAGAGCCTAGAGCACCGTGCCTTATCAGTCTGCACAAAGCTCCTTTAGATGGGTGATAACAGGTCCAGAAGGGGTCAAGTTAAAAAAATAAGTGCCTGAACTGTTTTCCATAACAAATCCTAACCCTCTTTAAAGGAAAACAAACAAAAACAATTTATTCCAAAACACAAACTAGGGCAGATGGCCCAACCAAGGTGGTAAGCAGAGGTTTATTTGTGTTTGCAACAAATTTCTTTTTTTTTAAAATAATTTTTTGAGGGCTCATACAACTCTTATCATAATCCAGACATACATCAATTGTGTCAAGCACATTTGTACACTTGTTGCCATCATCATTCTCAAAACATTTGCTGTCTACTTGAGCCCTTGGTATCAGCTCCTTATTTTCCCCCTCCCTCCCCACCCTCCTGCAACTAATTTCTTATGAATAGCTTTGTTGTTATTATTACATCCAAAATTCTGCTTTTAGGAATAACCTGCACCCCTTTCTCTACAAATCCCACAGCACCCTTCCTTGCAATCTTACAGGGTCAAACTTACAATCTACCAGGGACAGAATACCCAGTAAGCCAGGTAGGCATGGTCTTCCTTTTTCATACTTCCTCATCTGTAGTCAAGAGTTTCACATGTTTTTCATCTAAAATGTGGAACAACCTATGTGAAATTGTTCACTACAGATTAGTAAGTCCACGCAAGTAAATCCACACAACCCTGCTTATTGGCGAATCCATCTCTGAGCACATTTATATGGATGGCAGTGAGTTAGGTAAGCAACTTTTTAAAAATCCCTCAAAATAGTCAAAAAACCATGAAAGTGTGACTCCTAGCCAGGAGATAACGCCATCCACAGATATGGGCTAAGGGATAACAAAGAGGGCACAACTGGCCAAAAAGGACACTAAAAGAGTTATTATAAATATGTCCAAGTTGCTAAAGAAAACCATGAACATAATGTGGAGACACTGGAACTTTGAAAAAGAACCAAATGGGACACATAGAGACTTTTGTTTTAATCCCTGAATGATATTAATTGCAGATTAGGTACTAAGAAAATATTAGTGAACTTGAAGACATAACAATAGAATCTATACAAAACAAAGCAGAGAGAGAGAGAGAGAGAGAGAGAGAGAGAGAGAGAGAGAGAGAGAGAGAGAGAGAGAGAGAGAGAGAGATATCACAGGGAAGAGGGGCATTAGAAGACTGATAACTTACAGGGTAATATCAAGTGCTTTACCATACATGTAATTAGCATTCTATAAGAAGAGCAAAGAAAATGAACAATAATCTATTTGAAGAAATAATGACTGGAAAACTTGTAAAGTTGATGAAAATCATGATCCCTTAGATTAAAAAGTTGAATTAATCCTAGGCCAGTCATAGTGTACCCTAACCAACCCCCTGAAAACTAGTTATTAAAAGAAAATCGTAAAAGTAGAGCATGGGGTGTGGGTGCGGGGTTGTATTACACACAAAGAACAAAACTAAGATTAACCCAAGGCTCTTTTTTCCCAGAAGTCAAAGGAAAATGGGGTGACATTCTGAACTGCTGGATAAAAACCTGTCAAATGAAATTGGACTTTTATATTCAGCAAAAATAGCTCCCAAAATTAAATGGAAAACTAAAAACCTTTTATGCAAACAAAAGCTGAGGGAATTCACGGTCAGCCCTCCAGGACCCACTGAAGGGAGTTCTTCAGAGCGACAGAAAATGATTCCAGGTGGAAACATGGATTATGGAAATGAATGAAGTGTTCTAGATGTGATAAAAATGAGTAAACATAAAAAATATGTTTCTCATTTTCACATTTCTTTTTTTTTTAAGTTTTCATTTGTTATTTTATTTAAAACTTTATGATCCTATTTTAAAATTTCACATGGTTTCTATCCTGTCAACCTGCAGGTGAAGATGATGAATGGACCGGAGACTAGTGAGACTGTCCTCTATTGAGCATCCTCTCTTTCTTTTTTTTTTTTTCTCTTTTCTTCTTTTACATTTTATTAGGGACTCATACAACTCTTACCACAATCCATACATATACATACATCAATTGTATAAAGCACATCCATACATTCCCTGCCCCAATCATTCTCAAGGCATTTGCTCTCCATTCACATTTCTTTTAAAGTTAACTGACTGCTTCAAGCAAAGGTGATAATAGATAGTGGGATTTACAGCGCATGTACAGCTACGCACAAGATGTCAGGGGGATGGGATCATTCTCTAATAAGATTATGGTTTTCACATTTTTATTGTTGAGAACATGAGATGGTTTAAAAACAGTAAATTCTACTTTCCCCTGAACTATTTTAAGTCTCCTTGCACATAGCTAAACCTATACAAATTCTACATGTCCAACTGTTTCTCAGTGACATCATTTATATGATTTGTGCAACCATTCCCATCCTCTGTCTCTGAGTTGCTCCTTCCCCTTGAGCATAAACTCACTGCCCCCCACGGTTTCTATCTAATGTTCTAGGCAGACATTCCTTACTTACTCAACTAACGACCGTTTGGTTTGTAAAGAAGCTTCAGGGGGGATATTTTTGGTTTAAGTTTTAAAGATCATCTCAGGGCAATAGTGTCAGGGGCTCCTCTAGCTGCCATGGCTCCATGACCTATATGAGAATTTGAATTTCTGTTCTGTAATTTCTCCCTTTTGATCAGGATTCTTCTATGGAATCTTTCACCAACATGTGCAATAACGGTAGCCAGACAGCATCCTGTTCTGGCAGAGGTGGAAATTCATCCCGCATGCTCTATTTTCCTTCTGTTGCTGACTTGGTTTCTCCCTCTGTTGCTCAGGTGAACAGAGACCCATCATTGTGCCTTCGATGGCCACTTGCAAACTCCTAACACCCAGGCACTACACAATGAACCAGGAGGTAGAAGAAACACTAAACACTTTATCGGGAGAAAGATGAGGCTTTCTACTCCAGTAAGTAGTTACAGTCTTAGAAAACCACAGGGGCAGTTCTACTCTGCCCTGCAGGTTCACCGTGAGTCAGAATTGACTTGATAGCAGTAAACCGTGAATGAACACATTGTTAGACTAATTAATTGGGATGTACTATGAAATCCATGACCCTAAATCTCCAAACCAAGGAACTAAATTCCATGAGGATTTTGCTTGAACATAAGCAGGCTCAGCAGCTTTTTTGGGGTGTGGAGTGTGGATCATAGTTATAAATCTATCTAATGCACAACTTTTGGCCAGTTCAATTTTTACAGGCTTGCAACTTATTGACATCAATTACAATAACCAGCTGTGAACCCTACCCTTGATCAATGTGATTTTTTCCATCACCATTAAAGCCCTATTTTCTCCTCCCTCCTACCCGCTAATCAGCTGCGGTCTCTATACAATTGCCTCTGTTCTTCTTTAAGATGTTATATTATTTGAAGGTAGGTCATGATAATTAAGGTGTTATATTATTTGAAGGTAGGTCACGATAATCTAATTATGGTGAATTCCAGAGCAATCATTACACAAATAAAACTAGGGATAGTGTGAGATCTAAATAGTATTCCATCTAAAGACAGGAAACAGAAAAAATAAAGAAAAGAAACGAGCAAATGGGACTAAAAGAAAACAAGTAAAAGGCTGAAAGATTTGAACATATCAGTAATTAAGACATATAAATAATGAAAAGATCTAATAGTCCAATTAGGAACCCTGGTGGTATGCTGGTCCTGTACTGGGCTGCTGACCACAGCCGGGCACTTCAAAACTGCCAGCTACACCAAAGGAAAAGAGGGGGCCTTTTACTCCCATAAAGAGTTACAGCCTGAGAAAGCCCTGGGGCAGAGTCCTGCAGAGTCACCCGAGTCAGAATCCACTCAATGGCAGTGAGTTTGCTTTCGGTTTGAATACTCCAAATAAAAGAAAAGTACGGTTACCCTGGATTACAAAACCCAACTCTATAGCTCTGTAAGAAAATCACTTGGAATATAATAGTTCAAACATTTAAGGATAGACAAATATACTATATTAATGCTATTATCAGAGCGCTGGAGTGGCTCTTTGATAACAGATCCAGTGGACTACAAGACGAAGACTGTTTCTAAAGATAAAAAGTAACATTTCACGACAGTTAAGGAAACCATTTATCAAAGAGGTATTCCTTGAGCGTCTTGAGAAGAATGGGAATCCCAGGACACATGTGGAACCTGTCCATAGATTGAGGGGCAGTGGTGGGAACAGAACAAGGGACAACGAGTAGTCCCTTGTTCTGTATGGTTTTAAATCCAGAAAGGGATGAGTCAGCATTGGATGGTCTCATCGTACATATTCAATCTCTCTGCTGAGCAATAATCAGAGAAGCTAGGTAATATGAAGGAGACTGTGGCATCAAGATTTAAGGGTGGCTTATCAACGATCTTCAATATAAATATAACATAACTTGCTTGCTGAAAATAAGGAGAACTTGAAGCACTTGCTGATTAAATCAAGGATTTCAGCCTTCGGGATGGGTTATCACTCAATCTAAAGAAAACTAAAATCCTTACAACTGGACCAGTAGGTAACATCAGGGTGCATGGAGAAAAGATTGAGGTTTTCAGGATTTATTCTTACTTAGATCTACAATCAATGTTCATCGAAACGACAGTCAAGAGATGAAAGGACACATTGCCTTAGGCAAATCTGCTGCCCAAGACTTTTCTAAGGTGTTGAAAAGCAAAAATAAGACTTTGAAGACTAGAATGCACTTGACCCAAACCATGGTATTGTCAGTGGCCTTTATATATGTACGAAAGTTGGACTTTGAATAAGGGAGACAGGAGATGAATCGATGCATTTGAATTGTGGTGCTGGCAAAGAATATTGAAAATACCATGAACTTCCAAAAGAACAAACAAGTCTGCCTTAGAAGCCAAGGTGGTGAGCCTTCATCTCAAATACTTGGGGCATGTTGTCAGGAGAGACAAGACCCTGGAGAAGGACATCCTGCTTGGTCAAGTGGAGGGGCCGTGAAAAGAGAAAGCTCCTCCACAAGGAGGATGGACATGGTGGCCACAGCAACGGGTCTGAGCGTGAAAACGATTGTGAGGATGACACAGGATCGGGCAGTGTTTCATTCTGTTGTCCATAGGGCGGCTGTGAATCGGAACCAACTTGAAGACCCCTAACAACACAATAACAAGCAAAAGACAAAAGCTAAATCCAACCAAGCCCTGGTCCAAGAGTCAAGTCCGACTCACAGTGACCCCATAGAGGGTCACTATACATCTTTACTGGAGCAGAAGGCCTTGTCTGTATCAGTAGAGTATTTAGATTTGAACAGCCCCATAGCAAAGCTTCAACATACATGAATCAAAAAGTGATAGAACAAAAAGAAAGATGGACAAATCCACAATTATCGTTGAAATCATCCTCATAGTAATTTATTTTTAAAAAGTAGACCTAAAATCAGTAATGATATAGGACATTAGACAACATCATCAAATTTATAGCACATGCTACCCAACAACAGCAGGCAGCACACTCTTTGTAATTGCACAAGAAATCTACCGAAGTCGACCATTTGCTGAGCTATGAAACAAGCATCTCTGCGCCCTAAAGGATCGGAATCAAGAGAGTATTTTCCCTGCCCATACGGCAATTCAATCAGGACTGGGTAACGTAAGGATCCTTAGGAGCTGTTGCTAATACTTTACTCCCCTGGACAGGCACTGCCCTTGCTTTATGGAGCCCATAAACTTCCTAGAAAAATAATTTTTATATTGCCAGCAGTTCTTTCAACTGCCCTTTTGGAAATTGGTAGTTATACCTATCAAGCCTACCTTCCCTGCTCATGCTGAGCTTCCCTCGATCGCATCAACTCCGCTGGAGGATCCCAAGGCCTGCCTCCTGCTGCTGAACACCGAGCAGCTCTCAGGTAGAAAAGAAGACCCGGGGCTCTATGTGGACATTTGACGTGTACTGGCTGCCTAGCCTCTCTTTACTGCCTACAAGCAGCCCCTATAAGCAAAGCTCTGTTTGACCGTCAAGTCTGCGGTCTTTTCTCCACGGTGTCAGGGTCGAGTCCAGGCATGACACTGTGCGAGTCCAGGTAGACTAGAGAAACAAACGCATAGAGACTCGTGTGTATAAGAGGAGCGTTTTATATAAAGGGTAATTGTACATCCCAACCCAGTCCAAGCCCATCAAGTACAATATACCAATCTATAAAGTCCTCTTCAGACTCACAAAACACATGCAATGACGCTGAATGCAGTATATTCACCGGCCAATGGGTAGATGTCTTTGGATCCAGTGGTGCTGTAAGCATCTCAGCACTGGCAGGGGTCTTTACATGACTTCTCTGGGTCCAGGGTTCTGGCTGCATCAGGGAAGGTCCTTGTGGCTTCTCCAGCTCAGGGACCCAGTGTAGTTCCATGTGTCTTGTCAGTTGCAGTGTCTCCCAGGGAATGAAGTAGTGACAGAAGTGTCTCCAGCTTCCAAGAAGGAACACCAGATTTCCCAGAATTCTCAGGAGAAGGCCATGCCCATACAGAGGCTTCATTGGCTATGATCCGATTGACAGACTAGACTCTACCCCTATACTCTTAATCCTCAAATTGATACCAGATTATGTAACTCTACCACACACACGTAGCTCTTCTTGAAGAGCAACCGGATCCTGTGAATCAGGACAGAGCGGAAATCAGAGGACACACTGCTGGGCCCATAGCATCTCCCATCCTTATCTTTTAAACAGATTGTCCTGGAATTCCAACTCATTGTTTTCCAGGGAACTCAGGACATCTCCTGAAAGCAATTGTAATATGCTAGCTTGTCTCCGTGATTAGCAATAAAAGCTGAGAGCAAGACCTTGGAAGATTCAGGAGATGAAGGACTCGCTTTACTGTACGTAGGTGCACCCACAGGAGACGGTTTCTTTAGCTGGGAGGCAGTCATTGGCAGTAGTCGGAGTGACCTCTCTGTGGGCAGAGCCAGCTCTGTCTCTTACTTGTTAGGAAATATTTGTTACATTTCTTACATCTGTGAGCACTGGTATCCTAATTTATAAGTAAGGTGCAAAAAGATATATCTTTAACATACGAGGGGGTACCAACTGCCCCCCCTCCCCAAAATAATCCACTGGGAAAAAGCTCCAGTGCGTTCGTAGCACACATATATCTTGATAGGCGAGCACTGAGCAACTCGCTCTGAGTTGGTGCACCTGGGAAGGTCTCCTCGGGTCACAGTGAATTTTTTTGTGAAAGCAGTTTCGCTCGAACCTCGTTTGTGTGATGGCCAATTTATGTGACAGCGCGTGGCTGTGAAATTGTTGTTTCCTGCTCAGGAAAAATGCCCCCCAAACTGATGTGAGTGGAACACAGCTCACAAGGGCAGCGCCGTGGGAAAACGTCAAGTGTACGAGTGATTTTCTCATTTCAAAAAAGGTGAGATGTCGATTGATGACAAACCTTGCTCTGGACATCCATCCGCTTCCTGAAAAGATGAAAATGTTGACTCGTAGCACATTTGGAGTTTGTGCACCAGGTCAGACTGTTAATCAAGCTTCCTATGTAGTGGTTGTGAAAAGATTGGTTAACAGTGTGAGCCAAAAAAGGCCTGATGTGTGGCAGACCAGAGTGGTTTTGCCACCAAGACAATGCACCTGCTCACACAGCCCTCTCAGTGTGCCAGTGGGCCCAAAGCAGCATGCCTCTCCTGCCCCATGCGCCTGACTCACCTGACCTCACTCCATGGGACTTTTGTTTCTGCGAATGAAGAGGGACAGGAAAGGACAGCACTTTGACAATGTAGACGAGGTGAAGAAAGGTGCTGTCAGCCACCCAAACAGATGAGTTTGAAAAAAGTTTCCAAGAATTTGGAATCGCAGAGTTGACAAAAAGTGGAATGGAGAGTACTCTGAAGGTGATAAGGTTGTTTTGTAAAAAAAAAATATAATAATAATAATACTTAGCTTTAGGGGGGATTCTGTTTTTTTAAGGGTTGTTCCCCATATACCTTACTCACAGTAGACAACAGACACCCATACCCACAATTCTATTTAATTTATTTAATGAACTAATGTGTTTAAAATGCCTACAATGTCCTCCAAATCCTCATGGCTGTCCAGCCTATGCCCACTCACGGGGACCGTACGATGTCCCTGAAATAGCGTAAACGCACAGTACACACACACTGGCATCATTGCTTCCAAAGACGCCATCATGGTTTGGCTTCCCGAGAAGGAGGGCTTCTGAAATGATGCGAAGAACTTTTGTTGGGGCTAGAAGTAGGAGGGGGAAGGAAGTTACAGTGGCCGCGCCCTTTTAAGGGAGCCGGAAACATTCTCGACAGTGTTTTCCTCGGCAATCTGGCTGCTCCTGAATCCCCTAGGAGGCATAAATAACTTCTTATAGTGTTCTGATAGCACGATGGTTTTCATAGAAAGCCCATTTTCCTCTTAAACGCAGATGCTTCTCTGCTCCTATGTGATGGTGGCCCCTGAAGATGAACGTACCACTTAGAGCTCTCTATACGTTCTGTAGCCTGCTAAATATAGTAGTTAGATGATTACTTAATTTAGCCGGAAATGGCCGAGCGTTGACAAAGAATCCCTGCTGAGTTCCAGTGCCTTGAAATGCAGCTTTTGTCAAGCAAATCATATCTGAAGAAATGACTAACAATGCCATTTGCTTCATATAGTGGCATAATATTTAGCTCTGTCACTGGAATCTAATTGCCTTATTTTTACAATGTTGCACTGTATTGAAAAATATAGATTCTGTGGAACAAGTTAGTCCTGCCACAGGGGGTAAAGTAGTTGCCAAGAGTGGGGCTTTTAGGTGAAGAAACTATCTCATACTCTGACAGGCCATCTGTTCGCCAACACTGCATTACTCAAATGGTTGATGTGCAGTTCATATCACTCACAATGGAATACATATTAGACAAAAGAACACACAACTAGTGATCTGAATGCAAAGATATCACTTCGGGTACCAAGGTGTGATTAACCCATCCCGATCCATCACCTCATATACATGTGAAAACTGGACAATGAATAAGGGAGACTGGCAAGGAATCCACACCTGGGAATTGTGCCATCAGTGGATTTGTCAAAAGAGAGAGCATGTCCGTCTTGGAAAAAATAGACTGTACTTCCAAGGACATTAATATGGCACGATGTCATTGCATAAACTTTGGATGTCTTAACAGGAGAGACCAGTCCCTGGAAAAGGGACATCATGCTCGATAAAGCAGAAACTCATCGCCATCGAGTTGTTTCGGATTTGGAGGAGTCAGCGACAAAAAGGAAGGCCCTCAACCAGATGGATTGACAGTGATTGCAACAACGGGCTCAGACGTGGCAACAGTTGTGAAGATGTGCTTTGTTTTGCTTTTCCCATTGTTCAGAGATAGGGTGGTTCAGAGTCTGAAGCATTGACTCCAGGGTGCCAGATTATGTTAAGGAAAAATGAACTCATTTATACTAAGTGTATCGAGTTTCTCAACTAGAAGCAACAGTTGTTCTAGAGAGAATCTCATAACCTGTTCGGAGACATCGTCCTGTGGCGAAGCAGAGGGGAGTTGTTGCTCTTGTAGCGAGTGCAGATGAATGGAGGGGAGGAAGGAAACACCCTAAATACACAGCAGCAAGCATGCTGCCTGGCAGAACCTGAACACAGCCCAGGTCCTACAATCCACGGGCCCTGCAGGAGGGTATAGCTCAGAAGGTCTGGGATGACTTGTTAGACGTGGGTTTAAGCTAGGGCACCTCATAGACTGGAAAGTCTCTTTTTCCCTTTTTAGATCATTTTATTGGCATCCGAATGCCACTCAATTTCACCATCCAACCACAGTAAGAAGAGCTGTGCCCCCACCACCTCAGTCATGGTCAGAACACTTTCTTCTTTCTCTTACTCGTTGGTAGCTCCCCATGTCTCCCCCACGTCCCTTGCCATCTCCCTAGGTCACTATAAAACCAGTTGTGGATTCTCTAGATTTATCTATCCTGGATTTCATATACGGAAAATCACACACAACACAAACCAAACTAAAACAACAACAGCAACAAAACATAACAGAAAAACCTCAATCGAAAAGAAAGCAGAAAAGAGTACAGATGGAAAGAATTTAAAAGTGGTTCAAAAGGGAGATCAAATGATAACGTTTTAAACACACACAGGTACACTACATTTTAACCTAACTACATCTGCCTTAATGTCACAATGTTCTCTGTCTGATAGCAAGGCTGTCCATATCCCTGGACGATGGTCAGAGGGGATTCACTGAAGGCTTAATCCATGTGGGGATACTTCAAATAGATTTTAGGCTTCCACTGTCATCTGTTACCTTCTGCAAACCAGGTGTTCAGAATTTAAGCTGATACTGTTTCCTCCTTCAGATTTGGGCTTTATTATTTACAATCCTTGTATCGCACAGGCTGGTGTGCTTCTTCTCTGTGGACTTAGTTAATGCCTAACTTAGATGGCTGTCTGAAGACAAGTCTTTAAGGCCCCAGGGCTATTCTTTCTGATAGCCAAGCACCACCTAGTTTGTTCACCACACTTTGCTGTAGCACCCATATCCCCAGTGATCTCTTCATGAGGGGGAGTATCAAGTAGGGCTATGTCATAAGAATTGGTTCTAGATCGGGGCTAGAATTAAGTGTGAGCCGCTGATCCATTAATACATCTCTGGTTGAATTTGATGCTGTTGATAGTCACACCCAACTCATAGTGACTGCATGTACAACAGAACAAAGCACTGCCCAGTCCCGTGCCATCCTTACCATTGTTCTTATGGTCGAGTCCACTGATGCAGCCACTGCGCAGATCCAGCATGTTGAAGGTCTTCTGCCTCATTTTTACTGTTCTGCTGCCTAAGCATGATGCCCTCCTTGAGGGCTGGTCTCTGCCGACAACACGTCCCAATTATGTGCGATGAAGTCTTGCCATGCTTGCTTCCAAGGAGCATTCTGACTGTGCTTGTTTGTACGGACAGATTTTCTTGGCCTTTGACAGTTCGTGGTGCTTTTAAGAGTCTTCGTCAGTACCATAATTCAAATGCATAGTTCACTTTACAGACATCACTAGCGTGGAAAATGTCTTTCAGTGTAAACAAATACAGCCCACTGCAAGAGAATTTAAGATGATGCCGTAACTTGATCAGAACTTATCTGATCACTAAGATCATGACTGGGCTTCACCTTGGCTTGAGGTATGATAAAAATGAACATCTCGCTTCCAACTAAGCCTGGCATTTTAATGGAAGGATTAAGAATCCTTCCAACTGAGTTGAAGGATCATTTCTACTCAGTCTCCCTCCTTGGGACTCTTCTGGCTCATCAATGGCTTTGCGATGTGTGTCACAGCCTCTGTATTTGACTAATAGTTTGCATGACTAATAAAGTCTTCCAGGAGTAAACAAGCTCATATTTTTTCCATTTGCAAACTTTATTGCTATTATAAAATCAACGTTTTGCAACAAGAACTCTGGCAAGAGTTACTAATGGTTACTGTCAACACCGCTCATGGCTTATCTCTTTTCTCAAGGCGATTTCCTTTTCGTATAAAACACTAGTGTAATTTCATACATGTGAAAATCACTCCCCATTATGACTCGCTCAGATTGTCACTTAGCAAGGCAAGCAGAGGTCCACACCAGCTCTCAGAAAGCATGCATCTAGACTCATCTGTCTACTGACTCCCAGATGAGGCGTTCTCCCAACAGGACCAGAGGTCTGGCTGAGATCTGGCCATCTCCGGAGTAACAAAGGCTTCTTACAGGGTCAAACCTCTGTGGGGGGTCCGTTCAGATGTGGGACCTTATTTCTTCAGCCCTCGGACTTTTCTAGATAAAAATACCCAGAACTACCTTATCTGCTTCGCAATTTTGCCTAGAGTAGATTTCTTATTAGTCTGTAAAGTAGGCATCCCCTCATATGTCTGTTCATGAAAATTACTTGCCTGTTTGCCATTTTCCCTTACTGAGAAAATGTATTATAAGAATATAATTCGTGCCCATGGAAAAACAATATTAAACAGTTCTGAAGAGAACAAATGAAACGATAAACCTCCTTTCTTGACTGGCTTCCTCAAATCATTTTCAGATCATTTGGGGTTTAAGCTGTTCTTCCAGTTACTACTTCGACAGCCTTTAAACTTTTATTCACGAGTGGCTGTCAGAACGGCTGTGCAGTCCACGGAGCCAGAGCAAGGGTGTCCTGGAAGCTCACGACTGGGCCAGGTGTTGACCGCTTACTTGCAGCATAATGGGGAGGCGTGAAGAGAGAAGAGGCCGCTGTGCTTGTGGCTATTTAAGAACTAGAGAAAACCCACAAAACCAAACTCACTGCCATTGAGTCGATGATGACTCATAGCCACGCTACTTGGCAGGGCAGACCTGCCCCCGCGGGTGTCCAAGATTGTATCAACTCTTTACAGGAGTAGAAAGCCTTGTCTTATCTCCCAAGGAGCAGGCTGGTGGTTCTGAACCACTGAGCGTGTGGCTAGCGGTCCAAATCCACCACCTCTCTGTCACCAGGACTCGTTCAGTGAGCTACAGCAGAGTTTTTCAGGAGTCCTGGCGGCGGTGTGGGTGACATGTTGGGCAGCGAGTGCAAAGTCAACAGTTTGAACCCACGAGCTGCTCCATGAGCAGAAGACGGGGGATTCTTAGCAACCCACAGGGGTAGTTCTGCTCTGTCCTCTAGGTGGTCTCTGTGGGTCAAAACCTACTCAGTGGCAGTGAATTTAGAATCCTTTAAAAGAAGGTATTCCAGTATTTCACCCACACTGGTCTGTGCTATCGCTCTCTCACTGCCTCACTACCATCACGTCAACTCCACTCGTGTCAACCCTAAAGGACAGGGTAGAACTGCCCCTGCAAGTTCCCTAGATTGTAGCTCTTTCTTTCTGATTTTAATAAATCATTTTATTGGGGGCTCTTGTAACAATTCATGCATCCATTGTGTCAAGCTCACTTGTACATATGTTGCCATCACCCTTTTCAAAATATTTTCTTTCTACTTGAACCCTTGGTATCAGCTCTTCTTCCCCCCCTACCCTCCCACTCTCATGAATCCTTGATAAATTATAATTATTTTCATATCTTACACCATCCACTGTCTCCATTTTCTCACGTTTCTGTTGTTCATCACCTTGGGTGTGTTATATGTCGATCATTGCAATAGGTTCCCCCTTTCTAAACCCCCCCATCTTCCCCATACCCTCATGGTATCCTTACTCCCATTATTGTTCCTGAGGGGTTTATCTGTCGTAATTCCCTGTGTTGAGCACCAGTGTACATGTTCTGGTCTAGCTAGATTTGTCAGGTAGAATTGGGATCATCATAGTGTGTGGGGTGCAGGGGGAGCATTAAAGAACTAGAGGAATATTGTATGTTTCGTCAGTGCTGGCTGGCTTGTCTCTTCATTGTGACCCTTCTGTAAGGGGATGTCCAATTGTCTACAGATGGGCTTTGGGTCTACACTCCAGCCCCCACATTCACATTGATATGATTCTTTGTTTTGGGTCTTGTGATGCCTGATCCTGTCAATACCTTGTGATCACACAGGCTGGTATGCTTCTTCCATGTGGGCTTTGTTGCTTCCCAGATAGAGGGTCACTTGTTTATCTTCAAGCTCTTAAGACCCCAGATGCTATATCTAGGCACCATCAGCTTTTTCACCACATTTGCTTATGCACCCATTTTTACTTCAGCAATCATGTTGGGAAGGTGAGCATCACAGAATGCCAGGTTATTAGAAAAAAGTGTTTTTGTGCCGCGGGAGCCCTTGAGTGGAGGCTCAATGTCTGTCTGCTACCTTAATACTTACCATATATGTGCACACATACCTATATCCTTATCATTATATATAAGTATATTTACATATGTACATGCCTGTTTTTATACCTCTATAAATGTCCTTTGTACTAGTTCTTTCTTCTATTTCTTTTTACTTTTCTCCTGTCCCGCTATCATGTTCAACCTTCATTCGGCTCTCAGTAATTCCTTTCAGCTTCATTGTACTTGATTAAACCCCACCAGGAATTCTATGCCCTCCTCACCATCAGTTTTAGATCACCTATTCCCTTGTCCCTAGGTGTGTTGGCTCTTCCCTTCCTTTCCCCCACCACCTCCTCTTCCCTGTCCTCCCAGACTCATCAGTTCCATTGTTTTCTCCTTGGGATTGTCTATCCTGTTATCTTACATAGATAGACATGGGGGGGGAGGGGAAAGAAGCCTATAAATATTTTAAGGTCTGTTGACCCTTATGAATATTTTCTGATAGAGTCTGATGAGGTGCCAAGCCCTGCCCCTGAAGTCTCTTTTTGGGATTCCTTGGGGACTTTATCCCCTTGCTGCTCTGTTGTGCTCCCTATGTGTTTTGCCCCAGTGTGCGGAGGTCAGATTGGGCACATTTTCCACGTTGTGTCTCCAGTGTTGTCCCCGTAACACTATGAGTGAGTGAGGGGACATTGTGTCTTATGATGGTGCCAGCCTTATGGTCCTCTCTTTGCATTGGTTGCTCCAAGCAGGAATATTAGCTTCGGAGCTTGCTGGGCCAAGATCAGTTTTCTGTAGCTGATAATCTTATTTCTGAGATTTCAATTCTTTTCCCTTGGTCTGGATATCTGTCATTATACCAGTACCACGCTGTTTTGACCACTGTGACTTTATAATAGGTGCTAAAGTCAGGTAAAGCAAGCCCTCAGACTTTGTCCTCCTTCTTGAGGAGTTCTGTGCTAATTCTGGGCTTCTTCACTCTCTATATGAATTTGGTAGTCAATTTTTCCAGTTCTTTGAAGAAAGTTGGTATTTGCATCAGGGTACTGTTAAACCTATATAGTGCCTTTAACTGAACTGACATCTTTATTATAATGACTCTTCTGATCCATGAGTATGGGTTATTCTACCATTTGTGGAGGTCACTAGTGGTTTCCTATAATAGTGTTCTGTAGTGTTCCTCATACAAATTTTTTTGTTGTTTTGGTGAGGCATATTCCTAGATATTTCAATTTATGCTTGGCTATTGTGAAGGGTACTACCTTTTTGATCTCCTCCTCCGTGATCTCATCTGATGTATAGAGCAGTCTGATAGACATCTATTTGTTCATCTTGTATCCTGCTACTCTGCCATAGTCCATTATGAGTTACACCACTGCTCTTGTGGAGATTTTGGGGTTTCCATATATGAAATCATATCATCTGAGAATAATGATAGTTTTACCTCTTCTTTTCCCAGACAAATACCTTTGATGTTTTTCCTTTGCCTTATGTTTTTAGCTAGGATCGCCAGTACAATGTTAAATAAAAGTGGGGACAAAGGGCATCCCTGTATCATCCCATTTTTCAGTAGGATTGTTTAGTCTTTCCTCCATTAACTACCAAGTTGAGTGTTGATTTTTCATATAGAGCTTGTATTGTATTGAGGAATTTTTCTTCCATTCCTATCTTCTTGACTGTCTTAAACAGGAATGGGTGTTGGATGTTGTCGAATGATTTTTCTGCATCTAGTGATATTAGCAGGTGATTCTTCTCCCTTTTCATGTCAATGTGGTGAATAATGCTGATGGACTTTCAGATGTTGAACCATCCCTGCATCCCTGAAACGAATCCCACTTTTTCATGGTGAATTATACATTTTATATACTTTTTGCGTTCTATTGGCCAGTATTAAGGATTTTTGCATCAATGTTCATTAGAGATACTGGTCTGTAGTTTTTGATTCTTGTGGGATCCTTCCTGGTTTAGGTATAAGTGTTATTCTAGCTTTATAGAAAGAGTTCAGGAGTTTCCCATCTTTTTCTATGCTCTGGAAGATTTTGTGTAGGATTGGTGCCAGTATTCCCCTGACTGCTTGGTAGAATTCTCCTGTGAAGCTGTCTGGCCCAATGGACTTTTTTGTTGGTAGTTCCTTGATAAACTTGTTTATTTCTTCTATTTATATTGAGATAATTATCATCCATCTGGATACTCTAGGGAGGTAAGGTTTTCCCAAGTATTTGTCCATGTCTTCCAAGTTGTTAAATTCATAGGAGTACATGCCTTCTTCATACTGTGTAATTATCCTTTTAATTTCATTAGGGTCTGTTGCAATGTCTCCTATTTCATCCCTCATACCGGCTATTGGAATTTGTTCCTTCCTTTCTTTGGCTAGGTTTACCAATGGTCTGTTGATTCTGTCAATCCGTCAAAGAACCAATTTTTAGCTGCATTTAATTTTTCCATTGTTTTCTTATTTTCCCTCTCATGTATTTTATTATTTCTTTTCTTTTACTATTATTAGTGTTGTTCTGTTGACTCTGCCCTAATTTCTGGAGGTTTTGTACCAGCATATCAATCATAAGTCTCTTTTTTTTTTCATGTGTACATTTATTGCTGTGTCCCAAAAGTTGCGGTACATAGTATTCTTATTCTTGTTGGTTTCTAAAAACTTCCACTCCTTTTGTAATAGAGAGTTATTCATCTCCAATTGTTTGTCCTTGTTTTCTTTATCTTCCTTTTATTGATTTCCAGCCGAATGGCACAGTGGTCAGAGAGGGAAGTCTGAATAGTCTGTATGTGCTTGAATTTACACAGACTCATGTCTCAGTTTGTGGTCCATCTTTGAGTGTGTTCCATGTAGGACTGAGAAGAATGGGATTTTTTTTTTTTTTGCATTTGGGTGGAGAGCTCTGAAAATAGCTATCAGATCAAGTTGTCTCATTGTAGAGTTTAGTTCTGAAGCTTACTTGTTAAGCTTTTCCCCCTGTGATCTCTCTTCTTCAGAAGGTGGTGTATTAAAGTCACCTACTATTATTATTGAGACTGTGATATCTTTTTTCATCTTTTGGAGCATTTGATTGATGATGAATTTTGCAGGTCTCGCGTTGGGCGTGTATAAATTTATTATGCTCACTGGTTCCTGGTCTACTGTTCCCTTGAGTGTTATATAGTGCCCTGCCTTAGCTCTTGTTATGGTTTTCACCTTGAAATCAATTTTGTCAGATATTAGGATTGCAGCTCCTGCTTCTTTTGAATTGCCATTTGCTTGGTATGTTTTTCTTCAGCTTTTGATTCTCAGCCTAATTTTGTTTGTAATCTTGAGTCATTTGTCTTCTAGGCAGCAGATTGATGGGTTGTGTTTTCTAAACCAGTCCACTAGTCTCTGTATTTTAATGGGTGATTTCAGTCCATTGATATTCAGAGTTATTACATCCATCTGTGGACTCTGATGTCATCTTGTGCCTTTTGTGTTGTGTTTTTCCACCCCTCTCCCTATGTTGTACATGTGTCTGTGTGGTTCATTTTTGCCTTCTTTTCACTGTTGAGCCAATGCTATCTTGGAGGCTGTTTTTGATTTGTTGACCTCTGGGTAGAGTTACTTTATGGGTGGTCCCTTTGTGCTCTGTGAGTGTTGTTCTTCTGGCCATATTGGCTTGGCAAGAATTTTTTTGTAGAGTTGGGTTTCTGTTAACATATTCTTTGAGTTTTTCCTTCTCCAAGAAGACTGTTTCTTCACCATAATTTTACTAGATAGAGTATTCTTGGGTTTGCGTTTTTTTTCTTTCAACTTTCAGAATATATTACTCCCCTTCTTCATAGTGTCCGCTGATAGGTCTAAGCATATTCTTATTTGGGTTCCTTAATAGGTGACTTCTGTTTTTCCCTAGCTGCTCTTATGATTTTCTCCTTTTCCTCAAAGTTGGATAGTTTAACTATTATATGCCTTAGCAAATTCTTCTTGGGATTCAGTCTAGCTGGTGTCCCTTTGGCTTCATGAATGGTCACCTGATTTTGATTCATTAAGCTGGGGAAGTTTTCCTCTAAGAATTCACTTGTTAATTTTGCTGTTGACTTCTTCGTTGTGTCTTGTTCTGGTAGTCCAATTAGTCTAATATTGTACTTCTTCATAGCATCAGACATTGTTCTCAGGTTTTCTTCAGTTTCTCAGATTATCTTGTTTGACTGTCTTTCTTCCTTGTTGAAGTCTGCCTGGTTGCCCTCTAGATCACTGGTATGATCCTGTTTCTTCTAGTCTGTTGGTGAAGCCTGTGAATTTGCTAATTGCTTTTGTTACCTTGTCCCTGACCTTTTGTGTGTGGCCTTTAGCTCCTGTATTGTTTCATCCTTTTTCTGTATTGCTCCCCTCATATCCTGTATGACTCCAAGCAGCGTTTGGAAGATTTATTTATGTGGCAGATCAATGTCTACTTCTTCTATGAATGTTGTTAGGTTCAGGATATCCTCTGACATTGGATTTTATTTCTACTGTTTTCTTGTTGAGGTTGTTGAGGCAGCTTGCTGTCTACATGTGGTTTTGGAGAAACTAGGTGCCATTTTCCCAGAAGTCAAAGAGCCCTGGACTCTATCTTTGGGAGGTTGGTAGGAATGCTTTTGCAGGCTGCCAATAGTCAATTTCCCTGGGAGGTGGGAGGTCATGTTACCTCTTTGTCCCACTGGGGTTTCCCTCACACACTTGTCTATTAGGATTCCATTGTTTGAAGGGTGGGTTGAATGGCTCTCTCAGTCATCAGGACCTGTGGTCAGTCTGCGTTGTATCTGAGCACTGCTTGGGCTTCTGTGGGAGTCCTTTCCCACCTGTGAAAACCATCCACAGCTGCACAGGTTTTGTTTAAAAGGAAAGTGGTGGCCCGGGCGTGGGAGCTCGAGATGTATGGGGTGGGAGTCAGAGGGATGGGGGGTGGTCTGTTCATAGATAGAGGAACTGCGGGTGGGGGGGGGGCGGCTCCAGCTGCAGCTGTCAGCTCAGAGTGCAGCTCTGTAGCTCTGAGTATAGGAAGCTGGAGAGCACTGGGTGGAGCAGGGAAAGGGCCAGAAGGAGAATTCCAGAGAAGGGATTTGCCAGCAGGTGGGAGGGTCCCAGGTTGTTTGGGTTATTAAACCATGACTGCAAAATCCTCCACTGAGTGGCTGGTGAGCTTGGGTGCAGGTGGTTGATCAGAGGTGATAACCGCTGTGGGATCTGCAGCAGCACATGCAGTGCTGGCTGGAACAGTCCCTGTAGCAGGCCGCAGGTCCCCAGGACTCTGGAGCGAGTGCAGAAGAGGGTGTGGAAGTCAGCTCTCGGTTCAGGAAAGCACTCTGGGCTGTCACAGGGATTCACCAACAATTTCAGATCCCCTCCAGGGCCTCCAGATCTCCCCATTCATTGATCTTCACAGAACTCCCAGCATGAGCTGCCTACCTGGTTGCCATCTTGCCAGAAATCCCGACTGCAACTCTTTCCCAGAGTAGAAAGCCCCCTCTTTCTCCTGAGAAGTAGCTAGTCATTGCAAACTTCTGACCTTGTGGTCTGCAGCCCAACGTGAAACCACTAAGTATAAATCTTGTCTTTATTTCTTGATTTATCATCTTTAAACACAGATACTGACCTGGGACAAATTTTCAAACCCATCCAGATCTGCTGAAGTATCTTCAATTTTAAAACTTCCTGGGTAACTCAGATGAAGCCAAGCCCATGACCATTGGTTTGGGAAACATTAATTTAGATTGTGCTTCTCTGCAGCTCCAGGGATTGGGAGGATGGTGGGGGAGGCGCATGACAATAAAAATATGTCTTGGAGAAGTAAGTTCATAATTAATGTTTAATTGGTTTCATTAACAATGCTTAATTTGTTATTTCAAGAGGAGGATATATATATTTTAGTTTTCTAAAAGAGACTGTTTTAGAAAACATTTTTTCAAAGAGCCACTAGGAGCTGCCTGTTATGGGAGTCAAGCTCTCTCCAGATCATTCACTCTTTTTTCTTTCTTTTTCCTTCCTTCCCTCCTTCTTTCCTATCACCCATCATATATTTTTCTATATATTCTGTCTTTAATATTGTTTTTCCTATGAAAATAATTTCTTACATACATCAAAGAGACAGGACAGCGAGACCTATATAAATTTTCCCCACACTATACCGTCAGGTGCTGTGGTGGCTCACACACTTTGCTGCACATCCTGGATATCAATCTCTCCATATGGATAAATAGCTGCTTATATAAGCGTCACTGTCTTTGCTTCTCTAGAAAACCCAGTTTAAGACATCTATAGCATTCATAGTGGTTCTGCTTCTCATATCAAACCCTACCAGTGCTCATGGATTGGATTCTGACTCTTGGAAACTCCACGAATGTTTCAGAGTAGACCTGCGCTTCAGAGGGTTTTCAAGGGCTGGTTTTTTAAAAAAATGGATTGCCAATACTTAAAAAAAAAAAAAGATGTCTCTAGGTCAGCGGTTCTCAACCTGTGGGTCATGACTTCTTCGGGAGTCAAACAGTTATGAAGTATCAATGAAAATAATTTTATGGATGGGGGGGGGGTGTCAACACAGCATGAGGAACTATATTAAAAGGTCCTAGCATTAGGAAGATTGAGAACCACTGCTCTAGGTGGGTTTGAAGCTGTAACCTTTCCCATAGCAGTAGAGCACATGAACTGTTTGCATTACCCAGGGACTCCAAATAAACCCTCTCACTCAACTCACTGCCTTTGAGTGGATTCTGACTCATGGAAACCCTATAGAACAAGGTAGAACTGCCCCTGTGCATTTCTGAGACTGTTAATCTTTATAGGAGTACAAAGTTGTTAAGTCAGTTCTGATAGCATCCCAGTGCAACAGAAGGAAACACTGCTGAGTCTTGTTTCCATCTGTATAATCTACCATGTCAAGGGTCTTCTTTTTTTGCTACCCTCTCCTTTACCCTGTATGATGTTCTTTTCCAGAGACTGGTCTCTCCTGATAACATTTCCAAAGTAGATAAGACAAAGTCTGTCATCACTTCTAAGAAGCATCCTGGCTATACTTTTATCAGGACAGATTTGTTTGTTCTTTTGGCAGTCCATGGTACTTTCAACAGTTTTTGCCAGCACCCTAACTCAAATGCATTGGTTCTTCGTCTATCTTTTTTATTCAACGTCCAAATTTCACATGCATAGGAGGCAATTGAAAATACCGTGGCTTGGGTCGGGTTCACCATAGTGCTCAAAGTAACATCCTTGCTTTTCAATGCTTTAAAGAGGTCTTGTGCAGTAGATTTGCCTGATAAAATGCATTGTTTGTTCTCTTGACCGCTGCTTCCATGAGCATTGAAGATTGTGGATCCAAGCAAGATACAATCCTTGAGAACTTCAATCTTTTATCAATTTATCACAATGTTACCTATTGGTCCAATTGTGTGGATCACTTGTATTTCTCATAGCTCTTGGATAATATTTTAAAATGGAGTTGTATGTGTGTTTTAAATTAAATTATCAAGCCTTTTTTTCCCTAAAAGGAACATTTTTAGTTTGAATACAGAAGTCACTGGGGAGAATAGCATTCAATGTACTGTAAAGAAATTTGCTTTACAGTTAGATTTTCAAGAACATATCTATTCTTTTACAGCAGTACTCAAGAAAAAATGAGTATAATTCAGTTTTAAGTGAGTATGATTGCCTGTCTTTTGATTAGGCTGCTCATCTTTGTTTTCTAAACCAACAAACTGTCCTTCCTACCCAGTTTCTCCAGCTTGAAAGCTTACCACTTCTTCCATATTCAATTCAAATGAAATCTCAGTGTAGGAGGAATTTGTTTCTAAATAGCCCCAGTTCAGAGTATTCTCATTTACCTCAAATTAACCCAATTACTCATTCTTTTCTTTCTGATGAGGCTATCACGTAATTATTTTCCTGGTTGTTGGTCCTCTCACATGGTCTAGGCTGGCTTTCTATGTTGTAATCCTTTGGTGTCTGATAAATGTTTTAAAATTGACATTGAAGGAGCATATTTTGGAAGACAGACAAGCTTGAATCATTATGTTGGAAGAGGGTGCAACTAACTTAGACACATACACCAAAGTCCTTTGCCAAGAGTTGGATGGAAAGTCCACATTCTGTGTCGAATCTATGACATTGCTTCTCCCCAAGAGGCTGTGTGCCCAAGCATTAAGCAGAATCAACAGGGAATGTCCACTCATGGAGAAAACTTTGGAACTTCAGCTTGTGGTTCTTTCAAAAAACAAAACAAACCTACTGATGTCAAGTCGATTCCTACTCTTAGCAACCTGATAAGACAATCGAGAACTGTTTCTTTGGATTCTGAGACTGTTACCCCTTATGGCAGTGGTGCTCAACCTGTGGGTTGCGACCTCTTTGGTGGTTGACTGACAGCTTCACAGGGGTCGCCCAATACATAACAGTAGCACAGTTACAGTTATGAAGTAGTAACCAATTTTATATTTAGGTGGGTCACCACAACACGAGGAACTGTATGAAAGGGCATTAGGAAGGTTGAGAGCCACTGTGGTATGGGAGTAGAAAGCCCTATCTTACTTCTTCAGAGCACCTGGTGGTTCTTCAAGTGCATGAAATCCCTGGTAATTCCCATTTCTTAAGCCTGGAGGCAAAGGCATCTGACATAGAACTTTTCAAAACGACATTTAGACATTCTGCTTATAGCCCAGGTTTAGAACTCAAAATCCTTTTTATTCTACTCTCCCCTCCCCACAAAGATCCTTCCCTTCTATGGGGCATACACATGATTAAAAGAAAGAAAACCTATTAACCGTTCTTCCAGGACTCCTTGAAACAAAAAGGAACCACATTTCCTCTTTGCTTCCACTCTGATCAAGAGATTTCTCCTCTTATTTGAAACAGAGAGGATCATCCATCTTTTCTTAAAATATGGGCATTTAAGACTCTTCCGATGAAAGTCAGTCCTGAGTATCTGATGGAGACAGCAAACCTGCCCAGATAAAAGAGTTTCCCGTGCTATCCATCACTTGAATAAAAGCCAAGCAGCAGGTATTGATCCTAATCCTTAAGACAGGTTGAAAGGAGGAGATAAGGTGACAGTTTGTGGTTACTCAGGAATATGAAAGAGGTGATATTGTGATGAGGTGGCAGACACATGGGAAACAGGAATCATTATGTACTACGTGGAAAGACACTGATGCGACCAGTGAAATGCGACCTGAAAATCCCCGGGGTGTCCTGCTGTTGTTGTTGTTGTTGTGTTAGATGGCACCAGGGCATGCTGACTCATACATACAGTAGGCACCTTGTGCAACAGAGAGAAACACTGCCCGGTCCTGCACCACCCTCACAATCATTGCTATGTTTGAGCCCATTGTTGCAGCCACTGTGCCAACCCATCTGATTGAGAGTCTTCCTCTTTCTCACCGACCCTCCACTTCACCAACCAGAGTGTCATTTCAAAGGGACTGGCCCCTCCTGAAAATGTGTCCAAAGTACCCAAGTCTTGCCAGCCCCGCTTCTAAGGAGCATTCTCACTGTATGTCTTCCAAGACAGATTGGCTCATACTTCTGACAGCCCATGATATCATCAACACCACAATGCTGATACATACATTCTTCTTTGGCCTTCTTTATTTTTTGTCCAACTTTTACCTACATATGAGATGATATTGCCCAAACCAAGGAAATCAAAATGGACACAAATGAGCTTGGATTTCCCGGGAGAGGAGATAGAATTGATCTTTAACCAGGAGGAGTCAGACAAAAGGATGATGAGAGTGGTGTTCTAGTGATGATTTGGGCACAACCAGATTACAGAAGTTTAGCTTTCAGGATCCAACTTAGGAGGTGGTTTGAAGAACTGTGGTTAGGGCTAAGGAAACATTTCCGGTAAAACTCTACTCGTCAGTAATTGTTAGATTTCATTTGGGTCAAGGACTCCTTGGAGATTCAAATGAAAAATTATTTTTTTCCCTAGCAAACTTCTCTTTGCAGAGATATACCTAAGTTTACATACAATTTCAAGGAGCTCTTGTCTCAGAACGGAGTCAATGCTTTCAATGAACTCTTGTCTTGAATTATAGTAAAGAAGGTACAGATCCGAAGAACTGATTTAAAAGGTATAATTTCTAAGCAATTATGATAAGAATAGTCAGCCTAAAATGAGCAGCTATTACTAATCTGGTTGGGCTTAGATCTCTCTGAGGCTGAGTTACATTGGAACATACTTATAATCCTATTACACGGTTATAGGATTATGTGTTCACCCAGAAACTCAGCACATGGGGAATAAATGTTTTTTTTCTTTTTTATTCAAGATGCCATTGCTGAGATCTAAAGATACTTTTATAACTGACAGCATTTCATTTATCGTTTACCTCCTCTATCAGTTCTACCAGAGTTGAGATGTTCAACATAAGATTCTTGAGTTCTAAATCTCACCTGCTGTAAGTTGAACATTTTAAATAAAATTAGATTTTGAGCTGCCTATTTCACACTATTATCCTTTCCTAAACGGTATCTGAAGATAGTAGACACTTTGACAGCTAAGATCATTAGCGGTCAAGATTTCTGTTTGGTGACAATATGCACACTGACACTGGTTACATGCTTCACATTGGGCCACAGTTCTCACTGTGGCCTAGCTGTATTGGCACATTACTATTAATGTGCTCTCTGCCCCAGAAAGTTCTTGTCTGTGCTCTCACTCGCTTTGCTCTCTGCCGTATTACCACAGCTCTCTCAGAGGCACCTCTATACTCAGAGCCTCAAGACTGGTAGGCATTATTTGTTCCTCTCCGATCTTCAGTGTTTGTGCTTGTCCTCCTTTGGTATCAAGTTATTCACTACCAGACTTTCAGCTGTCATGTCTTCCTCACAGTAATGTGACCGTCCCATTTATTTTCATAGACTAACAAACTAGTCATCCAATCCTAACAAGAACATAAATAAATGTATACACTTCTCCGAGGGAGGATATAAAGGATTCACGAGTAGAATAAAAGGAATGATGTTCGGTTAAAGGACTTTATGAGAGCTGTTGACTTTGGTAAGGGATTACAGGCATTTCTGCTGCGGTCTTTATCTGTGTCTGATGTCTGGATAATTGTGCGTTACTTCATTGCTGTGCTGGTAAATGCTTAACATCTCTCTTCAGGGGTGGGAGTGGCCGGGAACCTTTGATTTGTAGTGGTTACTGATTTCTATGGAGTAAATATTCACAGCCCGGCTAATTTCAAGCAACTAATATGATGCCATTTGTGTTAGAGTTTTCTAGAGATGCAAAATGATTGATACATGCACGCACATATGTGTGTGTATGTGTGTATCTACGTGTATGTGTGTATATGCATATTGCTCTATTAATCTGCACTGAGGGCACTAAAGTCATCATCTACAATCTCCAGGAAGTTCTACAGACTAAATATGTAAATAGGAATTTTAGACATTCACGTTAATGAACGACATGCACAATGAGCTGCTAACAGAAATGGGAATATTTGGACCCTATGCTTGGAATATCATATAACTAGTTTTCTAGGTTCTCGTTCTGTACAAGGCACTATGATAAATACTTTCTTGTCATTATCCTTTTGCATCTTTATAAGAACGCATGAGGAGATGCTATTATTGTAGCATGTGTAGTTGAGGAAGTGGGGGTTTACATGTCCCCTGGTGGCCTGGTGGATTCATGTTGGGCTGCTGGCTGCAAGATCAGCAGTCAAAACCACTATTTGATTTGCCCCATGGGAGAAAGATGAGGCTTTCTACTCCCATAAAGATTTACAATCTCAGAAAGCCACAGGGGCAGTTCTACCCTGTCCTGTAGGGTCCCTAGGAGTCAGTGTGTTAGTCCGGGTAGACTAGAGAAACAAATTCATAGACACTCATATATGTATGGGAAAGAGCTTTATATACAAGAGCAATTGAATATTGAGAAAACATCCCAGATCAAGTCCATAAGTCCGATATTAGCACATATGTCTGATACCAGTCTATAAAGTCCTCTTCAGACTCACGAAGCGCATGCAATGACATCAAATGCAGGAAGATCACAGGCCAGTGGGTGGAAAGTCTTATGGACCCAGTGGTAGTGGAAACATCTCAACACTGGCAGGGGTCTCCAGCTCCAGGACTCTAACATAGCTCCATGTGTCTTCTCAACAAGAATGTCTCTTAGGGAGTGTCCATGTGTTCCACCTTCTGTGAGTTATTCACCTTCTTAGCTCCTCCAAATGAGGTCATCAAACAGCAACCTGATTGACAGGCTAAATTCCACCCCTTTACTCTTAAAAGTCTCAAATTGACAAAGATTGGCACCAACTAGATGGCAGTGAATTTGGTTTGCAAGTGTTAAAAGACATTCTAGGGTTTGAACTTCTAGCTCTGTGATATCATGCATAAATAAATGCTTTATTCAGAGCCTACTGTTTGAAAGAGACTGAGAGGTGGTGAATATGATTAGTCAGTGATTGGAGGGGAGTGTGGTACAAGATAAAGCCCTGGTAATGCAATAGTTAATGAATGACATCCATGATCCGTGACTAATGGGAACAGAAAGCTTGGCCGTTCAAATTCTAACACCTGTACCCGAGCCCCACAGCAAGAAAGGCCTGGCAATCTACTGTCATAAAGACCACAGCCAAGTAACCTCTATGGGGCAGTTCTACACCGTCATAGAGCATCCTGTGAGGAAAACATCAACCTGACAGCACCCAGCAGCAACGGCACACAAGGAAGCTAGGGCTACTTGAAAGATCACACCATGCAAAACCTTGCAGGCCATGGTAAAGAGGTTGGCGCTATCCAGGAGTACTAGAAACAACCCCAAAATTTCCTTGTGCGTTGTCAGGATGCACTCAACTGTGTCTCTGGAAGGGATTTCCTGCGTGACATGCAGCTCAATGTACATGGAAGGCCAATGAAGGGACCACTGCAGTAGTCCTGGTGAGAAGCGGGAGCTGAGGTTAGAGTGGTCCCGGTGGAGAAAGGGAAGCAGAGAGAGATGTGGACGATGCTGGACAGGTAACATTGACAGTCTTAGGAGAACAGTAGTCATGGTGGGTGTGTGGTTATGAAGATGACTCCAGGTTTCTGGGGGCTGCAGCTAGATGCTTGGAGATGTCGTCCACTGAGAGAGAGTCAGTGCCGGAGAAGCTCCAGCAGGGAAATCTAGAGTCAGGTTTTGGACACGTTGACTTTAAGGTGAAAATTCCAAGATGAGGAGTTCGGAGACTTTCGGGGAATTGATGTTCAGATGGAGATATGGACAATGCCCCTAGTCTTTATGCTATGGTGATTGTGTCCTGGATCGGACTACATGAATTCTGAGATCCTTTCAACATATTATACCCTCTGACCTGGAGGGCGCACCTGGTGAAGTACTTGACCACTGGTCAAAAGGTGGTTGTTCGAACCTGCCCAGAAGCTCCTAGGAGATGGGTCTGGCGATCTCCTTCTGGAAGGGCACAGCCTTGGAGTCCTATGGAGCAATTCCACTCGGCATCCATGGGGTCACCAGGAGTCAGAATCAAGTTGAGGCCAACGAAGGAACAACAAGAGCATTTGAGGAGGAACATGAAACAGTGGAAAGGTGCTACTAACAGAGCTAGCTCTTTCCTTGGATGGACTGAGCCTTACCTTGGGCGGCCGGGCTTAGCTTTTATGCTGACCATGGGAGAAGGAACTCAGATAAGCTGCTGGCAAAATGGAATCTAAGTATGCTCCCCAGCCAGACACAGTTCCTTGGGAAACCTGCTTAGGCTGCAAATTTGGGGATATAGGCTAGAGGAAGCAAAAAGATGCAAAACCAAGCATTCACTGAGGATCTGCTCCAGGCTGACACCATGCAGTGCTCTGCATGGCTCTGGGTAGCAGAGAGGATGTTTTCTGAGGGTGCCTAGCACTACCTGCTGGAAAAGTCCAGGTGAGGCCTGCTGAGTCTAGCCCTGGGGGTACGTACTGCACCGTGGAGTACTCACTCAGCTGAGTCTAGGGGACACGAGTTAGCCAGGCAGAGAAGGCTGGAGAAAGAAATTAGACTCACAGATCAGCAAAAGACAAGACAAAGACTCCTGGACAATACGGGGTGTATAGGAAACAAAAAAAATAATTGGGGATTACAAGGATCTATATGTGACCTCCTCTCTGGGGGATAGACAACAGAAAAGTGGGTGAAGGGAGACGTCGGACAGGGCAATATATGACAAAATAATAATGTATAAATTCAAGGGTTCATGAGGGAGGGCAGAGCAGGGAGGGAGGGAAAAAATGAGGACATGATGCCAGGGGCTTAAGTGGAGAGCAAATAAATGCTTTGAGAATGATGAGGGCAATGAATGTACAAATGTGCTTTATACAATTGATGTGTGTATGGATTGTGATAAGAGTTGTATGAGCCCTTAATAAAATGATTTTTTTTTAAAGAAAGAAGAAATGAGGGAGGAAAAAAAAGACTAATTTGGTCCGAGTTAAAGCCTAGACTATGAGATAGCGTTTGTTTCTCTCTTTTTAAATTGGCTTTCCATTTTAGAAAAAAATAGATTCATATTATTTTAAAAATCCAGTTCTAAATGATTTTTTAAATTGTGCCTAGGTAGAGATGTACGGGGCAAATCACTAATATTACATCCAACCATTCATACACAGTGCTGCATCTCATTTGTTGTAATCCGTCAGAGCCGCATCACATATCCCACCTCCTCCCGGAGCTTCCTTCCCTCCTAGCTCTTTGAACTTCAACCTTGGGTCAATGCCACCCTGATGGTCGAAATGGTTGATTATTCTAATATAAAGGTGAGTCCTAAACTATTTTTCAAACATATTTTGAATAGTTTAAAGCTGATTTTTTTTAAGTTAAAATTTAAGGGGTTCTTTTTTTGTTGTTAGCAGCTCATGGTACTTTTATTTATTCCTTATTTTTTTAGTAAATCATTTTATTGGGGTCTCTTACAGCTCATCTAACAATTCATACATATATTGTATTAAGCACATCTGTACATACGTTGCCATCATCATTTCCAAAAAATTTTTTTTTCTACTTGAGCTCTTGGTATCAGCTCTTTTCTCCCTCCCCCTACCCTTGTGAAGACTTGATAATTTATAAATTATTTTTATTTTCATATTTTCCACAGTCTGCTGCTCCCTTCATCCACATTTCTGTTGTTCATCCCCCAAAATTTAAGTTTTTAAAAGATATTTTCATCTGCTTAAAAAAAAAGCCTATTGAAATAAATCTCTTTTTTTCTTCTACTTTCATCACTTCTTTTGTTCTCTCTGCTTTTTTCCCCCTCTGTTCTTATAGGTGAATGTTTCCTTTAGTCTTAGGGAATTTTGGAGAGGAAAAGGAGACAAAGTATCATTCTACCACATTTAACTTGAAGCTTCCCCTCCACACCCTTTAACACTTGAAATTTCTACAATCTTATTTTTAAGAAAAAGATGCTAGACTCTGTGTAATTAATGCTGAGTTACCAGGGTGAGATAACTTCTCATTCATATGAATCCCAGCTCTTGAAAATGAACCACCACCAGAACCCCCACCACCAAAATTTAGGGGTTTTTTCTTCTTTCACTCCAGCCCTCCAAATATACCACTATCAAAGATGTCCTATTCACTAAACCGGAAGTTGAGGCCACTGCATAGTTGTAGATATAACATCAGCAAGAAATAGATCCTAAGAAAGAGATCCCTCTTTTTAATTTGTACACCTCTCCTGCAATGAACGTTGCAGAATTGGATTGGGCAAATTCCCATGATCATTGTAGCTGTAAGTTGAGTTGTGTGTGACAGTGAAGCCATTGTGAGTAATGTGATGGATCCTGATCATATATATTTCCTCTGATTGATACACGGTGTGCTTTCCTTCTGGCCAGCAGATCGAGCAGCATTTTTGTTGGCATTTGAAGTAAGGTGCTCATCGGGGGGGGGGGGGCACTGAAAAATGGCGAAGGCGCCAGGGTTGTGATAAAAAGCGCAAGGTCCCTGTGGTGCAGCCCTGGATAAAAGCAAGGAATTAGCTCCCCCCACACCAAAGGGGCGGAAAAACTCTGAGAAAGCACTCCCATCATTCTGATTGAAGTGGAGGAGGAGACGGGGAAAGAGCTTCTGCGTGGTGTCTTGAGTGCCCAGAAAGGGAACTAGAGAGGAGAAAGCTGTCAGGGCCTCAAGAGCAGTTAACAAACCCTGAAAGGGACGAAGCGCCCAGAACTGCACTGCCTGGAAGTTTCCTCGAGAGAAAGAGAGCTTTCCACACAGGCAAAGAAATGACCCTCCTGGTTTTTAGCAAAGATAATAATGCAAGGTCCAGGGAAGAGCTGGCTGAAAACAGTCCTTAACAATTCACAAATATTTACAGAGCGCAACATGTGCCTCTGAAGACTGTAATGAGGTACAGCGGGTTTTCAAAGCAAACAGCAGCTCTCAGGTATAGCCAACAGAGGCAAGAAATTCCATTGTAACATTCATCAGAGAAAGATGGTCGTTTTGAGGAAAAATGCCCAGTTTATTTCTTGAAAAAGGAACAGACGATTTAATTCTAACAGATTTAGAGAAAGGCAGCGACATTTATATTAACAGAACTTGGCAGAAGCTGATGAGAAAGGTGTGAAGGATAGGCACTCGACTTGTTTTTGTGTCTTACAACGGACAAACACATCCTTCGGGGATGGGTTTATTTAAAAACAGATTTGTTAGTTGATGGTCTGAAAGGTAAGCCTCCCCCCCCCTCTAATTCACAATTTCTTAAAATCGCTTCATTAAAGGCTCATACAACTCTTATCACAATCCATACAAACATCCATTGTGTCAAGCACATTTGTACATTCATTGCCCTCATCATTCTCAAAACATTTGCTCTTCACTTAAGCTCCTGGCTTCATTCACAATTTTAAAGAGTCATCAAAAATAAAACCAGATTTGTTGTAAATTATTTCTACCAATAAAGAGGAAAAAGCCATCTTTTTTTCTTCCACTTGCTAATATCTAGTTATCAGCGATTCCCAAACCTCATCGTTTTAGTTTAAAACCACGCTGAGAAAAATAGTGCGTTAGAAATTTAGAGTATTCTGTGAAACTGAATGCTTTAAGGTTGTTTCTAATCATATCGCTGGTATGAAAGAAAAATATCATTTGGAGTATTTTAAGAACTACAGTAAAGGCCAGTTTTTTCCTCATTCTCAACCGCTCCCCAATCCTCGATTACATGGCACTTCTTCGTAACCGGAGAGCAGTAGTCACGGAGGTTCCGCATAGATTGTGCGGCACAGTAAAACTCCTAAAGTGACCCCCAAAGGGTTAATTTGGATCCCGAAGCACCTTAGAATTAGGAATATTCTGTTGTTCAAAATCCTTCCATTTATGTTCCTGGAAGAAGAAGAAAAGTGCTGTTAGTTGAAACAATGTAAGTCAAGTCTGGTTTGATTTATAGGAATTACTGTAACATGCCTGGTCAAAGACCTTCTGCCCCAGGCTTTCCAGAAACAACCCCAAACACCGTATTTAGTGAACCACAAATGATAGACCTGGACACTGGGAGGCTTTGTAAAGTGCGTTCAGTGGCTCAATTAACAAGATCACCCAGAAACCAGTTACCTAATAGCATTACAGAGCACTCTACTCAATTTCTACCTTTGTAATTCCTGCTTACTTTGCTGACAGCAAAGCAGAAGGTGAAAGAGGAGCTCCTTTTGGGGCAACTGATATTGAGGGACTTTGTTTATGGAGGCACTCACTTTTTTTTTTTTAACTGATTTGGGTGGGTAGGGAGGCCTTTTGGGTAATTTTTTGTAACATAGATACAAGGATGTTTGTTATTCTGACTTCTTTGATCTTCTTTCTCCCCTCTCTTCTTGTTAAAAAAAATTGCCCTTCATGAGTGTGTTCCAATGTATCTAGTGGAATGTAATAAAGCACTCCAAAACGTGGTGGCTTAAAATAACCACCGACTGGCAGTTGAGGTGAGGTAGATGGAACCTTAGGCAGAAATCCCACAGCCTTGGTTCAAGGGATGGCCAGGACTCTTAATAAATAATGCTCTTCACCACATTGACATGAGAAACTATGAGAAACACATGGTGGTATCAACAGATACGGAAAAAGCATTCGACAACATCCAACACCAATTCTTGTTTAAGAAACTCAAGAAGATAGGAATGGAAAGAAAATTTCTCAAGGTAATATAAGCTATATATGAAAAACCAACAGCCAATGTGGTAGTCAATGGAGAAAAGACGAACACAATCCCACTGGAAAAGGGGACCAGAGTGCGATACCCCTTTCCCCACTCTTATGTAACATCGTACTGGATGTTTTAGCTAACAGCATAAGGCAAAGAAAAGACATCAAAGGTATTCGCCTGGGGAAGGAAGAGGTGAAACTATCATTATTGCAGATGATGTGATTTTATATATAGAAAATCCCCAAAGCTCCACACGGGGAGTACTGGAAGCAATAGAGGATATGGCAGAGTGGCAGGCTACAAGATCAATAAACAGAAGTCTATCGGACTGCTATACACATCGGATAAGACCACAGAAGAGGAGATTCAAAAGGTGGTACCCTTCACAATAGCCAAGCACATATTGAAATATCTAGGGATATACCTGACTAAAAGAACAAAATATCTATACGAGGAAAACTATAGAACACTATTACAAGAAACCAAGACCAACCTCAACAAATGGAAGAATATCCCATGCTCATGATTGGAAGACTCAGTCTAGTAAAGATGTCAGTTCTGCCCAAGGCACTATATAAGTTAAATACAACCCTGACACAATTACCCTCATCTTTCTTCAAAGAAATGGAAAAACTGATTACCAACTTCCTATGGAGAGAGAAGAAGCGATAAATTATCAGAGAACTTCTCAAGAAGAAGGACACAGTGGGAGGGCTTACCTAACCTGACTTTAGCACATATTATGCAGCCTCAGTGGTCACAACCACATGGTATTGGTACAATGACAGATACTCAGACGAGTGGAAAAAAACTGAAAACCCAGATATAAATCATTAGCATACAGACAACTAATATTTGATAAGGACCCTAAAAATATCAAATGGGAAGCAGATGCCCTCTTCAACAAGTGATGCTGGAAGAAATGGATATCTATGCCCAGAAAAAATGAAACAAGCCCCTCATCTAACTCCATGCACAAGAATAAACTCAAGGTGGATCACAGACCTCGAGGTAAAACCCCAAATGATTAGGGCCATCAATGAGGGAATTGGGACCAACCTGAAAACTTTGGCACAGGGAATACATAGACTATCAGAAATAGGGAAGGACACACACACAGAGGAGGCACAAATTGACAAGTGGGATATACTGAAGATAAAACACCTGTGTACATTGAAAGAATTCACAAGAGTAGTAAGAGAGCCCACAGACTGGGAAAACATCCTTCGTAATGACATATCAGACAAAGACCTTATTACTAAAAAGCTACAATACTCTTCTAGTTTCCAAAAAGAAAAATAAACTAATTGCCCACTGAGGAGATGGGCAAAGGACCTGAACAGAAATTTCACAGGGGCAGAAATCTGAGTGGCCAAGAAACATGAGAAAATGTCGAGATCATTAGCCATAAGTGAAATGCAAATGAAAACAACAATAAGATACCGCCTAAGATACACCCTCAAAGACAGCCCAATTCAAAATATCAGAAAGCAACAAGTGTCAGAGGGTCTGTGGTAAGACAGGAACTCTGATCCACTGCTGGTAGGTATGTACAGCCACTATGGAAATTGACTTGGTGATATCTAAAACAGATGGAAATCGAGTTACCATACGACCCAGCAATCCCCCTACTGGGCATATACCCAGAAGAGGCAAGAAACAAACCACGGCCAGACATCTGTGCTCCAGTGTTCATCACAACACAATTCACAATTGCAAGGAGTTGGAAACAATTCAAATTTCCATAAACGGAGAACATACATACAATGGAGTACTACGCATCACTAAAAAGCAGAGATGAACGCATGAAGCACATCGCCTCATGGGAAGAACTGGAGGAAATCATGCTAAGTGAAGTAAGCCAAGCACAAAAGGACAAGTATAACATGAGTCCACTGAGATAAGCTTAAAAAAAAAAAGCAAAAGGGGCATAGGGAAAAAGTTATTGTATACAAACATTCCTGGGGTGAGGTTCAGGTAGTATGGCAGGGGCCAGACCAAATCCAGGGATATCTATGGTAGCCAACTAAAAAGAAGGGGGAAAAAATAAAACAAACAAAATGGGTAGTGGGGGAACAGGGTACTAAGCCACCGAAGGGGAAGGTATTGTTTATATCTCCAAAGGGAAAGAGGGACCAGACTTCTACCTGGTGCTCCAAGATGTGAATGCAACATACCAGCCTGAAGCAGGGACCCAGCAGAGAGGTCTGAGGGGCTGGCCCCAATCCCAACTGTGTAGACAGCTGCCACTCCCCCCAGAAAAATTTACTTCAGAGGACAGCACTGAATCTGCAGCTCCGGGAGAGGGACATGTCTGATCAGATTAGATGGGAGCAAATGAAGGGGGAGGAAGAGAGAGTGGAGCACATCCTGGCCTACCATGCCTTGAGGACAATATCCCTGCTCAGAGCAGCCAATGCACAAAAATGACCATATGGCTGGCCCCACTATGAGACACGGCATCCTTCACTGACCCATAGCCCTACAGGGGACAACACTGGAGACACAGTGTGAAAATTGCGCCTGATCTGACCCAACCACACCGAGGCAAAACATTAAGGGTGTGCAACAGAACAGCAAGGGGACAGAGCAAGGAAGTCCCAAGGGAATGCCAAAAATAGATTTTGGGGCCAGGGTGTCGCATCCCATCAGACTATGGGAAAATACTCCTAAAGGTCAACAAACAGACCTTGAACTATTTACAGGCATTTTTTCTTTTTTGGTCATTGTTTTCATTTTGTTTTGTTGCTTTGTTTTGCTTTGTCTTGTTTTTGTGCATATTATTATCTCTGCAGGACTATCTAGATAAGATAGGTGGGATAAACAATTGGGAGGAGAAAAAAATGGGACCAATGGTTCTGGGGGGACATGGGAAATGGGGAGGTGGAGGAAAGGAAGTGGTGTTAACAAACCCAGGGACAAGAGAACAATTGATCCAAAATCGGTGGTGAGGAGGGTATAAGAGGCCTGGTAGTGCTAGATCAAGGGCAATGTAACCAAGAGGAATTACTGAAACCCAAATAAAGGCTGAACACATGATAATTGGACAAGGGGAAAGTAAAAGGAAACAGAGGAAAGAACTAGGAGGCAAAGGACATTTATAGAGGTCTAAATACAGGCATGTACTAGTAAATATATTTATATATGATTACATGGAAATATATTTATGTGCATATATTTATAGGTTTAGTATTAAGGTAGCAGATGGACATTGAGCCTCTGCTCATGTACTCCCTCAATGCAAGAACACTTTGTTCTAATAACCTGGCATTTCATGATGTTCACCTTTGTGACAGGATCACTGAAGACAAAGCAGGTGTATAGACAAATGGGGTGAAGAAAGCTGATGATGCTTGGCTATCAAAAGATATAGCGTCTGGGGTCTTAAAGGTTTGAAGATAAACAAGCGGCCATCTAGCTGAGAAACAACAAAACCCACATGGTAGAAGCACACCAGCCTATGTGATCATGAGGTGTTGATGGGATCAGGTATCAGGCATCAAAGAACAAAAAATCATTGTGAATAAAGGGGAACAGATTACAAGGATCTACATATAACCCCCTCCCTGTAGGAAGAACAACAGAGAAGTGGGTGAAGGGAGATATCGGACAGTGCAAGGCATAACAAAATAATAATAATTTATAAATTATCAAGGGTTCACCAGGGAGAGGGGGCAGGAAAGGAGGGAAAAAGTGAGGAGCTGATACCAAGGGTTCAAGTAGAAAGCAAATGTTTTGAGAATGATGATGGAAACAAATGTACAAATATGCTTGAAACAATGGATGTACATATGGAGTGTGATAAGAGTTGTATGAGCCCCCAATAAAATGATTTAAATAATAAATAAATAATGCTCATTAATCAATGAGTCTATTAAGCTCTTGGAGGATTTGCCTTTGCAACTCAGGATCTCTCCAGCCTCCTTCAACTCTGAACCAGTTTTATTCTATAGTTGTCCTCCTGCCCTTCAAATATTTTGTAGATCAAGGTATTGAGCGCCCTATGCAAGAAATAAAAATAACTCTTTCTCTGCCTTGGATGCTCCCCTATTACATTATTCAAGAGACACCTGATTTTAAATTATATGACCAAATGTGAACTGGGCACCTTATCCTCTAATCAGTTAGCCCGGTTTTACAAAGACTAAATGGCCTTCGAATGGTATGTACAGAACTAAAGGGCATACAGAGAGCCCTAGACACTTTCAGCTGGAAGGAGAAAGAAAGGTCATCATGATGAGTCCGATCCTGAATCCATGACTTTAAAAGGCATACATTCTATACCTTGGAGCACTGTTGCTCTTTTTCTTTATGGGATAAATGATATGGGTATTAAAATTTAAATGTGGTCTAAAATGAAGAAAGGTATGCAGCGGAGTTGTCTGCATTCACCACACTCATTCCATCTGTATGCTAAGCAAATCCTCCAGGAAACTGGACTATATAAAGATTGTGGCATCAGGATTGAAGGAAAGCTTGTTAACAACCTGTATATGCAGATGACACAACCTTGCTGCTGAAAGTGAGGAGCACTTGCTGATGAAGACCGAAGATTGTATCCTTCAGTAAGGATTACAATTCCATGTCAAGAAGACCAAAATCCTCACAACTGGACCTATAGGTAACATCATGGTAAATGGAGAAAAAAGATTGAAGTTGTCAAGGATTTGGTCTTTCCTGCATCCAAAATCAATGCTCAGGGAAGTGGCAGTCAGAGATCCAAAGATGAGTGGTGTCAGGTAGGTCTGCTGCGCAGGGCCTTGTTAAGAGTGTTGAAAAGCATGGATGGGGCTTTGAGAATTAAGGCGAGCCTGACGCAGTTCATGGTGTTTTAAATGCCCTCATGGACCTGTGAAAGTCAGGCCTCGAACACGGAGTCCAGGAAGAATCGATGTACTTGAATCGCGGTGCTGGAGGAAAATACTGAAAGAACCATGGACTGCTAAAAGGACAAACCAGACGACTAGTCCCTGGAGAAGGACATCTTGGTTGGTAAAGTCGAGGGACAGTGGACAAGAGGAGGGCCTCGAGGAGATGGACTGGCACAGCAACCAGCACAACAGGCTCAAACGCAAGAACCACTTTGAGTTCGACCCGGCGCGATGGCACCCAACCACCACAACGGCCCTGGAAACTGTTTTCAGAGCTGTTTACTGATTTTCAGGGACCCCATCCACTTGCCGTTTTCTCTCTGCCTCTGTTGAAGCTTCCCTGGGTTTGTCGTCATGTCCCTCTCACAACCTCCAGTTCTACTTGCTTTGTCTCTGACACCTGCGTGTGCCACTTGTCTGCCCCGTGTGTGTGAGAAACTCAGGAAAACATTTGGAGGGTCTTGGTGGAGAATGGGAGCCAAGAAGGCAGCTTCATCGAGCAAATCAAGGTGTACACTGCCCGCCTCCTTCCCGCCCCCCCCCCCAAGTTTATTTGAAAAGTTGATTTCTGTATGGGTGCAATGGAGTTCTAAAACAGAGAAGCATTTAATAAGGTGTTAATTCGTTCAGCACTGTTCTTCCAGGGGCTGGGTCTGCATCAGTGAACAAGACAGAAGAGCTCTTCCTAGGGAAGCAAGATAATAAACAAGCACAAAGTAGGTCTACAATGGAGATAAATGGTGAGGAATGAATTTAAAGCAAAGCTTTGTCCTAGGGACTAGGCAGTGACATGGAAACCTTGAGGATCAGGGAAGGTCTTGCCGAGGGTTGGGAAGGGAAGCTGAGAGCCCTAGAAATGACCCATGTGAGTATTCAAGATCAAGAGCACCCCTCTAGGGGGAGGGCCTGCGAGTGTAAAAGCCCTAAAGGGAAAACAGAAGGAAGCTAAAGTGCTTGCAGCTCATTGCCAGGGAGCTGCTCTGGGCAGAGAGAGGGAGAGGCCAGATCACAGGGACACTGAAAGCCAGAGTAAATACTCTGGACACAATGGAAGCGTGGCACGGTCTGATGTTAGCTAAAGAGTTGCTAGGGGCTACAAAAAGGAAAACAGTCCAATTAAAAAATGAGCAAAGGACTTGAATAGACGTTTCTCCAAAGAAGATATACAAATGGCCAATAGCCACAAGGAGAGATGCTCCACATCATTAGTCAATGGAAATGCAGATTAAAACCACAGTGGGATTCCACTTCACTTCCACTCGGCTGGCTATTGACAGAAAGAAGAGGGGTTGGGGAGAGGGAGGGAAAATAACAAGTGTTGGCAAAGACGCCGAGAAATTGGAATCCTTATGAGAATCTGGTGGGAATGCAAAATGGCACAGTGTGAAAAACCTTTTGGCAGTTCCTCCCCAAAGTCAAAAGTCCTAGAGCCGCCATGTGACCCAACAATTCCACTTCTAGGTATTTATCCCAAACCCTTCAAGGCAAGGGCTCACCCCGATGCATGCACACCTGTGTCCATTACAGCATCATTCACAACAAGAGCCCGATGATGGAAAAAAAATCCATGTGTCGAGCCCCAGATGTTTGAATGGGAAAATTAGATACATACCAAGAAACATTACTCGGCCATGAAGATAAATGAAGTCGGATGCATTTCTACCGTGATAGAAATGAACCTGAGAACATGGTGCAGCATAAAAATTAGATACCAAGGGAGATGTATTTTATGATCCCACATACATGGAATATCTAGAATAGATCAGTGCACAGAGATAAAAGTAGATGGTCGCAGAGCATAGTGGATGTGCTAGATGCGTCAGAGTGGAACTTTTCCACAGCGTCCACCTGACTGTAATCTCTGAGGAGCATCTTGACTACATGGTAGCGGGCGTAAACCCCATGGCCAAGCAACCTCTCTAAACTGCCAGGAGAGCCAGAAGAGTGCCCACCTTAACTGGTGAGAGAGCTGCCTTCAACCCAGGAGGGAACACAGGCAGGAAACTTATCCCCAGCTCCATCCCATGTTCCGTTGGCATCGATGCGGTGAGACTCCATGCCACCCTTTATCAGCAATGCTGCATCCACAAGATGGCATGCCTGTCAGCTCTCACCCACCTGGCTTATCTGCTCCTAGACCACCCGAGGCCAGCGAAGTGCTGCTTCGACTACTTTGAAATCAGCAGCACACAGGTGACTTGACCTTCAACTTAGGTAATTACAATAATTAAAGGGCTGATAACACATTCATAAGCCCGTGCACATCCTTTCTCATTGCCTAGAAACCATTATGCTGTGTGTAGCTCTTTCTGTTCTCTGTTTCCTTGGACCCCTTCCAAGACTCCGTCTGTTATTATTTAAACTCTCTCTCTGAATGTTGGTATTTCTGAGCATAACTTATGGATTCTCTACCCATCTGCCCCTCTGCCCCATTCTTGGTGAGAGAGTTTCCATATCCATTCACAACTAGTATTCCACATGCTGCAATATAATGCCCACTTAATCAATCACCACGTCTGCATCTGAAAATAGAACCCATCCCTTCCTTATTCTAGGAGGCAAATTAGTCAAATGAGTGTTTTCGAAAACTTGCTGCCTTTTTAGGGTCCTTGGCTTTCAGCCTGCCTTCCCTTGTTGCCTCCTCCCTGCGTGCTCTTCCTGCGTGCTCTTCCTCGAGTCCCTCTTGGGGTGCTCAGGGTACATTCTGGTCCTCTCGATTCTTTCGGTCAACGGCTTTGATGATCAGACACCCTTCCCTGGGAGCACCCCACCTTTCCAAGAAAGCTGAGTGGGTGGGTCAAACTGACAGAGGCAGCAAGGCTTCGGCTCCCTCTCCCCTGTGACTGAGCAGCAGAGGCCCTGGGAATCCAAGAGGACATTTGCCCCTCTCTGGCAGTTGTACTTTCAGAAAGCACAGCAGCTGTATAATCAAAAATGACAAAATGTCACTGCTGATGGTTTGTTCGAGATAGTCTGGTTTTAAAGAAAAGGAAAGTCTCGTACTGCTTATTATTTAAACTCTTATTTCTTTCCTTACCGCTTCTCCCCCGCCGTACCCATTTTTCCTCAATTTCTCTTCTTTTGCCTGAATTTTCAGAGGGGTTCCTTTGTTTTAAGAAACTAGGCTCCTTTTGTGCCAATCCCAACACTTTTTTCAATTACGCCTCTTTCAAAGAGACTGTGCACAGTGAAGCATCTGCTACCACAAGGAGTCTCTCGGCCAGAGCCCGTGAGGGGACTCTGTTAAACTATTGTCCCGACGAAGCAAATGGCCCTCAGGATCAGGGTTCTTTCTAATGTGTGTGTTTATAAGCAATTAAACTCCAGTTTTCGGGAAGATTCCCTAAAAGAATACATTATTTTAATAGACATACAGTACGAATTTAAACTGTCTCCACCATCTGCTCATCGTGATTATCAATGCAAAAAAAGGAACATATTTTACATTAGCATCAGAAACTAGTGCAATATGAGGGATTAGAATGCCCATATATGCTCTTTGTACAATACCAAATGCATCTGTGCTGTTTCCCCTTTTGCTCTACAGTGGAAATCAGAGTGAGAAGATGCTCATTCCTTGTGGACTGTTTCCCGACATGGAAGATGATTTCCAGGCTAGAAATTCATTAGGAAGGGATTTTTGATTTACTAATAAACCAAAGGCGCATTGAAAGGGACATAAGCCGAGGTATCAGTCTGTGACTGGACCTATTTGGATTTCTTAGCTCCTGGTCAATGAGGGAGAGAGAAAAAACAATACACCCAGGGTGGAAAACCTCCTGTCTAATTTTTACTATCCCGTCGGAGACACCCTGTAGAAGGTACCGAGGGGCATGGGTTGCTTCTCTACCAATAACATTTGAGAGAAACAGGAGCTACACATGTATTGGTGGAGGACAGGCTGCAGAGTTGGAAACGCATCTGAGTAGGCAGACGTCCTGTTTTTCATGTGCATCTTTATGACTGGACGAGCCTTCCAGATGGAGAATCATGTCATCCTAATGTTGAAGGCAGCAGGGATGAAACAAGCGCTCAATTCTATTCTCCTATTTGAACTAGTCAAAGTCGCCATTTAAACTTTTTATCTCCCAAGAAATGGGGCAAATGAGTATGTTGGATCCCCTCTCCCGCTAAGTGGGATTTTCAGCGGAAGCCTAGAAATGTAGGTCAGAGGGAAGAAGTTCAATAGCAGAGTCCACTTGAACGATTGTGTCCCTTCCCTCAACAAAAATAAATAAAATAAAATCACTGGATTTTTCATTAATCAGAAGAACTCTGGTCACATTGCTTTGCAGTTCAAAAAAAGTTAAGAGCAGTGACCAATGACCGTATCCGCTGGCCTTACACTTTGCATTGTGTCTTTGGTTTTGCATCTTGGCTATATTGCAGAACAACTCTTATAATACAGCGCCTCCCCCCACCCCCACCCCAACCTTGCCGTTCTATAGAACTCATGGCTGTGGCTCCTGCCATTCGGTGTAAAGGGTGCACTTTGTGAGGCCCTGACTCTTAAATGAGCCCAGTGAGCTGACCCAACAGTGAGACCAAGTGCCCTCTAAGGGCACACTCACCAAGCCACACCCCACTCACGGCCACCACCCAATGACACCCGCAGCTGGTAACTGAGCATTCTGCTCAGCTGTCTTTTCATTCTAACCCCAGCACTTGCCCAGTCCCTCATATTTCTGAGCAATTCCATGTGCCCCTGGGGTCTGGGGGTGACTTCTGCATGTCCACATGCAGCCTGTAGTTCATCTCAGACTCTCTCTGGCAGCCAAACATGTCTACAATTCCCCTGTGGCAGCCACAAGGTGGCATCTTCCCTGAATCTCAGCAGGTCCCCTTTCATGTACTTGGGGTTTGATCATCTTGCACTCCTGAGGGCCAAGACGAAGGGACCCTGGGTCCTTGCTCACAGGGTCAGTTGGCACGTAATCTGAGGCTTGCCTCCTCCAAACTTGTCCCTCTTCTTCCTCCCCTGCTTCAAAGCACTTTCCCCTTACTGGGTTTTAAGAACCTTCCTGCACCCCCTCACCGCCCTCCTCCCCCGCCATAATGAATAATTATAAAAATCTTGCTCCTCTAACTGTAGATCAATCCCTATCGGAAGAAGTAGGGCCAGAGTGCTCCTTAGAGGCAAGGATGGCAAAACTTTATCTTACGTACTTTGGACAGGTTTTCAGAGGAGCTAGTCTCTGGGGAAAGGCATCGTGCTTGGTAAACTAGAGGAGCGCAGAAAGCGAGGAAGGCCCTCAGCAAGATGGGTTGCAGCAGCAGCTGCAACAGTGGGCATCAAGCACAGGAACCATTGTGAGGATGGCACAGGACAGGGCCGGGTTTCAGTCTATGGTTTCATTCTGTCTCTAGGGGTCAGGAGTGACTCGATGGCACCGAACAACTTTAGATCCTTGAAACACATCAGTCCTTTCTTCTTCAACACAGGTTGCCACTCAAAAATGGACACTTGGGTTTCCATGACCCCTGGATTTGAAATGGGAGGAAGATACCATACATATGCCTGTATAAGCCAAATTTTTCAGTACATTTTTAATGCAGTTTTTGTGGTTAAAATTAGGTGCCTCGGCTGATATTCGAGTCGGCTTATACTTGAGTATATACGGTACCTTTTCTTTACTTCAGGATTGGGTTCTACCTCTCCCTGGGATGGGTTGGACTAAAAATTAAGAAAACACAGCAAGGGAGCAAGAATCCCAGCAAATGGAAATGTCATCGGTACTGTTACCATAAACCTGATGTGTTTCACAAGCATTTAAAATCCCACTTTATACAAAAATTGCAATGTTTTCTAGCGTTTGCTTAGGCCAAGAGAAAGGGAAAGTTTGGAGACGTTACTGAAGTGACCACTCTTGGAATAGTTTTCATTGTCTTTTGCTGTCCCCAGCAGTTCCCCTGAAAAGATATCGATCCCAAGAAGACGCTGGACTGCCTGCAGGTCTGTGCCACATGACTATGATGGCACCGTCTGACTGGGGAGCGCTTGCTGCCACTAGCTGCCATCAAGCTGGCCCGACTCATGGCAACACCAGGCGCCAGGAAGCAAAGCACTGCCCAGCACGGTGCGATTCCGCTTTTGACCAAAGATCAGCTTATCGTGATCTGCGGGGTTTCCATTGGCTGAGTTTTTGGAACTTGATCACCTGGCCTGTCTTAACTCTAAAAACTCTTCCTAGCCTGTCTTAACTCTAAAAACTCTGCTGGGATCTGTCCAGCATCATCAAACCTCAAACTCACTGTCACTGTGTTGATTGCAGCTCTTAACACCCTATAGGATGGGGGTAGAACTGCCCTGTAACTCTTTTCCTCCCTCATTATTGAGAGAATACTTTATTAGTTTTTTTGGTAATCAAACCCACTTAGATAAGACCTTACATACTTAACACAGTATATCACCCCTGTCCAAATGGGGAAAAATAAAGTTTAAAGTTTCTAGACCAATATGGCTATTCATTTCCCTACCATGCCAACACAATATGGTACAACCAGGATACTTTCCCAGAGATGGTGACTCTCCACTGGAGTACAAAGCCTCATATTTCACCTGTGGAGCAGCTGGTGGTTTTGAACCACTGACCTTGCAGTGAGCAGCCCACTGAATAACCATTGTGCCATTTCAGCATCATAGACAGATGACTCTGGAGCTCTTGAGACGAGGTTAGTTTTAAATGAGATGAGCTGGATATATAAAATACAAATCAAATGTCAAATACTCAGGACAAAAAAGAGGAAACAATATCATTAGTAGTTTACACTGATTGCTTAATTAAACTACCATATATACTCGAATATAAGCCGGCCCGAGTATAAGCCGAGGTACCTAATTATTACCTGGGAAACCAGAAAAACTGATTGACTCAAGTAGAAGCCTAGGGTGGAAAATGCAGAAGTTATTGGTGAGTTTCAATAATCAAAACAAATGAAAATAAAATTACTGAAAATTGAGACATCAGTGGGGCAATGTATTGAAATATTTATTTTAAATAAAAAAATAAATAAAAGGACAAGTCATTTAACATTAGTAAACCAGCACAGTAAGTGGAAAATAGGTTCAACAAAAACAATAAGGTATCAACAATGATACCTTAAGAGTACTATTCCCTTAGCTCAACCAGCAACCAAACTAAAATGTAAAGAGTTAAAATCCTTCAAAACTGGATTCCTCATCATCATCCGTATCCCAGTGCAGAGCTTCAGCTGGTGTGAGGTCATCATAGACGCTGTCCTCACTGAGATCACCGTCATCACCATCACTGCTGTCATTTTCATACAAAGCGCAGTCTTCACTGCCATCCATAGCATTACTAATACTACATTTCTGGAAGGCATGTCACACCATGTCTTCTGGAATGTCTTCCTATGCATCTCGAACCCACTTTCCTATTAACTCTATGTCAAGCTTCATGAGATTTCCTCCTTTTGTTAGTCAGGCTTGACCAGATGACATCCATTCATGCCAAATCCTTCGCACACGGTCTTTAAAAGGCTTATTCAAAGATACACGTCATAGGACGGCTCCAATTGGTTAGATGTGAGTAAACAAACATTCAAAGCCCTGCAGTGTCAGTGGGGCTTTGAATGAACAGCGGAGAAACAGCAATCACCCGTTACCTCGTGCAGGGGGCGCGCCCAGTGAGATGTTACACCTTGCTGGGGTACCACTGACCCGTGTATAAGCAATGGCTGAGTTTGTAGGAATGCCCACAGAGTTTTCACATTTAAATAGCACACTGTCCCCTGAACACACTCCTTCTTCAGAAGACCCCCTTGTTCAAGCAGTGTTCTAAGTATGAAATTCCTATGTTGGAGTATTTTTCTCATAATGCTTACAAAGTCAACACAGAGCATACGCCTTATTTGTAAAGTGTAACTTTAAGAGCTTACTATAATTCTAAGAGCTCAACTGTGACCTTTCACCTGAATTTGAACTACTGCTTAGAAACTCAAGTGTATCTTTCTTCCAGACTCTCTACCTTTATCATCAGAGAGCAAACTCCTTATCAGTGTTCAGGAACTCAGTTTCTTTGCCATGAGGCTGAATAACGTAAGTAGCTTGTGGAAACTTTATCCCTGTCCTCTGGTTTTCTGAGGTTCTGGGTTAATGAATACTTCTCGGGAGCTCTTTGTCTCCAGCCTTCTCCAGAGACCTAGAGCTCTGAGCTGGGCAGTGATTGACAACCCATGTCTGAAAAAATCCACATCACGGCTTGGTAGTTAGCATCAAACCCTCTCGACCTCATGTTTTTCAATGACATCTTTTAGACAATCAATCAATGTATTCGTGTAACCAAGAATGTTGAAGACTATTTTATTCTGCTGTGGGCTGATTAGAACATTGTCATTTCATTTTCCTTTCAGTATTGCAACTGCTCTTGACTTGCATTTCCCCCTGAGATAGATGAGCTCCAGCCTGAAGGATCGGACCTTCAAGTACAATGTTAATTTTGGCTTCAATAAATCTAATAATAGCGTCAATTCCTTATAACACTTGGCATAGTTGGCAGGCTCTGGGAGTCATCTTTTTGGAGAACATGAAAAGGTGGAAGACCAGACTCTCCTACTTTCTCAGACTATTCAGGAGCTGCCTTAAGGTGAATGTGCCCAAAGAGTGAGCGTTCACGTCTTGGTACGGTTCTATTAGAATTGGAAACCGATGCGTTTGGGTGCGGCTCTGTTGGTATGGCTTGAAGTCGTTCTTCCTTCCTCATTGTGTGTTTCTCTCTCTCTCTCTCTCTCTCTCTCTCTCTCTCTCTCTCTCTCTCTCTCTCTGTGTGTGTGTTCATGGTTAAATAAGCTCATTGGAGGTCTGTTCTTCCATCTTTGCTAGAGGTTTGTGTTTTCACTGTGGTTTTAGTGGCACCGGAGTGTCATCTTTTATGTATGTTCACATGTATCGCTCTTGTTTTCTGTTTGTGAATTTGCAGTCTGAGCAGCTGTTTGCTGAGAAACTCCGAATAAACCTTCTGATATAAATGATTTTTCTTTTATCAAGTACTGGAAGTCTAAGGTTTTAAGGCGCCCTTCTAGCGCCGTGGGCTAGGTGCTGGGGTGTGATCTGTACAGCTGCCATTTCAAACCCGACCTGGTGTCTCCCATAATAATGTACAGTCTCAGTTCTACTCAGGTGGCTATGAGCCAGAATCTAGTCAGTGGCAGTGTGTTTGGCTTGAGCTTACGTTTCTAGTTTCAGTTCATGGTTTGCACCATTTGGGGTAGAAATTAGAGTCAGGTGAGCCTGCCACCTAGCGGATGAAATATATACCCTTCACCCAAGCTTTTGATTTTTTTCTTTCTAGATGAAAGGGCCAAACTTTCCATTGGAGCTAGTTTTGTGGTTTTTAAAGTGAAGCATCCCACCATTGTGAAAGGATTCCGCAACCCACATAAAGATTCTCCGAAATTTAATCAAGAATTTAAAATGCTGGCAGAAACTTATGTGTCTGACCCTGCTGAATATGTAACATGTTACACATGTTGCTAGGACCTGGGGCTACTCAAAGGCTGATGGAAGAAGCTAGATGGAAAGAACCTGAGACAACACTGTCTATCCAACCAACTATCTCAGGTACAGATTCCATAGCTCAAACTAAAGCTATTATATAGCAAATTTCAGTGAACATTTATATATCTTTCAATGTTTCCCTGTTAAATCAATTGGCCTACAGTTCAGGCTTGCAAGCAAGAAATGGATGAGCATGATTACACAGATTATTTAACCCAGAATTCCATGGAGCAGTCAGGGTCAAACCTGGAAGATAATGGAGTCAAAAGAGCTTGTAATTCTATCTTTGTAGGAAGGTGACACCCCAAATTAGCTGACCTAGTGAAACAACAGCAGTTCAAGTAAGAGAATGCTGAAACGTCACAATGGTCCCCCTTAATCTATGTTAGCTCTCATCTTAAAACCAAAGGCCAGAGAAATCTAGTTGAAAATGAAGCTCGACAAAACAAACTTACCTTTTTATAATGACAGCAACTCTTGGAAAAATCAGAGATCGAAAGCCCAGATTGGGAATTGGTTCAAGGTTTCCCAGTCTAGAGTCCCTGATAGTTGCTATTCTTCCAAGAAATATGGACATGTTAAGGATCATCTCAGATTAAAATATGAATCTGGTATGCTGTCATCAGCCCCACTCAAGCCCAGAGGAAGGTGTTCTGAGCACACATTATAGGCTTTTCCAGGAGGGGTTTAAATTCTCAAGGGAGAATAACTCTTAAAATTAGTGTGGCATTGTAGAATTGTAGATCACGGTGATAGTTTCCCCCCTTTTCCCCCACCTACCTATCCCCTCACTGGTATTGCTACTCTCATTATTGGTCCTGATGGGGTTATCTGTCCTGGATTCCCTGTATTGCCAGCTCTTGTCTGTACATGCTCTGGTCTAGCCAGATTTGTAAGGTAGAATTGGGGTTGTGATAGTGGGGGGAAACAGGCTGGCATTTTTTGTGAACAATTATCTCTTGGTTTGGCACAATACAGTTAGGACAGTCTACTAGTAACCTGGCACTCACCATGGCTCAAAGAGTTGCTAATGTTGCAGATGGAATGGCAGTTTACCCGCGATCTGTTAATTTGCTAGCTAAAGTGCTAAGTGACCATCCCATCATTTTCGGTTGCTCATCAGCACAGCCAGCAGGGGTGTATGCCACCACCACCACTTCATGCTGCTCTTGGGCAAATACTCTGGAAGAAGTAGAGAAAGTAAGAACCTTAAGAAGGGTCCATGGAAGGCTGTTTGGTTACACTCCACACCCAGCCCCTCTTTTGCTATCTTTAGTTGGTTAACAGTTTACGTAGGATCTTGGTTACAGTTGCTGGTGCCAACTGGGTTAATTGCATGAAAAATAGGAATCCTTAGTATTGGAATGGTAAAGTATGTTGTAAGATGCACATTACCACGCGGACTGGAACCCTCACTTCCATGCAGGCCCAGAGAGTTACGGACATTAAGAAAGCATTCAGAACCCAAGTCTCATGATTCGGGTTAGTCACATTCAAAAGTAGGCCAGGCTAGCCCTCGAATGTGCCCAGACCCTAGCCATTCCCCACAACGAGAGCAGTGACAGGGACTGCTCCGCAATTTCCTGAAGCTCTCTGACAACCAAGGGACCAGTAGGCCCTTGTGGGAAAAGGGGAACTTGTGCCCCCAAATGACAGGAGTTGAGCTGTTACCAGGGAGCAGCATGACAGCAGAGCCCTGCAGAAGGAAGTATGCCTCTACATGTGTTCACAGGATGTTCTTGCAAATCCTGATCCAAAGAAGGAATAATAAGGGCTATAAAATAAAGACCGAGAGACCCATCTATTTGCAAAATGACTGAATTGACTCTAAGAGCTCATAGGTAAGCTTTTACTTACACTTTAATGACTGCCTAGACATTCAATGCAGCCGCAATGGAGTAAATTATTTAATGTGGCTCTTCTAGCTCTAACCTTTGCTATTCCAACCAAATAGCCTTCATCTTCCTGATGGCTAAGAAGGCAGGTGAAGATGCCGATTGGATGATATGATTCAGCTGTGAGTGATTGTTAACAGGATCGATAGTGATTGCCATCCTGCTGGGTCTAAAGTGAGCCGACTCAGAGGGTAGAATCTTACAAGCGGTCAGATGGAAGACTCAGGAGTGGAGTGCCCCCTTTGGAGCCCGAGGTTCCTGTGGAGTCACACTTCTTGATCTAGGGAACAGCTTGACACTAGAGGTGACAACGCAGCAGCAACATCAGAGCCAGCAACCAGAGGACAAGACAGAACACGACACTTCCTAACCCATACAAGTCAAACTGGGTTCTTTGGGGCAAAGAGATGGCTTGGAGAGTGGGGTGCCTCTTGACATCTAAGTGGCAGAGCTGAACTTACCCACAGAGTAAGAGCTGCGTGTCTTCAGGTTGAGGCTCAGCAGAGTGGCATGCCCTTTAGGCACTTACTGGAAGCTCTACAAGAACCTCGTAACATTGCTGAAGCAGGGCAAGGGCCACACCAAGAGGCTGAGGGCCAGAAAGAGGGCTGCTTGTGGTCATGGCAGAGACAAAATTATCCTGACTGAACAACTGTATCCTGAGCATTTCTCATCTGGATTGTAACCGGTGGCTTTCCCTCATAACCCCCAGAAGTCTTGTCTGCCAGTTCTGTGCGGCCTTTGCAATGACTTCTAGAATCCAGCTGAAAAGCGCCAGAGATTGCAGTGGGGAGACAGAGCAGCAACCTTTCCTCAAGATTTTACCTTTGTTACCTAGGAACCTACCCCTGTTATGGTTCAGGAAATTTGTTTCTTTGCAGTTAGGCAGAAGTCTGTGAATGCCTTCTGGAAAGTTTTTAATCTCAGTGTCCTCAAGTTTTCTGACGCTGAGCAAGGTAATATTTCTTTTTAAAGATCATTTAATTGGGGGCTGCAAGGTAATATTTCATAGAAACTCTGTTTCCCTTCCCTTCTCTTCTAGAAACACAACACGCGGAGGAAGGTGGTGACTAACAAACCCTTCCTCCAAATACCTGTCCCATCACTGTTGCGATAGACAGGACTTCATGTTTTCCACGTGCCTTTTAACCAATCACCATATTCATGTAATCAGTGATGCTAAAGATTATTCTTTACTTGGTCCTGCCTTGTGGGACCCTGGCGGCACAATGGTTTAAAGGTTTGGCTACTAACCGAAAGGCCCACAGTTCCAACCTAGCAGGCACTCTCTGGGGGAAAGAGGTGGCCGTCTGCTTCTGTAACGATTGTAGGATTTTCCTGTCCATAAGGGTCACTAAGCATTTCATCAGAAATGGATTCATGTTGGTTTGGGTGATTGCCCTACCTTGGAATTACTGTAAACCAATAAGAATGCCATTTTTGTTTTTCTTCTTCAGCACTTGTGATGTAAAATTTCTCCCTGACATCTGTGAACCGAAGGGTCTGAGATCTCCCTTTTGTATTGCAATGCTACTTTTGGCTTTAATAAATCGCTTTGCTTTTGCTTCTCCTAAGTAAAATTTCAGTCCCCTTTAAGAGCTCTCACACAGGCACAATTTTGTTCTCTGGAGTGAATTTAATTTCTGTAAATGATTATATTCTTTATTCAAAAAGCATCTATCGAGTATTTATAATGTGCCTGACACTGCTGTTCCCAGAGTTAAGTTCTGTCTTGCTAAGAGAAAGATTTACTTTTGGAAGGCATGCTGTCCTTAGGTTGTTAGGTGCCATAGAACCTATTCTGACCCGTAGCAACACTATGCCCAACAGAACAAAACACTGACAGGTCCTGTGCCTTGCTCATAATTTCCCCCTTACTTGAGTCTACTGTTGGTAGCACTGTGCCAATCCATCTCTCTGAGGACCTTCCTCTCTTTCCCTGCCCCTCCACTTTACCGAGCATAACGTACTTCTCCAGGGACTGGTCTCACAATCTGTCCAAGGTATGTAAGACGGAGTCTTGCCATCCTTGCTTCCAAGCACTGACAGCACTTCTTCCAAGACAGAAGGGTTTCTCCTTTCAGCCGTCCATGCACTTTCATATTCTTCCACACGGCACTTCAAACGCATTGATTCGTCTTTTGTCTTCCTTATTCAATGCCCAACTTTCACATGCATAGGAGGCCATTGAAAATTCCATGACTTAGCCCTCAAAGTAATATACTTGTTTTTCAATACACTAAAGAAGTCTAGTGCAGAAAACTTACCTAATGAAACTTAAATAGTCACAAGAGACTTTTATTTAGAAACTCCTCATAAAAGTACAAGGACAATATTCAAGAGCCCCCTAGTCTAAATCATTGCCATCTGGACAGTGAGGCCATTCCTCTTACAACACCCAGTGTGTAAAGTTCAAGAGCATTCTGCACGAGCTCCAACTATGTACTTCACAATCAGTTCTATTTCAGGTACAGTGTACCCCGCTACTCGACCGCATGAGTACTCGACACAATCAGATTTTGCCACGAATGTCGAGAAGATTTTGCATCGGAGCTCGAACGAAACATCGGATTCTGACCCGACACAGGTGATTTTTGTAATCAAAAGCAGTTCGTGTTTTGGCCACTTGGCGATAGTTAGTTGATTAGTTAGTACGCATTGTTTAAACCTTTTGCGGCTGTGTTCCCAGTGTTTTGCTATAATTTTCTTAGTGTTTGTGGCTTTTTCTACTGTTTCTAGATAAAACACATGGGTCCTAAGAAAGGGTTTTTTTTTTTTTAAGAAAAAAGAATCATGATGATAAGGAACTGGTTAACCATGTTATCGATATTTGTGATGACTTAGTAAACCCTTTTAGAAAACAGTTAAGGAAACGCCAGCAGCAGACTACATTTGACTTTTTTTTTTTTTTAGAGGAAGCCAGCCAGGTCCTAGTGAAAAAAAAGGCAAATAAGGGGGGAAACTCCTGAGAAGCAGCTACCAATTGATTTTACGGAAGGGGAGCCCCCTTCCAAACAATGACTCTCCCTTCATCCCTCCTCTCCACATCCGTGTCCACAGATCCAGATCCTCATCCATCTCAAGGTATGAGTCATAGTGTAGTTGTTAAAAACTATTTTAAATATTGTGCTGCTTATGTAAATTATATTATTTAACTCTGAACTTATTTGAAATTTCTGTGTGTTTTGTATTCAAAGGCAAGGCTAGGGTAAAAACTTGGTGGTCAAGAATGGATGAATATGTTTTCAGTTATTTCTTATGGGGAAAATTTGGCTGCACCAAATCTTGACGCTAGCGGATTAGCGTTGAGGTCTGGGGTTCTACTGTAGAATGGTTTTAAAAAGCGATTACTTTGCCAACTACTCACTCACTGCCATTTAGTCCATTCTGAGCGATGGTGGCCCATAGGAACGGATAGAACTGTCCCTGTGAGTCTCTGAGGCTGTAACTCTTTAGGAGAGTAAGCCTCTTCTTTCTTCTGAGGAGCTGCTGGTAGCTTTGAACTGCTGACCTTGAAGGTTGTCAGCTCAATGCATAACCCACTACATTGCCAGGGCTCCTCTACTCTAGTGGTTAAAATAGGCTAAATGCCTCTGCTAATTCTTCCCCTACTATGAGACATACGATAAGGTTTCTCAGGGATGGTGAGACTTCGGTTCTTGGCTTTGCACACAAAGCGTTCACGCTGGCGCCCGTTCTATAATCCACGTGGGTTCTTTATGAAGGATGGGAGACGTTTCAAGTTTTACAGTCTCAAAAGAGTACACGCTATTTTCAGGGAAGTGTGCCAGGCCACTCAGAAGCCACGCTGGGGTTCACAACTGGCCGTCAGAGCGCGGCATGGCACTAGCGGGGCAGGAGAGAGCGCTGGGGGAAGAGAGTAAGAGCAGAGAAAGTTCTAGAGCATGCTTCCTGTCTTCATTCTGGCCCACCTTCTGGCTGGGGGAGGCATGGTTGAAGATATTGACTGACCTTCTTGGCTGTGTTAAGCCCACTTGGGTGACAGTCATGGGCTGGACCTAGTTTGGGCTGCCCAGGTGTACCTCCCACCTGGCTCTGAGGCTTGAATTTAAGCATGCTCAGTTAGGGTATCCTCATCGGTATTTGATGGTCACCTGATTTTCTTCTAACCTCTTTGAGGGACCTGTGCAGGGAATAGGAGGGACACCCCCCTTGTCCCTGAATCTAGCTACCTAACTATACCGGTAACCAAATGGGTAAGGGGAAGCAGAACTGAGGTGCCTGGCCCAGCATTACAGGCTTGTCTGATGGGTGTGTGGTCACACAAACATGGTCTCCAGTCCGGTAAATGGCGCCAACATCGCCCAGAGAGGGAATGGTCAGCTCCAGTGTAAGCCATTAACCACATTAGAGAAAATCATGCTGAAGAGGTATCATTCAACGGTTTTTACTTTCCGAAGATGTCACCAGAAGAGCCACAAATTATTATTGCCGACAATTTGTACCTGGTGAAATGTGTGTGTCCCGACACTGCGCCGTTTTACATAACAATATGAAATATTAAAAGGGAAAAACGTTTTGTAATAAACAGTCGTTGTGCTGATTGCCGCTGATTATGTTAAGCAGCTTGTACCGTGGGCGCAGAGGGGACTTAATAGCTCCTATAACTAATCTCCACAGCTGACCTCTCCCCCAGTACTGATGAAGCCTATTCAAAAACCTGGGGCCCTTTGCGCACTGTCAGATCTTATATTCCTGAACTGTTTTGATCATGCATGCATTTGCTAAAGTTGGTGTGGACCAGATTTATATGTGTGTGTGTTTTAAAAGACAGACAGGTAATGCATGAAGAAACGATTCTTGCGGGTGCTGTCCTATGCATGATTACGAAAAAACAAAAACACAGAATCGCTAAAACCTGTGCCTATTTACCACATTCTTGTCAGAGGGCGACAAGTCACTCTCTTGAGCTGGAGGCTGCTCCCAGCACGGGCGGACCGGTGGGAAGGAACAGGGTGCCCCAAATGTTCACTCTCAACTTGAAAATCAAGGGTGAGATGTCTCTCTGGGGTCGAGGCCATCTCGGTCATCTCATCAGCTGTGATGGCCACGGCTTGGAAGCAAAGTGCCGTTCAATCATGAAACAATTTCACTTTTCAGGTAAACGGGTTTTTTAAAAAAAATTAAATGGCATTTCACTGAGAAGATTTCAGAGTGTAGCGAACTGCTCGGCTGGTAAGGACACATACAGGGGTAAGGGCCTGTGGATATGTATCTATAACACAGTTAGCTCCATTTCCTCCGCCCCCCTTCTTCCAGAGATGTTCACAGCTCTACTGGAGAGATGGGGCGGTGGGAGGGGGGAAAGCTACTAGCCTTTAAAGGGCTAAGGAGGCCAGAAGTACCCCCACACTATGCAAAGGGGACCATCCCAGAGAAAGAAAAGAAAAACAAAAGAGGGATGGAAGGAAATCAAGGATTCAGAAAGAAAGTGTCAGAATGCAACTTGCTGTGTGTGTGTGTGTGTGTGGGTGGATGGGTTGGTGGCAAATTCATTACAGCCAGGTCACACCAAAGTGCAGTTTTCTGCACCATCAATGCCGGCTGACTCCGGTTGATAACTATTTCCGGTAGGATGGGAAGCGGGTTGCCACCAGCAAAACAAAACTCCCTTGGGGGGTGGGGGCAGTACGTAATTAACAATTTGAAGATGTGGTCCGGAGTCCAGGTCTCCAAGGGAGCCAGAGAAACCTTCTCCCCAACGCACAAAGCCTGCATTCTCACATTCGTCTGGCAATTCTCCTATAAACAAGCATCGGTTTCCCTTGGTGGCTCACCAGACGCCTCTACTCCTGGCTGGCAAATGCCTCCTGGCTATTGGTGTCTGTTTCCTTGGCTTTTTAGATCAGCACCATCAAACCCATTCCTCGCATCTGACAGAGAGCCTTCGACATTTTCAGGAAAATAAACAAGTATTTTTTCCATGAACAAAGAAGCAAATAATAGCAGGGCTGAGAGGAGAAAGCTGTTTAGACGGAGGGGCCGGGGTGGGGGGGGGTGTCTTGAGTCAGTAAAGACTTTGAGAACTGACTGTTTCTTAGGACAACTCATTGTCCATTCTGTTGAATCCGCGAACAAAGACACAAACTTGTAAGAGATTAACAGTGTCATAAGACGAGGTATAAAGGGATTTGGGCAATGTTTTTAGAAGAATTTTTGTTGTGTTTGTTAGAAGACAGGTTGGATTTTGGAAGGGGAGAGAGAAAAAAGGACGAGACAAGAAAAGAAAAACATTACAATTTTAATGTTGGAGTGGCGCCATGATTAGTGCAGATTCTCCACTAATTGTTTTTGTTCTGCTGCTGAGCCCTGAAAGTAGTGTGGCCACCACGTGAAGCGACAGACAGATTTGGGGACAGGGGACCGGGATGGCATTTCCAATTCTGACGCAGGAATCGCATGCTCCTTGGGAAGTTTCCTAGCTTCTCTGTATCTTGGCTCCTTCGTTTGCCAACAGAGTTCAGACCCCTTGCCACCTGCCTGTACCTAATCAGAATATTGTGCGGGTTAATGAGATTGCGCTTGCAAAGTGATTGCCTCATCATATAACTCCAAAGTATTATTATTCATCATAAAGACACAGCTGCAATAGTGTACATATTGTTACATACCAGACTCCATGCTTCTATTTTTAACAACTCCCAAATGAGGGTGTCTTAGAATCCCAGTAGAAGGGACCTCCCGATGCTACCTGCCCCAGACTCTATTCTGGGGCTCTAGGTAGAAATGTCTGACGACCCAAGACTGCTTGCTGACTGCTTAGTGTTATCTTCAGATCCACAGGCAAAAGTTCTTCGGTTTGCCCTGCAGAGGAGATTCTGATGTTTTATTCCTGATGGTCAAGAGCTGTCGCCAAAAATCTTTTGTTGTTGTTGTTTCTCATTGACAAATGTGCACCTTGGTCTCCCTCATTCAACTTCCTGATTGTGGAGGGGAGAAATTAATGGTCTAGGTCTACATGGGCAGGCAGGAGGTTGTTCATAAGCCCAGGGGTCCCACCCGTCAGACCTCCAGAGGCGGAGGCAGGAGGATGGCGTCATGCAGAAGTTCCGGGCTGAGCGAGGCATGGTGTGTCTGCAGTGGAGACACCTTTGGAAAGGAAGGTTACTTTTTGTCCCTTTGAGTTGCTGCTAGCTGCTACTGAGTCTGCCCATAACTCGGTGACCTCAGAGCAAAATCCTGCCAAGGCCTGCGTTCCCTTGTGATTCACACTGGCTGACTGTTCAGAAGTGGTTCAGCAGGCCTTTCCTCTTAGTCAATCGTAGTCTGGAAGCTCTGCTGAAACCTGTTAAGCACCATAGCAAGACTCAGCTCCCACTGAGAGGCAGAAGGTGCGCATCTCATTAGGGCACCTCTTTCTTTCCCTTGGGGCTTCAAATAGTCTGATTGGCTGCTTCCTTGTATTTTGTGCTCTGTGGGGCAGGGATTAATTAATAATTCAATCAAGTTTTCCTCATCATCAGTGCTGTCTGGGCTATAATTATGGTATTAATTCACCCACACCTCCCAGCTCCTGTCTTTTAAAACATGGGTACAACATTTGTTCACTTTCTTGCTCAACATGAGCATCTATATTCCACGTTGAAAGAAAGGAAGAAAGAAGTCTAAGGAGCACTCAAAGGTTCGATCTACATGTCATCATTACTAGCTCGCATGCATATATGAATCTTCACAGACTCGCCAAAAATCTTTTGCCTTCCTGGTCTAATATGCCTCCTATTTTATTTTATTTTATTTTATTGCTTTCCTTTTTAAAAACACATTTGGGTCTTGATTGGCTTGCCATTCCCATCTGATCTATATTTGGACGGACCTCTCAAGAATTCCTTCCTGTTAGGGACACTAGCTTGGGCCTCTGGCTGGGTTCTCTAGGGAAGCAAAACCAGTGACACTTCTATATGTATAGAAAAAGGGAAACTCACATAACAAATAGCCCCTATGGTTATAGTAGCAGGCAAGTCCAAGTCCAGGCAGGCTGCAAACTCATGGGTGAGATGTTAGACTGGAGGGTTCTCCTGCCTCATGCAGCTTCAGGGGCTAATAAACCCAAGATTGGCAGGAAAACCATTGACTGGTGACTGCAGAGGCAAATTACCGTATAGACTTGAGGATAAGCCACCCCAAATATCAGCCGAGGCACCTAATTTTACCACAAAAACTGCATTAAAATGTGCTGAAAGACTCAGCTTATACACGAGTATATATAGTAATCCAAAGACAGCAGGTCAGACTTGTGGCTGCAGAGGTGAATGAGTCCAAGGTCAGCAAGATGGCAGGCCACTGACAATTCCCAGGATTGAGAGTCAGTATGGCAGGCCACTGACAATTCCCAGGATTGGGGGCAAGATGGCAGACCGCTGACAATTCCCAGGATTGGGAGCAAGTATGGCAAGCCATTGGCTCAAGTCCAAAGAACTAGAGGTTGAGGAACCACATGCAGGATTGAGACTAAGCAAATAGTAAGCTTTCCAACAGCTTCCATTTATACCAGAAGTAGGTCTTTCAACCTTGCATTCCATCAGGGCTGTGACCTGAGTAAGGATGTCCACTTCTAAGGAATCAGCCACTGAATATCAGCGGCACATCATCAGAGAGAGTGCCAGAAGATGAGCCCCCAGGTTGCAAGACACTCAACACAACTGGGGAAGAGTTGCCTTCTCAAAGTAGAGTCGAGCAAACTGATGTGAATGAAGTAAAGCCTTGAGGAGTAAAGCTTTAGGGACCTTCATTTGCTGATGGGGCAGGACTCAAAATGAGAAGAAACAACTGAAAAAATCTATTAATAATTGGAAGTTGGAATGTAGGAAGTATGAACCAAGAAAAATTGGAAGTTGTCAAAATTGAAATGGAACACATAAAGATTGATATCCCAGGCATTGTGAACTGAAATGGACTAGCTTTGGCCATTTTGAATCAGGCAGTCAGTCATGTGGTTTACTATGCCCGGAATGACAGATTCAAGGGGAGTGGGGTTGCATTCATCCTCAAAAGGGACATTTCAAGATTTATTTTGAAGTCTGGTGCTGCCTGTGTTACGATAATTTGGGTCTGCATACAAGAAAATCCAGTCCCTACAATTATTATTCACATTTATTCACCAACCACTAAAGCTAGTGTTGCAGAAACTGAAGAAGTTTACCAGCGTCTGCAGGTTGAAGTTGATCAAACATGCAGTCAGGATACTTTGAGAGTTATTGGCAATTTAAATGCAAAAGTTGGAAACAAAGAAGAAGGAACAGCAGTTGGATAATATGGTCTTGGTGATAGAAATGCAGCCGTAGAGCGCATGGTAGAATGTTGCAAGGCTAACTACTTCTTTATCACAAATACCTCTTTTCAACAACATAAAAGGTTGGAGTTCTCCAGGTGGATTACACAGAAATCAAGTTACCTACATCTGTGGAAAGAGACAATGGAGACGTTCAGTATCAGCAGCCAATACCAGGCCAGGGGCTGACCGTGGAACAGACCATGAGTTGTTCCTTAGCAAGTCCAAGTTGAAGCTGAAGAAAATTGAACAAGAGCAAAAATACAAACTCGAGTCTATCCCACCTGGAATTCCCAGAACATCTCGAGAACAGATCTGATGTATTGAACACGAATGACAGATGGTCTGACAAGCTGTGGGATGACCTTCAGGATGTCAGGTGTACAGAAAGCAAATGGTCATTAAACAGGTAGAGAAAGGATCAAAGTTCATGGCAGAAGAGAGACTGACACTTGCTCTCAGTCGTAGAACAGCTAGGGCAGATGGAAGAAATGATGACGTCAAAGAGCTAAGCAACAAATATCAAAGGGCAGCGCAAGAAGACAAAATACAATATTAAAATCAGGTGTGCAAAGACACAGAGTTAGACATATCTTAAACTGAAAGAACGGAAGGAAGAGTTGAAGGCTCCAATTGCAATATTAAAAGAGTCTGTGGGTGAAATAATGAGTGATGCTGGCAGCGTCAAAAGAAGATGGAAACAATACCAGAGTCACTGTACCAAAAAGAACTAGTGGGCTTCAACCATTTTAATATTTGATGTCACTTGCAAGTAAGATTTTGCTGAAGATCATTCAACAATGGTGGCAGCAGTACATTAACAGGGAGCTGCCAGAAATGTAGGAGTCCTGCTGTCCTACAGGATCGTTAGGAGTTGGCATTGACTCGATGGCAGTGAGCGAGCCAGAAATCAAGGTAGACTCAGAAGAAGACTGGACCAAGGAACTTCATTATTGATGTGTGATGGAGCTTAGCTGAAGGCAGAGCATATGAGAAAGACTGTGTTTCATTGACTATGCAAAGGTGTGTGGATCACAACAAACTATGGATAGCCTTGAGAATGATGGGCATCCCAGAGTACTATATTGCGCCCCTGTGGAATTTGTGCAGGGACCCAAAGGTATGTAACATCATGATAAATGGAGAGAAAGATTGAAATTGTCAAGGATTTTTGGCTTGCTTGGATCCACAATCAATGCTCATGGAAGCAGCGGTCAAGAGATCAATTCATTAGGTAACTCTGCTGCATAAGAGCTCTTTAAAGTGTTGAGAAGCATTGATGTTACTTTGAGGACTAAGGTGCACCTGCCCCAAGCCATTACACCTTCAATGACTTCATATAAACATGGTGGTTACGAGATGTGCTGTGATCTGCATGGTCAGTAGTTCAAAACCACCAGCAGCTCTGCAGAAGAAAGAGTTGGTTTTCTACTTTCTACTCCCTTAGATAATTACAGTCTCAGAAACCCACTGTGGGGTCACTATGAGTCAGCATTGACTCGATGGCAATGAATTTGGATTTTTTTTTTTGCATGGGAGCTGGACATTGAATAAGGAAGACGGAAGAATATGTGCATTTGAATTATGATGCTGGCGAAGAACATTGAAAGGACCACGGGCTGTCAAAAGAACAAACAAATTCATCTCGAAAGAAGTACAACCAGAATGCTCCTTGGAAGCAAGGATGGTGAGATTGCATCTCAAATACTTTGGACAGATTATCAGGAGGGACCTGTCCCTGGAGAAGGACATCCTGCTTGGTTAAAGAGAGGGTCACAGAAAAAGAGGAAGACGCTGGACAAGAAGGACTGGCATAGGGGCTGCAATCGTGTGAGACTGGCACCGGACCGGTGGCGTTTGGTGGTACTGCACCTCGGGTAGCTCTCAGTTGGAACAGACTGGACAGCACCTGACAACAACAACAGCAACAACAACATTTCACTCTAATCTCTTTATAACTGATTGTCTGTGATGACACAGGGTGAGACCAGGTCCTGGAGTGGGGTTTTTAGGTGTTTACTGCCAAAGCATGGAAGATATTTGACCCAGCCAAGTGGATACAAAATCTGTCCCAGGCTTCCTGTCACTCGTGGTTGCCTTGGGTCTGACTCTGCTAACGCTGACACGTCTTAGCAGGACACGTAATACCTGTACCCGAGAAAGCAAGAATCCCAAGTAACCGGGTGAACACACTTGGGCTCTGAATATTTGGAGGATGTTTATGTTGGGAAACCTGCGTCCCTTCCCGGCTGCCTCTTCCTTTCAGCTGTCACACACTGCTTTTCCCTTTTTCCACACTTGTGCTGTTTCTTTAGAAACGTCTTGAGCGATCTGGCCTCATTTCTAATTTCTGATGCTTTTCCATCTGCCTTTCAGCCTCTCAATAGAGAAGACAGGCTGTTTTGTAATTCTTCACCTGGTCTTCACTGTATGCCGCTATGGCTTTCCAGAACCTACCACTGTAACCCTTTGAATGACAGGCTGAACCAGTCGGTCTCTAACACGCCCACTTCAATTAATCATTTCTAGCCCGGTGTTGCTATTTTTCTCTCTCTCCTGTATTATACAGGCTTACCTAGGTTCTAAAGTCATTTTTGCTCTTTAAGGCCATTTCCTTCTTCTTCTCAGGAGGTTAAAAATAATCAACCACCTTGTTACTCTTTCTCCCCAGACCTCCTGAATAATGGAAATAATAACGACTTGTATTTATACAGTGCTGCTCTTTTACAGAGGAGCCCTGGAGCCAAAGTGATTATGAATTAGGCTGCTAACTGCAAGGTCAGCAGTTCAAGACCACCAACTGCTCCATGCGGAGAAAGATTGGGCTTTCTACTCCCGCACACACTTACAGTCTTGGAAAGTCACAGGGGCAATTTACCCTGTCCTATAGGATCGCTATGAATCAGCATAGATGGATGACAATGAATTTGGTTTTATTTGTTTTTTTTCACATTTACAACTTGCATTTAATCTCAGGTAACCTCTGAGGTAGGTTAGCCAGTTGCAGTCCATTCTGTCTCCTGATGACTGTACCCTTGTCAGAGTAGAACTGTGGTCCACAGGTTTTAATGAGTGAAGTTTTGTTTGCTTGTTTGTTTGTGGGATTTTTTTTTTGGGTGGGGGGCGTGATCACTGGGCTTTCTTTGGAGGAGCCTCCTGGTGAACTTGAATGACTGACCTTAACCATTTGTGCCTGGTACACATGATGATAGGTGAAGAGAATATGGTGTAAGTGCTATAATAATTCACCCGACTTTCATACTGGCAATAAGTATGGGCCTCAAACAGAAACAGGGGATCTGGTTCTCTTTCCATAAGATTTAAACTTTTCATTCTCAAGCCATAAGATTCCAGATCTTCCACGGACTCCTCTGAGATCAGTCCACTGTGGCTAAAAGTCAAGCCACAGGAGAGACTTCCTCAGAGCCCACCTTCCCATCTGTCTCCAGGCCTGAGTTTTGCTTGAAAACTTTAGTCTGAGGCACACTGCTAGCTCTCACACCCCGACACCCTTCGTCGCTATGGCTGACGAGGAGCGAGGGAGGAGGCTGCCTGCCAGATCCAGGAGTGTGAGTGGTCTGTAGGTCGTGGAGGGTTTTCACCTCTGGCTCTTACTGTTTAGAATGTCTGTGATCCCAAGCGAAGGACTACAAATACTGCTCCTTGCTCATCTAATTCTTTATATTTTAGATAACTATTTTGATAGAGAAGAAGGTTATTAGCTATAATCAGTCACTTATGTTGAAAATAATTTAGAATTGCCAACTCAGACAGGCAGAGATGGGTTTGAACAATTCTGGATTCTTCGGAGCTGAAGTCTGTTCATGTGTCCTTAGGTTGCTAGTGGTGGCTTGATCAAAGGGGGATGGAGGGGACGTGAGAGAAACTAGAAAGTGACACATGTCTGTGGTGCTGGTAGATGGACTGAAAAACAGTTTTGTTTTTAGCAAAATCTAGGTCTGTACCTAGGTCAAAGGAAAGCGAACATGTACAATTGCTGCCTATATTCACTGCCCTTCATTCTTAGAAAACACATCACAACTCTGAAACCAACTTCGCCTTGGCTCAGTGAACCTTACCTGAACTACAGCACAGACATGGTACATCTGTTTCTTACCTCTCCTTTCTCTCCATTCAAGGAGCCCCGGTGGCACAGTTGGTTCTGAGTTGGGCTGCTGGCCACAAGGTCTGTAGTTCAAATCCACCAGCCATCACAAGGGAGAAAGATGTGACTGTGCCCATATAGATTCAGCCACGTGAAGAAGCCGTTCTGTTCTGTTCGGTTCCGTAGGGTCGCTATGAGTTGGAATCCACTTGATCACAGTGGGGTTAATTTTTGTTCGGGGTTCTTTGCATCCAGGAGTCTTGATGGCACGGCAGTTAAAGCACTCAGGGGCTATCAGAAAGGCAGTAACCAAACCCACCAGCTGCTTCTCAAGGAGAAGAGACAGCAGCCTGTTTCTGTAACAATGGCAATCTTAGATACCCTATGGAACAGCTCTCCTCTGTCTCATAGCGCCACTGTTAATTAACATTGATCTTTCCATTCAACGTTACACGGGAGAGGAAATCTTTTCTCCTATAGCCTAAAGGTCCGGAGTCCTGGCGGGACAGTGGTTATGAATTGGGCTGTGAGCCACAAGGTCAGCAGTTTGAAACTACCAGCCACTCCAAGGAAGAAAGATGGGACTTTCTATTCCAGTAAAGGGTTACAATCTCTGAAACCCACGGGGGACAGTTCTACCCTGTCCTGTAGGGTCACTGTGAGTCAGCTTTGACTTGAGGGTAGGGAGTTGTTGACAGCCAAAAAATCCTGGCCTTGTGCCTCTAGAAGGGCCACAGCTTCTAAGTCTCAGAGTGTCCTGCCAAAGCGTCTCAATCTCCTCCCAGCCCCACCACCTACTGGCTAAAGCCACATAGGGACAGGTGGGAGGTCATCTAAAATCACTTCCACTCTTTATTTGTATTGCTATTTTGTCATAATAATAATAGTTACCACTTACAGAGGCTTAGTCAGAACCAAATACAACAGGAAGCCTTTCTTCCTGGCCTGAAATTTATGATTCATTCAGTTACTTCATTACGTATTTTTTTGAGGTTGTTTATGTGCTCTACGGAGTTCTGGTAGCACAATGAGTTATGCATTGAGCTACTAACCACCAGATTGGCCACTCAAGCCCAGCGGCTGCTCCACAGGATCAAGATGAAGCTCTCTACTCCTGTAAAGATTTACAGTCTCCAGAACCCAAAGGGGCAGTTCTATTCTGTCCTATAGGATTGCCAAGAGCCTGAATTGATTCGATGGCAGGGAGTTCTTAGAGTTACGTGCTGTAGCATGACCCAGATCTGGCCCCCACTAAGCTTATACTCCAGTGAGGGGAAGCAGGCACACCACTGATGTAGTCCAAGACAGGAGATGTCAGCGCATTTCACAAGCAAGACCTCCGCCAAGTCCCAGAGGCTTGGAGGATAAGGAGAGGCGATAATCACTGAGCTGGCCCATGGGGGACAGGTAGAGCATCACAAGCGAAGGCGTGGGGAGTGCTAATGTTCTCGGGAGATGACATCATGGGAAGAAAAGTATGGGGGTAGAAATGTTTAGGGAGCAGCATTGGGTGGATTTGAGCTAAAAGCAGGTGAAGGACCATCTTATGACTTCCTGAAAGGCTGGGCAGGTGATCTGTGAAAAATGGAACTATAATTCACGTGTCCCAAATTCACTCCCTTGAAGTATCCAGCTTGGTGGTTTTAGCATATCCGCAGGCTTGGGCAGCCAGCACGCCTGCGTCTGTCGGAGCATACTCATCATTCTCCATAGAAACCCTGTACCTGTGCGCAGCCAGCTCACTCGCGCTCGCGTTCCCGTAGCCCCTGGAAACTGCCAATCTGCTTCCTGTCTCTATAGGTTGGGCAGATGAATTTGTGCATAATGAAGCAAGGAGTGGTTAGCTACTAATTTTTAAAGCTGAGGTAAAGTTTGCACACACTGAAATGCATTGATCTTAAGCATATAATTCAACGAGGTTCGACAAAAGTACACCCACTAAGCTACTAATTCGCCAGTCCTAAAATGGCATGTCTCCATCACCCCCAGAAAGTTCTCTTGTGCCTCTGCCCTATGCGCAACCATGAGTCAGATTTTTGTCATCATCGATCATTTTTGTTTTCTTAAACTTCACAAATGGAAGCACACCTCATGTACTCTTGTGTCTCTCACTCAAGATAACATTTGGGGCGCATTTAGGTGTGTCAATAGCTCAGTCCTTTCTCACTGCTGGAGATTATGGACCGACCATGTTTCATGAATTTTCCCATTGAAGGACATTTGAGTTGTTTCCAGTATAGGGAAATTCCAAACAGCCAGTTGAGAACTTTCTCGCAAGCATCTTTTTGTGGGGATGTCCTTTCACTTCCCTGGAATCAATACCAAGGAGTGGAATTGGTGGGCCAAGGTGATCCCCCAGGACAGAGTTGCAGTTGTGGAGAGGGGAAAACAGAAAAAGAGGTAAAGAGTAGCAGGAGGGGAGTAATGTCCTTTTGACTGAGAGTCAGAATGTACAGAGAACTGGCCAATGAATGAATATGCATGGGGACATGAGAAAATGTTTTAACAACCGATGACACACTTAGGTCCCAGTCTCACTGGTGGGTTGATAGAATTGCCTGTGGGTAAGTCCGAGAAAGGAATTTGTGGGAAAGAGCTAAGTTTGGGTTTTGAACATCAAGATGGACCACTGGCCCCTCAAGGCTGATCCCTAACCCCCTAGCAGAGTGTTGGTTGAATGACAGAATTGCTGAATATCATTTGATCCTGGAGAACGAAAGGGCATTGGGGAGAGAGGGTGGGCAGAGGCTGAAGCTCACACACCAGAAATTAGCCCACTTGCTGGACTGGTTGATTAGATTAGTTACTTGTGTAATGAGGTGGAGAATTTTATTCATCAGAAATTCTCCTCCAGAATTGCTCCCAAGAAAATCAGTCAGAACATGCCTCGTGATTCTCCCTCCCCTTAGCTCCCCAAGGAACCTCATGGAACTGCAGGACATGTTGATTCAAAGAGATGATTTATGGGCCCCAGAGAGACAAGAGAAGGTTATCGGATTATAATTTGGGACTGTGGGAGTTGTTGTTGGTGGTTTTCGTGATTACTCTGACAGGAAACGCTTATAGTCTTCTTCATTCCTTAGTTTCCTTACCTGTAAAATGGGAATGCCAATAATAACACCTGGCTCACTCTTCTTGTGGGTAGATTAGAAAAAAACCAGATGAGGTTATATGGAGAAGAGCTGGGGCAAGGGGAGTGGGGGGTGGGGGGTGGGGGGGGGGGAGAGCAGCAGTGGGGGGGCTTCAAAAATTTTGTGAGAAAAGTCCATTATCTTTTAGTTCCATTTTTCCACGAACCTTTTGAAGCCCCTTCATTAACAACAACACGTTTTGAAAAATACAACTATCGAAAGCTATTTGCCTACCAAGTAAAGAAACCACTTAGAAAGTTCTCAGCTTGTCCTACAAAGTTCTCTGTGCCCTGGATGGATGGCCCAAACTCCTTCTAGTGTATTCTAGTGTATACTCCCTTCACGTAGAATCCCCTGGGCATGGGCTATGGTTGGCACCAGTCTTCTTGCCCACAGCTGCACCTCTGGCAGCCTTTCCCCATGCCCATGTGGTCTGTGACATTCTTCCCACGGGCTGTCCCACACATGCACCCCTTTGGAGTGCCTGTCTTATGATGTCTTCTAGTCTGCGTCTGCATTCCAGTTTTCAGCAGAAGTCACATGTTCTTGAGACCGTACTGAAATCAGTGGCTCCAGCCAGTCCCTGGACCACCCCACAAATATTCTTTGCAAGGCCTTCCTCTGTGTCTGCAAATCCCTGGGGAGTGACAACCCTACTGGCACTTCTCACTCTAATGTGCTTTTCTCTCTGACTTTCTAACCTCTTGTGGTGCACCTTCTGTGGATCAGTGCCTAGCCAGTGCAGGGAAGTCTCGGTTTCCCTCTTCCTCGGTAAGTTCAGGGCCTCCTGTTCCACACACCTGCCCTTTCTCTCTCACCCTCGTCTCAGTTTTTCAGGTCCGATAATCTTGATGAAAAGATTCACAAAGGACAGAGAAAGCGCTATCTTGAATCTGGAAGGATAGAGTGAGACAGGCAGGAGTGACAGGGTGGGGAAGGGTCTTCAAAACAGAGCCTGCATGTTCCCAGGGGATGTCCTGCGTCTACCCCCCACCTCCACCTGCCTCTCCAGCAGAACATTCCTTTTCTCTAACCAGGAAGCCGTGGTGAGAGAAAAGCTTTCTTTCCAAGACCTTTATTAGCCTCCCCGCCCCCCCCCCCCCGTCCCCCCGGGCCTTCTGAGGATCCTGGATGAGTCCCCCTAGTGCTGCTGGTCTTCACTCGGGCTGCAGCTGAGAGCCTGCTCTCAGGAACTAGACCTGAAATTGTTACTCACGGGTTCCCCCCCTAAGCACTTCCGAGCCCATTTTATTTTCTCTTCCTCTCAGCTGGTGAGGGTGGCAGGCTATGGGCCTCTGCCATAGTGCCCGCCACACAGACGTGTAAAGGAGGAGGCATTGGTAGGTGATGTCTGCTAGAGAATTAGAGGACAAAGTTGTTGGACGCATCTAGTCAGGCTGACTCGGTTTATGGTGGCATGAAGCACCGCCCTCCTCGGTCCTGCATCCTCCTCACAATCGTTCTTATGTTTGAGCCCATTGGGGCAGCCCCTGTGTCCATCCATCATGTTGAAGGTCTTCCTCTGTTTGCGCTTCCTCTGGCCTTTGCCAAGCCTGATGTCCTTTTCCAGGGACTTGACTCTCTTGATAAGCCCAGCCATGGCAGTGTCAGTTGGCTTCTGTGACTTCTGTGAAAGTTGGCTGCTGAATAAGGAAGACAGAAGAATAATTGATTCATCTGAATGACAGGGCTGGGGAAGACTATTGGACAGCCAAAGAGCAAACAGATCTTTCTTGGAAGAAGTACAGCCAGAATGCTCCTTAGAGGCCAAGCCAGAGAGACTTCTTCTCATTCGTTTTGGAGGACAAAAGAGGGAGGTTTATAAAAGCTGCCACTTAGGCGTCATAATATCAAACCATGTACGTCTTTCAACTTAAACATTCCTTGGCCACTTTGCCACAAGAGTGTCTCACCTCTGCCATTTGACCTACCTCGCTGTGTCTTTTCTCCCCCTCCCCTCTCACCTCTCCCCTCTCCTTTCTCAATCTCAGGTTCCTTCAGCCAATTCTGTGTTTCTCTGCCTCCAAACTTCAGCATTGGGACTTCACCTTCATCCGTGGAGTCATTTATCAAGATTTTGCCCTAACCTAAAGGAAGATAATTTGAAAAGGTGTGTATTCTGGTGCCAGCCTTTAGTTTGTTTTTCTCTCTTACATTGATTAAACATATTTATGATTTTGTCTCAGAGCCCCTGATGAATTATATGCTCCTTCAGGCTAGAGTTTGTTTCTCATTCTTTTTTCCCCTTCCTTAATTAAAAAAAAAATCAAATCCCCCAGAGTTTTAACTCAGTGTCTTGTTTTATTATAAGCCCTGGCGGTAGAATAAATGAATGAATGTGCAAACACCAGCATGCTCCATGTAAAGAAAGTGGAGCAGAAGGAACTTTAGGACCAGATTTCCAGGGTGGACTATTGATGTGATTCAGTCACCAGCAGATGTGATTGATCGGGGGCCAGAGAGAAGCGCTCTGCCACTGACCCTGACCCTGACCCTGACCCTGACCCTGATGAGCAGGCAGCCGCCGGGGCCAGGGTCAGTGCCGGCTTTGTGATGGTCCTCTGCCCTGGGAAGCGCGTGGCTGCATGGTTCTTCACAGAGGTGCTGCTGACCTCCAGCTGAATGGTAACAATTTATGACCATTAGCGAGGAGAGCTGGCCCTGCTCCTTCACCCCCATGGGATTTGTCCTCTGCACCACAGTTGTAAGCCTTCAGCTCCGGTTTCTGTCAATGAAACCAGCGTCGTCACAAAAACCCTGATGCCCACTGATTGGAAACACGAAATGAGCAGTTTAGTCTAAAGATGCTGTCATCCACCTGATTAAAAAAAATGGGGCAACAGAAAGAAGACTCTAGCTAGCTAAGCATTCCCAAAAGAGACCATACAACAAAGACCGCCACCCCTTTGAAATGGTGGCCTCATGTTGTGGTTCTGCAGATCCGGAAAGTAAGAGCAACGTGAATGGCCTAGGAGCTGTGTCCTTCACTAGTGAGCTCCTTCCAGAGATGCACCGTCTCACTGCCTCTTCACAGGAAGCCTGTGAAAGAAGAATCAGTCCTAGTCCCATTCTACAGATCAGACAAATGAGACCCACCCGGGCCACTTGCTCCAATGCCGAGTGCCTAAAAGGGTCATAGTGGAACGGGAAATCTGCCTGCCAACTGCACATCTTGTATGCTGTCCACTGCACCAGGCTGCTTTGCCTAGTACGGTAACTACGTATTCAGCTCTGCCCATACATACTTCAGAATCCTGGTGGATTGAGTTAGTTTATTGTGCCAACCTGGCCGATAAACACAGCGGGGTTAATTGAAGGGCGAAGAGATAAATGGCTCAGTAAGCCTTGCCTTTATAGTTCTCCGGTCTCTTTGCTTTGTGATGGTCGGACCAGGGTACAGCTGTCTTAGCCAGTTCCTTGCTTCAGCTGGCAAGGCTCACTTCTTGCAAGACATCCCCGAGGAGAAGCCATATGGACCTACCCCGATGCAGCCCTGGGTGCTGGAGCAGCCTTGTGGAGACCCCTGGCAGTACTGAGATGCTTACACATTCACTGACTCAGCTTTCCTTCTGCAGTCGGCATCATAGTGTGTGTTTTGTGAGATGGAGGAGGATTTTGTGGATTGGTGTTGGACATATGGGTTAATGTTGGACTTGTGAGCCTGGGCAGTACTGGGTTGGGTTGTTTTCTTGATGTGCACTTAACCTTTATAGAAAACGCTCTCTTATACATGAGTTTATGTGGATTTGTTTCTCTAAAGTACCCAGACTAACACACCTGGGATATAAAATTCTGAAATGCTTGTACCACCTGGAAGAACAACAACAAAAATGTGTGAAACCATTAGGCTAATGAGTAAGACAGTAAGGTTAATGACCAAAGATAAAGTTCTGTTCATAAGAGGAATGCACTTAATAAATCATCTTTGCACTTCCGTATCTGTTCTGACCAATTACTGGGAGTCAGTAATTGTAGAGTGTAAGGAGATAGTCCACAATAGACACCCACCACGTGTCAGAAGTTGAAAGAGAAGAAAGTTTTTCTCTTCTAGTTCTAAGCATTTCTCTGGCTCACATTGATATAATGGTAGGCATAGACCCTACGTATTAGAGTCTGATTATCATGGGCGAAGGATCCCTGGTGGCACTGTGGGTTAGGCACTGGACAAGGGTTAGGCATAGGCAAGATTGGAGGTTCAACCCACCTGCCATTCCTCAGGAGAAAGAGGAGGCTGTCTGCCCCTGTGAAGATTTAGTCTTGGAAAATTTATAAAGGGTCATGGGTCCGGACTGACTCAATGACAGTGAGGTTTAGTCTGGGTTCAGCATAGCTCAGTGTCTGCAATTCCAGGAAAATAAGTTAGCTTTTCTATGCTCTTCATTTCTTGTGTTTGTCTATCTATCTATCTATCTATCTATCTATCTATCTATCTATCTATCTATCTATCATCACTAGCAATCTGGTTTTGTCTCTCTAGAGAACCCTTCCTATCACAGTCAGGCACTCTCTGGGAGAGAGATGAGGCTGTCTGCTCCCATAAAGATTTGCAGTCTCACGAACCATATGGAGCAGTGCTACTCTGTCCTATATGTTGGTATGAGTCAGAATCCATAAGACAGTCATGGGATTTGTTTGTTTATTCTCTTTTCCTTTAAGTTTTCGGTTCCTTTGCCTCATCTGCAAAATGGGAACATGTCAGGATTCTGTGGTTGCAAGCAAGCCGAAACAATTCACTCATACCAGTAAGTGTGATCGATTGAAATGATCTTACTTCCCTCTCAGATCAACGGAAAGATGAGCACTCAGGGCTAGCAAAGAATAGAAACTGGGCACCTCCATGCATCGGGGCAGTGGGAGAAACAGACAATCTTCATCAGCACACCAACATCGGAACGACTCGGCCCTACCCACTTCCCTCCTGGTGTCCCTTGGGTCACCCTGGTGAGGAGCGAGGGTAGGGGGTGTTGATTGACAGCCCTTCCAGGGTCACATGAAATGAGGCCAGTATAGTTACTCAAAGAAAACAGGGATGCTGTTTTGGGGGAAAGGAGGAAGGCAAAGCAGAGATTTGTGAGAGGAATAAAAATTCCCATCTCCTAGGGCTAGTTCTAGGATTAAAAGATGCAATAAATTTACATATTAGCATGATGTCTGACACACAGTAGGCGCTTGATAAATATTGGCTATTATTCTTGCTTTTGCTATTAGATAGAACAGACCTGACTTGACAAGGGCTATAATAACCAAGGAGAAAAATAAGTCAACAGAGAAAAGGATCTCACAGGTGGATGGCTCAGCAGGTCAAGTAGGAACTTTCTCTTCCCCCCTGAAACCGTGACCAGCCCTGAAGTGCCGTGAAATCGAGTGTGAAAGCCTTGAAGTATTTGGACATTCTTGTTTGCATAAAGAGTGCCAAGACTCCCAAATGCGCAGGCAGCAGTACACCGAGGGAAACCAGGCTACTTCACGGGCTCTGCAGAATAACAGACATCGAGATGCATCTGGATAGAAAGCAAATGGCAATCAAGGTGAAGTAGAAATGATTCATTTTCAGGAAAATTTCATTTTAACAATTGTAGAAATGGAAAGAATATTTTATAATTATTATGATGGAATCATTTTTAAATCACAGTAAAATGGTTTTTCACTCATTCCTCCGTAATGTGAATAAAATGTATTGGCAATTAACAATTATCCTCTGCTATTCCTGCACACCACACTAACTGCAATGAACATTAATATTTATGTGTTACCTAGGCTGTTACTGACTGGGCCAGACCTGGTCCCCACATCCTCACCCCTCTGTTCCTAGAGACATAAATGGGAGCTGCAAGTGAGTATCTGAAGACACATTTTCAACTGCTGTAGTTTGTCATTCTTATAGTTTATACCCTGAAAGCTTCATAACCGTGGCAAATCAGCCCTCGCTCTGGGAATGGCCTTAAACAAGGTGGAAGCCATAAACCTATAGGCAGCGCCAAATGTAGCCGAACAATCACTCACCTTAATGGTTCAAACGTGGCTCTATTATTTCTAAAATCACAAAGTAGTCAAATTATAACGTTGAACAAAACAATGACTGTCCAACTCCCTTTTTTTTCTCCACCTACTTACCTTCCTTCCTAGCGACCTACCTGCCTACCTATCTACCTACTTACTTTGCCAATCAGGTAGATGCAGCGTTAGACCTTTGCTTTGGCATTCCTTGGGGGTGATACTGGAGAATGTAGACGACTTTTGGTTCTCAAAATTGCATCTGAAAGATGATGTTTCTCTAGACTCCTTGTATAAAAGAGAAAATGTAGCCCTGCTTCACATCCCCCTCCACAAAATATCCTCTCCTGTTACTGACAGACGTGTCTTATAGAGAGTAGGTAATGTCTGCCATGTTTAAAACAACCCCAGACTTCACAAACATATTTGCACCCATTCTTCCCCCCAAAATAATGAAAATCAAGTGGACTTTACCAACCTCTGGTTTTGACCCCACCCTTAAATGATTACTATGAGTAAGGATTCACCTTTCATTTCTTTATTTTTTAAAGCATGACTAATTTGAAATGCTTTCTATTGGTGATATTGTTCCCCCCTCCCCCCAAAAAAATTACTGCCAAGGAGTAAATTCTGACTCACATCGACCCTACGGGATGGGGAGCACCACCCCTGTGGGTTTCCAAGACTGCAACTCTTAATTGGAGTCGAAAATCTCATCTTTTCCCCTCAGAGTGGCTGCTGGTTTTGAACTGCTAGACTTGAAGTTAGCAGCCCAAGGTGTAACCCACTAGCCCCACAGGGCTCCTTACAGGCTCATTGGAAATGCCATTTCCTGTTTTGTTTTGTTTTGAATCTCTCATATGTTCCTTTAATCTCTTCCCCCATCCTGCTGGCTCTCACTATCTTTGATAAGAGGTTGTTTATCTCTGTTCCTATAGCCCAGCAACTTTCACCCTCTGGAGTACACATTCCAATTGAGTTATCAAGTTAATCTTGACTCATAAAATTTCCATGTGATAATTTATAAGCTATTATTATTTTTTCTTGTCTTACACTGACTGATGCCTCCCTTCACTCACTTTTTGGTATCAAGGGTTTGGGAGGAAGGGAGGGTGGGGAAGGGAGGGAAAAATGAGGAGCTGATACCAAGGGCTCAACTAGAAAGCAAATGTTTTGCGAATCATGAGGGCAACAAATGTACAAATATGCTTAACACATGGATGGATGGATGGATTGTGATAAGAGTTGTATGAGCCCCCAATAAAATGATCAAAATACAAAAGAAAAGAAAAAAACTCCATGTGCTAGAATGGCACTTCCCCATGGGATTTTCTTGGCTGTAATCTTTAAGAAAGCAGATCATCAGCTCTTTCTCCCAGAGAGCTACTCTGAGCACTTAAACTGATGACTTTTAGATTGTCATCTGAGCGCTTAACCACTGTGCCACCAGGGCTCCATTCCTGCATGCATGATGCCCATCGATTTCCTTTTACAACCGGCACTGAGTCTGTTCTTTGGGTTTGTGCTGAGGCCGCATTTGACACGCATGCTCCACACAGAGAGCCTGTGTCTAGCGGAGCTGTTTTAGGAGGCGATTTTAACCTTGTGAAATGGCATGACTTCATGTCCCATTCTGCACTTTACCTCCGCACAGGAGCCCCTGTGACATGGTGGTTAGAAGTTCAAAACCACCAGTCACTCTGAGGGAGAAAGATAAGACTTTCTATTCCTCTAAGTCGTTTCCGTCTCAGAAACCTCCGGCAGCAGTTCCACCTGCCCTGTAGGGTTGCAGTGAAGCAGTACTGACTCCATAGCGCTGAGTTAGGGTTGAGTGTCTCCAAAAGTCAAGGTGAGCATTTCTGATGCTCCTAATTTGTTCTTCTCCAAAGATGTCTAAGGGGTCCCCTGGGTGGAGTTGAATGCTAATGCACTGAGTTTCTAACCAGAATGTTGGAGGTTTAAGTCTACGCAGAGACTCAGAGGAAAGGCCTGGCGATCTACTCCCCCAAACTCTGCCATTGAAACCCCACAGAGCACAGTTCTGCTCTGATGCAGAGGGACTCTCGAGGATTCAGAGGTGACTCCAGGGTGTAGTCATGTGGGTCAGGGCCTGCTGATGCTTGCCTGCCTTCCTCAGACTCCCAAATCCGCTGACAACTCACAGCCACCGACTCTCCTTAGGATTGTCAAGACCAAAAACCTTGAAAGGTGCAGAAAGTCCTTCCTCCCACAGTGACTGGTGGGTTAGAGGATCACCAGGCCTTTCCTCTCCAACCTTGGGTGAACTCCAACCTCCAACCTTTGAAAGGTTAGCAACCCAGTCCATTAGCATTCAGCCCCACCCAGGAACTCCGGCCATGGCCATCGGTGAAGAAGAATGGAATGGGAACTCAGAAAGACTTAGTTTATCCTTGGAGACTCTTGAGTTTAGAAGCCCAGCACCTAATCCACAGTGCTACCAGGAAAGTTCATGTTTGTGACAGATTTACATAGAAAAGGAAAAGTCCTCTGAGCAAAAAGAGCTTGGGAAGTGCCTGTCACCTGGTGGTCTTGTTAGGGGAGGTCCCACTGTACTGACGTCCAGCTCACCCTGGATCCGATGAGGGCACAGTGAGCAGGGCTGCTGTTCAGAGCCCTGTCCGTTTCTGTTGCGAAAACAGAATATATATATCCTTCAGTATAAGCTGAGATTTTCAGCATATTTTATGCGGTTTTTGTGGTAAAATTAGGTGCCCTGGCTGATACTCGAGTCGGATACATATATATATATATATATATATATATATATATATATATATATATATATATATATATATATATATATATATATATATATATATATCATCCGTTTTTAAAATGCATGGCAAATATTCCTCTCCCTCCAGGCAGGGTTTCCACTGAAGTTGGAACTGAAACGTTCTCCATCAATTGCAAGCTCTCAGCTGTCATTTTCTGCCTCCCTACGGGTCCCCATCATGTCCAGCCATTAAACCACTGAGCCGATTGCTGGCTTTGGAAGGCTGTTGTGCGGGGGCGGGAGGTGAACGTGGGGGGCTGTGCCTTTACGGGGGGGGGGGGTCGCTGGAGTGGGAGTTGATTGAGATGCAGCTGCCCTTCATTAGGGTAAGGACCCCAGAGGAAGGCGCCCTGCCAAAGGTGACTCCGGTGGAGGAGGAGCTGCCTCAGGATCCCAGGCAGAGTCACAAAGAGCCGCTGCTCCTGGACCTGGGCCTTCCCAGGCCCAGAAGGGGCGCTTGAGTTTCAAGGACTGGGGTTGCTTTCACAGACCCATAAAGTGGATCTTGGCCCAAACTTAATGGTTCTCATAAACTGGGTGTGGCCACATCATTCCAGGCAGGCCTGCAAAGAGTCCAGTGGTGTTAACTCTGGACCAGACAGGGCGCTGGGTCCTGCGGGGAGGAAACGACGTGGTCCCAGCTCTCGCACCACCATCAAGAGGATGCCCACTCACTCCGACAGTTCACGGAGGAAGGGGCTGTGATGACTAGTCACGGACACAAATATCCGTTGGCTTTCTCTTCTGCTCCTGGAAACGTGCCTACAGAGAGAGCAGGCGCCCAAAGCAAGCCTCTGTCCGCAAGGAGGGAAAACAGCGGGAGCCACACTGATGTCCTTTGTCTTTTCCAGCTTTTGCTCTGAGTCGTTTTACATTTCGAGAGGGAGTTGCAAGGGGAATGTGCCTGGCGGCCCCTCTGCCCAGCTTTTCTGTGTGAACGTCCTGCCACGGTTTGCTTTCCCATCCTTGCCCCACCAACGAAGGCATAGGATTATGGTTTTTTTTTTGGGGGGGGGTAATTTTTTTCCCCTGTGGAACCCACTGAATAGAAGTTAACCAACCCCAAACCAAACTCACTGCCATCAAGTTGATGCCAACATATAGGGACCCCGTCAGGACAGGGGAGAATGGCCCCTGTGAGTTTCCCACACTGGGAGACTTTACGGGAGTAGAAAGTCCCATCTTTCTGCAGCGGAACGACTGGTGGGATCGAACTGCTGACCTTGCGCGCATAGGAGCCGAACTCGTAACCAGTACGCCACCAGGGCCCCTTGGATATAAGTGGAAAACCCCCTAAATGCGTGATTCTCAAAAGGCAAGGACGCTCTCCTATCAAGTCATGAAACAAGCACCCAATCAGGAAATTCACATTCATGCAACACCCTGTTCTGCGCTCACCAAAAATTACAAAGTCCCCCTCGGCTCTAGTAACACGCTACATGCAGTTAGGCGTCCTCTCTTTTTCTATCCTTGTTTCTCCAGTCTGGAATTCCTCCTCTGCTTGTTCCTGTCTTCTATGACCTTGATATCTCCAAGTGACTAGATAGGCAGTGCTTTTGTAAACACCCTTTATCAGGGGGGTGCACTCAAGCCTCAAAGAGGAAGGCATTCCTTATATGCAAAGGCAGAGAAATTTTAAAAACCGGCTTGGACCCAATGAGAGGCATTGTTGTATTATGCTCAGGGGCTTCTGGGCCGGTTAGGGCAGTAGTGCTGCTTCAGCGGGCTGGTGGTGGGGTCAGACAGAAACATGTCTGCTAGGGGTGGGGGTGTCTTGTTCTAGGCCTCTCTTTCATCTGGGTAGTGAGGTGGGCTACCCAAACTGCTGACGCCATTCATATCAGGATGATAACATGCGCTAACTCGGATCAGGGCGAGGAAGGGGAAGCGGCCACCAGTCCTCTGGTTCTGCTGTGGCTGCCTGGCCATCAGGGCAAGGGTATCAGGTGGGCCCAAGGACACAGAGGAAGTGCCGGTTGAGCTGCTGCAGCCATGTTTGGAGCATTGGCTCCTGTCCCAAGGAGCCCTGGTAGTGTCGTGGTTATGCACTGGGCTGCTAACTGCTAGGTCAGCAGTTTGAAACCATCAGCCATTCCAAGAAAGAAAGATGAGGCTTTCTACCCCTGTGATGAGTGATGGTCTCAGAAACCCACCGAGGCAGTTCGACCCTCTCCTACAGGGCTGCTGTGAGTGGGAATCGACTTGATGGCAGTGAGTTTGGACCTGGGCGGTCAAACTGTTAAATGCTATCGCAAGATAACAATCCGATAAAGCCAGAATATGAGACCTGCACGTTTACAGTATGAATCGCTTTTCCATTTAACTGTGTATGTACATTTTGTTTCATGTCTTTGATTGCAACATCGTGTATCCCCCTTCCTCCATGTATTTCCCATTCTCTTTCTTTCTTTTTTCCTAACCTTTCTGAATTTTGTCCTTTGGTAAACCTGCCCCTTTGATCTCAAATGATTATTGTAAGATGAGAACAAGGCTGGAGTACCATTGTCTTAATAACCCCAAAAATGGCCCCAAATTTATTGAATCTGACCAAATTGTCATTAGGTAAACCACTCACCAATAATAAAGACAGCTGAACATAGTGTGTTGCTGTTAGGTGTCATTGTGACGGTTCCGACCCACCGCGGCCCTAAGCACAGTAGAAGGAAACGCCCCATCCTGTGCCAGCCTCACACTTGCTCCTAGCTTAGAGAAACCAAAACTATGTAATAGTCACATGCCAGAGAGCTGAGACATCGCACTGGACTGCTTATACTGACAGCTACGAAAAATGACATTGTAGAACACTGTTCTGGCTCACGGAATTCTGCAAAAGAGGTTCCAGAATGCATCCAATACAGATACCTATTGCTGGATTCCAGTAGCATCTTAATTACCAAGGGTCATGGGAATAGAGAGGAGTCGGAGACTTCCTTGGGCTCACCTCATAATAAGGAACGTTACTAGACTGAGGCCAGATAACCTGCCAGCTTCCTACCACTCTGATCTTCACAGCATTGTTAGATGCTGCCGAGCCCGTTGTGATTCGGCGCAACCGGATGGACATGAAACACTGCCCAGGGTCCTGTGCCCTCTTCCCGATCCTTGCTACGTTTGAGCCCATAGTTGCCACCACAGGGTCAACCATCATCTTGTTAAGGGTCTTTTCCCCTTAGGAGCATTTTCCATTTCTAAGAACGTTGTCAATTCCAGTCCTATTACCTGAACATTAAGCCCAGTTAGTCCATTCCCATTTCTTCTTTGCAATTAATGTGATCATATGACATATCACTAATGCCAACCAGGATGCTTATCCAAAATCGTATAAATGATCATATTTCTATATACATTTGCAAATATCAACATTTCAATCCTGTATACATTTTTTATTATTAAAAAAACCCTCTGTTGTAAGTTCCTGGATCAGTTTATGTGATGGTTTCATATCAAGTCCCGTAAGATTTCTTATCCAACCAAAGGAGTTCTTTGAGTTGATATAATTTGTTCATAAGGCCTTTTTCTCAGACAGTGATAACTGTGGATATAATCTACATGTGTGTGGCTATACAAATGCATAAAACCAAGTTCCCTGTCACTGAGTCAATGCTGACTCACAGCGACCCGCTGTGGGTCTCCGAGACTGTCATTGTATATGGGAGTAGAAAGCCCAGTTTTTCTCCAGCAGAGGTGCTGGTGGTTTCAAACTGCCAACCATGAGGATCACAGCCCAACTTGTAACCATTCCACCACCAGCACATCTAGATATATGTTATACACTATATTCATATGTACAGTATTAGATCCTATACTCAGTATATAAAAATAGCTATGAATCAGAATCCACTTGATGGCAATTTTGTTTTTGGTGCCACAAATGATTAAGTGCTCAACTACTAGCCTGAAGATTATCAGTTCAAACCCACACAGAGGCATGTGGGGAGACAGTCCTGGCAGTCTGCTTCCAACGGTCCCAGCCTTGGAAACTCTATGGAGCAGATCTATCCATGGTGACATATGGCACGACAGAAGGCAACGAAAACAGTACTGGCACATCGTGAACATAACACATCACGAGGAGATTGGCGTGATTCTCTGGATAATGATCCGCAAAAAGCACTTGCCTGCTCAAAAGTCGCTCAAGTAGCCTTTGGTGTGCTTTGGATTAATTTGAATAAAAATGAGTATATACAGTCATAAAAGTGCTTTAAGGGAATCAGTGTAATTTTGATTTGGGTACGTCAAAATTAATGTTCTTGCCCCTACACGGGACAATGTGCTTCACATGTGCTCTGTTCTCTACATGGGGCAGAAATACTTGCACGGCTCTATCGGTCCTTCGATGACAAGCTATGGAGGCACTGTGTTGTGTAGCTCGGAGGATTCCATCCACTGCTCTGCTCAATATGGGAGAACTTGGAGGTGGGGTCAGAGAGAAGGCAATATGTATATTTGAGTTTGAGATTCATAATTTGTATCTTAAAAGCAAAAGTATAGGAATATGTTTTTTAAAGTAATTTATTGAGGTCTAAAATAAAATTCGCCGATTTGGAGTGTAAACCTTTGTGGGTTTCGACGAAAGTAACAGTCCTATAACTGCCATCATAACCATGACAATGCCCGTGTCATGACACTTCCACCGCCTCCACCGTGTCCTTGCTATGGTTTTATAGTGAAGACTCTCCTATTCTGCAGCTCCTGGTCACCACCATCCTGCTTTCTACTGGAGAACTTTGTCTTTCTTAGAATTTTAAATAAACAGAACCATGCAGGGTCAATGCCTGCCTCTCCCTCAGGAGAATGCTTTTGAGACTCATATTGGTGTGCTGTCGCTTGGATATACCAATTTGTGTCATCACCAGCCCATGGGCATTTGGGTTCTTCCCAGCGTGGGGCGATTATGAACCAAGATGTTATGGACATGTGAGCTGTAGTGTTGCATAAACAGATGCTTTCCTCTCTCTAACAGAGTCGTGTTGTTAGGACTTTGGAGAAAGATGAGGCTTTGGGCTCCCACAAAGATTTACAGTCTAGGAAACCCATTGGGGGCAGTCCTGTAGGGTCGTTATGATTCAGTGGCAGGGGGTAGCAATGGTGATTGTAAGTACCAGGGGTGTGTGAACAGGGTGGAGAGATGGCATCTCATCTCTTCTGGGTTCACAAGTGGGGAGGAGAAGAATCTCCATCAAGATCAGCCCAAACCCTCCAACCAGTGTAACCAAACTGCCCTTCCCACAGCATTCTCCACTGTGGGTTAAGTAATCCATTGCAGTGGCCACACAGAATTCAGAGACAATACCCACACTTAGGGGTGTATTAGGGAAATTATGGGTTGTAGTTAAGGATCAGAATGCTCAGGAAATAGCAGTTCTCTGATCAAGAGTACCTCTTAGCTATTTCCAAAGGCACACCTCTCTCTGGTCTTCACCCCTTCAGCTGTGCAGTCCCTTGGACATTACAGCGTTCCTTTAGCACTGCTGATAAATGCCCAAAGGACAGTCCACTCCACCACAAACCTCACCTGAACTCACTCTGCGCTATCTCCTCCACTCAGCAAACCCAGCGTGCTCCTGATTAAGTTCCTGCAGCTATCCCTTATCTCTACAAGCAAGCCTCCTACTCCTAGACGCTCAGCTTTTTCACGATGAGCTGGGAAGCCCACCTCTTTGCTTTATCTCCTGTTCTGAGTTCTGCTGCGTCTGCTCCTGCCACTTGCTCCTTGTTTCACTGGTGTCACAGCTCTCTGTCTCCTGGATCAAAGAGGCCCCTGGCAGGAATCTTGTGCTGCAAATGATGTGCTCCACTCCCAGTGCTTCTTTCTTGATGACAAAGAGATGGTTCATTTTATACCTAGTAGGATGCCAAAACCAACCAATCTCCATACCATGGTCTCATACACCCTGTTTGCATGGTCCCACCCAGTCAGTTGGTGAGAGTGGCAAAGATCATGGCTAGAAGAGTCATATCGAGTATTCAGTGGCGCTCCAGAGGGGAATGGGGCAAGATGAGTGAGGTGGTTCTGAACAGGCTCCATGAGATGGCTAACTTCATTTTTACCCTAAGGGAAGTTGCACCATCTTCAGAAAAGGGTGGTCTACTTAGCACCAAAGGGAGGATCATAAAGAAAGATCTCTCAGGTCACCCTCCCCCCCCCCCCCCACTTGCTGACAGTGAGGACTTATAGCCCTTGCTGAAGAAGGTAAAGGATTGCAGACTTCAGCACGGATTATGACTCAATGTAAGGAAGACTCGAATCCTTACGACTGGACCAAGAGGTGACATCATGATCAGTGGAGAAAGGGTTGACGTGGTCTAGGATTTTGTCTTCCTTGGGTCCACAATCAACGCTCATGGAAGCAGCAGTCAAGAGATCAAAAGACACATTGCATTGGGTAGATTTGCTGCACAAGTTCTTCTTAGAGTGTTGAAAAGCAAAGATGTTACTTTGAGGACCAAGGTGTGCCTCACCCAAGCCATGGTGTTTTCCATTGCCTCATACATGTGAGAGCTGGATATCGGACAAGGACGACTAAAGACCTGATGCATGTGAACTGTGGTGCTGGACAAGGGTATTGCACACACACATCTAAAAGCACACACACATCTAAAAGCACACACACATCTGCCTTGGAGGAGGTATGGCCAGAGTGCTTCTTAGAGACAAGGATGGCAAGACTCCATCTTAGATATTTTGGACATGTTGCCAGGAGATACCGGTCCCTGGAGTAGGACATTATGCTTGGTAAAGGGGATGGGGGGGGGGGTGTGAGTAACAAACAAGAGGAAGGCCCTCAGTGAGATGGACGGACACAGTGGCTGCAACAATGAGCTCAGGTAGAACAATTGTGAGGATGGCTCAGGGCTGGGCAGTGTTCTGTTCTGTTGGGCACAGGGTCGCTATGGGTCAGAACAGACTCGATGGCACCTTACAGCAACAACAACAACAACATTAGGTCACCTACCTAGTTGTACTTGCTTCCCTCCATTACAGACTCATCCTTGCCTAGAATATTCGCTTTTCTACTCCTCCCTGGTCCATAGCCCACATTTCAGAACAGGCTCACTTCACAGTCTCAGAAGTATATTCTAGAAACCCCCTCCTTTGGGGTAAAGCCTCAGACCTGCTACCTGTGGGAAAGAGACAGCAGATATTTTCACTGTTTTATATTCAGTTCTGTCTTGGTGACCTCTATTAATTTTGGTATCCCATTTACCTCTAGTGAGATACTCTTTTCTTTTAAAAAAATAGTTTTACTGACATATAATTTGCATATCATACAATGCAATAGTTTGATTATAGGAGGGAGATTTGTGAAGTCATCACCCAAATAAATTTCAGAACATTTTCTTCTTTCTTATACCCATCATTGTTAACTCTATATTTTCCCACAACTCCCCCTGCCATGCTTCTAAGTGAAAATTAATCCAGTTACTGTCTCTATAGATTTACCTACTTTAGATTTGATGGAAAGGAAGTCTTTCAAAGCAAAAACAAAAATTGAGCAAACAAACAAAAAAACTCTCAACAATAATGACACAAATTAAACAGAAAATTACAATAGAAAAGTAAGCCGAAAAATAATAAAGACTGAAACAACTTTAAAATGGGTCAAAAAGGAGATCGGATGATAAGGTGTGACATTTGAACCCAACCACATTTGCCATAATCAAATTTACAATGCTTTTTGTCTGACAGCAAGAGTATTCATATCCCTGGACTATAGTCAGAGGGATTCACCGGAAGCTTATTCCCTCCTCTGGAATTGGATTTTATTATTTATAATCCTTGGATCACACAGGCTAGTGTGTTCCTTCCATGTGGACTTCAGTTGACACCCCATTTAGATGGCTGTTTATTTGAAGATAAGCCTCTAAGACCCCAGACACTATTTTTTTCTGCTAGCAGGGCACCATCTGATTGCTACACCACACTTTGGTCTAGCACCCACATCTTCTGTAATCGCTTCATGATGGCGAGTATCAAGGAGGCCTATGTGTAAGAACTAATTGTTCGCAGGTCAGGGCTATAATTAAGTGCAAGCCCCAAGTCTGTTCATATATCTATGGCTCGTATATGTCTCTGATTCTTTTTTGAGACATAATTAAAATTTTATAATAGAGGGCAGTATAAATCCTTCCCATGGGGCATAAGGTAATTCTATTGCTAGTATCGTTAATTCAGCCAATGGGATAAAATTTAAGAATGTTGAGAAAAAGAAATTAAACACATAGAGGTCAACTTTGCTGGCCAGAAGACATGACTTGTTGATGTGCACAGATTAAAACTTAAATGACTGGGCACTATTACCCAAGCAACGGGGGGTGGGAATATATTGGGCAGAACTTCCAACAACATTCACTCAAAAGCAGAACCGTGCCGGCCAGGCTGTCTTGCTATCGAATGAAAGCAAACAGAGCACAACGTAGTGAATATTTGAGAGAGACTGTTTTCTTGATTCCTGTTTGGAGGTTCTAACGGGAGCACAGCTACGCATCTACCCTTGACTGAAGGACGGTCCACCTTCTATCTGGGAAAGTCGTCCTTTTCAACGGTGCGTGGCTTGGCGAGGGATGCACCTAGAGCGGTGAGGGAGGAAGGTGAGACCCGCCTCCTCAGCCAGATCAGCTGCATCAACCCTGGGGATCAGTGGGCTGAGATGTTGCCGCAGGGATGCCCTCACATCTGATTCTGCTTTCTTAATGGGTCTAATACCTTGTTGGGTGATCTAGCAAACTCTTAATGAGCTGGGTGACATGTTGAAGATGCATTGTGTGATCTATGATTTTCTGTTTCTCAAGAAGCTACCAGAAAGTAGCTGCTGTTCATCCTGTGGGGAGAAACGCATGAAGAAGAATGGCAACTCTTCCCCAGTGTCTTTCCCATGCATCTCCCAAGTAGGGAGGGTAAACAGGATGTTTTGTTTCTATGACCCAGACTCTTCCTGTAGATTCCTGCCGTCTATCCTATGATTGGGGAAAGGGGTAGCAGAGTGTGGGTATAGGGACAGACCATTGGAGAGGAGAGAAGCAGGGCAAGTAAGAGGAACAACTCTAAGAACACTGGCTGTCTGAGTACATTAGATCTCGTTCCTAGAGTCGTTACGTGCTCCGGGAGGTGCTGGGGCTCATAAACAGGAAAAGGTTGCTGAGGGGCCAGTGGGCAAGCGTCCTGGAGCCCTGGCCAGCCAGATGGCCCGGCCAGCCCATGGGCACAGGAGAACTCTCCAGGAAGTCCACCGCACCATGTGAGTCGCATCCTTGCTCTCTCTCTCTCCTGTTGGTATCTGCCTACTACACTTCAGGCTCCACTCAGTAATCTCCTAGTTGCACAGCGGAATGTGCCCAGGCAGAGCTCCCGGTGCAGTGGCACAGGGCCCCGCACTCAAAAGAGCCTGGGCTTGGCTCAATGCTCGGATGTCGCCATCTTGAAACGCCAATCATTTCATTTGGGGGGCTGTGCTTTGTTAATGACGTCTGATGTACAATGGAGCACGGGCGTGTGACCACAGGCGCACACTGTCAGTGGATACGGGATGGAGAAGATGCCTGCGTGCACCTGGTCCGATCCCAGTGCTTGCAGTGCCCACGGGGACAGGATTCCAGCAGACCCACAATGCCTCGGAGTTCAAGTACAAGATGAGAGCGTAACATCTGCGACTGAGTAGGTGGGGGCGTCGGTATCCCAGAGAAAGCATGTTTTCTGTTCAAACCGGAACCCGCCTCCCACGCTGAAAGAAGGAAACAGCATTTTAAGAAACATGAGTGACCAAGGAGCGCCAGCATTTCCCTTCGTGCTCCGAGTTCTTCTCTGTGTGAGCCAAGCGCCTCTGCAGAGTATGTGGCCTCGCAAGCCTGCGGGAGAGGGGGCGACTCGGTAGTTTTGCCTTCAGCTCTTTGGTGCTACCAGCCGCGCGCACAGGGTGCCAGCAGAATGAGGGCGCATCACGCAGGAATGGCGCCAAAAGAGTGGAGGTGGTTTTGTGCAGCGCTTCCACAATTCTGGGAAGAGCAGAGTTCATAGGCATAGCTCAGTTACGCAATCCAAACTATGATTTCACTGATTCCACGTACAAGTTCAATGCTCTTATATTTGCACGTAAAACTGGCCTGGCACACGATAAAGACAAAATGTAGGCTAATAATTTGAATTGTTGATGTGCTTCCCTAACGACATTAAGTAGCAAATAAAGGAACGTCATGGTACATTGAGAGAGGGAGACTTTGGACAAAGGTCTCTAGCAGCATGCGCATTTTGCACAGGGGCTGCAACTTGTGCAGCCAGCCCTGGCCTCGAGGCTCCCCCGAAGCCCTCAATGGAGCTGAGAGGCACAGGAAAACTGATATTTGGGGGGCCAGACTGGTATGGCACTTTGAACTGGGTCAATGGGGAGCAGACCCAGATCTCAGTGGTCAGGGCAAGCCTCCTGACCAAAAGAAAGGTCAGAACAGAACTGCTCCGAGTGTCCTGGGCTCTCATCTTTACGGAGCAGGAAGCCTTGCTCTTACACAGCGTTGGGTGCAGTGGTTCAAACCTACCGGCTGTTTTGGGGAGAAAAGTGTGGCAATGTGCTCCCCTATCTACAGATCACAGCCTGGAGGCCCAAGGGAGAAGTTCCACCCCATCAGAGTTGACTTGGTAGCCATGGCTTTTGTGTTTTCATTTGTCCAGGGAGCATCTTTAAGGGAGCAGATCTCCAGGTCTCCCCCCTGACCCCCAGGACTTTCAGGGAGCAGCCCAGCACATAATAACCAAGCTCTTTCTTTTCTTAAAAGTCACTTTATTGGGGGCTCGCACAACTCTTATCACATCCATCCAGCCATCCATTGTATAAGGCACATTTGTACATTCGTTACCCTCATCATTCTCAAAATATTTGTTCTCCATGTAAGCCCCTGGCATCAGCTCATTTCCCCTCCTCCCTCCCCGTTCCCCCCTCCCTCGTGAACCCTTGATAATTTATAAATTATTATTTTGTCATATCTTACACTGTCTGACGGCTCCCTTCACCCACTTTTGTGTTGTCCGTCCCCCAGGGAGGAGGTTATATGTAGATCCTTGGTATCGAAGGCTCTTACTTAGGAGAACAGGGAGCCATTCTCATGGATTTCTCCAAGAAGGGAGGGGATTATAGTGAGTTTGGTAAAAGAGAGGAATTAGGGATTCTGTTAGTCTCCATGAGAAACCAAATAATGAGTGAGTTTTACAGATCATTTATCTGTAAATGTGCTATGGTGAGAGTGAAGAGATAGCTTTGGAATCAATGGCTAGTTTGTTTAATTGCTCGATGAATACCACTTTTTTGTGTGTGTGACCCCCCAAAAAAATGACAATGGAGATGCAAAGCAGCTTCGCCAGGGCTGGAATTGGTACCTGTATGTCACCCAGGATTTCAAAGAAAGCTTCTGGCAGTATGTCCTGCCACTCTTTCTCTCCATTCCTGGTCTTGGCTTTGCTTTGAGATCATGACTTTCTGAACTGGAAGGTTCCTGGGGCTTTACTGCTGCTCTCCCACGCTGCTCTCCCATGTCTGTCTTATGTGTGCGTGGCTCTGCGTGAGCCCAGCTGTGATTCCCATCACCTGCCCGCCTGCCTCCCGCAAGGCTCCTTCCCTTCCTCCTTCCTTTTTCTCTCTTTCCTTCATTTTTCTCCCTCTTACACTTTCTTTGTACAGGACTAGGGTCTGCGCCATCCACCAGGTGCAGCCAATGAGGCCCTGCTGTAGGGACTGGTGTTCCCAGGTAGATGGAGAAGCATGGCTTCGTTTGTTACCTTCATTTCTCAACCGAGGCTCACTGTCAGCCCCCAGTTGCCTCTATCCTCAGGATCCCAGACTCTGTTTCTTGCATTAACCCCTGCTCAGGAGTGACTGCTGAGCTGACATCTGACAGCTTCCAACTCCAGTTGTTACATCGTGAGCATTGTTTTGACACTAAGCCCTCATCTGCGTGAGTCTCCCAGACTGGCTCATTATTATTTGAGTTTCACCTATTTCTGCACTTAATGTGATGGTCTAGTTGTCAGAAGACCCCAAACAAACAATGAAATCAATATTGATGAGGGGGTTCTGAGTGGAGTCCCAAAGCCCATCTGTAAACAATGGGCCATCCCTCACAGAAGGGTCACAAGGCAGGGGTGCATCAACCAGAGTGCAGTATAGCACTGATGAAACACTCACCATCCCTCTAGTTCTTTAATGCTTCTTGCCTGGCCCCCTCCCCTGCACTAAGATGACCCCAGGTCTACCTTACAAATCAGCTAGACCAGAGCATGTACACTGGTATAGATAACAGCTCGCCACACAAAGAATCCAGGAAGAGTAATGGGAGTAGCGATGCCATGAGGGTGGGGGAAGGTGGGGGGAGTAGGGGGAGAAATGGGGAACTGATTGCAATGATCAATGCATATCCCCTCACCCCACCCCTACCCAGGGGGACAAACAACAGAAACATAGGTGAAGGTAGACAGCAGACAGTGTAAGGTATGAAAAGAATAATAATTTATAATTTATCAAGGGGTCACAAGGGTGGGACAGGGAGGGAAAAAAGAGGAGCTGGTACCAACGGTTCAAGTAGAAAGAAAATGTTTTGAAAATGATGATGGCAACATATATACAAATGTGTTTGATACAAGTGATATATGGATTGTTATAGGGGCTGTAAGTACCCCAAATAAAATGATTTATTAAAAAGAAAAGGAGTACGTTTCAAATCTCTTTCTAACAACACCCTGCTGGTGGTAATGGTCGTGAGAACTGTGGGAAGGAACCCGTCGTCTTTTTGGCTTCCTAGTCTCGGTCTCCTGGGTCAAACTACTGAGTGAGCTTTCGTTGCTGCAGGGATTGCCTTTCTCACCTCAGGAAGACCTGCACCAAGCCTTACAGCAATGCTATAGGACCAGGGAGAACTGCTGCCTAGTGCTTCCAAGGCTGTAAATCTTTAGAGAAGCATCCAGCCTCATTTTTCTCCTGCCTAGCCCCTGGTGGGTTGGAACTACTGACCTTGCAGTTAGTAATCCAATTCACAGCCCGTTATACCACCAGGGATCCTCAAGTATTCACAGATGGGTGTTCATTGGCTTGCTCACGTTCTTTTTTTGGTTTGAGATGAACTTGTTTGTCACTAAAGACTCCCAAATCCATTTCAATTTTACTCCCCCTGACCCCACTTTTTTTTTTACAGCCATGCAAATCACTATTTAGGTTTGAGGGATAAGGAATTTAGAGATTTAAAAAAAAAAAGAAAGAAAGCTACTGTGTACATATTATACAGCCCCAGAAATAAAATCAACAACGCAATCCTGGTAAGCCTTCCCTTTTGTTGTTTCCGCCTCCCCTGGCCCCTGGCCTCCTTGTGGTCATCAAAGTCTTGCCTATTTGTGTATAAGCCGGGTCTCTTGTTTGGTTTTCCTTATAACAATGGCAATATTAAATACGTATCTTTGTAAGATTGACTGAGTTTGCTAAGCACAATGTCCTTCAGTTTTGTCCATGTCTTGCATTGTTTAAGAGAGTTACCACTGTTTTTTATTGATGCATTAAATACAGTATGAGTGTACCAGAGCTTGTTTATCCACTCCTCTATAGATAGGGTTTTTGGTTGTTTCCATATTTTTGCTATTGTGGAAATTGCTGTCATAGTGGCTGTTCATGTTATAACTTCTTCAGAGCATATACCAAGTAGAGAGCTTGCTGGGTCATAAGGTACTTGGATCTGCATTTGTTCAAGTCCCATGCTTATACAACCCTACAGTCCCGCCAGCCATGTGAGACATTCCTATCTCTCCGTAGCCTTTCCAGCATTTGTTACTTCCTGCTTTATTGCATGCTGCCCAAAGTGTCGTGATAGCTCATTGTTTCAATTTGTTTTTCTCTTATTGCGGATGATCTCCAACATTTCATCCTAGGACAATTGGTCGCTTGTATGTCATCTTTAGTAAGTTGTCTAGTCATGTCTTGTGTCCATTTTTTGGTTGAATTATTTGTATTTTTCTTGTGAAGATGTTGTAGTTTTCTGTAGATTTTAGAGATTAGCCCTTAAACTGATGTATTATTAATGAGCAGTTTTCCCTAATCATCTGTGGATTCTCTGATGGTTCTTCTGATAAAGTCCTTTGTTGTGCATAAAAGTTGTGTTTTTAGTAGACGCCAGTTCTTTATTTTGTCTTCTATCGTGTGGATAGTTTTCATTATGTTCAGTAGTGTGTTTATTCTTTGCATTAGGGTCCTTATGTTTGTCTTTATTCTTTCATTGATAGTTTTAATAATTCGTGATTTATATTTAGGTCTTTGATCCATCTTGAGTTTGTTTGTGTACATAGTACAAGGTGCAGGTCTTGTTCATTCTTTTAAACATGAAGATCCAGTTTTTCCAGCACTATCTGTTGAAGAGCTCTCTCTTGACTATTTAATGTGTTTTAGTTTGTTATCAAAAATTAGGTGTCTGTAGGTACTTGGTTGTGTTTTAGGGGTTTCAGTTCTGGTGCATTAGTCTTCGTATCTATCGCTGCACCAGTACCAGGCTGTTTTATTACCATCATTATATAGCAGGTTTTAAGGCAGCAGTTCTCAACCTGTGGGTTACGACTCCTTTGGGGGTCAAACGACCCTTTCACAGGGGTTGCCCGATTCATAACAGTAGCAAAATGACAGTTATGAAGTAGCAACAAAAATAATTTTATGGTTGAGGGGTCACTACACATGAGGAACTGTATTAAAGGGTTGCAGCATTAGGAAGGTTGAGAACCACTGTTTTACGGTCTAGGAATGAAAGGCCTCATACTTTGTTTTAATTTTTTAAATAGCATTTTATTTATCCTAGTTTTCTTTCCTTCCATATAAAATTGGTGATTAGTTTTTCCATTTCTTTGTGGTGGGATTTGGATCAGAATTACATTGAATTTGCTAAGTAATTTCAGAAATATTGACATCTTTACAATATTTTGTCTGCCTATCCAGGAACATGCTAACTTGTTCTCTTTGTGTAAATTCTTTCAGGTTTATTTTTTTTTAATCATTTTATTGGGGGGCTCATACAATTCTTATCAGAATACATACATCAGTTTTATAAAGCACATTTGTACATTCATTGCCCTCATCATTCTCAAAACATTTGCTCTCCACTTAAGCCCTTAGCATCAGGTCCTCATTTTACCCCCTTCCTCCCTGCTTCCCCCTCCCTCATGAACCCTTGATAATTTATAAAATATTTTGTCATATCTTACACTGTCCGACATCTTTCAGGTTTTTGAAAGAGTATTTTGTAGAATTCTTTTAGTTTTTTTATGAGATTTCTTCCTAAATATTTTATCTTCTATGTAGTTTTTGTAAATGGGTATTTTTCTTTTTCTTCTCAAAGTGATCCACAGTTTAGTATGGTCCATACAGTCCAGTATGTTCATATAGTCAATGAAACGCAAGCAACCATCTTGCTGGTATTCTCTGATTTTAGCCAAGATCCATCTGACATCAGTAATACTATCCTTTATTCCACGTCCTCTTCCAAATCCAGCTTGAACGTCTAGCAGTTCCTTCTCAATTACTGCTGCAACCATTGTTGGATGATTTTAAGCAAAATTTTACTTGTGTGTGCTATCAATGATGGCTTATTCTATAGTTTGAGCATTCTGTTGGGTCACCTTTCTTTGGAATGGGCACAGATATGGATCTCCTTCAGTCCCTTAGCCAGGCAGCTGACTTCGAAATTTCCTGGCATAGGCAAGTGGTGCCTCCAGGGCTTCTTCAGCTTTCTGAAACAGTTCAATTCCTGCAGCATTCCGTGTAGTTTGAACTTCTTCCTTCAGAACCATTGGTTCTGGAGATGGAGATAATTCTGTGGAGACTTGTTGAATTGAGGGAACAAGCCATGGCTCTTTGAGTGAGGAGTATTCTAAGCAGTGGTGGGACTCAAATAATTTAACAACCGGTTGTCCATTTAAAGTATAGAAAAATTATATACCGAAAGGTATTTTATTATCCCATACAGCTAATAACAACACAAAAGAAAATAGAGGATACTAAATTATAAGAAAATTTGAAAATATTAATGAAAATATTAATAATACCCCCAAAATAAAACTGTAATTTAAAATATTTCCATATTGCTTCCTGATTCGTGTTCTCACCTGCAATAGTCCTCACTTTCATCTGAGCACCAACAGCTGTGTGATTTATCCTTAACCATCTTTTCTTTCTTTTTAATCATTTTATTAGGGGCTCATACAACTCTTATCACAACCCATACATACATCAATTGTATAAAGCACATTTGTACATTAATTGCCCTCATCATTCTCAAAACATTTGCTCTCCACCTAAGAAGCCCCTGGCATCAGGTCCTCATTTTTCCCTTCCCTCCCTGGTCCCCTCTCCCTCATGAACCCTTGATAATTTATAAATTATTATTTTGACATATCTTGCACTGCCCCATGTCCCCCTTCACCCACTTTTCTTTGGGAGGAAGTTAAATGTAGATCCTTGTAATCAGTTCCCACTTTCCACCCCACCCTCCCTTCACCCTCTCAGTATCGCCACTCTCACCACTGGTCCTGAAGGGATCATCTGCCCTGGATTCCCTGTGTTGCCAGTTCCTATATGTATCAGTGTACATCCTCTGATGTAGCCAGATTTGTAAGGTAGAATTGGGATCATGATAGTGGGAATGGAGAGTAGGGGAAGGAAGCATTTAAGAACTAGAGGAAAATTGTATATTTCATCATTGTTACACTGCACTCTGACTGGCTCATCTCCTCTCCCACCCTTCATAAGGAGGGATGTCCAATTGCCTATAGATTAGCTTTGGGTCTCCACTCCCCTCTCCCCCTCATTCACAATAATATGATTTTTTTGTTCTGATGATGCCTGATACCTAATCCCTTCGGCACCTTGTGAGCTCTCAGGCTGGTGTGCTTCTTCCGAGTGGGCTTTGTTGCTTCTGAGCTAGATGGCTGCTTGTTTACCTTCGAGCATTTAAGACTCCAGATGCTATACCTTTTGATAGCGAGGCACCATCAGCTTTCTTCACCACATTTGCTTATGCACCCGCTTTGTCTACAGCGATTGTGTCGGGAAGGTGAGCATCATGGAATGCCAGTTTAATAGAACAAAGTATTTTTGCATTGAGGGAGTACTTGAGTGTATGCTCAATGTCCATCTTCTACCTTAATACTAAACCTATACATATATGTACATAGATCTATTTCCCCATCTTCATATATAAATTTATTTACATATGTGCATGCTTTTATTTAGACTTCTATAAATGCCCTTTGCTCCTAGCTCTATCCTCTATTTCCTATGACTTTCCTCTTGTCCCACTATCATGTTCAGCCTTCATTAGGGTTTCAGTAATTCCTCTTGTTTATATTACCCTTGGTCACGCCCTACCAGGTCTCCTACAAAATGGGTATTTTTCTTTCAATACCTTTTCCTCGTATCATCAACCTTCATATACAATAATTCAAGTGATTCTGTATGTTGGTTTTATAGCATGCTATGCTGCCAAGTCTTTTAATTTTTTGAACAATTGTTTAATTGAATCTTTGGGGTTTTCTATATATAAGATCATGTCACCTGCAAATAAAGGAAATTTTTATTTCTTCTGTGCCTGTGTGGATACATTTAGTTTCTTTTTGATGTCTTTTGGCTCTAGCTAAAACTTCCAGAACTATATTCAATAAAAGTGGTGATAAAAGGCAACCTTGCATAGTTCCCATTCACAGGCTTTTTCTATTGCAAAATGAGTAAAGATTCGAGTCAAGTCAAGGAATCCTAGGAAATAAGTGGTCATCTAGCTCAGAAGCAACAAAGCCCACTTGGAAGAAGCACACCCGCCTGTGTGATCACGAGGTGTTGATGGGATCAGAGATCAGGCAGCACAGAACAAAAAATCATATCATTATGAATTAGGGGGAGTACGGAGTGGAGACTCAAAGCCCATCTGCAGGCAGCTGGACATCCCCTTATAGAAAGGTTATGGGTAGGAGATAAGTCAGTCTGGATGCAGTATAGCAACAATGAAACATACAACTCTCCTCTTTAATGTTTCCTCCCCTTACTATCGTGATCCCAATTCTACCTTTAAAAACTAGCTAGACCAGAGGATGTGCACTGGTAGAGATAAGAACTGGAAACACAGGGAATTCAGGACAGATAAACCCCTCACGACCAATAATGAGAGTAGTGATATCAGGAGGGAAAGGGGAAGGTGGGAGAGAAAGGGGGAACTGATCACAAGGATCTACATATAACCTCCACCAGGGGGATGGACAACAGAAACATGGGTGAAAGGATACACTGACAGTGTAACACATGACAAAATAATAATAATTTATAAATTATCAAGGGTTCATGTCAGAGGAGGGAAGGAAGGTGGATAAAAAATGAGCTGATACCAAGGGCTTATGTAGAAAGTGAATGTTTTGAGAATGATGATGGCAACAAATGTACAAAGGTGCTTGACACATGGATGGATGTATGGATTGTGATAAGAGTTGTACGAGCCCCCAATGAAATTATTTTAAAAAGAGAATATGGTGTTGGGAGTCAAAATCCTGGATTCTGAAGTTGCCCTGCACGTAGCTCCGCTGTGGATTTAGCAGATGTCCTCACCTAGAAGCGAACAGAACAGCAGCACTGACCGTCTTAGGGCAGCTGTGACGTTTAAGTAAGTCAATATGGGCAGAGTCCTTAGTGCCATGTCCTGTCTATCACAGTCACTTAACTAAGATCAACGATCGTCGTCATTAGGAGCCTGGTGGCATAGTGGTTACACATTGAGCTGTGAACTGCAGGATTAGCGGCTTGAAACCACCAGCCACGCAAGGCTTTCTACTCCCTTGGAAACCCACAGGGGGATGTTCTACCCTGTCCTATGGGGTTACTATGAGTCAAAATTGATTTGCTGGCAGTGAGTTGAGTGATCATCATCATTATTGCATACAGAATATACAGGAAAATAGAAGAAACTCAGAAATGTTGACCAGAGTTCTAAAAAGTAATGGAACACTTGAACTACTACCTCTTTGTTCATGAGTCCAGAACCGGGTGATGCCAGGCTACCGCTACCGAGCATTTTATTCAAGGCCCCAATAGATGGATCCCGACCAAAAGGAGAAAATGTCTTTTTAAATTATATGAGAGAACTTCCAATCCATAAGGAAACCAGACAGATTTGGATCCATTGAAGCTGGAGGAGCCCCCAAATCTTTCGCCCAGAAGCTATCTTGACAACGTCAACTAAAACTGGTAGAGAAAGCAATCATTAAATTAAACAGTGGGTTACCTCAGTTAATAGTGGTTAGCATGAGCATGGACCTCTTAAAATGAATGAGTCACAGGAAACCGTGTTGACAGCAGCTCCTCGTACACCCGAATAGAACGTTGGGCTGTAGAGCATCTACACTGATGGCGATGAGCCACTGGGCCAGGTAGAGACGGTGGGAATGGTGACGCAATTGGAAGCGCATAGCCTATGTGTTCAACTGTACAGGCAGGGACTTAGAATGGCTATCTCTTGGTTCTGTATAGAGACATCAAGATGCCATTATATTTTCATTCATTTTTTCTACACTTTAAAAAATCCCCTCATATTATACTTAAACTTAAGTAATACATTGTTTAATGGTATTTTTAAATATTACATGCCATCTATGTAAAAAAAAGGAAAGAAAATGTTTTGAAACCGACTCTGGTAGTAATTGTACAATACTGTTTTATGTGATTGATGGAATGTTATGATATCTGTAAGAGCTCCCAATAAAATATTTTTTAAATAATTTTAAATGCAATGGAAGGTGTTAGGGATTAAGCAGAGAACAGCAAAATAAGATGGAAGAAATGCCTGTATTTCTATTTGCTTTTTAAAAATTCACAATGTCAAAGGTTGAACTCATTGAAAGGAGCTCCCTGAGGCCAAGCCCGAGTGCTAAACGTCATCTTCATTGAGTATCTCCTTCCATGAAGATGATAATTCCTCTCAAGTGGATATTAAACGGATCAAATGAGCCTGACCCAGTAGCCATAAAAGGGTTTTCACTTTCTTAAAAAGAGAAAGAAAGGAAGAAAGGAAGGTCTCTTCATTTATGGGCATCTAGTGGTGTGCCCATTGCATCAGAGAGCCTGTGAAACCAGGGCTGTCAGCATCCTAACATTTCCAGCATCTCAGACAGACAGTACATCCGCCAGCTGAGGGCAATGCCTGCCAGGTGAAGGATGGGAGAGAAAAATCAGAGAATGTTTTATAATAGCAGGCCATTATTTCCTTTGTCATATTTTGGTTTCTTTAAAATTGTTCAGTTGCATTTAAGTCCCCCCGAGTCACGAAAATTATGCTGAACAATAGCAGGGATTTGTGAAAGGATTCCTTAGATAACACTTGAGAAACACAAGCAGCCCTTGAACCTTGTTGCATCCAGTACTTCTGACAGGCTTTGTGCTCGGCAGCCACCTGCAAGAGTTCTAAAATAGATGCTTTCATAAAACAGAGTTCTCAGAATTGATGTGTTAATATTCTCTTAATCACTTGACATCTCACCTAAGTAGCGGGCAGCAAGACAATTTTGGCCAAAGTGAAAAGGATCGTTGAGCCCCGAGTCCGTCATTCGCATCATTTGAGCCACAAAAAAAGAAAGAAGAAGAAGAAGAAGAAGGCAGCTATAGAAAAAAAAAACACGTATTTATGGTATCAACATTCCAGATCATCTACCCTGCTGAAGTTCCCTAAAAAAATTACAGAATGAACCACTTCCCTTAAACCAGTTTAGATGTTCAACAATACAAAGAGCTTCCTTAGAATTTGGGGTGGTGGAAAGAGGGGGGTGGGGTCCTCAAAGGAAAATGATTATTCTATTGGTTTTGTTTATAGAGATTTCTTAAAGCATGGAACAAAATATATAGGAATAAATATTGGGTTGGTTTTTGTTTTTTTTTAAGTCTTTGGAAGCTCAGGAAGAAAAACACTTCAAATAATGGAAACATCATTAAAAGAGAGAAATTATAGGTCTGAATTTCAAGTTAAATCAGTAACTTCTACTAATCAAACCAAGGCTCCCTGTGTGGGTCACATCCCATCTGCTTCCCTGCCCAAGACAAGGTTTTATTTCCTATTTGTCTCTCTTTTTCCGAACTGCCAGCACTGCAAAGACAGTACAGCTGTGGGTGAAGCAGCTGTGTGCTATTCTGCCTCCCACATCGTCAACCAAATTGTCTGCTTGGTTTTGCTTTATTACTGGTCCTGATGGGATAGCGTGCCAAGGACTGGGGCTGATTGATAGCAATTAACTCTGTGTTGGTCAGGTATCTCTCTCTGGGTAGGGCTTTTAGCTGTCATTGAGTTGCCCCCAACTCCCGATGACCTCATGCAACAGAACACTGCCCAATTCTATGCCATCTCCGTGATCAATTTCAGATTGGGTCAGTATAGTCCATACCATTTTCATGGCCTTATCTTTGACAGCAGACAGGCAGGCAGGCCTTTCCCCCTCCCCGTTGTCTGCCAGCCCCTCGGCAGCCTGTTCAACATCCCAGCAACATGAAAGGCTCCCCTGACGATGGGTAGTGGCGGAGCAGAGGGCATGTGCTTGAGAACTGAACCTTGGTCTCCCAGGTGGAAGGTGAGGATTCTACCAATGTCTCTCATTTCTTTTGTTCTCTCTCTCTTGCTCTCGCTCTCTCACTCTCGCTCTCACTCTCTGGCCTCTCCTTTTGCCAATCTTTCTTTTCTCTTAAATTATTTTAGCCTTTTTGACCGTCTTTTTTAGCCGGGCCCGAATCAGCCCTTCTTGATTCAGTCATGGTGAGCAAGTAAAACCAGAATAGAGCTGAGTTTATAAAATGTGGGTATACTAGAATGATACACAGAAAAGGGGAAACTATAGATATACAGCCTGCTATAAACTTTATCTCCCTCCTAGCAAGCAAGGGTAGCAACCAAATCTCTTGAGTGATAGGGTCAAAACCAGTGGTGCCCAGTTCAAAGATGGCGGTTGGTCCACTACAGCGCTCTAGGTGTGTGTCACTCTCCATGGTCCTAGCAATCACCCAGCCTCTCGCACCAGGTTCCTAAGAGGGCTCACTTCACCGCTCCTAAGTCCCCCATTCCAAGGCTTTGACTCATTCTTTTATTCTGTACCAGTTATTGTGTTGGTTCAAGCAAATTTTAAAAATGCAGGCGCATTCTGTCTTCTTGTCAGTTATAATGGATCTGGTTCCAACCGATTTGAAGCTTTGTTTTATAGTCATGGAAAGATCATGCTCATGGTTCACTTTTAACTTCTGAGTATTTTTTTCATATGTAGCGATAGCATTACCACGTCCTTAAAACACCCCCTTTGCCAGTGGTTGGAGCATATTAGCTATGCACCACCACTATATGGAAATCTCCAGTTTGGATGACAAGCCAATGTGAAAAGAAAAAAAAATCTTCCTACTGGACCAATAGGATCGAAATTGTCCAGGCTTTCACCACAATCAGTGTTCATGGAAGCAGCAGTCGGGACATCAAACAGCGCATTGCCTTGGGTGAATCTGCTGCCCGAGACCTCTTGGAAGCATTGAAAAGTACGGAGGTTAGTACGGAGGTTACTTTGAGGACTAAGGTACACCTGACCCAAGCTATAGTGTTTTCAATCATCTTCGATGCATGTGAAAGTTGAACATTGAATAAGACAAACTGAAGAATTAATGAATTTGAATTGTGGTGCTGGTGAAGAATATTCCCCAAAGAACATATGGACTCCCAAAAGAACCGACACATCTGTCTTGCAAGAAGTCCAACCAGAATGCTCTTTAGAGGCAAGCATGGTGAGAGGCAAGGATGTAATTGACATACTTTGGACATGTTGTCAGGAGAGACCAGTCACTGGAGAGGGACGCCATGCTTGCTAAAGTCGCTGGCAGTGAAAAAAGCAGAAGGCCCTCAACAAGATAAAGGGACACGGTGGCTGCCACATGGGCTCAAACACCAAGACAACTGTCAGGAGCCGGGGACCAGGGAAGTGTCTTGCTCTGTGGCACATAGGGACGCTGTAAGTCAGAACCCGCTGGACTGCGCCTGACAGCAACAGCATATGAAAAACTCACGTTTTGTGGGACAGTTTCCATGCTTAAAACTGTAAGCATCCACAGGATAATGACCAGTGCGGCTTTTCTTTCATTTCTGATTGTTTTCTTCAGGAGACATTGCTAATAAAAGTTCTTAAAATATTTCTGGCCTAGTGTGTAGCATTCCTTTGCAGAAAGGAGCTCCGTGTTTATGAGCATCTACCGTTTTTACTCCATCCCACAGGAGAGGTACACGTGTTCGCTTCCTCCCCTCAGTGTAATGGAGAGGCCAGGCCAGAACTCAGCAGTACTTGCGGCTGTGCCTGACATAGGCATCACCGGGGCTGTTTGTTTTAATTCCGGATCCCTGGTCCCCTCCTGAAGAGATGTATCCTCGGGTGACACTGACATCAGAGAAGTAGGAGAGTTAGTTAGGGGCAGGAGCAGCAGGCATGTGAGGTGCTCAGGCGTGCTCTCAGAGGTGCCCACCTTAAATGAAATGCTGCTATTAGTATTGAATTTGCTGTCTTGAGTGCTGTTGGCTTGCTTCTAGCTCATAGCAACCCCGTGTGACAGAATGGATTTACCCCAGGGGATTTTCTTGGCTGTAAGCTTGCTCTTTTTTTTTGGTGAGACCCCTTAATTAAATTTGAAGCAGGACAAATAGAAAATGAATTCTCTGGATGAGGAAGACCATCCACAACGAGGCCATAACGATGCCCAAAGGATGCGCAGCTCAATGAGCGCGTGCGGAAAGCAAAGGCAAGTTGACTCACAGGATTGCTTCTGGAGCCCTCCGATGACCTTGGTCAGGGCATGACTCCTGGCCATGCAACCCAGTACCCCCAATCTCCTCAAGGGCGTGCCTGGGAGGGACCCTGGGAGGAAATGATCCATTGCGGTTCACTAGGTTCACACTCCTAGGAGGTAGAAGAGGAGGAATGAAGAGAGATAATGTGGAAGGTAGGTGTTAAGAAAAGGGAAAGACCAGGGTGAACGTATCGTCAGGGACGATTTCCTGAAGGAGCTGAGCTGTAGCTGCTGAAATTTTGTGAGAATGTGCAGTAAGGTTAGGAGCAGGCTGCCCTACGTGAACCAGCATTTTGGAGATGGATCAAGCGTTTTCAAGAATATTAAAAAGCTTCGAAGATGAGCTAAGAGAGGAAAGATGGCCAACTTCAGTGAATTAAGAGGATTTTATTATTTGCAATCCTTGGATCACACAGGCTGGTGCTTCCTCCTTTTGGACTTAGTTGAAAGCTCACTTAGAAGGCAGCTTGTTTGAAGACAAGGGCCTATAAATCTTGACAGGAGCAGACAGCCTCATTTATCTCCCATGGAGCAACTGGTGGGTTTGAACCGTTGACCTTACAATTATCAACTCAACACAGACTCACTCTGATAGGCTGCCTAATTGGGGCTCACTATGAAACCGTGATGGTCAGAGCTATGCCTGTCTACTGCTGCTCACTACCATTGAGTGGATCCCAAATCGTAACAACCTTGTGAGAGATGGTAGACCCCCCACTGTGGGTTTCTGACACTGTTTACAGGAGTAGAGAGCCTCATCTGACCCCTAGCAGCCCAACTCATGATCACTCAGTCACCAGGTTCCTGTCTATTGTTGTCAGAGGGAAGGTATTGAGGGTGTGATAGATACATGAAAGCTGCATTTCTCTTTAGCCTCCAAATGGGAGAAGATTGAAAATATTTTAAAATAAACTACATCTGATTAATATTTAAATTTGACTCATCACCAAGTTCCTTGCTTTCATGCGCCCTCCTGCCAGTTCCAGTTCTTTTTTTTTTTTCAATTAAAATGTTATTTTATTTGGGGCTCTTACAGCTCTTATAACAAGCCATACATCAATTGTATCAGACATATTTGTACGTATGTTGCCATCATCATTTTCTATACTTTTACTTTCAATTTGAGCCCTTGGTGTCAGCTCCTCTTTTTTCTCCTCCCTCCGCCCTCCCACCCTTGTGACCACATGATAATTATAAATTATTATTTTCATATCTTACACCGACCACTGTCTCCCTTCATCCACATTTCTGTTGTTAGTTCCCCTGGAGTGGGGGCTGGGGATTATGGGTTGATCATTGTGATCAATTTCCCCTTTCTTTCCTCCTCCCCCTGCCTTTCCCCTACCCTTCTGGTATTGATACTCCCATTTCTATTCCAGAGGGGTTTATCTGACCTGAATTCTGAGTGTCATGAGCTCTTATCTGTACCTGTGTACACACTCTGGTCTAGCCCGAAGTGAAAGGCAGGACTGGGTTCATGATAGTGGGGGGTGAGGAAGCCTCAAGGAATTGGAGGAATATTGTGTGCTTCATCGGTGCTATACTGCACCCTGGTTGACTCATCCCTTCCTTGTGACCCTTCTGTGAGGGGATGTCCTATTGTCTACAGGTGGGTTTGAGGTCTCTGCTCTGAACCCCCTAGTTCTCAATAATGTTTTTTTGTGGGGGTTGTCTTCTGATGCCTGTTTCCTGATTCCGTTGACACCTCATGATGGTGCAGGCTAGTGTGATTCTTCCATGTGGGCTTGTTGCTTCTCTGTTAGATGGCCACTTGTTCAATTTCAAGCCTTTAAAACCCTAGACACTATATATTTTGATAGCTGGTCACTCTCAGCCTTCTTCACCACATTTGCTTATGCACCCATTTTGTCTCCAGCAATTATGCCAGGAGGGTAAACATCACAGAATGCCAGGTTGTTAGAACAAAGTGTTCTTGTGTTGAGGCAGGGCTTGTACAGAGGCCCAAGGTCCATTACCTCAGTGTATTGCCCATATAAGCATATGTACCGGTACATAGACCAATATCTCTATTTCTGTGAATTAATGTATTTACATATGCACATACCTATGCATATACTTCTATTCACAGCTTTGCTTCCTAGTTCTTTCCTGTTTCCTTTTACCTTCCTCCTGCCCCACCATCGTGCATGCCCTTCTTCTGCCTCTTAGTAATTCCTCTCAGCTAGATCCAATACCCCCAGGATCTCTACATGCTCCTCATTGTTGATTTTAATTCCCTAGTTGTTCCCCGGTGTATGTGTCGTTTGCTGACTGCTCTCTTCCCCGGTCTCCTCCTTCCCACCAGGTCTTTCCGGAACCATCAGTACTGTTGCTTTCTCCTCGAGCTTGCTTCCTATGCCTGTCTTATCTAGTTAGGCAAAACCAACAATATGGAGACAAAACAAAATGAAAGCAAAAAAATTGAATAAAAAGCCAGGGGGTGGGGGAAGATAATAATAACTAGGAAACAAACAAACAAAAAAGCACACATAATTCCGGGTCTTTTTGCTGACCTTTATGACTCTGGCTCCCTTCTGGTCCTGGGGGAAGTCCAGGAACTGCCCCTCCTAGCCTGAAGTCTATTTTGGGGGCTCCTCAGGGGCTTTGTGACTTGGCTTTGCTTCTGCTGCTAATCTGTTATGTTCCTTTCTTGGTTTGCCCCGCTGCGGAGGGTTCAGACGGGATTCATCCCCAACATGTGTCCCCAGAGTAGCAATACTTTTGACACACCCTAGGCTTTAACATAAAATCTTACATATACAAATGGTATTGATTTCATTGGACAAGAAGTATATATGAGTAAATCCCTCCTTTAAGCCTTTAATTCATTGCAGATAAATCTTTTTGTTTGTTTGTGATGAATTTTTTACTAAAAACTCCAAGTCCAAGTTCATTTTAATTTTCCTTTCCCTTCTCTCTCATGCTCTCTCTTTTAAAGCCATTCAAACTAATATTTAGGTTTGGGGGATAAGGAATCTGGTGGGGATTTTTTCTTTTGTTTATAAAGAAACATACTATATATATTTACACAGCCTATCTCAAGAAATGAATCAGCAACAATATCGTATTAAACCTTTCATCCCTGTGGGTTTTTTCATCTCACCCCACATCCATTGCAGATGGAACTTCAGTTACTTTTAATCCTTACCCATCCCACCTCCCACTCCTGTCAGCTTTGTGTTGATAATCCCATATCTTTCTGTATACACTGACATCCATTTATGTGTTTATATAAAATATATAGACTGTATCCTATTTTATATAAATAATGCATTGCGATAGGCTTTGCTTTACACTTTGCTGAAGGGTGGGGAGCAGACATTTAGATGCATCCATTTATGGTGCTCATGAAGAAAATGGAAAGTACTGTGGACTGCCTAAAGAACCAACAAATGTGTCTTGGAAGAAGTACAGCTAGAATGCTCCTTAGAGACACGGTACATCGCCTCATGTACTTTGGCTATGTCATCAGGAGTGATCAGTCCCTGGAGAAGGACATCGTGCTCGATAAAGTAGAGGAGCAGCGAAAAAGAGGAAGGGCCTCAACAAGAGGACCTGACCCCGTGGCTGCAACGGTGAGTCAACTCTGAGGACAGTTTCCAGGGTTTGGTTCTGTTGTGCAGACGAGTCAGAGCCGACTCTAAGGCACCTGGCGACAACAACACACTGGGTTTACAGGTTTATGGATTTTAAATAGATTTTTAACTGCACAATTAATATTGGAGTACATTCTCTTTATTCCAAAAACAAAAATTTTAAAAACCAAAACAACAGCTACCCACCAATTTCAGAGAAAACAAAAGTCCCCTGGTCTGTTTACCATGATCTCAGTCTCCTGGTCTCATCCCAGAGGCCAGTCTTAGCATCATCAAGAGGACATCCAGGGACAGAGCTGCAGTGCGTGGCTCCCCCACGTTCCCTTTGACGCCTCAACATCTACCTGCAAGTGTGCAATCTTCTCACCAGAGGAGATTTTAATACATTATCTGGACCAGCTCCCTTATCGTGCAAATGTGGAAAGGAATTCACTGCCTTACCTCTGGTCACACTCTAACCTTGGCCTTGCTTTGGGTGACTCTTGGTTATTGGTTGCTGCCACCTTGCCAATTCATCTTTCAACGGGCTCCGCTTGAATGGTTTACTTAATCTATCGGCTCCATTCATGTGGCGTCCGCCAACGTCTGTCTGTAACCGAGATCGAGGCTTTGGTAAGGTAAGAATTAGCCAACCAGTGCCAAATCGGAGCCCCATAAGAAGCCACACTTGCTCTTCCTGTCGGCAGCTAGGAGCACCCAGGTGAGCCAGGAATGGCCTCCTGATCCTGCAGGTGAGATGAGGCTTCAGCCCCCACTCTCTAAATCCCCCCGATGGGGCAGATTTTCACGGCGAGGCCCACCTTTTGGTGTCCTAACGATGTCCGAGGCAGAAAGCACAGCTGGATTCTTGAATATCAGGTTCTGTCCATTTCAGGGATACACAGAAAAGAAAAGGGGGAAAAAGGAGAGGGGGGGGGGCGGAAATCCCTTTAGCTCACAAAGTAAGAATCTTTGAAATGAAAGTTGTGCGGAGTAAATATAGAGCCCCCACAATGGCATTTCTAGAGCCGTGTTTCAGAACACAAGGCCACTTCCACTCTGAAACGGAAAGTTGAGAGACTCCGCGCTCCTTAATTAAAACGTTCCTCCCGAGCCGGTGGGAGGCCCTCGACCGGCCCCTACCTGCAGATGCCGATGGACAGAAACACTTCAGGCCACGGGATTCACACAAGTGACATGCTGGCAATTGTGAGATCCTTTTAAAATCGCCTTCTGTCTGTCATACCTATGTAGTTACAAAATCAAAAGGGATAATAAAGTTCAATTGTATATTCACAGTTTGATATTTCTATTGACAGGCCTCACACAAAAACATGCCATTTCAGGAAACGAAAGCCATGTCCCTCTATGAACAGAGCTGAAAGAGCTCTCCTGGGTGACAGATCCCCACCCTGCAAGCCCTAGAAATCTGAATCTACAAAGTGGCACCATCGAAGTTCAAAGGTGTCAAATTGGGCCTCCTCTTGCTGGGTTCTGTTTGTGATTTTAAAATATCCCTCTGATGGCCAGGGAAAAAGGAACCTACCCCCGCTCCAAACCAGAACCACGACAGCGTTAAAAGCCCGACTCCTCAGTGGAGAATAGCAGTTAACCCAGCCGTCCCCACACCATGGAAGCGGGCTGGCAGCCACTGCCCCACACCGGCGTCTTGGGAAGACCGGGAACACACACTCCCTCTCCCCACTCATCCTCCTGCCACTCCGCAGACAGCCCACATTCACTCTGAATAGTTCTCCTATAGTGCAGATTTCAATCCTCCAGGAACATTCTTCAGGGCAACTAGGGAACTGGCATGCAGGTGCCTCTAATTTTTAGAGAAGATTTTTCTTGGAAAATGGGGGCGTGTGTGAGACTGGCTTCAAAACAAGCCAGTCTGTTCTTGTAATAGAGTATGGGGCGAGGCTTACGCAAGAGCACAGCACATCTGAATGCACAAACTAAATGGAGGCAGGGGGAGGGGAACAGGTGCTCTTTTATAAAGGCTAAATTCCATATTTACCAAACTGATTTGCATGAGGCATGTTTTCAATGAAAATATTGCTAGTCATTTTGCTGCATTTGTGCAACAGAAACATAAGGATGGAGCAGAGGAGGGGGCAGTTCTCAAGCTGTCTTCTTGTACCTTCCCTGAGCCGATAGATAAGCAGCCCACTGGGAAGATGCTCTCGTGGAACTTCTGGCTTCCTACTGCCAAGTTAGCGGTGGCCTTGGGATTTCTCTGACACCACGAATCAGCCTCTGTGTCAGAGATAGATGGGAATCTGGAAGGGATGGTGTGCGACCATTTACTCCATGTCATTGATGGTATCTGAATTATCTCAGTTGAACTCACTACCCTCGTTACTGTACCATGGCCATTGGTGACCTTACGTGTGTCACTGGGTTTCAATGTCTGATTTTTCCCTTAGAAAGAGATCACTGGATCTGTCTTTCAAGGGGTCTCTGAATGGACTTGAACTTCCAGTCTTTCGGTTAGCTCCACCCAAGGACTCCATAGCCCTGGACTATCTCAAGTAAAGAACTCGCAGCTAATTGTACACCTTCTCTTAGTAACACAAAAACCACCACGAAGTCTTACTCTCGAAAATGCCCTCCTCCTGTCTCACACCTTTGCTTATGCTTCTCTTCCTCCTCATGTAAGTTCACAAACGTTTATGCATTATCCCATTTATAGTCTTAAATCAACCCTGTGATATTTGTACTATTATATCTCCATTTTACAGATAAAGAAACAGAGGCAGAGTGAAGTGAAAAAACTGACCACGAGTCACCTAAGCTTCAAGCCAAGGCATTTGATTCTAGGGCCTCTTTTCACTTATCCATCACTCGATGCTAAGCTGGCAATCACAGGTGGTCAGCTCTAAGTAAAGTTAGTAACAATGCACTAAGGAAGGTCCAAAGAACTTGGACCGATACCAGAGGTAACTGATGGGATATGGAATGAAGTTTGATGAGCAATTGGCTGATGGAAGATATTGGAACAATGGCTGGCAGATTTCCTACCTAAGGGTCCAGATTAACTTACAGCTGTGGAGGTGGCAATCACATTGAATGGGCATTGTCAGTATCTTGGATATTTATAATTTCTATTCTCCCAAACTACTCAAGGAAGAATTCCAACCAAGCAATCCCAGTAGATATATGTCTTTAAGAGACTCCTCAGGGATTGAACTGTTCCAGGTCACCATGATGGTGCTAATGATCTCTGAGAGTTCACGCAGAAAAAGGGTTTTGCTGGATATCTTGCAGAAAAGTGAAGATTTCAGAATGCTTGGCTCTCTCTTTGACCGGGTCAGACAAACTCAGAACCAGTCTAGAACTTGTATAGTATTTCTGAGAATTTCCTATCCTGAAGAACCTAGAGGTTCTACTCGTAGACTGAACCTTGAGTTTCAGGATGTAAGGGTTGGAGTCGGCTGATGATAGTGGCCAACTTTTAGAAGAGCCACTGAGGCCATGCATTTTCCCAGCTGACAGTGTAAAGGAGGAAGCCCTAGGAAGCAACATAGCCCATCCCTGAGAAGGCTGGCTGCTTCAGCAAGAACTCTTACTCCCCCTCTACTCAAAGACAACGAATCTTGCTCCTCTCCCGATGACTATTGAATCATCTTGTTTGCCCTACAGTTTCCTTTGGATAGCTGGAGAAACGGCATATTGGGTTGCATTTGTTTAGATAAATAGCTTGTTTAATCTCACATCTTGGCTGTCTCGTAGTTCTGTTTGCATTAGGGCCAGTGTGTAAGTGGGTAAAGCTGACTCTGGACAGGATTAGAGCTTTCAGAACCATTCCTCGTGGATCTCTAACACACCTCATTCATTTCTGTAAGCCAATAGCAAAACATCCTCTGGAATTTTCCATATAGAATCTGGGACCCACCTGAGTGTTCTATCAGGAAAATGACACAATACATAATTCCTGGGATCATGTTATAGACTGCGTTGTGCCTTCCCCAAAGTTAAGTCCTAACCCTGGTATTTGTAAATATGACCCTGTTTGAAAACAAGATTGTGTTACATTCATGAGGTCACACCAAAGTAGGATGGGTCCTAAACCTAATCCTTTCTGAGTTATCTCTTATGAAAAGAAGTATAATAGACACAGGTACACACATGGGGCAAGACAGATGCTATGTGACCCTGGGGGGGCAGCTGCATCGACAAGCTTGGGACTCACCGGAGATGCCAGCAGCTACTAGAAATTGAAAGAGACACAGTAAGACCTTCCTTTAGACCTGGTGCCCTGATTTGGATTTATAGCCTCTAACACCGTGAGACAATACATGTCTCTTCTTTAATGCCATCCACTTCATTTTTGGATATTTCAGCACGAGAAAAAATAAGGCAGAAAACTTAATTCCGCACTACAAATAGCACCAGGGTCCCCTCCCTGCCTACGACCTGTGACTATCACAATCTTCTTCATTATTTCTTTATCATAAAATGTCTCATTAAAAATAAATATTGGAAAAGCTAGACTTTAAGGGAATGACATCAAATCCTTCAGATCCCATGCAAAGTCCCTGCTCATTCACAGCTCACCTCAGAGTCACCTGGATTTCCATGACCGGCACAGCCACCAGTTGGGGTCTGCGGTTACTGTCCCTGCGATCGCTGGTCTCTTTCCTAGCAGAGGGATGGTGGATCAGGAAAGGTAAGCCAGGTGAAGTGCAATATCTGAAGCATGAAATGCCATCCAAGTGTCTCCCTCTCTCTGACCTATAGGCTCTAGCTCATCACTCCAAAGGCAATCCAAGTTACTGCTTTCACAGGTGCGCTCCCAGGGGGCGTCTCTGCATAGACTGCGTGTGGTGGGTGCGTTAGTCCGGGTTGATGAGAGAAACAAACTGAGAGACACTCATCTATGCAGAGAGAGAGCTTTATATGAAAGAGCAATTGTATACTGAGAAAACCTCCCAGCCCAATCCAGATAAATTCAGTCTGATGTTAGCCCATATGTCCAAGACTAGTCCATAAATTCCTCTTTTGACTCACCTTGCCACTCGCAAGGATGCCAAGTGCAGGAAGATCACAGGCCGCTGGGGGCAAACTCCTGTGAATTCAGTGATAGTGGAAGCATCACAGGGCTGTGTCGGCAGGTCTCCACCACATGGCTCAGCATCGCTCCACATGGCGTGTTCACAGGAAGACAGAGCCAGTAGGAGAAAGAGAATCCTCAGGAGAGGCCAGGCCCACAAGGAGGCGCCATCAAGCTGTGACCTGATTGACAGACAGGACTTCACCGTTGACTCTTCATACCCTCAAGTTGACAAAGGTCATGAAACTACCGCCGTGGGCGTGTACGCACAGAGGGTGGCAGGCTTGCCGGCTGCACAGGTGTGGTACATTACAAGTGCCACTTGCTATCTATCTCCTTGGCTGCTGAAAGACATAACTATGAAGAAACTCAGCACTCTGTTCAGCTTAGAGGGGGTAAAGGAGGAAGAACTGCCCCAGAAGCCAGTAAAATCTGGAATGGCCACCACCTAAACATGAGCAACAAATAAAGTCCAGTGCCTTCCGCCTTTATCAGCCCCCTTGACCTTTTGCTACCTGTTCGCCACACATCCTGTATGGAATGGAGAGCTGCCCTGTCTACAGGACTGAAGGCCTGGTCCTGTTCGTATGGAATGTCCTGGCAGGAAAGTAGCCTCTCTGGATCTTTGTTTCCTTGTCAAGGCTGCTGCTGTTTAGTGCGTGAAACTGAGTCTGGCCCAGGACAGCCCTACGGGACTGAGCTTTCCTACAGGTTCCTGATGGAAATTCTCACAGGGACAGATTGGCAGGCCATTTTCCTGTGGAGGGACCAGGTGGGGTCCTTTTGTTACCCCAGGCGCCACGACATCCCCAGGACTCGTCTCCTCCTCGCCCAAATTCAGATGTTAAGAGTATATCCTACTTCATACGGTTTAAGGATGAAATTATTTAATATATGTAACAGCTTTGGAACAGTGCCTACAACGTGGGTGTTCACTAGGTGCCTCACTTAACTACAAATCTTGGAGCGTTTTTTATACATTTGTTTGTTTAGATACAATGACTCTTTGCTTTAGTGGCAGAATGAATAGTGCTCAATTGCACGGAAATACCTCAACGCATCCAGCCAAATGCCCTATTGATGGGTAGTTAGATTGTTTCCAGTCATTTGCAACTGTAAACAATCCTGCAGCAATTATCTTCATGGATACATCTTAAACTAGGGGAAAAAATTCCTAAGAGTAAATGTATTAAGTCTGTTTCATTGTGTTTAAATCTTTTAGGTTGACGAAGTCTGAATGAATTTTACTTTATTTTTTATCACTTGGGATTTAGTACATATAGAATACATAATTTTTATGCACATTGCCAAACTTCCTTACAAAACCCATTTCTTAATTCATGATGCTGCGGTGGTGAAGTGCCGTGTGAGCCGTTCTGACTCACAGCGACCCTGTGCACAGCAGAACCAGACATGGCCCGTCCTCAGCCATCCTCACCCTCTTTCGAAGGCTTGAGCCCATGGTGGCAGCCACTGTGTCACCACTGTCAAGTGCATGTAAGGCCATTGCAAATACCATCGCTTGGGCAGGCACACCGACACTTTCAAGAGATCCTATGCAATGGAGTTGCCCAAGATGTTTTATCACTGCTTCTGTGTGCATTGATTGTGATCCCAGGGAAATGAAGTCCTTGATGGACTCCATTTACAGCCTCAGCAAAAGATACCCACGCCCCTAGCCCATGGACCATTGGACACTTCGCTCTTCTGACAGGTCGTTCAGAGTCTACTTGCTTCTGAGGGGGAAGTTGAGCATGTTTTCCAAAGGCCGTGCCCACTTTTGCCGTGGGCTGCTGCTCTTTTTCTCTCCAGGCAGTCTGCTTTGAAACCAGAGAGCCCCGAAGCTGCACACTGAACCTTCGGTGAGTGATTGGATCGGCCTCCTGGCTGATCTCACTTAAAGTCTCATTAGCCTGTGCAAAAAGGTTTTCACTATGGTAATTTTATACGAAATGTTGAACAGCAACAAATTTGATCACTGCAAGGATCCGTTAGCACTCATGCAGCCTTATCTGCCAGGCTGGGGAATGAGAGTTTATTGCATAATAAAATTGTTACCCTCCGCTTGCCTGAGACAAGTAGTGAAATTTTTATGAGCTCTTCTTAACTAAAGTTATCAATAAATAACACAAAAATTCTTGACTGGGCTAATCCTAGATTGATGTGACTTATTTGATAAATCAACACCATAAAGAAACTCTTGGCTCAATAGCCTGATTGTTCAAGGAGACAGGCAAGATTCTGACTTCCTAAGTCAGAATACTCAGAAAGGGGGAGATAGGCGGAAGCTGTAGCCTTGGGCGAGTTGATCCTCATGAACCAAAGGGATGGAAGGATTGCTATTAAGAGGGTTCCATGTGCACTGAAGGAGTCACTGGGTGACAGCTTTGGTCACCGACCAAAAGGTTGAAGATCTGAGACCATTCAGAGGTGCCTCAAGAAGGGGGTGATCTACACCCCCAAACCATATATTGAACACCCATGGAGTACCCAGTCTACTCTGACCCACATGGGGTCACCACGAGTTGGAATCCACAGAACAGCCACTAGGAGTTGATATATACAAATGTTATTGCGTATACAAGGACTTCCTGTAACCATATCCCAGATGAGGGCCAATTTGGTCCTCATCCCTTTGATATCTATCAGCAGATCAGAAGACGCTAACATGTTGTAACAAACCCACAGGTGAGCCTGAGGTCAAAAGGCACAGTGGAAAATTAAGCTCCTCAAAGCTGTTCTAGGATCATTGAATTACATTTCAAGGGACACATCCCAGGAATCTCCACGTCCACACGCACACCAACGGATTCTCATGCACCCTGAAGTTGGAGGCACCCTGTGCTAGGGAGACACGCTAAGGTTATACCTAGGGAGAAGCTGATTTGGAGATTTAGAAGGGTTTTGTGGGGGGGGGGGTTCTCCTCCCCAAACCCTTAGAATTGTTGCTTGTGTTTCATCGGTGCTATACTGCACCCTGACTGACTCGTCTCTTCATGGTGACCCTTCGGAAAGGGGGTGTCCAATTGTCTACAGATTGGCTTTGGGTCTCCATGCTGCACTCCCCTCATACACATTGATATGATTTTTTGTTTGGGGTCTTTGATGCCTGATGCCTGACCCCTCAACACTTTGTGATCACACAGGCTGGTGTGCTTCTTCCATATGGCCTTTGTTTCTTCTCAGCTAGATAGCCGCTTGTTTATCTTCAAAGTTTTAAGACCCCGGTGCTATATTTTTTGATAACCGGGCACTATCAGCTTTCATCACCACATTTGCTATGCACCCATTTTGTCTTCAGCAATCATATCGGAAGGTGAGCATCACGGAATGCCAGGTTATTAGAACAAAGTGTTCTTGCACTGAGGAAGTACTTGAGTAGAGGCCCAATGTCCGTCTGCTACCTTGATACTTAACATACACATACACATATATATATATTTCCCTATCATTATATAAATATATATATACATATGCACATACCTATATTTAGACCTCTATAAATGCCCTTTGCCTCCTAATCCTTTCCTCTATTTCCTTTTACTTTGATCTTGTCCCCCTATCATGTTCAGCCCTCATCTGGGTTTCCACAGTTCCTCTCAGTTACATTGCACTTGATCAGTACCACCAATGAAACATACAACTTTACTCTAGTTCTTTAATGTTTCCTCCCCCTGCCCCCACTATCATGCCCCCAATTCTACCTTACAAATCTGGCTAGATCTGAGCATGTACACTGGTACAGATAAGAGCTGGAAACACAGGGAATGCAGGACGGATAAACCCCTCAGGACCAATAATGAGGGCAGCAATACCAGGAGAGTAAGGAGAAGGTGGTAGAAGAAAGGGGGGGACCAATCACAATGATCTACATATAAACCCCTCCCTGGGGGGTAGACAACAGAAAAGTGGGTGAAGGGAGACATCAGTCAGTATAAGACATGAAAAAATAATTTATAAATTATCAAGTGTTTGTGAGGGAGGGGGCTAGGGGAATGAGGAATAAAAATGAGCTGATACCAAGGGCTCAAGTAGAAAGCAAATGTTTTGAGAATGATGATGGCAACAAATGTACAAATGTGCTTGACACAATGGATGGATGTATGGACTGTGATAAGAGCTGTATTAGCTCCCTGAAAAATGATTTTAAAAAAGAACTATTGGTTGTGTTTGGGAGAGACTTTAAGGTTTGCCTCTCCCCCACAAGTAATCTTTGGAGGCTCAGTATCTCTCATACCTTCCTTTCTCCTGAGAGCATAACAGAAGTGAGCAGTGGGAGAGCCCCAACAGGCAAAGTGGAAGAGCAAGGAGCATCGCTCGAAACACTTCTCTTTGACATCCTCCCCTTCACTGCAAATGCACAGCCTGGAAGCTCGTCTGAGCAGGTGCTCCCTGGCACTCTCCAAATTCATGCGGAGATTTCAGTGGTTGCCCTAGTGATTCCGTACAGAAAAAGAACCTCCCTCTGGAGAGTTGTCCAACACGAAGCATAACCACTGTCACAGATTACGCCATGCACGGCACGAGGAGCTTGTATAGATGAGAAGCTGGAGGCTCGGAGAGGTTGAGAAAACTGCCACAAGTCACAGCCTGTGAGCGGTTACGGAGATTCACGCCCGTGTTTAAAAGTTAGAATCCTGATTCTTCAACACTCGGACTGTGTTGCCCATAAGCAGTGTCTGACTTCATCGGGTGTAAGTCTTTAACTGCTGCTCACAAAGGATAGGTCGTAGGATCCCAGGGTACCAAAGAGGACATTGAAAATCAAAAGGTCTGGAAAGTTATAGGGATCCCCGGGTGGCAAATCATGAATGTGGTTGACTGATAAGAGAAAAAACTGACCGTTGGAGAGCAGCAGAAAGATGGGGCGGTCTCCTTCTGGAAGAGAAAAAAAATAGCCATCGAAGTTCTCTGGAGCCCAGTTCTACCCTGACACACACGGTCTCTTGAGTTGAACTCAAAATGAAGCCCAATGGCTTGAGTGCTTTCATTTTTGTTATTTTGGACACAAAAAACGGGAAGCGTCATACTTTCCACCTGATTGTCGAGTTCCTTTTGTATTCTGCTCCTGAGGCGTCCGTCACAATCCGCCCAAACTCGGTGACCGAAACAGAGGAGAATCACTCTCCGCCGCTCTGGTGGTGAGGAGCGCCAATGCAGAGCGCTGCTCTCTTCGAAGGTTACAGAGGGAGGGATCCTTCCCTAAGCCGTCCCGCTTCTGCTGGTGCCAGCCATTTCTGGGCCTCCATCTTCACAGACCCTCCTGCTTCCGCATCTGTCTGTATCTCTTCTCCTCTACTGACGAGGACACCTGCCACATTGGATGAGGGCCTTCCCACTCCACTGTGACTTCTGTTCATGAGATGCATCTACAAAGACCTTGTTTACGAATAAGGATACATTGACAGGTACTGGGAGTTAGGCCACCAACGTATCTCTTTGAGGGACACAGTTTTACCTGTAACGCGTCCTCTCTAATGGCTAGTCTATGGGGTTTATCAAGATCCCAAAGATTTATCCACACCCCCACCTCCAGCACTCCTGGTCTCCTTTAATGTAATCGTTTTCCTTGCAGGCTCCTGACCTCCTAGTTCAGTCATTTGTCATTGAAATTCTTTTTGTTACCTTTCTCGGTAAGAAACGAACAAGCCTGTGCACTGCTCCCAGCTCTCTACACAGGGAGGAGATCGTTTCACCATTGTCCTTCAGAACCACCAGAGAGACTGCCACACAGCGGAAGCCTCTCTCAATTAGCAGAGGCCTGCCATGAGAAGCTGGCCTCAGCTCTCTCCTTGTCCTTCAGTTGTCACAGTAGTTACAGAATCTCATGTCAACTTGAAGACATATAAAAGTGTCGGGGTGGAGTTTAGCCTGTCAATCAGGTCTAATGGTGAGTCCTTGTGGGTGTGACTTAAAGGAGCACCCTGGGAGCCTCATCCTCTCTCTCTCTGCCTCACCTGCCTGTTGGCAGACCCTGGTTGCTTCCAGAGCCACCGCCATTGGATCCACATGACTTCGCTCCCACCGGCCTGTGCTCTTCCTGCATTCTGCATCATTGCATGTGGCTGCGTGAGTCCAAAAAAGGACGTATGGACTAGTATCGAACTTATGGACTTGAGCGGGACTGGGCTGGGGTGTTTGTTTGGTATATAATTACTTCTTGATGCAAATCTCTCTCTTACACATATATGAGTGCCACTGGATTTGTTTCTCCAGTCAACCCAGCCTAGTACAGTTGATGAAAGAGAATTGTCCTATCAGCACAGAGATGTAAGTTGAGGGAGAGGCTTTGATGCAACAGAAGTTGGTGATCTGGGCATCGAGGCAACATGGCCATGTAACTTAATTGTGTCTTCCAGATCTGCTTGGGTTAGATCCCAAGTGCAGCATTTCTGTCCTACAGAGAATTATTGCTGTGCCCCCAGTTCCACGCTGTACTTCATGAATGCTCTTAGTTAGTAGGTTCCTTAATAGCTGAAACGTGGAAGAAATATTCTCGCAGGAAATGTATCAAAGAAGCTTATACAAGAGCCCACGTGTACACAAAAGACTTCATGTGAGTTCTGATGTATAAGACCTGGAACATCCTGGACCATTTCTGCCTGCAAAGCCCATTCTTTTACTCTTTAACACAAGTACATATTTCTTTTCCTAAACAGGTGTGTGAAACCTTGGGGGGGGGCGGGCGCGGAGGGGCAGGGGTGTCTTTCTGCGTTTCTTTGCCAGTATTTCCTGTGACATCATTGCATGTTCATGGCATGTATAAGAACACAGAAAAGGTCCAGTGCTTGTTCTCTGGTTATGCCAAACCATGGTCTCTTCTTATTCTATGACTGGGAGAACCACTGGCCTGGACATAGCTTTGACAGCTTCACCCACCTCCTCCAAAGGCAGGAAGTTAGCAAGAATGAGAGTCTCCAGGATACCCTCCCATGTGGTCGAAGAAAAGAGAATGTCAGCTTTCAGCGGAGGCCAGGCCTGTTTCTCTGTTTCAGCCCATTACTAATTCCCTCTTGGGAAGAGAACACTTTCTGTGCCCAAATGAGTCTTCTGCTGATGCCTTTGCTGTCCCGTCTCCCATCACTTGGCTTTAGCGCATCTTTCTACAAGAATCGTGGCAAATATTGGAAGTATTGGTCCCATTGGCCACAGTGTAAAGAGATGCTGCTTTGTAGTTTTTAAAAGCAGAAAGCCAGAATGTAGGAGATGCAGCTCCTTCTTGCTCATAACGCTACATTTCTCCTTGGGACGCTGAGTGGTGATTGCAATGGCTCCAGCCCAGCGGAATGGGTTATGATCGCAGCAGACACTGTGCCCGAGGAGTACTGACGTCCATCAAGGCAGCCCTTTTCCCAGTTTTCTAACTCAAATGAAGAATTGTTAACAGTGTGTTCTCTTTCATTTGCCAAATGTCCTCCTTGAACTTTTCCCGCCTCATATTGTAAAGAAAATTATAGTAAACTTAGCTGGGCCACCTCGCCTCTGGATCCAATGTCTACTTAAGATTTTATCTTGGGCTTGCCCTGGGCTGGGGCTATCTGCATGACCCATCTCCTCTTTCAACAAGTGTCCTGATTTCCTAAGGCTGCACTAACACCATGCCATCAATTTGGTGATGCATGAAGATATTTACTGTCTCACAGTTCTGGAGACTTGGAGCCCCAGATCAGGGTGTCAGCTATGTTGGTTCTTCCTGAGAGCCCCAGGGGTTGAGGTTCCATGCCTCTTTCCTAGTTCCTGGTCCTTGGCATTCCTCGACCTTTCCAAATCTCTGCATCCATCTATACATGGCCCCCTTCCCTCTGTCCGTCTCTCTTCTTCTCTTTTATAAAGACACCAAGTTTTGAAATAAGGACACTGCTTTTAATGGATGAAGGCCCACCCTACTCCAGGATGGCCTCCTGCTAACTTAACTAAACGCATCCTCAAAGACCCCATTTCCAAGCAATGTCACATTCACAGGTAGGGAGGGTTAGGATTTCAATATATTGAGGGTTGGGGAGTACAATTAAATTCATAACAAAGGACATGGCGGAGCACTTCTGAGGACAGCAGGTGAGTTGAGGGACCCACCCTGAAGCGATCACGTCCTCCCGAATCTGTGAGGACTGACTAGGAACTTGTTAGATTCAGAGCTCTCTTCAGTCCTATGGCCTTTCCTAGTGTGCTCAGGAACCTCTTGCTAGATTTTTAATATGATAAGAAATAATGATATAAAATACAAACTAGTAAAAATGCTCAGAACAAGAAAATCACAGGGCGATTGGAGAGGAGAATTGTGCACTGTGAGAACATGTCATTTAATCTGTGCTGTTTGACAAATTGCGCTTTTCTCTGCTGTGAGATGATCAGAGAGGTCTCACCGAAAAGGTAGGGTAGAGATGGCCTCTAAGTGGATGGGTCAGAATCAGAAATAAGACAAGGGGGAGACCTTCCAGACCAAAGAAACAGTGGGAGCAAGTGCACAGGGACCAACATGTGGTCATTTGGGGTAGAGGGAACAGACCCATGCAGCCACAGGAGAATGTTTCTGGGGAGAAGACGTGGGAGAGAAGGTTGGAAAGGTTAGCAGATTTGAGCAGCATTGGGAGGTCCCCAGATGTGGGATACAGAAGTATTTCTCCCAAGCTGTCTCTCCCAAATATATGCCAGACAGTTGCTTGGGAATGACTACACTTGGAGGTCATCAGAAGTAGGTCAGGGGTTATTCCCCCTGAGAGCTATCAACCATCTAGAGCAAGTAGTCACCACTGTTTATCCCACAACAAATAGGGCCCACTCCCTTCTGATAAGGATAGTAGTTGTCTGTTTCCTTGTAGGAGACCCCAGAGAGGTCAAACCCGCCCAAGGATGACCAAGGTTAGGCCGCCATCTTGAATCTAGGGTCCACCCATCTTGTCACATGTGTACCCCCGATCCCTCTTCCTATTGCGTGTATGTCCCTAGACTACCCCTTCTGATTTCTGTATTACCTATAGTACAGCCCCTTCCTGTGACGTATGTCCTCACCTGTAATTAGGGGGCTTCTCCCCAGAGAAGATAAAAAGCCTGGGCTAGCAGTAAAGATCTCTCTTCGAGTGGGGCAGAGGTGAGCTTGCTACCATAAGTAGTGTCCGACTCCATTTATTTCAATACTCCACTGCTATCTCTCATGCTCTCTATAACTTTACTTATTGCTGTATGATTGCGCCTACCAGACCAGTAATGATGTGTTAGGGGCTGGCTTCCCCTGACACCCAGATGTCACACTTGAAATATATCCTGGAGGGTGGGAATTCTCTGAAGGTTTCGCAGGACAGTGGTATGATCAAAATGATGCTCTGAGGACCTGAATCTGCCGGTGGAGTACACTATGGACTAGAGCAAAGAGAGACTGGGGGTGGTGGTGGTGGGGACGAGCCCAGGCATGTGTTGGCCCACTGTGCTCTAGCAGCCACAGTAGAAAAGAAGAGGCGAATCTGCAAATCTTTATGGAGCACATGTTAGAGTCCTCTGCTCAGCACCTTGACTTCTTCCTTTGGGGACTGTTCCATCCCCAATCCAATGGTCACGGGGAAGGGTTGACGATGGGCACAGGAACACTTGCGAGCTAGAAAAGGCAGGAAGCTTCTCTTTCATCCCTGGAACATGGACCCTGGAGCTGGAAGCTGCCCTGGAAGCAGTTCGGTAGCCCTCCCTAAGGCCACCATGCTGTGAAGGAGCCCATGCTGGTCTGCAGGGACAGACTTCTTGTCCTGGCTCCAGCCACTGTCTCACTGTACTTGCAGGAGAGACCTGTCAAAGGCTTTCTGAACTTCTACCTACAAAAGCCATAAGAGATAAGACATTGATCATCGTTGCTTGAAGCGACAACATTTGGAAATCATCAGTTACTCAGCAATAATGAACAAACTAGTTATATAGTTAATGAAGGCGTTTTTAATCACTCCAAGATCTTTTCATATCCCAAAAAGTTACTCTAGACCTGTGGCAAGGGATCTGGTGGCACAATGGTTAAGCACTCTATTGCTATTCAATAAGTCAATAGGCCACTCGATAAAGGAAAAGATCTGTCGATCTATTCCAGTGTGGTAGTTATATAATCATTTGTCAATTTGAAGATTAAGAGCTGAAGGGATAGAGTCTAGCCTGTCAATCAGGATTTGGCCAATGAGGTCTCTGTGTGGGCATGGCCTTCTCCTGAGGATTCTGGGAACTCCTGTATTCTTCCCTGGAAGTGGGAGACACTCTCTCTCTGCTTATTCTCTGTGAGACATCCCTAAGGAGAAGCCACATGAACCTCCCCTGATGCAGCCCTGGAAGCTGGAGAAGCCATGTGGAGACCTCTGCCAGCGCTAAAATGCTTACAACACCACTGGATCCACAAGGCTTCCCACCCACTAGCCTGTGATCTTTCTGCATTCGGTGTCATTGCAGGTGTTTCATGAGTCTGAAGAGGAGTTTATAGATTTGTATTGGACATAGGGGCTAATATCAGACTTATGGATTTGATCTGGACTGAGATGTTTTCTCAGTATTCAATTGCTCTTGAATATAAAACTCTTTCTTACACTTTTCTGGACTTTACTGGACTCACACGTCCAGTAAAGACTATAACATTGAATGCACTGTGGGGGTGGGGGAGTTCTAATCTGTCCTAAAGGGTCGCTGTGAGTCCGAATTAACTCCTAGGCATTCAGCAAAAACAGGTCTGTGCCCTGGGATTGCCATGAGTCAGAATTAACTCAACGGCAACTGGTTTCAATTTACAGTTTAGACTATAGGCTCCCAAGCTTCTTTGGCCTACCACCTTCTTTTCAGGAAAAAAATGTCAAAACTACTCCGTGCCTCCTCCCTGATATTTAAAAACTTTTGTACTATATAGCCTACAATCCAGAATGAAGTATCTGGTTCTGCACCCCACTCCTAATTATTGCGATGTCCTCCAGGGGGCAGTCTCGCCCACTTTGAGAAACACTGATTTAGACCTATGTCACCGACTGCAGAAGGGACTCTCTTGGTGTAGTGGTTTATGTGTTGGGCTGCTAACAGCAAGGCCAACCATTTGAAACCACCAGCTGCTCTGTGGTAGAAAGATGAGACTTTCTACTCCCATAAAGATTTACAGTCTCAGGAACCCACAGGGGGCAGCAGTTCTACTCTGTCTTATAAGGACTCCAAGTTGGAATTGATTCAATGGCAGTGAGTAGCAATCTGCCCCAAAGAACAAATGCTTAGTGAATCTCACAGTTTGAGCTATTTATTGCCGGGTTTTCTGCTTCCAAATATAGAGATACACTTGCATAGGTTAAGCCTCTATCAAAAGATAGGTGTTTAGGTAGTTAGCAAAACTCCAATACTAATGTAAATTCCCTAGATTTATTTTTAATCATTCTCTCTAACAAAGGCAGAAAAACACAAATTGTTTATTATGTTAGCTTTAACTATGAGCAATGTAAAACAGCTATATATGCACCAATGTGAGGCTTGTTATAGTATTAATTTTCCAATAACAATGAAATATTTTTGACAGGGCACAGATTAGGCACTGAATAAATGTTCCAGTCAGATTACATTATGTAGCTTTTGTAACTCAATGTGGCAGAATATTGCATTTTCCTGTCACTGAAAATAGAGTGAAATGCAGTTATTAAAATTATTGGAAATATCTATATGCACATTTTCAAATATAAATGGCATACTATAAACATAAATCATTCAACTACAGTGCGATTATGTTGAAATAATACAACGCAAATGTAAATGAAGAAAAATGATATTAAGTTACCTTTTCCAGTTGCAAGATTTAAAATTCCTACCCCAAAGATCAGAATTACAATTGGAAAACTCAGTAAATACCGTGGCAATAATTTTAAGCTGAAAAAAGCACCACTTTCCTTGGAACTGAAATTGTAGGCACGCATTCTTATTTATCTCACCAGGAGCTTCCTGTGCCAGACACGAAACACTCATAACAACCGCAGAAATGAGAGAGGGTGTCAGCTTAAATCAGAGACCACGTTGAATTCCGGAGGTGGTCAAAACTAAAAAGAAGCCATGTTTGGGGGTTGGGGGTGTCTCCAAATAAACGGCCAAGTACTGAAAGTGGGGGGGGGGGCTTGATGTAATATTAGTTCTATCAGCCCCACCCCACCCCGGGGCTCAAAGGCCCTGGTGGCTTACGTGTCAAACATATAGATTTTTCTACATTCTATTTCTGTATCCTGAGCGCCACTCCTGCCCTTGGACCTCACACAGGCCCCCACCGCAAGGGGTGAAAGACAGACTAGGGAAGCGTGGAAATTGCTTCTTCTCATGATGCACCTGAGACAGGAAAGCAACAGGGCCTGCCCAGCGACCCCAACAGGCCATTCATGGTTGCCAAAGCTGCTGCCCCGTTTGTGACACTGGGCAGAGGAACGGGGAGGAAAGGAGAGAGAAGATAAAGGGACAAGTGCAGCCTGCCACTTTCTTGATAAAGCAACTCCTTTATAGCCGCGAACAACCCCATGAACCTTCTAGAGCGTCAGCAGTTTGATAAAGCGTCTCAAGCTTCATGAAGACCCACGCCGGTGCCCACAGTGAAGGCCCTCCTTTAACTGTGAACTCGCCCCACCCAGACACCGAATATTTGTAAGCCCCCCCTCTAGAATACAGAGGTATACTAAAAGGCAAATACTGTATAATAACACAAGGTATGCTGCAACAGGTGGGTGTTTAGGCCTCAAGAGTGCTTACCTGCTACCCGTAGAATCGCCCTGGGTGCGATAGCGCCAACGCGGACGGGAGGGGCAGTGTATTGACACAGAAACACCATGAGCAGGGGCACAGTTTGGGGCTGTGATTTCCAAAACGGGGAGCAACTTTTGCTCAAGTTTCAAATGAAACAAAGGACCGTCTTCTCTTGATTTATACAATATCCCTGAAAAATAAAACTATGCCAATGACACATCATGTTTGCACATAACAGGCAATCATAACCATGTGAGTCACCTGTGTGACTGCTGTGCTTTGGTAGGCGCCATCCGGTCAGAGCCGCCCCATAGCGACCTTCTGCACAGCAAAATGAAACACTGCCTGCTCTTGGGTCGTCCTCGCACCCATCGTTGCAGCCACCGTGTCAATCCATCTCCTCGAGGGCCTCCCTCTTTTTTTTTGCTTCCCGTCGATGGTACCAAACATGATCTCCTTCTCCAGGGACCGGGCTCTCCCGACAACACGTCCAAAGTAGGGAAGGCAGTATCCAGTGGACGGTTTGATAGCCCCACGGCACACGTGGCAGTGTGTGTTGTGCAGCCCTGAAACATCCCTGGCCCCTCACGAAATCACAGTAGTCTACACCCTCCTCCCCCCAACCCTGCCACCGTTTTGACATTTAAAACCTCCCTACAACGTTTGTAAAACATCGGCGGTTTAGAGGAACCAATGTTCTGGCTTCACTTAGGTGGTGTCACACTCCTCCAGCCAAGGACCATCTCTCTCTATTGTTTTTTTTTAAAATCATTTTATTGGGGGCTCGTACGATTCTTATCACAATCCATACATACATCCATTGTGTCAAGCACATTTGTACATTTGTTGCCATCATCATTCTCAAAACATTTGCCTTCTACTTGAGCCCTTAATATTGGCTGCTCATTTTTCCCCCTCCTTCCCCCCTCCTCCTCCCTCATGGACCCTTCATAGTTCATAAATTATTATTATTTTGTCATAGATTACACTGTCTGACGTCTCCCCCCGCCTTCTTCTCTGCTGTCCATCACCCAGGGAGGAGGCTATATGTAGATTCTTGTAGTCAGTTCCCACTTTCTACCCCACATTCCCTCCACCCTCCAGGCATCGGCACTCTCACCACTGGTCCTGAGGGAGTCATTTGTCCTGGATTCCCTGTGTTTCCAGTTTCTATCAGTACCAATGTACACCCTCTGGTTTAGCCAGATTTGTGAAGTAGAATTGGGATCATGATAGTGGGGGGAGAAAGCATTTCAGAACTAGAGGAAAGTTATATGTCTTATTGTTGCTACCCTGCAACCTGACTGACTCATTTCCTCCCCACAACCCTTCAGTAAGAGGGTGTCCAGTTGCCTACCTATGGGCTTTGGGTCTCCACTCTGCACTCATTCACCCACATTTACAGTGATATGATTTTTTGTTCTTTGATGCCTGATACCTGATCCTTTCGACAGCTTGTGGTCACACAGGCTGGTGTGCTTCTTCCCTGTGGGCTTTGTTGCTTCTGAGCTACATGGCCGTTTGTTTTTCTTCAAGCCTTTAAGACCCCAGATGCTATATCTTTTGATAGCTGGGCACCATCAGCTTTCTTCACCACATTTGCTTATGCACATGTTTGTTTTCAGTGATCGTATTAGGAAGGTGGGCACCCACTGATATGATATTTAGTTCTTTGATATCTAATAACTGGTCCCTTCTGCACCTTGTGGTCAGACAGGCTGGTGTGCTTCTTCCATGTGGGATTTGATGCTTCTCAGCTAGATGGCCGCTTGTTTATCTTCAAGCCTTTAAGATCGCAGATGCCTATATCTTTTGATAGCCGGGCGCCATCAGCTTTCTTCACCACATTTGCTTGTGCACACATTTTTCTTCAGCCATCGTGTCGGGAAGGTATGCATCCTGGAATGCCAATTTAATAGAAGAACGTGTTCTTGCATTGAGTAAGTGCTTAAGTGGAGGCCCAATGTCCTTCTGCTGCCTTAATACTAAACCTATAAATATATGCACGTAAATCTGTTTCCCCATACTCTTATATAAATATATTTTCATATGTACATTCCAGTCTTTAGACCGCTATAAATACCCTTTGTCACCTAGTTCTTTCCTCTATTTCCTTTTACTTTCCTCTTGCCCCACTATCATTCTCAGCCTTCATTTGGGTTTCAGTAATTTCTCTCAGTTACATTGCCATTGCTGAATCCCTCCCAGGCCTCTCACACCCTCCTTGCCACTGATTTTGGATCACTTGTTGCTCCCCTGTCCCTGGGTTGGTCAGTACCACTTCCTTACCCCCACCTCCCCCTCTCCTGTGTCCCCTTGGAACCATTGGCCCATTGTTTTCTCCTCCAGACTATTTGTCCAGTCTATCTTATCTATATAGATCTGTAGAGATAATAATATGCACCAAAAATCAAGTCATAGCAAGATAGGCGATGAATGAGAACACAGAGATGACAACAAAAAAGAAAACCAATTACCCAAAGAAGAATAAATTAATTAAAAGAAAACAATTTTAAAAAGAAAAACCTGTAAATAGATCAAGGTCTGATTTTTTATCTCTAGGCATGTCCTTCAGTCAGGTCCGATGGGGTACCATGCTCTGGCCCCAGAGTCTGTCCTTTGTACTCCCTCAGGGGCTCCCTGCTCTGCCTCCATGGTTGGTCTGCCGCACGCTTTTAGTGGTTTGCCTCAGTGTCACAGGGTCAGTCTTGGCCAGTCCCTATATTGACTCTCCAGTGTTGTCCCCCTTAGGGCCCTGGGCCATCAAGGAACTGCGTGTCTCATAATGGGATCAGCCATATTATCCACTGTGCATTGGCTGTTCAGAGCGGAGATATCGTCCTCCAGGCCTGGTGGGCCAGGATGTGCTCCACTCTCTCTTCCTCCCCCTTCATTTGCTCCCATTTGCTCTGATCAGACCTGTCCCTCTCCCCTAGCTGCAGCTTCAGTGTCGTCCTCTCAAGTAAATTCTTCTGGGGGGAGGGGCAGTTGTTCACATAGCTGGTATGAGGGTCAAGACCTCAGGCCTCTCCACTGGCTCCCCACTCCTTGCCCGCACGCTGCATTCATCTGGCACTGGCTTTAAATCTGATCCCTCTTTCCCTGTGGAGACACAAACAGTACCCTCCCCTTGGGTGAGTCAGTGCCCTATTCCCCCACCACACATATTTTTCTTTCCCTTTTCCTCCCCCCTCCGCCCCCTTATTAGTTGGCTACCATATGTACCCCTGGATTTGGTCTGGCCCCTGCCATACTACCTGGACCTCATCCCTGGAGTGTTTGAATACAGTAGCTTTTTCCCTGTACCCCTTTTACATTTACCTTTCTGTTCTTTCTTACTTTTTAAAATATATGTAAACTTACCTCAGCAGGCTCATGTTATACTTGTCCTTTTGTGCTTGGCTTCCTCCACTAAGCATAATTTTTCCAGTTCTTCCCATGCAGCGATATGCTTCATTTGTTCCTAACTGCTTTTAGCGATGCGTAGTATTCCATTGTGTGTATGCACCACACTCTATTGGTTTTAAGGAAAGGGAAATTGGAGCTTCCGAAGGGAATGGAGCCTGAGGCCAAGCACCAGAAGTATTGAGGCTAAAGAGGCAGAAGTGTAGGTTGGAGAGGAGGCAAGAAGTCCCAGATAAAGCTGGCGTTCCTCTCAGATTAGCAGAGTTAAGAATGCTATCCAAGAATGTGCTTCTTAAACCAGCCAGCTTTCCTTGGCCTGTGTGTCCTTGGCAATACTCAGACAAGGGGATGAACAATAGTTTTGAACCTGGTACCCTCTTTCTCTTACAGTTCCAGCCTGTCTCCGTCCCTATGGCGTCCTGTTGGGGTGGGGTGAGGAGAAAATGGACTGCCCAGCGTGGGGCAGTGGTTCCCTCCAATGCTCTGCTCAACACAATATAGAGAAGGGCTGCTGCTGGACCTGAATCTCTTTTTCCTGTGGTTAAGGTAGCTCTCCTCTGTCCTAGGATGGAAAGGAGACTGGGCAGCTGGCCGCGAGCGGGAGGGCTCAGATGGGGATCCAGAGAAAGGTTTGAGCAGAGAAATGACATCGACCAGGACATAAAACAAAATTTCCTTGCAGCTGTTGGCTGATGCAGGAATCTCATGACAACTGTACATACATGGAATCCTGTTGACAACTGTACATACATGGAATACTATTGACAACTGTACATACATGGATCCTGTTGACAACTGCACATGCATGGAATCCTGTTGACAACTGTACATACATGGATACTGTTGACAACTGCACATACATGGAATCCTGTTGACAACTGCACATACATGGAATCCTGTTGACAACTGCACATACATGGAATCCTGTTGACAACTGCACATACATGGAATCCTGTTGACAACTGTACATACATGGAATCCTGTTGACAACTATACATACATGGAATCCTGTTGACAACTGCACATGCATGGAATCCTGTTAAGTGGCACCCAGGCAATTTTCAACTCATGGCAACCCCGCATGAACTGGGTCACAGCAATTTCAAGGATGTAGTCTTTTTTTTTTAGGATTTAGTCTTTCTTTTTCTTTAATATTTAAAAATAAATCATTTTCTTGGGGGCTCGTACAGCTCTGATCACAATCCATACACACCGATACACCCATTGTGTCAAGCACATTTGTACATTTGTTGCCCTCATCATTCTCAAAACATTTGCTTTCTACTTGAGCCCTTGGTGTCAGCTCCTCATTTTCCTCCTCCTTTCTTCATCCTCTCTCCCTCATGAACCCTTGATAATTTATAAATTATTACTATTTTTTCATGTCTTACACTGACCGTTGTCTCTCTTCACCCACTTTTCTGTTGTCCATCTCCCTGAGACGGGGGTGTAGGTAGTTCATTGTGATCGGTTCCCTTATCTACCCCCACTTTTCCCTTACCCTCCTGGTATTCGTACTCTCAATATCAGTCCAGAGGGGGTTATCTGTCCAGGACTCTCTGTGCTTTCCATTCTTATCTGTACCCATGTACATGCTCTGGTCTAGCCAAATTTGGAAGGTAGAATTGGGGTCAAGATAGTGGAGGAGGGGATGAAACATTAAAGAACTAGAGGAAAGTTGTATGTTTCATTGGTGTTATACTGCACCCTGACTGGCTCATCTCTTCCTTGTGACCCTTCTGTAAGGGGATGTCCAATTGTCTACAGATGGGCTTTGGGTCTCCATTCCATACTCCCCCCTCATTCACAATGATATGATTTTTTGTTCTGGGTCTTTGATGCCTGACACCTGATCCCATCGACACCTCATGATCACACAAGCTGGTGTGTTTCTACCATGTAGACTGTTTTGCTTCTCAGCTAAATGGTCACTTGTTTATCTTCAAGCCTTTAAGATCCCAGATGCTCTATCTTTTCATAGCCGGGCACCATCAGCTTTCTTCACCATATTTGCTTATGCATCTACTTTGTCTTCAGCGATCGTGTTGGGAAGGTGAGCATAATGGAATGCCAGGTTATTAGAACAACGTGTTCTTGCAATGATGGAGTACTTGAGTAGAGTCCCAATGTCCATCTGCTACCTTAATATTAAACCTATAAATATATGTACATAGATCTATTTCCCTATCATTATATATATATTTACATATGTACATGCCTGTATTTAGACCTCTATAAATGACCTTTGTTTCCTAGTTCTTTCCTCTATTTAATAAGGAATCTTTTTGCTGACCATTTCTTTTTTCTCCTCACCTCTCTTTCTTCCTGCCCCTCATGGGACCACCCAAGAACACTCCTCCACAATTATCCAGAGTTCCTCAGCTCTCTCTTGTCCTATCCTTAAACTCAGCTTCACAGCCCCAGACTCCAGCACTGGACTCTGTTAATACAAGGGCCTTCTCTATCAATCAAAAGGACCTGCCAAACTAGAAACCAATATGGGTGTCTCTCTTCCCAGAACACCAAACACAACCCACACTCCAACTCATTGTCATCCAGCAGATTCCAACTCATTGGACCCAAAAGGACAGCGTGGAACTGACCTTGCAGGTTTCTGAAATGGTAACTCTTCACGGAGTAGAAAGCTCCACCTTTCTTTGGGGCTGGTGTTTCCTAAACGACAACCTTGCTGTTAGCAGCCCAACGTGTAACTGCTAGGCCACTAGGGCTCCTCTTCCAGGGCACAGTGGGGTTTATAAATCGTTCTTCCCCTCTCTTAGCACACAAACCACCAAGGAGTCAGTCAGAGGCCCCCAGATGAATCAAATCCTGTTCCCATTGCTAAGAAGAGGCGTTCTGCTATTGCATGCAACTGGTCACCTCAATGACTAGCTTTTCTCAAGTGTTTGTTCTGTGCCTGCTGAAGAGTGCTTGAGCCTGGAAGGTTACCATAGTCCTGCTCGGTCAAGTAAAGGGTGAACAGAAATGCTGGAGGCCCCCAGTGAGATGGCTCGACACAGCCACCCCAACAAGGAGTTCAAACACAGCAAGAGCCGTCCGGATGGCACAGGTCTAAGCAACTTTTTGTTCTGGTGTACCTAAGGGTGTTGTGGGTCAGAGCCAAACTGATGGCACCTACCTGCAACAATAACGGCACCCTCATCCTGCACCCGAGATGTCCTCAAGAGATTCTCCAGTCTGCAAAGAAAAGCACACAGGTCCATGTTCCTGGCCTCTGTGAAAGCCCCACATGCTTAGCCCTCCTGCTCCTCGCCACGAAGTCCGGCTACAGCGTGATTCCTCAGCCACAGGTCAGGAGAGTGGGCGGAAACAGTCACGTGGCGCAGGGCTGCCCAGCTCCAAGCACAGGGTGAGACTCCCAACCACATCTGCTCAACTCCAAACCCCGCAGCGGCTCTCTTCCACCCGGCCTCCTCCACTTGACTGGCTCAGGGCATCCCACTCTAGCCCCCGACAATAAACAATAAAGAAAATACACTTCATCCACCAATCGGTACAGAAATCAGCAAAATAACAACCTATCTCCTGGAACTTATCATCACTGCCATCTCATCACGTCTGACTCAGCGTGACCCTAGGGGACAGAGGAGAACTGAAAGTGTAGCTCTGTACCGGAGTAGAAAGCCCCATCTTCTTCTTCTTATGGAGAAGCCAGTGGTTTTGAACTGCTGACTTTGCAATTAGGAGTGCAACGCATAACTAACTACAGTCATCAGGGCAGTTTTAAATCCTACAGCGTAGCTCCAGTAAGTACAGAATACTTTTGTAATTTTTACAAAGCTTAGCCCTCATGTCGTTTGTCTGCGGACTTGAGCCTTTTGTTCTCCGAGGAGTTATCCGCGCGTGAGGGCTCATCGTGGATCGCTCATTCCGGGGCCATGTGTTTCTCCCCTCGGTGACTCTTGATCTCTTTTTCTTTGGGGTTGCCAAGAATTCAGTCTTCCCACCAGCTAGGAGGAAGGCTGGGGCCTCTGCTAGGTTCCTCTGCCTCACCCAGAGCTTTACAGCATGACATTTAGTCACCAATCATTTTGGGGGACAAGGCAGCAAGTGTGAGGGGTAAAGAAGAAGAAAACGCATCACCCTAAGGCGTCCTGCCTCGCATGCATCAGCCCCGCCCCTGCCAGGCTCCTGCATCTTGCTCCCTCTAGAGATAGAAGCCCCCCGCTGTTTTCTCAGAAGGGTGACATCTTTCTTTAGCCGAGCCAGAAAGCTTGAACTTGGAAAGGAGAACCGTGGGAGAGTAGACGCCAGCGAGCAAACACCAGCTGGGAGCAGCCGGATCTGGATCAAGTGTGTCTGGGGATCTGAGGCTCATGAAATATACGCCACACTGACTGTGAACCTCCGTAGCTTTCCCTTTTCCTTGGGAGAGCATCGGAATGGCAGGATTTTGTCATAAAACTCCACGGACAGTAAAGACCAAGGGGCAGGCTAAGCCAAGAGGGAGGGAGACATTTCTCCTACATACATGTGCAGAGGAGCCAGGTGACGGGAAACATAACCGAGAATGCACAAATTGGCTGGAAGGCGGTGTGACAACCTTGACAAAAGTCCACAAAGCTGCGTAAAACTTTGGCTCAGAGAGTTAATTCTAGGAATTTCGCCTCAGGAAGTAATTAAGAGAGCCTATAAATATTTACCATCAGGAATGCTTATCCTAATATGGTTCAGGATGACAGAAGAACTGGAACAACATACATGTTCAGCAAGAGGAGATTGGGGTAGAAAGTTCTGCTCTGTCCAGATGAAATAGGACGCAGTCATTTAAACTCCCACTGTGTAGGTTATTTATTAATGTCAACATGGATTACTTACATCAGATGACAAAGATACCAAAAACCAAACCCAAATCACTGTCTGACTCATAGCAACCTTACAGGACAACGAGAACCGTCCCTGTGGTTTTTCAAGACTAGGCTTCTCTACGGGAGCAGAAAACCTCATCTTTCTCCCTCCGCATGGCGGGTAGATTCATAACCACAAGGTCAGCAGCCCAACTCTTCACTCACTGTAACACCGGGGACCCCAACTTACAAATTCAATCCGTATGAGGAAATTTTGCCTGGGTCATAATGAAGTAACAAAAACCAAGTTATACTCTTGCCTGAATCAACCCCAACAGCAAAATGGGAAAAACATGAAACGATCATTTTTAAGACTATCTCATCAGTCTTTTCAAGTTCATATGGAACATTTACAAGGATAGCCCATGTTCTGACCCATAAAACAAGCCTTAGGAAATGCATTTGTACTTAACTTTCTATGTGAATGGGGTGCAGGTTTATAGAGACACTCTAGTTTCTATCCGACAATTCAGTATCACTTCCGCTACGTTCTCCTTGTCTTTCTTGTTTCCGCTTCTCCTTCTTTCCTGCCTTCTGGATCCTGTCCTTGGGCAAGAGCTGCTCTTTTCACTTCAAATGGCTGATTTTTCCGAGGGGTGAATACCTCCCTAGTGTAGCCGTTCATTGTTTAGGCCTTCTCTTGTTTGGATAAACCTTGCGCCGTGAGGGTGACTCCATTGCCAGACCTGGAGAGTGACAAAGGACCAACATCTCTGGAGTTCCACTAGTCTCTTTCTGAGTGTCTACTACCTAGTATCCATTAGTATCTATCTTCTTTTACTGGTCAGGCAACATCTTAATAAATTTAACGGGATTCAAGTCATTCATTTTGTTCTCTTGCTCAGTGGAATTAAATTAGCAATCAAGAACCATATATATATGGTTGCTAATTTAATTTAATATAGTGTGTGTATACATATATATATATACACACACACACATTTATATGGAGAATCCTCCAAAATTTGGAAATTAATCATGTATTTCTAAATAGTCCATGAGTCAAAGACACAATCAAAAGGGAAGCCAAGAAGCGCTTTGGACTCAGTAACTATGTAGTCACAGCCTATCAGAATTCATGCACTGCCGTGAAAGCTGTAAGTGGAAGTGGATTTATGACACTAAGGGGCTACTTTAAAAAGCAAAGACGGTAATACACCCATAACATTAGCATCTCCCTCCAGAAACTTCAAAAGAAGAACAAGTTAAAATCAAAGTAAGAAAAAAGAAGGCGCACACCTCAGAGCAGAAAGCATTAAATGGCACCCAGCTTAGAAAGCCCAAAGTAAAACGTGTTTTGGGTTGCAGATACTTTGGTTGCTTGCAACAAAACTTACAGAAAGTCTGCTATGACTTATAAGTCGAGTTAGCAAGATTGCAGTGTGCAGTAGGCTTTGTTTAAAAAGAAAGAAAGAAATTAACAAGAAAATGATGAAATTCACTGGAAATGCAAAGGATCTAGAATGGTCAAAACAACTCTGAAAAAGAAGAACACGGGACTAATAATACCTGACCTCAAGACTGATTATAAAACCACAGTAATCAAGACAGTGTACAGCTAAACACATAGATCTATATAACAGAATGGAGATTCCAAAAATAGACCCACAAAGAAAAGATTGTTTCTTGTTCCAAAACTAATTTTTTCCTTTACAAAATTCTTCAAAAAAAAAAAACATTCAAGAATGAGTTTGATGAATTTTTATGTAAACCATGTTGTCAGAAATTTCACAGGCAGTTGGACCTGATCATTATACTTTCATAGTTACAGGCAGAAATCAATAATTATGGCTGGCTATTTTATTTCCCAAGCAACAACTTCAATAAAATATGAAGAAGTAGAAAACAACCCCAACTAAGGGCCTGCTTATTTGGAAGGAAGAAAACTGTTTTCTGTAGAATGATGAATTTCCAGCTAAGAGAGACTGGATAGTCTTAGTCAGATTGATTACCAATGGTAATTCTGATCAACAGTTTTCTGCACTATTACAGATAACATGTTTTATCACCTAGATAATTTTCTGAAATCTAAAGCATTGTGCAAATGCCACCTGGTTATTAGAGCTAACAACTGATAGCAAACCAGGACAAGAAAGAATCAGAAGATCAAATGTGGTCTGGATAGCACCCTAAAGCAGGACACTTCGAATATCCCCTGCTTCATAAATCCCTGGTGGATGACCTTTCCGATTAACTGGAGAAAACGGGAAGTTGCGGAGCCCCATGGCTGGCTGGTCACTCTCTCAGGAGGTTGAAATTCCAGCCCTACCACTTACTTGGTGGCCACGTATACTTTACTTTTCTCATCTGCTCCATAAAAATTCCAACTGTTAGTTGTGGGTTGTTACAATGATGAAAGGAGATTATACATGAAAGACGCGACAATAAAAGCATCACACTGATCATCATTTCCTTGATTTATTTTAGAATTTTGGAGTTCATTTGTAAGTGAAAATAGATATGATAAATCAGAATCATAAAATGTTAGTGTGGAAGGGGCTGTAGAGATCACGGGTCAATTCCCTGGAGGCCCAGAGGAAGTCGGGACAGAGCCAGAGACCGCACTTCTGCTTTAATGTTTGTTCCATTACACAGCACAGTTGCTTGACATTCCTCATCTGGATTCACTGGAAGTTCTTCATCAGCTCATAAGCCTCTACCGAGCAATGATTAGAATGTTTAAGTAAGTACAAAATGGTCAGCAGAGCCTCGCTCACCAGGGTGCCCTGTCAGTATTATCTGGTGATGGTAATTACATGACAATGTAGAGACAAGGACAGAGACTTGTTCCAGAAGCTCCCTAGTGTGACACTGAATCCCATTCTGTCCCGCCTGCTCCTCCCTCAGACACACACACATTCTTTCTCTACTCTCACTCCCTTTGTTACACACACTCACAAGGGTGCGCGTGCACACAAAAAACACACGTACACACACAGCACTCACGCACATACACACACATGCACACACACAGGGCTTATTCCTCTTTGTCTTCTTTTCCTAGGTCAGTATGCATTGATGCAGCAAAACCAACTCATTTTCCAAAGAATTCCAGAAATGTTACTTAACCCCCCCGTAAGGTTGTCAATCCACATGTCTATAACAAAAACAAATGAGCAAAAGAAACAAGCAAATGATACTAAGTGGGTGGGTGGGAAAATTGGTGGTAGTGGAGGTGGGGCACGGCAAATTCTATACATCACTTTTAGAAATCAGAAGAGAATGTTTCTTATCAACCTAAATATCTGTATGAATAACGATATCTAGCAAGAAATACATGGTATGTCTTCTTCTTTACTTCCTTTAATGGGTTATAGACTGTCTTGATCTATTTTCTAAAAGGTTTGATCACAGTGCCCTGAGTCTTCAGCAAACATGTCAGTCTTTCTGAATGTCTATACATTCACCTGCTAGACACAGTGACAGTGGGAACTTGCTCAGATAAAGGATATCTGGATTCAACTCAGCCTCCACTGGGGGACGTTGCCACACGGCCATGCTAGTTCAGATTTACAGACGCGCTCTGCCAGCTCTAAAATCTTGCTTAGCATATTGATTATAAGTCAGACACAAAATCAAGTCCTTACCTACTCATCTTGTTTTGTGTAAACAACTCAGGTCACTCCTCTCCTGCTTGGTTAAGACTCAGCAGATCCAAACCTAGTACGTCGTAGGGTCTAGGTAGGAAATAGTTTTTCATCTTGTCCTGAGTGAGGTCTTTACAGTGTGGCTTCATTATTGTTTTTAAAGCAAATTTCACTCAAGTTAAAACTATGCACCAATGGATGTGCTTTATACAATTGATGTATGTATATGTATGGACTGTGATAAGAGTTGTATGAGCCCCTAATAAAATGTTTAAAACAAAAAAAAAAAACAAACAAAAAAACTATGCACCAAACTACACCCCAAACATAAACACACATTATTTCCCGGCTCCTGATTATTATGGGTCATCTACGCACTGGCTGTGCTCTCAACTATTAGAAATGATCAAACCTGACTTTGATTCTAGCCAACTCTCCTTTGTCTGTCCCAAACTTTGCCTCCTCTTCTGGCCGTGTCCTGAGTCATGGCAAACAAAGTGACAGTGAAGTGAGCAGGGCCTGGCTGTTAGGGTGAAGCTGATCAGATCCTTGCAAGGCCGTTACCAACAGCATCCTCACCCTTGCTGGGAATGTTCAAGATTGTGATGAAAAGTGCACATTGTAGTTCAAATATGTCTTCGCTCTAAGTGCATTGGGTCATTTACCTTAACAATGGAAACGTGCGCTCATTATCATGTCCAACTTGATTAGTGCATGGTCTAACATTTAAAAGTGCGCTTCAGACAAAAGAATGTATAAATGCATGATTGGTTCCTAATAAATTGAGCAACCCCTTAATGAACTGTGAGCCATCTAGAGAAGAACCATTACATATCAGTCACAGAAATGGCAAACTACACAAAAAGTGTGTGTGTGTGGGGGGGACACAGTTGATCTTTCTCCACCTTCCATAATATACCGATTGCTAACTTTGTTAGAAAAACATCCACAAGATTGCCTGGCAACCAGGACAAGTGGCTCACTAAGGAGCAGAGCATCAGCCAGCCCTGTCTTTGGGCAAATGTTCACATGGCTTCTCTAGAATCCCTGACTTGGAATGCCGTGAAGGACACATGGAGAAGCCCCCTGAAACACTCCTGTTGCTATTTCCTTCGAAGTAAAATGGAGCTGACTTAGATGGGAGGTTTCTCTTAGTCACTGGAAATGCTGTGTCCCATGCCTCTCCAGTACCATCTTCCAATCCTTCCTCTGCAGCTTTTATTTGCTTAACATCCATTTCATCGTTCTGGAATACAGCAGACATACTGAACAAAGAGCTTCTGCATCCAATTTCAAAGCAAAGCTTTCGTATCCTATTTATGAAATGTAACATTTTTATATGTATGCCTGATCAGAATCTACAATTTTCAGATGAATACGGCAACATGCCTCTTGAATTCTAAGACATACCACCCAAACATAGGTGAATTTTAAGTGTGAGCTAGAAGAGTTTACATGTTTACTCTGTATCAGGTTCATCCAGAAGAAACTAAGGGGATAAATTGTACTGTGCAGATTCACATCGACAAACATCTGCTTGGTGTTGAGCAAAGGCAAGAAGAGTCCAAACAAGCATGAGTCAGTTCCGGGTCCTGGGGAGAGGAGCCTTTGCTAAATGCGGCATTCAGGCTACGGCCACGCGCCGAGAAAAGACAGCATTGGTTTGGAACAGGATAGGAGTGAACCTTGAGTGCGGCCTTGAAAGTGTGACATTGACAAAGATGAATTCAGAGAAGGGCATAAGATATTTTGAAGCCGCCTCATGTTTGGGGTCTTCTCCTGAGGAGCCTGGTTGAAATTACAGGAAAGCTTACCCAAGAACACACGGGGGGTGCACATGGTGAGGGCGCTCAACTTTAACCAAAATGCCGGAGGTTCGAGCGCACCTAGAGGCCTTGGAAGAAACGCCTTCAGAAAAATCAGCCCTTGCAAACCCATGCGGATCCCAGTGCACCACTGACATGCACAGCATAGCCACCATCAGAATCAGCTCAATGGACGGCAAGTGTTCAGTTCCTTGGTTGCTTGGTGTGCAGGCTAGACTGTAAGGACAGCATGCCTGCAGGTGGAGACTCAGGTGGATGCTGTTCCAAGAAGAAAGTCCTGTGTGGATAATGAAGGGCCGAGAGTGGGAGTAAGGAGTCCAGAGGCAAGCATCCTCTGGGTCAGGTCTCATCCCACGTGGTGGATTTTGTCGTCGTTGTTTGAGGGAGTTATGGGCTATAGAATTCCAGGATCCCTATGAGCCAAGACTGAACCAGACATATCCTACTTCAACTTGGATTTTCTCAGCCTCTGTGCATATGTATCTATGGTGTCTTGCCAAGGAGCCCTGAGAAGTGTTGGCCAATGGACTGGCTCCACAATATGGAAATCCAGAAACACCGAGGATTGACTGTAGCTCCCACACATGGCCAGATGGAGCCACGTGAGGACCCTAACCATGGATAACCTGTAGTGTCCCCTCTGGGGTTCTCACATATTCAAATGGATTATGTGGGATATCTATGCTTCATGTGTATGAGTGGGGAGGGGGGCAGCTACCTATGATGTGACTTCTTTCAAACCGGGACTATGCTCTCAGTAAGTGAACATAACCATGGTGTTTGCCATTTTAACAGAATGAGATGAACTGAATCACATTACAGATCCTGTAGAAGGACACCATGCTTGCTAAAATAGAAAGTTGGCAAAGAACAACAAAAAAGGAAGATAATCAATGAGATGATTGACACAGTGACTCCAACAATGGGCTCAAGGTAGCAACGATCATGAGGATGGTGCAGGCCAGGCAGCGTTTTGCTCTATTGCTCATGGGGTCGCTATGAGCGGAGCCAATGTGATGGCACCGAATAACAATGCAGCAACAGCTATACATTTGCTACCCACCCAGCAACCACCTAAAACATTTCCTTATAGTCAACAACCAAGAAAAGGAGTCAATGAACTCAGGTCTTTCAACAATCGAAGTCAGATCGTGTTGACCTCCCATAGCAAAAAATTGGCTATCAGCAATTTTGCTTTGAGAGAGCCCTGGTGGCAAGGTCAGGACTCCTCACTGGGAGGTTGCCAGTTCAAGCCCACCAGTTATTCTGTTGGAGAATTAGGAGGCTATTTACTCCTTTAGAGATTTATAACCTCAGAAGCCTTATATAAAGTCATTATGATAGGGAATTAACTCATCAGTGGCTTTTTTAAAGTATGCTTTAAAAGGCACATACTTCAAGTTTTATACTTGCTTCATAATAAATCCTATAATTATAAATAAATGAAAAGTTGTCAAAAATCGAGTGATCAGAAAACAAATATCACAACAAATTGCTATTTTAAAACATTTTGTAGATCAATCTTTCATCTCTAACATGGTATAATAATACATTGTATTATTTGCTCTTACAAATTCTTCAATGATTCCAAGACAATTAAGCTGTTGAGCCATCTACTTCCACACATGATAAGGATAATGAATCAAGCCTTTCTTGAAGCATTGCTGTATGCTGAGGATTTTTTCATCTCTTTAGGGATGAAGATGAGCATTCTGCTGCACAGTTTGTGATCATTAAAGTTAGCAACATGCATAGTGAAATTTAAATATTGGGAAATAGCCATTGCATTTATGTCTTTTATGGAATCATGAATGCCTGGATGAGTAAAACACATCTTTGCTGAACCTGGAAATTTGTTTCTCATATAAAAATAAAATCATCTCACTTCTCCAGAAACATTTGTATCTCAGTTCTCAAGATAACTCCTCAGTTGCCTCCCTGCGTTCTTCACCAGGTCCACTCACATTGTTTAAGAAGGAAAAAGTTTATTTGAAAGAACCAAGTGGGTCACCAATAATGAAAGTGTATCAACAATAATGTAACATGTGCTTATGTGAAACCAATCTCTGACACGCAATGATGCTTCCAGAGAACTTCCGTGTTCTCATTTACGTGTTGATTTCTAATGCTTCTGCGATGGTGAATTGCAGTATTTGTTTTGTGTTGATTTCAATTTTTTAGTTAAATTATATACATACTCTGTTGATGATCTGTATGGGTCTTTAAATGTTCTACTGGATCTTAGCCAGCTTGACTCATCTGGTAAAAATGCTTCAATATCTTATTCCACATAGCAAATATTAAATATACTGAGGTAGTTAGTTTATTATGCCAACCTGGCTGATAAACACATGTGGGATTAATTGAAGGGAGGAGAGATAAATGGCTCGGTGAGCCTCACCTTTCTAGTTCTTGGGTCTCTTGCTTTGTGATGGTCAGACCAGGGTGCAGCTGTCTTAGCCAGCTCCCTGCTTCAGCTGGCAAGGCTCACTTCCTGCCAGACATCCTCAAGGAGAATCCCCATGGACCTACCCCGATGCACCCGTGGGTGCTGGAGCAGCTGTGTGGAGACCCCTGCCAGTGCTGAGATGCTTACACACTCACTGACTCAGCTTTCCTCCTGCAGTCAGCATCATTGAGTCTGTTTTGTGAGATGGAGGAGGACTTTTTGGCTTGGAGTTGGACATACAGGTTAATGGGCTAATGTTGGACTTGTGGGCTTGGGCAGCACTGGGTTGTGATGTTTTCTTGATGTGCACTTATCCTTTATATAAAACTCTCTTTTGGACATGAGTTTCTGTGGATTTGTTTCTTTAAAGTACCCAGACTAACACACATACCCTCTGGTATTTGCATTTTGTTGGCAATGCCTTCAACTTCTTTGGGTATCTCCTTTTTGTGTTCTGGTAGACCATGGTACTTTCAATAACTGGAGTAACTCAAATCAAATAAAACTGCTTTCATGTTTATCAACCATATCCAAGCTGTTAGGTCCTATTGAGTTGATTCTTACTCATAGTGACCCTATGTACAACAGAACCAAACACAGCCTGTTATGTATAGTAGTCTTCACCAGCACCATAATTCAAATGCATCGATTCTTCTTTTATCTTCTTTAGTCAGTGTCCAATTTTTACATGTAGATGAGGTAATTGAAAATATCATACCATAAACATGATAGTGGGGCAAGAAGAAAAAGAGGAAAGAAGAATATATATTTACATGTAAATATATCAATATATGGGTATTTATCTATATATGCATTTATATGCAGATGTAACAAGGAACAGATAGACTTTGGGCCTCTATTTAAATCTTACCTCTGTACAAGAACAGTGTGTTCCAATAATGTGGTAATGTATGATACTCACCTTCCTGACACAATCGCTGAAGACAAATGAATGCAGAAGCAAATCTGGTGAAGCAAGTTGATGGTACCCGGGTATTAAAACATATAGCATCTGGGGTCTTAAAGGCTTGTAGTCAAGCAAGCAGCCATCTAGCAGGAAAGCAACAAAGCCCACATGGAAGAAGCATGAGCCTCTGTGATCATGAGGTGTTGACAGGAAGAGGTCTCAGAAGTTCAAAAACAAGTGACCAAATCAATGTGAATGGTCGTGGTTGTACTGGTGACCCAAAGCCCACCTGTAAGATAATTGGACAGTCCCTCTCAGAAGGGCCACACAGAAGGGATGATAAATCCAGGGTGCAGTACAGCACTGATAAAAACACATAACTATCCTCTAGTTCTTTAATATTCCCTCCCCTTATTTTTGTGGGTTTTGTTTGTTTTAGCTCATTAATCATGTTAAATTTGTGTGCGTTCATTTGTGTATTTAAGATCATTCAGCACACGAAAGCCAAGAAAAATAACCTTTCTGAATCAGTAACAGGAGTAATGGTTCCCTGAGGGTACAGGAAGAGAAGGGGTGGGAGGAGCGGGGAATAGGGAGCTGATAGCATTGATGACTGTGTAATCCCACTCGATGGGATCCAACAACAGACTTGCATGTGAATGGATATATTGGATAGGGTAAGATTCAGAGGGCGGGGGGAGGGGACTGCTATAGGGCATAAATAAATAAATAAGGATTTCTGGTGGTGTAGGGTGGAGGAGGGAGGGGGATAAAAGAAGCTGATATCAAGGAGTTCAAGAAGAAAGAAAATGCTTTGAAACTGAGTGTGGTAGCAATTGCACAATACTGTTGGATGTGATTGCACTATGGAATGTTATGATATCTATAAGAGCTCCCAATAAAATGATTAAATTTCTTTTAAAAGAAAAAAGAAATACCATCCCAAGCATACATTTGTCCTCGGCATGACATTCTTACCCTTCAGTCCCTTACAGAGGTCTTGGACAACAGGTTTGCATAAGATCACATAAGGTTGCTATGCGTCAGAACTGACTCAACAACAACTCAATAAGAAAGCAGTTAATCTGGGTTGAGTTGCCCAGTCTTAACCCACCCACAGCCAATGGAGAACGAAATGATCCATGTCTGAATAGTTTGCAGACAAAACCACTTCCAGGCCAGTTGATGGAGAACACAGCAACCACTTTCTCTTACAATTTTCTCCAGTAGCCTTGCACCCCGGAATCTTTACTCCCAGATATTTTTACATGAATTTTCAAATGGTTCACTGTGATATTGATACTTGGCCCTCTTTTGATTCAATAATTTACATCATTGGAAGACAAATTATTCCACAAAGTACGATGTGTTTTTTCCTATAATTTATAAGGTCTGCAAATATGACAGATTATAGTTTTACTTTCTGCCTAATTATTATTTTACTGCAGGAAGGAACGGATGTAGAATTTGTTCTAAGTTCTGTTATTTTCATATGGCTATTTGTAATTTCATATTGTTATTTGTAATTTCCAGGAGCAGCGCTAGTGGCATAGCGTTACTGCATGAGGCTGTGCACTGCAGGTTTTGCAGTTCAAAACCTCCAGCCACTCTGTGGGAGAAAGACGGGCTTTCTACTCCCGTAAAGACTTACAGTCTCAGAAACCCACAGGGGCATGTGGAGGCTGTCTGATTGAGTTGCTGTGAGTGACCATCAATTAGATGGCAGTGGGGAGTCTTGTTTTGGTTTTTCCCCTAGTAATTTCAGCACTGCTGGTACTGGTACCGTGATTTGCACCCATTAAAATGCAACAGAGGAAGTTTCTTCAAATTTCTTACATTTTACAAAAGGAAATTATTTCTGAAGTCCTGAGGGACTCACAGCCATTTTCTTTTTCTCATCCTTGAACTTCCGTCTTTTTCACTCCGCTTGTTGGAGGTTCATTTTGGAGTTGTTGGGGTTTCATTTTCCTGGTATATATGAGTGTGTCATTCGGAAACTGGGGGCTCCACTGTAGCAGATACATTTGAAAGTAAAGGACATTTCTAAAGCAAATAAGAGGTATGGAGTAAAAGTTACCCCAGAATGTGGACATTGATTTATATTTGGAAATTACTAAGTTCAGACACCGATCTGGAGTGTGCTACTCAGTTCTCTGGGTCTGAGACAGGCTCAGACTTAGAAGAGAGTCAGACTTAGTGTCATGGGTTGTTCGTTTTTTGGGGGGCCCTTCGCAGAGCCCCACAGAACTTTTTCATCTTGAAATAAATACTCCCAAGTGAGCGGCCTCGGGTTTTGCCTTTTGATGCCACGTCTTCACAGCTCCTTGGATGGCTGCTCATTGGATACCCAAGGAGGGCAAAGAGCCCTCCCACGGAGCATGAGGTACACACAAGGCCATGCTCAATCAGAAGATGCACCTCAGTTCACTTGACATGGGGCGAGATCGATTATGAGCCACGTGATGGTCAATAAATATAGATTAGGAGCAAAAACTGAATGTGAGACTATACCTGAGAGTCTGAGAAGAAAAGAATATATAAAACTGTTGTTGTCTACAAATTATATGAAACGTGATCAGTTCCATTGAAGTGCTCTGCTAGTTCCATTTTGGAACTTGCCTTTTCAGGTGTCCTTCCTTCTTGGATCGATGATGAGTCTACTTTGGGGACTGGTGCTCCTGTTTGGTTGATGATCTAAGCCGGTGCTTGCCTTGCTCGTTGGCGAATCCCGCCTTCCCTGATCCCACACACTCCTCTTACAATGAAACCCTGACACTCCTTCATGGAGAAGTAGGGTCTATGTTGTCTCCTTTGAACCTGGATGAAATACTGCAGCTGCCACAACCAATGAAATGCATCGGAAGTGAAACTGCAGAAATTCTAGGGCTGGGTCATAGATAGCAGCAATAGGACTCTCTCTCTCTCTCTCTCTCTCTCTCTCTCTCTCTCTCTCTCTCTGTCTCTCTGTCTCTCTCGCTCACACACACACACACGTGTCTTCAGAGACCTGAGCCAACATATAAGACAGCTAGAGGGATCACATGGAAAACTCAGAGCAAGAGCGAAATACCTGGAGCATCCCAGTCTCTCGAGCCCACAGCTGTTTGAATCCCCCAGCTGAGACCCCACATCATGAAGCAGAGACAGAATGACCCCCGCTGTGCCCAATCCTGATCCACAAAAATGTATAAGCATGTGTTAAAGTTGTTTTATACCACTAAAATTCACAGTCATGTATCCAAAAGCCATGTCTCGATTCTCAATCCACTAAGCCCACCCTGTCCTTTAAGAGCCCGCTAGTCCAAGGGTTGGCAAAGCTCTCCTGTAAAGGCCCAGCCACTCTGCCACTGTCTGGTGAAAACAAGCATGCACACATAATCCCTGAGTGAATGAGTCTGCTGGGGTTCCAATAAAACTTAGAAAATAAAAAAGCAGAGGGCTGAATTTGGCCTGCTGCGGTCTGAGGCCCCAGACATGCTACAGAGGCTCATGTTCAGGGCTGCGGCGCATGAACCAAAGATCTGCAATGACACGCTTTCACATCTTCCATCCCTTCCCCAACCATTTCCACCAACACCCCCGTGAGGGCCTTCCGCCTCCTTCCGCCTCCTTCCTCCGCGGGTACTTTATTCTTGATTGCCCCATCTCGACTGTGTTCGACACTGGTAATCCCCAGGGCTTTCCTAGAGGCTCAAAGCAGAACTGATTTGTCAAACCCAGTTCCCTGTGACTAAGTGTTCAGCACTCCTTTCAGACACCCAAAGGCTGCTTCTTCATCCATGATGCCTGCAGCTCAAGGATGGCTGAGAATACATCCCTGGTCTAATCCCTGCTCCTTGAACCACCATGCACTGTGAGCCGCCCAAAGGGACAAGCCCCCGGAGAGTAGACGACGGGGCTGCACTTCTGTTCCTGCCTTCGCTGCCGAGAGCTGGGGGCTGGGGGTGCTTGATATCTTCAAGTGCTGATTTTACCAGTGCGAGTTCACAAGTTCACATCACAGAATTCGGCGCGAGAGAGGCCTTAATGAGAGACACAAGAGCCTTACACTAGGCAGAAACCTCGCCTCTCCTTCCTCCTGGTTTTGCAGGATTCTCTAATAAGGGGATCGCTTGGAGAAAAAGGAAAGAAACTCCCAAGTGTCACAGCAGGGGTTCCTAAGCAATCTTCCAAGCAGCTTTCCAAGCAGAGCAGGCGAGCAGGCATCCAGCCATTCCACAAAGACAGCGAAAGCTAAGGAGAAAGAGAGGGAAAGAGGGAGGGAGAGAGAGAGAGCAATCCTCTATGCCTGACCTGCATCTGGCTCTCCTGTGCCAGCTTCCCAGAGGCCTTTGTCCCCAACATCAGCTGGCCACTCTGAAAAAGTAGGCCAGGCAGGAAGGACTTCATGGTGGCTGTTTTCAACCCCAGGTTTTTTATTTATTTATTTTTTAGAGACATAGGTTTGCGTCCTAGAATGGGGTCTCTGAAATGGAGGCAGTCCGGAGGGCTGAGGGAACGATCCTGCCATTGCATTTCTAAGATAAATGTGAGGGAAGAAGTAGGAAGAAAGTTTTTATTTTAGCCATCCGTCAACCAAGGCCAGAGTGGTGACCGGGAAGGCATGTCACCCTTAGAAGGTCGCCAGGCATTGGGCGGACGCTCAAACAACACGAGGACTGGTTGGTGAGCTTTTTTTTTTTTTTTTTTGAAAGAAGATCTTTTCTTCTAGACTGCCCTCCCACATCACGACAGCGTTGTCAGGAAGCAGGCCAGCAGTCGCCGTGAACTGTCACCTCGAGTCTCGGAGGAGCTGACACAGCCTCTCAGAGGCACTTGATAAGATAGGTGCGTGTGCGGAAGCTGGCTCCAACCTTCTGGGGAGCCCTGTTTTAAAGAAACACTTTGATGTATGAAAGGGAACGGAGGGGATTTCTGTTCTGTGATATCACAGAAAGGGTTTGCCATTTCCAACCAGGCGGCAAACTTGAGAAGCAGACCGAGAGAGCCGGCCTCAGACAGCAACAACCTCGCTGAGGGGCCGAGGAGGCACGGCAGTCTTCTCATCCGCAAGGTGGGTCTAGTAGGGCAGGTTGATCACCCTCCCGCCAGGCCAGCCCAACATGGGCGCCTATGAGAACCTATTTTGTAAAGTACTGTGAAAACAAGATGTTTTTCTGGACATGCTAGGCAACTATCAGCAAAATCCACTGACTGCACCTACCCTGGAGTCAGTGGCATTAGAAGATGTCCTCTGCTCCACCCCTGATCGCAGCTTGGTACCTAACAGCCATCAGAGCAAAGACATGCCCACTTGTCCTCCTAAAGCACAAGGCATCATGAGACTGGTACAGCCGGCTGGTGTTTCCAGATGCTGTGATCTGCGCTTCACCCTATGCGGGTGGTCTGCTCTGTCCATGGGGCACCTATGAGTTGAAAGCAGCATGACCTTTTGGTAGCAATGAAATGACTTTGCTTTTGTCACTGTTGTGAGGTGCCATTGAAGTGGTTCTGACTCACAGTGGGCCCGTGCACAGCAGAATGAAACACTGGAAAAGACAGTGCTCTTAGATCCTTCTGGATAAAGTTCACCCTCAATGTCACTCCACTATTGGTATTCCCCTCGTGTTGAAATTCCCAGAATTATTTCTGAACCCCAAATTGCCACTCATTTTCCAGGAATCATCGAGTTTTTAGGCATTGACTAAAAATACTCTCATTTCTCTTCCATCAAGGCATGTGATCATTTGCTTAAAAAAGAGTTCCCCCTACCCTGAGAAAATGGGAGAAAAGGTGGAACAGAACCCCAAATTCCATAAACAAACTAAAGCAGAGCAACTGGACTTGAAATTGGATAGCTTCCTAGACATTGCCCCTAGAATGCCTTCAGAACTCAAACTAGACCTAACCCCTGAGATCACCTTACAGCTTAGTAATGACTGGTTCCCCAAAGTACCAGCTTTTGTGAGTACCATGCACTAAGTACTGTGTTCTTTCTTTAAAATCGCCTACAAGAGACTCTCTGGACAATAATTACATAAAAAACAAAGATAAGACTATCAGGGTAAGGAAACTAGGTTAGTGGAAATGAAAGAGGCAGAACAGAAAGAAACGAGCGTGTTCATCCATGATAAGAAATGTGAAATTGTTGCATGGGAGCCTATCCTGTTCAGTAACCCTTCATCAAAAGCACCATAAAACAGTCATCTTACCTTTGCCTTCTCTTCTTATTTAGGTCCAAAAAGTGAATCAGGGCCTTACCCTGGGGCACAAGGGCGTGGGCAAAGACCCTCGCGATGATGGCAAGTCAGTGTGCTGAGGGGGAGGGGGCCGAAGGGTGCTGAAGAGCAAGAGGCCGAGATGGGGCCTCGTGGTAATGGGAGTCCATGGTTAACACTCGTTAGGAGGCGTTCCATTGAACATTGGCTTATAAGTTGTTGTTGTATCCTCATTTAAATGTTTTATAAGCTAATTTTATTATGCATTGGGTATGAGTTAAAGAATTAAGTGTCCACAGTGCTTTGAGAAGTCAAGGGACAGTCTTAGAAGAGAATAAACATATATCTTTGTATAGTGGGATACACTCAGGTTCCAAGAAGGGAGAGGAAATGGAAGAGACCCCAGCCCCCTGCAGCATCCCAGGTTGACAGGAAGGTAGCATCCATGTAGTGGCAAAGGCAGAACCAAGAAGACTGCACCATGTCTCTTTCCTGCTGAAGACCTTGACTTGATGGGAAAACAGAGCCTGCCATGACAGCAGACATTTCCAAATTCATCCTAGTGGGGTTTGTTTGAGTCCCAGAAACACAGGACCAACGCTTGCCAGCTCTGCGGCTGGTGCACATCTAAAACTGCAAATCATGTTGCGGTCAGAGCATCCATATGCCTGTTACAACCAGTCTGAGCCCATAAGATCAAGCCAGCCACTTGTGACTTTTGACATTTGGACGGTGGGTTGGGGGATGGGGGGAGTCAGTTGGTGAGGGGCAGGGGAGCCCAGGGCATGAAACAAACACAAGCACCTCTGGAAACAGGCACCTCTCTCCGGGGTATGCTGGACATTTTCTTTTCTTTTTTAAAAAATAATTTTATTGGGGGCTCATAAAACTTTTATCACCATCCATCCATCCATCCATCCATCCATCCATTGTGTCAAGCACATGTGTGCATTTGTTGCCATCATCATTCTCAAAACATTTGCTTTCTACATGAGCCCTTGGTATCAGCTCCTCATTTTCCCCTCCCTCCCTGCCCCTCTCCCTCACAAACCCTTGATAATTTATAAATTATTATTAGTTTGTCATGTCTTACACTGCCCAACATCTCCCTTCACTCACTTTTCTGTTATCCATCCCCCAGGGAAGGGGTTATATGTAGATATGTGTGATCAGTTCCCCCTTTCTACCCAACTTTCCCCTTACCCTCCAGGTATTGCTACTCTCATTATTGATCCTGAGGGGTTTATCTGTCCTGGATTCCCTGTGTTTTCACCTATTATCTGTACCAGTGTACATGCTCTGGTCTAGGCGGATTTGTAAGGTAGAAAGGGATCATGATAGTGGCGGGGTGGGGGGGGTGGGGAGAGGAAGCATTTAAGAACTAGAGGAAGGTTGTATGTTTCATCGTTGCTACACTGTATGATGACTGGCTTGTCTCCTTTCTGTAAGGGGATGTCCAGTTCCCTATAGATGGGCTTTGGGTCTCCACTCCATGCTCCCAGTCACTCACAATGATATGATTTTTTGTTCTTTGATGCCTGATACCTGATCCCTTCAACACCTCATGATCACACAGTCTGGTGTCCTTCTTCCATGTGGGCTTTATTGCTTCTGAGCTAGATGGCTACTTGTTTATCTTCAAGCCTTTGATACCCCAGATGCTATATCTTTTGAAAGCTGGGCACCATCAGCTTTCTTCACCACATTTGTTTATGCATCCATTTTGTCTTCAGCAATCGTGTTGGGAAGGTAAGCATCATGAAATGCCAGTTTAATAGAACAAAGTGTTCTTGCGTTGAAGGAGTACTTGAGTAGAGGTCGGATGCTTCCTTTTGTTGCCAGGAACTGTATGGTGCAGCGTGGTGAGTAAATCCCCAAGTTGGAAAGCATTTCTGTGACTTTGGGAAGGCAGCTCTCCTCCGTCCAAGTGACTCATCAAGGCCTTCGAGGTATTACCTGAGACTGTATTCTTTAGAAAGGCAGAAAGGCAGCCAGACCTCTCCTTGTTGGCTTGCCTTCCTACTTAAAAAAAAAAAAAAGTCATACCATGAACTGACACCAGAAGCCATGTCAAACAAAAGTCCCAACTTTAAGAAGCATTGCCCAGCGGTCAGCCGTGTCGGTGTCCACTCAGAGATGCGTGCATAGCTGCCCCATGTAGGAAGGGGCAAACTTCTCGTATTGTCTGGGGGCCAATCTGTGAATACAAGTGTCATTTTCCACCTCTGTCCCTTTCAACTCCATGAGTTTAAGGAGCCCAAATGCACATGGGAAGGATGCGGGGACGCAGAGGCACAGCCACCCCAGTATCCCACTTCTGCCGCTCCTATTCAACTCTTTCTTTCTTTTTTTCCTCTTCAGTGAGCTTTGCATAAAGCTTATCCAAACCCACATGGATTTCTATAATATCCGAAAAGAATGACAATGAGTGATGTGATGTAGGTGGAAACTGCCTGAAGAAACCTAAATTGTAACAGGGAGGGGGGGGGATGACATTTTAGATTTTAAATGTTACACAGTTTTTATAAAGCTTCAGTCAATTTATTTTATTTATTCTAATGAAGAGCATTACATCTGCTTTACTGCACTGAAGCAAGCATCGATCACATCATTAATCACACCTTGTGAATAGCCACAAATCAAGTTCTAACAGCAAGCACTGAATCAGGAGCAATGAAGCATAAACTCCTTCACAATTTATGATCTCTCCAATTGCATCTTTTCAACCATTAAATTGCAAGATACCATAAATTTTTATCTTCTTCACTTCAGTCACATTATTGATTCTGCCGTGTGAAATATAGAAGCGCCGTAAATCTCGGCTATTGAATTAAATTTAAAGTCCCGACTTCAGAAAAGAAACCCAGCACACTGCATGGCTGTTAATTTACACTGAGGAACAAATGATAGAAACATTAAAATTTAAATGGACAACAGGGATTTCTAAAAGCCATAGTCCTGTCAATCCTAGTCCTTGTCAACCTTGAAGGCCGCTTTTTTGGGGCATCAATTCAAATTTTGAAATGTAAAATTTTAAAAATATATTAAAATTTTGGAAAGTAGAATAAGAACAGGTGGCAGGTTCTTCCACGGACGTGGTTGCCAACACCAAGTGTTAAATTTATCTAAAGGACAATGGTCGCCCTCCATCACCATCTGTAAGGCAGGTCCCACGCAGAACACCTTCTGGGTAAAGTGACAATCCACTGTGAGGTCATTCTCCATCAGCTACCCAACCTCGGGGTCTCTTTCCTACCCTGCCCCTCTCCACCCTCCCCCCAACCCCCAGGCTTGGCTTCTGCTTGGGTTTGGCCAGTGGAAATGAACACAGAGATAAAATAGCAATGGCCAGGATGGGGGGCAGGGAGAAAGGAGAGAGAGAAGCTCATTCCCCACTCCCTGCTTTCACCCTAGCGTCCGATAGGAATGGGAAACCCAACTGGCTCCTGCACTGGGAGTAGAAAGTTTCTCTATGGCTCTAGCTCCCACCGAGCCTAGCAGTACTTTCCCTCCCCTTGTTCTTTCAGACCAGGGACGCTTAAACTCTTCTCTCTGTTGCTTCTCTCCAGGTGCCTCTAGTGGAATAAACATAAAAACAAGTTGCCATCAAGTCGATTGACTCATGAGAATGTGTCAGAGTAGAACTGTGCTCCAAAGGGTTTCAATGGCCAATTTTTTTTTCTTCTAAAATAGGTCACCAGCTCTATCTTCAATGCACTGCTGGAAGGACACGAACCAAACCTCCAGCCTCTCTGTTAGCAGCCTGGTCTGTCTGTCCTTCGCTCTCCCACCTGCCTCAGTATTCCTTAGCGGTTTGCTGGTCCCCACCCACAGCTCTCTCAATGGTCCCTTCACTGAAGCCTGTTGAGAGCACCCTCTGAGTGGGATGTGACTCCTGCTGGAACCGTGACTGATCCAGAGGATGCTGGGGACACCTGCAAGAGCTAACAATAGCCCAGCCTCGCCGCGAATGTCACACGCAACCCAATTGGTGACGACCCTGAAAGAAATCCAATCCAACAATATTTTGAAAGACAGATGACCCTGGTTAGTTATGATGGGTCCCGCATGGCACCCAGAAAGAAGCAAGACAACTGGGATCATGACAAGTGGCCGTTGGCAGTGAACCACCAGGCAAGTTGATACGCTCTTGTCACAGAGAGCAGTAGGGGGAGGTTGAGGAGAGTCCCTGCCTGTGCAAATGGTTAACCTGCTTAGCTGCTGACCGAAAGGTTGGGTGTTCAAGTTCACCCAGAGACGTCTCAGAAGAAAGTCTTGGCAATCTCCTTTTGGAAAAACAGCCACCAGGAAACTCACGGAGCACAGTTCTGCCTGGTCACACATGACTCACCATGAGTTAGACTTGATAGCAACGGATGTATCTATGTCTGTATATGTGCTTTCAAAACGACTCTGTTTGTATGTGAATATGTAGCTACAGGCACATATATGTCTAGATATGTCTACACCTGTACATATACTTGTCACTGGTCCTTACACGGATGGTGGCAGACCACACACACCCTGCCTTTTTCATTTAACAATGTTTCATAAAGCAATATATTATGAGACTTCTTTCATTTCTATACATTAGGAGCTGCTTTCTAAGACCTCAGAGTGGTTCATATAAGACAGAGCATTATTTATTGAATTTTCCTATCCACTGTTGATGGACATTTAACTTTTTCCCAACTCTTTCTATTATAGATAGCCCCTCAGTGAATCGTCTTGTATGTATGTCCTTTTCAAGGATGCCACCTAGCAGCTTTTAAAATGGACCAAACATTTTTCAAAAATCAGATTTCAAATAGAAAGTGGCATTGAGGAGACTGGAGAAATGACAGTTCTGGGGGTAATGGGATTTACTCCCACCCGAGAGCCACCAGCTAGAGCTGAGCAGCGGAGACCCGTTAGAAGCATCTACATGCTCCCCAAGTTGCCTAAGCCTCTGTGGGTCCCTGTGGGTCTTTGAAATCCTCCCTGCCTTTGAGCGTGCTGTGAGGAATGACTATGAGGAGCGGAAAGCACTTGGCATGATGGTGGGCACCGCCCCCCCCCATGGTGAAGGCAGTCTCCAGGTGTGGGACGCCTATGCAAGAACTGTCCTCTTGTGTTGTCCAATGAATGGCAGCCCCTCCCAGAGAGTAGGTGTTGGAAACCTCACTCCTGTACCTGCGGTTGCCATCTTGTGTGGAAACAGAGGTTTCGTTGTTACAGTGATGAAACCACACCAGGGCCGGGCGGGGTCTAAATATAATCACTTCTGAGTTATAAAAGGGCAGGTTAGTTACAGTCACACACACACTAGAAAGGAGAGATGCTCGACGAAGATATTGTTCACAAGCCAAGGAACACCAAGGTCTACAGCAAAGGACCTTTTGAAGAACTTAACCTTCCAAATGGTGAAGAACCAAATCTCTGTTCTGTTCTCCCAAGCCTCCCACTTGAGTTTGTGTTACAGCAGCATGAGGATACTAAGACTTCCTGTTTCCTTTCCCTTCTTTGGGTCTATGAATTTCAGGGACTTCCGTCGTTGTGGGAGTTACATAATCTCCTGTCAACTCGAGGGAAGGGGTGGAGTCTAGCCTGTCAATCGGGTCATAGCCAATGATGCCTCTGTGTGGGCATGGCTTCTCTTGAGGATACCGGAAACTCCTGTCTTCCTCCCAGGAGGTAGGCCCCACTCTCTCTCTGCTACACATCCTGTTGACAAGTCACATGGAGCCACGCTGATGGCACCCAGAGTACTGGAGATGTGTCCACCACCATGAGGCCTTTGATCTTCCTGCATCTGGCATCATTGAATGTGCTGCATGAGTCTGAAGAGGAATTCATGGGCAAATGTCGGACATATGGGCTAATATTGAACTTATGAACTTGATCTGGACTGGGCGGAGATGATGTATTGATGCATAACTACTCCTTGATATAACGTTCTCTCTTATGCATAATTGAGCATCTCTGGATTTGATTCTCTAGTCAATCCAGACTAACACAGTGGGCCTCACTAGAAAGTAAGTCCCATAAAGACAGGTACTATATTTTTGTTCCTCGTTACCATCTCAGCAGCTAAGAGTTCGGCGCGCCACACTGAATACTCAATGAATCAAACGAAAGCAAGAATACTCCAGAAAAGGCTGTCCGGGAATCTACACACCACTACATGCCTGTTTCTTGAAGCTTTCTTCCTTTTGTTCATATGCAATGGATATGAATCCAAGCGCTTCCACGTTGTCAGCCACGCATTTGGTTATAAAACCAAGTGCATCGGTAGTACCTTCTGTTCTTTATCTTTCAAATTACGTTTTCCATTCTGTGCATCACCTCTTTCTATCGTTCCCAATAGTGTCAACCTTCTTGGCTTCCAATCAGCAGAAATCAGATTAATGGTGTGTTTTTTTTAACCTGTTCCTCAAATCCATAAATCTTACTTTAAATTCCAAAACAGCCCTAACATCTTTGAAATGTTAATAACCCTATAAAAATATTCACATTAGTCCAAATTATATGATTAATGTGGCATCTTCCCCATGAACATTTAAATGACTTTAAACACATGACTTTGTGACAGTTGCGATGTGATACAGTCCATCTTAGAAACATTAAAAGGTGAATAATGATGTCTGCTAAGTGCAATTTTGAAATGAACAATGAAACCTTATTGATCCACAGTTGTTGTCCAGCATGGTTTGTTTTATAACCAATGGCCTTCCACGGCCGGGCTATTGTTTCATGCCAGTGAGTGGATTCAACTCATATCTGCCCCCAGTGACACAGTACAACTGGTCCCATAGGGTTTCTAGGCTGTAATTTTTATAGGAGCAGTGTGTCAGGTCTTTCTCCCATCAAGCCGCTTGATGGGTTTGCACTGCCAATATCATCCATAACTTGTTTGGATCCATACAATCAAATGCTTTTGCATAGCCAGTAAAACAGTATTCTCCGCTTCCATTCAAGATCCATCTGACATCCGCAATGATATCCCTTGTTCCACGTCCTCGTCTAAGTTCAACTGGAATTTCTGGCAGTCCCTGATCCATGTACTGGGCAGCCAGTTTTGAATGATCTTCAGCAAAATGTTACTTTTGCTGTTAACTTCGTAATATTATTTGGTACTTTCTATTTTCACTGAATCACTTTTCTTTGGGATAAGCACAAATGTGGATCTCTCCCAGGTAGTGGGACATCCCAAGATTCTTGGCATTAATGAATGAGCGGTTCCAGTGTTGCTCCTGTTGGTTGAAACATTTCCGTTGGTTTTGTTGGTCAATTCTTGGAACCTTGTTTTTTGCCAATATCAAGAGGTAGACCTTTCTAGCTCCAGTGCCTTTTGTGACTACCCAGAAGAAGGTTCTGCATAGAAGATATATTTTTGAGAAGACATGGCTAGGCAAGAACTCCTGAAAAGTCTCCATTGTAAGCAAGTAACAACATTTTACTTTTCTAGGGGCATCGTGATTTAATGACTCACCTAGGACTATACAGGCATGGGGGTGAGTCGTTGTCATTCAAGGATAGAATTCTCACCTTCTATGGTGCTGTAGTGGAAGCTCTGGTGGCAGAGTTGTTATTCGTTGGGCTGCTAACCACAAGGTCAGGTGTTTGAAACTATCAGCCACTCTACAGGAGAAAGATGGGGCTTTCTACTCCTGTAACGAGATACAGTCTCAGAAACTCATAGGGACAGTTCTACCCTGTCATATAGGGTCACTATGAGTCGGCATTGACTCAAGGCAGTGAGTTTGCTTGTTTTGTTTCTAAATGGGGATGACTCAGGACGGGGTAGTATTTTGTTCCATTGTACAGGGGTTGCTGCAAGTAGCTGGTAACTGGATGGCAGCCAACAGCAGCAATAATTACTCGATGTCAGGCCCTAAGCGAGGCCCTGGCCCTATACCAGTAAGTAACGGAACGCAGTTCCTCACCCCTGCAAACTCTTAGCAGATAGGAGTATGCCAGATGACTTTGACACTTGGAGGCTTGGAAAGAGGGCCCTCCTTCCCCATCCATCCCTTTGCGAGTGGTGGGCGCAGGTAGAAGAGTCCGTCCATACAGATTCCTTGGGAGGTGACTATTCTACAGGCTGGCAAAAATCCTCTGAGCACAATCATCCTGAGAACTTGTTGGCCTGTGTATCACGCATTTAAATCCTTGTTCAACTTGGAGCCTCGAAGGCTTCAAATGCCTCCTGGACAATGGGTAGAAATCAGAGTTCTCTGGAAGCGCAGAGACAGCCCTCATCAAAGGCTGATTCCCTCTGTCCAAGGGTGAGTTTTATGAGCTGGAGAATAACGCCTAACTAGCCATGTTTTATTCTTTGACATTCCAATTACATGAACCAAGGCAGGCATTAGAGATCAATGGATGGACCAGCCCAGTGATGTGAGCTCTGAGAGGGGTGGGCTGAGGAGGAGATGGTCCTGGGCGGCCGAGGGGCAGTGGTGGGCACCTGTGAACATACACTCGCTCTCTGTGAGCCACGGCCCATCGCTTCTAAAGTGCTGTCCCTTCATTACCCGCCCGCTGCTCTTGTGCTGACGACCTGAGCCTGTCAGTCGAGACCATCGCCTGGGTTGGAAACCAGGTTAGCTGGGATTCATCTGGTCCTTTCAAAGGGCCGTTTCTGTTTGTAAGCCAAATCAATGAGTGAGTTCCCAACTACTGACCACTGTCCTTAGGTTTAATCAATCTATTTCTAACTTTACCGGCCTAGCTCCGAAGGATTTCATCCTTTTGGGAGCAAATTAGCTGTGCGCTCCTTCTTTATTTTGCAGCTGATTGACTATGGCATGGAGTTTAGTAGATTGTGGATCAAATAAAAGAAAGCCATAAAATTCCTTCCTCCAGGGACTAGGTTTTGATTATTTCATTGACCCGAGAACAAGAAATGTGCCCTCCAGACCAAAAGAAATCCAACTCCCCGCATGGCACCTGGCAACCCAGGGCCAGATCTTCCTGCCCAGGTCTGATTCAATGATACCCATTAAAAGTCAAAGGCGGGGGACAGGGGGGGCACACATTTTTTTAGAGAATGATCACATGCTTTGATGGAAGAGAAATAAGAGAGCAACAGTCCATGCCTGAAAATATGACCATTCCTGGAAGGTGAGTGGCAATTTGGCACTCTGGGCTTCAGAAATATTTCCTGGAATTTCACTAAGAGAGGAATGCCAACATTGGGATGGCATTTAGGGTAGGCCTTTATCTCCACAGTGCTTTGTGCTGTTGTATACAGCAGGGTCGCTATGAGTCAGAGCCAACTCAATGGCACCTCACAAGAATAACAAAAGCATAGTAATTTCATTGCTACCAAAATTCAATGCTGCTTTCAACTCTTGGGTGCCCCATGGGATAGAGTAGACCCACCCCTATAGGGTGAAGCGCAGATCATAGCATCTAGAATCTACCAGTCAGCTGTCTCTGTCACACTGTTTTCTGCCTTAGGAGAAGCGGGCATCTCTGTGTGCGGGATGGCTGTTGGGTACCAAGCTGTTGGGTGAAGGGAATGGGGCAGAGGAAAGAGAGCATGTTTGAGATTTGGCTAAAGCTCCCTCCAAGTTAGACGTCTGCTGGCTTCCTATTAGTTGTTATTCTGTTGGCTGCCATCAAGTCGGCCCCAGCTTATGGTGAGCCCGTGGACAACAGGATCAAACCACAGTGACATCTCTAATATGCCCAAATCTGCTGCCCTCAAGTCCATTCCAACCGGAGATGATACTGTTAGAAGGGAGATTTTTTTTTTAAATCATGGAAAAAATTGATCTTTTCATCCCATTTTCCCACAAACTTTTTGAAGCTTCCCCCACTCCTCCACCCTAGATGTTGGCTGAGTCACACGTGGGTCCCCTAGACTCGCAGAACATCCTGCAAAGTTTCATCAAAGCCAGGCATGAACTGGGTACTGCATTCATACTTCTAGGTAGTTGGTTCATTTTGCGGGGTCTTAACCAGTAGAATGACCTGAGGTTACAGTGCTCCTGTGAGAGCACGTGGGGTGGGTGGGTAGGAGCAGAAGCCAAGGAGGCTTCAGAGGCTGAGTTTGGAATCCAAATTCAGGAGCTGGCGGTCTGTGCCCGCTTAGATGCGACCACGGATTTCTTTGGTGTGTAAACAAAGCACTATTTGCTGTTAGTACACCGATGAAACCATTCTAAATCCACCTTTCGTCCAAAAGAGGGTGGAGCCCCTGGCTAAGCTCCGCATCCCAGAAGCGTCAGGAGCTTGTCAGCAGGAGTCCTCCCGCCCAAAGTGTCCCGAGGAGCAGTGCCCAGCGAATAAATCAGGACGCAGAGGGGCTTTGTCCAGTAGGAAATTAACAGGGAGGGAAGGAACCTACGTTCTCACTGACCAATAATGCGTGCTCCCCAAAGGAAAGTCGCCCATCGGTATATAAGGAAAGAGGTACACCCACTCGCGGTGCGCCTTCCAAAGCAAGTGATAACTATCGCACGTGTGTTCTCTCTCTCTCTCTCTCTCTCTCTCTCTCTCTCTCTCTCTCTCTCTCTCTCTCTCTCTCTCTCTCTCTCACACACACACACACACACACACACACACACACACTAAGGATTTTTTTAAAGCTAAAATGTAAGTCCTGTGGACTCAGTTTAAATAGAATTATTTTGAACTTGTTTTACCTCTAAATTTGGCCAGTCCTTCCCCTAGGTAAGGCTTTTGGTATGCGCCCTACCTCCATCCCCCACCCCACCAAAACTGTGGAGGAGATTTGAAGAACAAGTCAAAGGGGTTTTATGTTAAAGAATTTTATCCCCACATCAAAAAAAATGTTTTAATTGTCATTGAATTCCGTCACTTACCGGATTCTGCAAGGCCCAGACACTTGCAAATGCAAACTAGGTTTCCCACAGTTCAGGAGGAGCGTCTGGGGGAGTAGTCTGGCTGTCAGGAGACAATCCCATAACGAGCATGAAGTCTTCACTAGAGACAACCCGCCCAAAGGGCTGTGTTAACATGCACACAGCCTTGAAGACTAGCCGAGCTGCAAACAGGCCACAGAAGTGGGAATGAGTACAGTAACGCACGGAACTTGGAGTGTTTTAATTTAAAAGATTCTGATTAACCAGAAAATGAGCATTAATCCCGGCAACTTGGAAAATAACAACATGCGGGCTCATTGCTGCAAGCGAACGGTAAGGAAATAGTCACGGGGCACAAAGGTGCGGTGGAGGGAAGACTACGCCCTCTGAAGCAGGAGCCATTCAGAGCGCTGGCTGACCAGGTTAGCGGGTCTACATCTAAATCGCCAGTTCGCAACGGCTTGTGATGGCCTGAAATGTCAGCCGGTAAATTCCCGAGAAGCCAGCTTAGCGGCAACATTCTGGTTTCACCAATAATTAAAAAATGGTTTCCCAACCATCTATGATTCCTATTTGGAAGAAAAAACCCCACCTGTGTCAATCCTCCTCACCATGCAATGATGCCAGGGAGGCCAGAGCTCCAGGAGCCTGCTGTTGGCAGGGTTTGCAGTTGTCCACTCGGTCCCAACGCGTGGGGAGCCAATGCAGCACTGAACAAGGGGCCACCAGGCCCTGAGCACCCCAGGACGGAGACCCGTGTGTGTGAGCCTTAGGGCGTCCAGGGGCTGATTCTCAGTAGACGACTCGGCATGTCTTTCCTGATCAGCTTCGTCTGACAGGTCCACGGAAGTTTGTTCAGCATCTCAGCTGCAGGCAAGCCTCCCTGGGCAGCAGGCCTCTCCCAGCAGATCCACAGTCGTGAACAAACAAGGTATCAGAGATACCTTTGTTACCTATGAAATCTGCGCTGCAGACCTGCTGCTCCATCGAGTTCTTTGTCACAGCTCTAAGCGTTGCTGGTTTTATCCACGAAGGGAGATGTTGGTTTATTTGATGGGTTGTTTTTTATGGAAGAAGACCTGAGATTAGGAATAACAGACGCAGACTTCAAAACATGAAACTGATTGTCCTTAAAGCTTCTCGTTGGCAATCTAGCACTTACAAGATGCAGTCATTGAAAATATGACACCATAGACAGGTGAACAATTAGGAAATTAAAATTAACATGCCAACATGCTCTGACACCATGCTTCCTGGATTTATCCTCGGCATCCAGATTATAAAACTCCACAGCCATTATTGTTTACAACCATGTCCTAGCGAGCGCTGCAGTCATAGACCCTCAAACATGGCCCGCCCTGGACAAAGTGACCTTGGGGTCAATGCTCTGTGACCCCCAGGACCTTCTCATCTGGGAATGTCAGCATTTTCTTCGGTTCTCTTTCAGAGTCTCCTCAAATTGACATCAGAAGTGAAATGTCCTTGAATGAGGTCCTTTCTCTATTCCTTAGTTCAGGCAACCTGCAAATATTCCAGTAACCTCCAAAGGTCTCTCCACTGCCCTGACTACCTTTGGCTCCTGTCTCTCCTAACTGAGACATAACTGACAATATCATAGTTAAATATTTCCCCTTGCCCACCAAAGGCCAGGCAATTCTCCAGCTTTCCACAAGCTGCCCTGTACTTACCTCCTAACACGCACGACGTGTAACCCATCTTCTGAATACCCTGAATTCCTTAGCATGCCCCTGCTTCAGCACGTTTGCACAATTCAATTACTGTACATGTTCTGATTTGGGCAAAATTGTCCTTGAGTTTAGACAAGGGAGCCTGAAGGACCAGGGCCCTGCGGCTGCCCAGGGACTGCACACCTGCCATTCGGGGACCCAGGACTCCAGCATTCCCCATTCACGTGTGGGCACCTGCTTCTAGGGCCTGTGTGGACCTGTTCCCACGTATTCCCTGCAGAGGGCAGAGCACGCCACCATCCTTCACACTCCTAGGCCTGAGAGTGGACAAGAGACAGCGACTCACAGGGCCCTGTGCCAAAGACAGAATGTCCACACGTGGGCACAGAGTTGCAGGTAGGACTAGAAAGCAAGGACTCTCCCAGGAGGGACGCCTGGAAACAGGGCTCTATATCATCCCACCCCAACATGGAACTCCAAAAAGCACTGAAATGTGCAGTTGGCCTTTCAGTTCACTGTGACAATAAATCTGTCACGGTTGGGAGATGGGGTAGATTAGATTGCATCTTACAGCTTGGTAGTTTGACCTATAAATTTTTAAGTTATTAGATAATTGGTATGTGACTTCTTTTTTTGTAGTCCTGGTCTGAGCCCTGTTGTGACCAGCCATGAGGAGCAGGCCTGCTTTTCTATCCTGTTCTTCCTCCCCATCCTTGCCTGGTGAACTCCTACTTAACCTTCAAAACCCCTGCAAATGTTGTTTCCTCAGGGAAGTCTTTCTCCATCTCTTTCTAAGGCAGAGTTAACCACTCTTATTTATTTGGATTTTTTAAAATTGTAAATAGTAGCATTAGTGAGTAATTACATTCCACCCAATAAGAAAACAAAATTCTTCATCCTCCTCCTCCTTCTCAAGGATGCTCTGTAAGAGAGAAAGAGCTGGCCGCAGCTGGGACAGGAGCTGGGAGCTGGTGAGCGGCCGGCTCAGGTGCTTGGTTAACTCCCACCTCAGTCTCCACTCTACTGAGGACCAGCCCCGTCGGTCACTCGTCCCCCGGGTGGAATATGACCAGGCCACCCCTCAGAAAGGATAATGAAAAGCATTTCCCCAGTTAAGTGTTCATCTGTAACCCAAGCCGCCCTCGGGAGCCATTCTACTTTGTCACATGGGGCTACCATGAGTGGCGACAGGGGCACCCCACAAGATTAATCTCATTCCTTTCCTCTTAAATGCATACTTCAAAGCTTTTTTTTTTTTAGAAGTCCCATTTTCTGTAGTTTTTTTTCTCTCTTACATTCAAAAGATGAGTCCTGATAGAGGCTTGCTTTTTATAGACCAATTCCAGATTCCCAGGGGAGGAATTTTCCACGTCTTTTTAGGATGGGATAATATCTTGGGGTATTAACCCTCTGTGGGACCTTATCTTTCCTGGTTCAGTCAGCACTGGTCGTTGCCTTGGCGACTGAGAGTAAGAGAGAGGAAAAGCTATGGCGTTTCAAAAACCCTGACTTTCATTTTATGCAAGATGAAGGCCAAGGCTTCACACACCCGAGTACACACACCCCTACACCGGGCACACAACTGGACAGAGGGGAAGCAGAGTCAGGCACGGGTTGTCCCCGGGAGAGCAAGCACCACAGAAAGAAGAGAAGCCAAGTCACACGGAAACTCTGAGATTGGAGGGACAGATTGAGAACAGGGCTCACCTGTGGAGGTCTCCATAGTGGCGAGACGGCGGCTCCCGGACCACTCAGGTGGCGTGGTGTCCAGGCAGAAGGGCTGGCGGAACTGCACAAAGTACCAAGGTGGCTGAGCCCCAAGGATGGGCGGTGGGATGGTGTCTTGCGTGCTGGAAGTGGGGTCCCCAAAGAGCCTCCTGGGGGGCAAACCTGGGTGGGCGGCTCAGTAACAGACTGCAAAGACTAACAGCAGGCTCATATGATGACCACCCACCCAAGCGGTCAAGCCCAGGTTGACTCACAGTAACTTTCAAAGAGAGCAGAGCCGCTCACTAAAACTTCTGAGCAGGAAGCTTTCCAGGCGCAGACAAAACAGATAAACATAAAAAATTTCTCCTAATAATGAAGAGTACAAGAAGGAAGAAAATGTTCTAAAACTGATTGTGGTGATGACTGTACAACTCTTCTTGACGTGAGGGAACGATTGAGTTGTATGACATGTAAATTATATGCAGATGAAACTTGACAGAAAAACCTCCTCAAGCTCACTGTCATCAAGTTGATTCTGACTCAGAGAGAAGCCCTGCCCTGTGGCTTCTGAGACTGTAACTTTTTGTTGTTGTTGTTTTAATTAAAAGATCATTTTATTGGGGACTCTTACAACTCTTATTACAATCCACACATCGACTGCATCAGGCATGTTTGTACGTGTTGCCATCATTCTTTTCTAGACATTTACTTTCTATTGAGCCCTTGCTATCAGCTCCTCTTTTTTTCCCTCTTTCCCCTCCCACCCTTATGACCCCTTGATAGATTATACATTATTAGTCTTTTCATATCTCACACCAGCCGCTGTCTCCCTTCCCCCATGTTTTCTGTTGTTCTCCTCCCTGGAGGGGTGTGTATGGTTATCAGTTGATCGTTGCAATCGGTTCCCCCTTTCTCCCATCCCTTCCCCCCTTTCCCTACATTTCTGGTATTGTTGTTCCCACTCCTGTTCCCGGATTCCGTGTGTTGTGCGCTCCCATCTCCTATCTATACCTGTGTACATGTTCCAGTCTAGTCTGAATTGAGAAGCAGCCCTGGGGTCCTGATAGTGGGGGGTGAGGAACCCTCAAGGAACCAGAAGAATATTGTGTGTTTCATCGATGCTTTACTGCACCCTGGTTGACCCACCCTTTCCCTTTGACCCCTCTGTGGAAGAATTGTTCCAATGTGTACAGATGGGCTTTGGGTCTCTGCTCCACCCCACCCCCTCATTCTCAACAATATGTTTCTGTTTGTTTGTATGTGTCTTCTGATGCCTATTGCCCGGTCCAGATGACTCCTCATGATCGCACAAGCAGTGTGCTTCTTCCATGTGGGCTAGTTGCTTCTTTGCTAGATGGCTGCTTGTTTAACTTCAAGCCTTTAAGACCCCAGGCTCCATATCTTTTAATAGTCCAGCACCATCTACCTTCTTCACCGCATTTGCTTATGCATCCATTTTGTCTTCAGCAACTGTGCCAGAAGAGTGAGCATATCAGAATGCCAATGTGTTAGGACAAAGTGTTCTTGTATTGAGGGAGGGTGTGAGAAAGTCAGTATATTGCCATATAAATATATGTACCTAAGCCAATGCCTCTATTTTTGTGGACTGATGTATTTATATATGTACACACTTATGCTTATATCTTTATCGATTGTTTTGCTTCCTAGATCCTTCCTTTGTCTCCTTTTACCCTTGTCATGCCCCACCATCATGTTCCCCCTATTTCTGCCACTTAGTACTTCTTCTTAGCTAGTTTGCTCCTGCTATGACACCCTAGGAGCTCTAGCTCCTCCTTGTTAATTTTAATTCCCTAGTTGTTCACCTGTCTATGGTGTTATTTTCTCACTGCCCCCTTCTCCTGCTACCTTCTCCCCCCAAGTCCCTCTGGGACCATCAGTCCTGTTGCTTTCTCCTCAAGCTTGCTTCCCATGCCTATCTTATATAAGTAGGCAAACCAACAATGACATAGACCAAACAAAAAGAAACAAAAGATTGAAAAAAGAAAAGGAGAAAAAACATACATAATTCCAGCTCTGTCCGCAGACCTTTATGACTATTTCCCCACTGGTCCTGAGGAAACTCCAAAAGCTGCCCCTCCTAACCTGAAGTCTATTATTGGGGCTCTTTAGGGGCTTTGTAGCTTTGTACCTGTCTTGGTTTGCCCCATGGTGAGGGGTTCAGACCGCACTACCTCTTTGCTGTGTGACCCCAGAATTGTCCTCTATTGCAATATGCTCCAGAAAGGAGACAACACGACATGAGCTGTTATCAGCCCTACAGTCCTTTCTGTTCCTTGGCAGCTCCCTGCAGGGATGTTGTCCTCCGGGCTTGGTGTGCTGGTAGGGGGTCTAGACCCTCACTCTCTCTTTTTCCTTCTTGGTTTGTTTCCATGTGGGTGTGACATGCTGACCCCTCTCCCCCACCTGTAGGTTTAGTGTTGTTCTCTGTCGCACATACTTCTCGGGAGGGGGTCAGTTTGGCTCTGGTTGGGGCCAGCCCTGTCACCCTCTCTTTTCATGCATTCCTCCACGTGGTTACGTTGCCCTCATGTTTGGGTGCATCGTGGTGGGGTCTTTATGTCCACTCCCATTTCTGTGGAGACAAAAGCAATACTCTTCCCCCTGGGCAGGTTAGTGTCCTCCCCCACCCCCATACCATCATCTCACTTACACACACACACCACACACACCGCCTTTTCTCCCGCCCCGTTACCCCTTTCCCATTCTTTGTGTTGGATTAGCATGTACCTCCTTGGGTTTGGTCTGATTCCCACCCGACTGCCCATACATCAACCTGTATATTGTGAGACAGGTGGCTTCTCTTCTATACCTACTGTGCTGGTTACACTTACCTCGGGACTTATGCTGTACTTCTCCTTTTGCAATAGGCTGACCTCGCTTAGCATAATTCCCTCCAACTCTTCCTATGAAATGACATGTTTCATGTGATTGCCCATGCTTTTTAGTGATGCATAGTACTCTAGCGTGTGTACGTGCCAGAGTTTACTGATCCACTCACCTATCGATGGGAATTTTAAGTGGTTTCCAACTCTTTGCGATTGTGAATTGTGCCGCAATAAATATTCAATGACTGGTCGTGGTTTATTTGTATTAGAGGGATGGCTGGGTCAAAAGGTAGATCAATTTTGATTTTCTTTAAATATCACCAGATCGCTTTCCACAGAGGCTGTGCATATCTATGTGACCAGCAGCAGTGGAGGAGGGTTCCTAGTGGCTGTAACTCTTTAAGAGCAGAAAGCCTTTTCTTTCTACCCTGGAGCAGCTGGTGAGTTCAAACGATGCCTACAGGGTGCCGCCATCTTTTCCCTCTGAGTGGCCACTGGTTTGAGCCACCAACCTAGTGGTTAGCAGTGTAGTGCTTAACTCACTGCACCACTGGGTCTCCTTTGGGTGAGGACAGGGAAGGAAAGGACACAGCCAGAGGCTTTCTATGTAGGAGGTCCAAAACCAGCTCTAAGGAAAGGGCAGAAACCCAGAAATGATTAAAAGAAAGTTTCAAATAGAGATCCATGTTTTAGGATTGATATTGTAAAGTAAAATGTCCTATCAGGTTTACAATAGATCAAGAGATTCCTGTACCTAAAACTGTGCATGTCTTCAAATGGGCATTTCCTCCCACCCACTGAAGCAAACCTGCATTCCCAAGGCAGGGTGGACCAGGAAACAGCCTCAGCCCAAAGAAGTGAAACCATCAAGCGCCCAAGAAACAGATTCGGATGCTTCTAAAGGAGAGCGGAGCCAATGAGGGGGGCACCTCCCTCCCCAAGCTGTGCCCTGGAAGGAAACAGAGCAAGGAGGAAGTGACAGGGTGCCCAGGGTCTATCTGTGGGATTGCCGCTGTTTTGTTTAGCATCGAGTCCTGAGCAAGTCCCACGTCACTGAACGTGTCCCAGTGCCATGTCTCATTTAGCATCCAGTTGGTCCGCAGCCATCGTGGCCCCTTGCCCAGTGAGATGAACCGCTGCTTGGTCCCGTGCCATCCCCGTGACGAGCTGCGGATCGGACCATCGTGGCAGTTTCCGCCGCTTGGTTTTAGGAAGCAGACCGCCACACCTTTCTTCCTGTCTGCCTCGCTTTGGCAGCTCCGCTGAGAGTCGTTCAGCATTTTGGCGACGCTCACGCCTCCACTGAGGAACGGGCGGCGTCGGTTTGAAAAGCACCCAGTGCATGCGGATGACATGATCGCTTTTTAAGAATTTTTTTTTTTAATGAAAGAATTGAGACTGTCCCCTTTCCGGCTAGTTCTCATTGGCAGAATGGTGGCAAAAGGGAGGGGCGGGGTGAGGGAGGTTCCTGCCAGTGAAAGTCTCTGCTCCTCACTTTGTCATCGCTGTGCCTTTAGAGAAGCACTCCTGAAGTTCCTATCTCGATCTCGTGCGACAAGGGATTGGTCCCTCCGAGTTCTCGAAGTCTTCCATTCCATCGTCTGCGGGACTTGGGGGGATTGGGCTGGAGGCTGCCGGGGAGACGTCAACACTGAAGAAGAGGCTTGCAGCTTCGACAAAGCAGAGTTGGGAGGTCGGGGGCAGTGGGTTCTTCGGTTCAATGAGAACGTAATCATCCATTGCTTTCTGTCCACTGAGGACCTTCAGGAAAGAAAGGGTCACTCCTTACCGTGAGGGGCAAATGTTTACCGAAGGAGAAGGCAGGGTGTGAACTGCAAGGCGTCTGCGTGATGTGACAGATGGGGACAGGAGCGTGGGCACACCCCCCGGCGAGTACCGCTCCCCGCCGGCTTCCTGGCAGGACAGCCCGCTACCGCAGAGAGCATCCGCACAATAGACTGTGACTCAAAAATAGACTGCTTGCTAATCCCTGAGGCTCAACAATTTCTGTTGTTGAATTCTTGTTGGTGGTGTTGTTGAAATTTCATGGAACTCATGGCAGCTGTCTGAAATTCCACATGTGCCCACCGGGTTCAGGCTGTTGTTTGGGCTGGGCTGAGCCAGGATGACAGGGCACGTGCCAGTGTTGACTCTCCCATTTTAATCGTGGAGGACTGAAGAGCCCCGACCGAAAGTGTTTGCTCAAGTTGTGTACACTTTCTGGTCTAAGCACTGGGGTCAACAGAGGCGGTGATAAAACACATTGAGGAGCCACGACTTGCTCTTCATGCGCGCGGAGTCTGGCTCTGCGGGGCTCAGAGTGTTCACCTCTCTATGCTCTGCACCTGCTAAAGCGCGGGAAGGAGGAGCAGTTCATCCCCGTGAAGGGAAAATAAGGAAAAGAAAGACCATGGGCGGAGGAGGTGGTATGGGGTGTGTGTGTGTGTGTGTGTGTGTGTGTGTGTGTGTGTGTGTGTACTCACGTGTGCTTGCGGCGTGCTGTTCTGACAACACAGGAAAGTCCAACCAAACAGCAATGATAAACCCAGAGTACTTACTAGTCACTCAACTCAGAGTGAAGACCCCGAGTGGCACAATGGATGTGTGGGACTGCAAACTGCAAGGTAGAAGGTTCGAAACCACCAAGAGACCCCTCAGAGAAAGTCCAGGTGATTGTTATTGTTTTTGAAATTGGCCATTGCAAACCCTATGAAGCACAGTTCTGTTCAGACATGCACGGAGAAAGTGGCACTGGTTTGAAACACAGACTAATAGTTAAGAAACAAACAAAAGCCAATTCACTGCTTTCAAGTCAATTCTAAGTCATAGACACCCTATAGGAAAGAGTAGAATTGCTCCTTTGGATTTCCAAAAGTTTAAATATTTACAGAAGCATACCGCTTCATCTTTCTCCCATAGAATACTGTAGTGGGTGTAAGATGATGTGGAGACTGGCTCATGTCTTACAAATTGAATGGGTTTGAGAGGGTACGAGGTACAATGAGAAAACTTATAAACCAAAGAGAAAGGTAAACGTGAGGGCCCAGGGTCCCTGCAGTAAGACGCTCTGGGGCCCAGGCTTTTTTAGAGGCAGACTTAAATACTTCCCCTGCATGCAGCCTGCAACACGTGACAGGTGTACATACAAAGGGACAGATCACAACTTGAAGGTTTACAAAGACGCATCAACACATCAACAAGTTAGTCATAGATGGGAGGAGAGGATGAGGTTGGTAACATGAAGTAACTGATAAGTTTGTGCACTGCCTTCTGCAGCTTTAGTCAGGGAACATGAAGCAAGGGTCCATTTATCTCAGGCAGAGAGACAGGCCAGCCATTGCTACATCATCTCCCATGACTGAGCCATCAGCATTCTCCCACGGGCCATAAACTGTGGAAGGTGGTGGTCCTGTCCTGTTTGCCTAAGGAGTAAACAACTTTCCCCCACAATGGGGCAGAATAATTCTGACTTCCCAATGTTGGTGGTGGCAGGGGTCAGGCGGGACTCGTTCCAGCTTAAGCCTTGTTTAACCACTTCCTGAGAATCAAAGGTGCCTGGACATATTGGACAAGGTGGTGGACTAGCAGGTTTGCCTGACATGTCTTTGCTTAAGGGACTGGAGAGCCTTTTGTGTAGTAATTCATCCAATGGCAAAAGCATCCAGGCACACCGAGTCTGACCCAGTAAAAAAGAGAGAGGGAGCATAAAGATGAACACAAGCTTACATCTGCAATTTGTAGTCATCTCCCCAATGAGCCCAAATGTTGACTCGTGTCTAGATCCTAATGGGGAATGGGGAAGAAGGGAGTTAGGAGTTGCTTCGTAAGAACCACTTGAGTGAACTTAACATGAATGCCTCTAACAGAAGTAACACTGCAATAGCAAACACACAGGGTCTCCTTCCCACCTTCTTACATGAACACCTGGCACCTTCAGTATTCTCGGGGCACCCAGGTTACCAGTGGGGCAGAGAGTCATTGGCTGGAGGTGTCCAATGGACATGCTCAGACTGCTTATAAGGACATCCTTTGGGGACACTCAGAAATGCCAGCTGGACAGTGCTATTTCGAATGATCTGACTAAGCAACTGGGATAAAAAGTCAGTGAACTATTTATGACACATTCCTAGTTTTCTTTTTGGTTGACTATAATATTTAGGTAAGTCATGAAATTTCTTTCTTCAATTTTTGTAGCTTTCAAAATTGGGATAACCATATTGCCAAATCTCAAAGCTTTCAATGACTCATTACAAGTGAAGTTTTAGATGGATATAGATCCTAACTGTAAATACCATTGAGTAGCATTATACAGCATAAGGATTTTTTACACTGAACTTTCCTCCTTAACTACATTGTTGATGTTTCTAACTATGAAAGGCCTCATGTGTTTTATATATATATGTAATTGGATACTAAGAAAACATCCCAGCCTAGTCCAGATCAAGTCCATCTGTCCAATATTAGCCAGTATGTCCAATATTAGTCTATAAATTCCTCTTCAGACTCACACAGCACATATAATGATGCCAAATGCAGGAAGATCACAGGCTGGTGGGTGAAAAGTCTTGTGGATCCAGTGGAGTGGAAGCATCTTAAGGCTCTGGCTACCAGCAGCATGGCTTATCAATAGGAAGGTGAAGCAGAGAGAGGGTGTATCATGCCTCCAGGAAGGAAGAGAGAAAATTGCCAGAATTCTCATGAGAAGGCCACGCCCACAAGGAGACATCTGACTGTGACCTAATTGACAGGCTAGACTCCAGCCCATCACTCTTTTTAAAATTTGAATCATTTACTGGGGGCTCTTACAGCTCTTATCACAGTCCCTCCATCCATGCATTGTGTCAAGCACATTTGTACATATGCTGCCATCATCATTTTCAAAACATTTTCTTTCTACTTAAGCCCCTGATATCAACCTCACTTTCTCCCCCCCCCCCCAACCCTCCCTCTCTCATGAACCCTTGATAACTTATAATTTTTTTAAATTTCTTACACTTACCTCTCCCTTCACCCACTTTTGTGTTGTCCGTCACCCTGGGAAGGGGTTATATGTAGATCATTGTGATTGGTTACCCCTTTTTCCCCACAGCTTCCCTTTCCCCTTCTGGTATCACTTCTCTCATTATTGATCCTCAAGGGTTTATCTGTCCTGGATTCCCTGTGTTGCAAGCTCTTATCTGTACCAGTGTACATGCTCTGGTCTAGCCGGATTTGTTAGGTAGAACTGAGGTCATGATAGTTGGGGGGAGGAAACATTAAAGGACTAGAAGAAAGTTATATGTTTCATCAGTTCTATTCTGCACCCTGACTGGCTCATCTCTTCCTTGTGACCCTTCTGTAAGGGGATGTCCAATTGTCTACAGATAGGCTTTGGGGCTGCACTTGGCGCTCCCCCTTATTCACATTGATATGACTTTTTGTTCTGGATCTTTGATGCCTGATATCTGATCCCATTGATACCTCATAATCACACAGGCTGGTATGCTTCTTCTATGTGGGCTCTATTTCTTCTCAGCTGGATGACCACTTGTTTATCTTCAAGCCTTTAAGAACCCCAGGCACTATATCATTTGATAGTCAGGCACTATCTGCTTTCTTCACCATGTTTGCTTATGCACCCATTTTGTCTTCAGCAATTGTGTTAGGAAGGTGAGCATCACAGAATGCTGGGTTATTAAAACAAAGTGTTCTTGTATTGAGGGAGTACTTGAGTGGAGGCCCAATGCCCATCTGCTACCTTAATACTTAACATATAAATATATGTACATAGATCTATTTTCCTATCATTATATAAATATATTTACACATGTACATGACTGTACGTAGACCTCTATAAATGTCCTTTGCATCCTAGATCTTTCCTCTATTTCCATTTACTTTCCTCTAGTTCCACTATCATGTTTGGCCTTCATTTGGGTTTCAGTAATTCCTCGGCTACATTGTCTTTGATTATGCCCCACCAGGCATCCTATGCCCTCCTTGTCATAAATTTTAGATCACTTGTTGTTCCCTTTCCCCGGGTTTGTTTATACCCACTTCCTTTCCTGAGCCTCTCCCTCTCCCTTCACTCTTAAAATCCTCAAGTTGACATGAGATTATGTAACTACTACACCTCGCCAAATACCACTCTAAAAGTGCTTAAAAATAGCTTGTTTATATTCATTTGTAAAGTTGTTGTTCCTACATATTTTCACTCAAGAGCAAAAGCACACGACCATGCAAAGAACTAGATATGTATGTTCATAGTGGCTCTTGTTTGTAATAGCTAAAACTGGAAATAACCGAAATGCCTATGCACAGGTAAGTACATAAACAAAATGTAAGTCAATAAACAAATTATGGCATGGTCACACATAGAATATTGCTCAGTAATAAAAATGAATACACTAGCAATACACATAATAACCTAAACAAGTCTCAAAACAATACTGTCAAATAAAAGAAGCAAGACTTTTTAAAAGTGCATACCTTATGAATTCATTTATATAAAATTCTAGAAAATGCAAACTGATCTATAGTGGCAAAAAGCAGATCAATGCTTGCCTGGTAAGGAGCAGAGGGCAGAGAAAGAGCGAATAAAAATGACACAAAGGAAATCATTAGATGCAAGAGCTATGTCCATTATCTTGATTGTGGTGGTGATGCTTACAGGGATGGATAAGTCCAAAAGTATTGCTACTGGGGTTCCAGTTCTGACATGCAAAATTTTATTCCCCACAGATCATGTCTAGACAAGTCTCCGTGATCAGTGTATGGCTGCAGACAAGTTCACTCAGTAATACACTGTCTTGGTCTTGTTAGAATTCCTTAGAAAAAAAGATATCATTGAAATAGTGTCTTTCAATGGGATCTGCTGGGCCAGATAAATTCAAGGCAGAGAGATCTGCTTAGAGGGCTATGAGGGCTTTTCTTGGAATTCCAAAGGAATCACCTTGGTAGATTTTCTTGAAGAACACAGGACCATCACAGCTTATTAGGAAGAAGCTTTAAGAAAACAGAAAACTAAATGACTAGAAAAGTTGCACAGAGGCATTCCTGCCCCACCCCCCACCCCCATCACCACAGTGCATCTGCTCATTCTTTGAGGAAATCCAGGGCCGTCCTACTAGAATTTCACTAGGAGCCAGAGAAAGCTGGGGAAAGTCTTTCGTTAGGAAGAGCTCCTTCAAATTATCTGTCTGAAGTTTCAGAGGCCTCTGAGACCAAGAGCATCAGTGACTGTGGCATGGAGACTTAGGGGTCAGCATGGAGTCTGTGGGTGTCTTCTCTTCATCTGGTCCATAGAGGCAAAGGCCAAGGAACCACGTGGCTGAGAGACTGAGGACCAGACAGAGATTTGGCTCCTGGCTGAGCAGAGGTGTTGCTGTGGACCAGTGACTGCATTCTTACTGTTTGCTGATCCTGATTTGTGGCAACCTATTAACTTTCCTAATAGACCCCTTAATGTTAAAATAATAATAACAATAATAAAGAAAAACATTGGAAAACCTTACCCTCTCTACCATAGAGCGCTGATCTTACTCTTTCAGACTTATTTTGATCCCCAAACTCAAAGAACATATAAAGGGAACATAATTTGAGTCCCTCCAAAACAGTCCGTTGATGTGGTGTAAATCAGAGTGCAGAATTCCTCAGTGACAAGTTAGAGAGATGGAAATACTGCATTCGGAAGTGTACAGACCTAGGTGAAGGGTATGTCAAGAAACAATAGGTGAACGTTTTCCTATTTCAGGTTAGTAAAGGTTTCTACAATCTTCTAGCAATATGTTTTAACTTACCATTGTACATGTCAAAACTTTACAAAGATATATACTACTTATTACATATCCGTTACACTACAATAAAAAAATTTTAAGTTAATATTTTAAAAAGAAATTTTAGGGAAAAACACTTTGATGGCTTAAAACAAATAAAGTAAAATAAGATTATCTAAATGGCTCATTTGGTAGGCTTGCCGGGGAAAGTTCATCTCTGTTTCATTCAGCACCAGCTATGGTGGCAGCCCGCTGGGAGCTGGATGATTGGATTATAGGACGACTCATTCATAGGTTGACAAGTTGTTACAGGCTGGAGACGGGCACCTGTTTGGAATTACGTGCAGCTGAAAGCATTCTGCTCTTGTGAGGGGAGTAACAGAAGCTGGAACTGGAAGTACAGGAAAGGACCTGAAGGCAAGGGCCCCTGATGGCAGAGCGAAATGTTCGGACTCTCGTCTCCAGAATGAATCCAACATTTCTTACCCGGGAGAATGGTTGGATGGTTTGGGCATCCACAAGTACAGAGAATATAGAAGGAGACAAAGATACGGAAGATGGTGGAATAGTGAGTGGGGAGGGGGGAATTCAAGAGCTTGGATTTAGATGTGTTAAATTTTTATTGATCTAAACTGTGGCATCTCTAAAGCTAGTGAGGCTTGAGGCAAAGTTATAAATGGAGCAGATTAAATGTTTTATGTTACTCAATTTTGACTTTTTCCTAAAAGTAATTCAAAATTTTTGTTCCTGTCATGTTCTCTCCTGCCTAGACGTTTTCTCTCGTTTTTGGTACAGTCACAAAAGCTCTTTTTACTAGTAGTCACTCATGGCAACAAAACAAACAAAAAAACACTGAAATTGCCAATATGGTTTCTAAGTTCTGAGAGAGGTGAATTGTCTTCAACAAGTTCAAGGAAAATAAAAATGTTAGAACCAAAATAAACTTGTAATAACATGTCTAAGGACATCTAGTTTGTGGCACAAAGACATACAGACATTAGTCTGAAAAGAGGCCTTGTCAAAGCCACACGAACTCTGATAAAATTGAAGCAGGACCAAGCATCAAATGGATGGTAAAGCTTGCGTGGGGAAGTGGGCAAACGATTGATCCTTTAGGAAAAGGTTAGGGGACAATACCGCGAAGGAAGGAGCAGTTCCCCAATGGACAGCTGGGTTGAGAAGGGATGAGACAGTGTTGAAGATGGAGCCTGCAGTAGAAAGCCATCACACGCATTTTCAGGGACACCATTCTGAACCACTGGCCTTGACGTAAGCAGCTCAGTGGGTCACCCACTACACCTCCAGGACTCCTGACAGTAGACTGCGGATGCCTTCAGATTCTTTGACATCTAGAAGTAGGTCTCAATCCTCTACCCTTGTAGAGGGACTGGATGGGGGGATTTGTTTTAACCAATCAGACTGGGGCAGAAGCAAAGCCATATGACTTCAGAGGCCAGGTCCAGTGAAAGCTTACAGCTCTGCCTTGTCCTCTTGAAAGATCCCTTTTGGACACTCCCTCTCTGGATGCTCCCCCTGCAAGGCCAGCTCTCATGCTGTCAGAAGGCCAACAGGCAGAGAACCCACCTATACAGGCTCATCCTGCCAGCCTGGCTAAGCTCTCGGCCAGCAGCCTGCACCAACTGCCAGCCCAGTGAGTGAGCCCTCTGGGGCAACCTTCCCAGGTGCACCTTCAGATGATGGCAACTCCAGCTGACCTCTGATTGCAACTGGACGAGAGACCTCCGTTGGGACCTTCCCCAGGGAAAAGGGTGAAGAAGACCAAAAGGTTGTTTTAAGCCACTGAATTTGGAATTATTTTTAATACAGCAATAGTTGGATGAAATAGCAATAGATCCTGAAGACAGAGCACAAAATGGTCAATGTTGTATTCCTAATTATTGAGGAAAGTAAAATTTCTTGGGCTAATGAAAATGTATCTGCTATTAATACTACTTCCGTGTAGTTTCTTTTTTATTTGGGATTGTCATGAAGGTGCATGAATTAATTTTAAAAGGATAAAAAACCTGAATCTTTAGACTAAGAATCATTTTTTTACCCTGATTTCCTCTTGTGGTGCTGAAAACCTTACTAAAGCTATAAGAAATCAACACAAGAATTCACAGAAATCTCTATTTATTCTCTTATTTTTTGAGGCAAATTCTGTGTATATTCAAACAACATACTTGATGGAGGTAAGCAGATTTTCAAGATGAGAAAGAATAAGTAAAGCTCTTCTAGAAGGTTTTGAAGATTGCTAATCAAAAGTACTCAAAATAACAGGGTGGGTAATTACCTCATTAGCATCGCATCGGGCAAAGCTGCCACAAGAGACCTCTTTAAAGGGTACAAAAGTGAGATGCCACTTTGAGGACAAAGGTGCACCTGACCAAGCCACGGTCTTTGCAATTGCCTCCTATGCATGTGAAAGCTGGACAATGAACAAAGACAAAGGAGAATCGATGCCTTTGACGTATAGCCTGGGCAAAGACTATGGAATCCACCTAGACTGCTGGAAGACTGAACAAATCTCTATTAGAAACCAGGGTGCCTCTAAGAAGGGAGAACAGAAACACTAGATCTTACATAGTTTGGACATATCATCAGAAGGGACCAGTCCCTGGAGAAGGACATCCTTCTGAAAAGTTCAGGGTCAGCAAAAAGGGGAAGCTTTCTTCAAAGAGATGGACTTGACGTGGTGGCTACAACATGGACTCAAACACAGCAACGACTAAGGACCATTTCATTCTGTTGTGCACAGGAGTCACTTTAAGTCAGAACAGATTCGATGGCACCAAACAACAAGATTATGAACTGAAGGTGCAACTTAAGAATAAAACTGATGACTATGTCCAGGTAGGCTTCAGACATGTAGGATCAAAACAAAAGCAACAGCCTCTTGTCTGTCTTGAGTGCACTATAGAGGACCCCAAGCTTTCACGTATGATCATGGGCTTTAGAAGAATAATATATACTCATTCTCTAGTTAACAATGCCCTGTACTTAGCTCATGGAGAAGCTCTGGGCTGCTAACTATCAGGTCAGCAGTTGAAATCTCCAAGCTGTTCAGTGAGACAGAGGTGAAGTCCACAAGGGGCAATTCTACCCTGTCCTACTGGGTCGCTGTGAGTTGGCTAATGAGTTTGGTTGGATGTTTATGTTCACCTCCTGAGTTCAAGTATTAGGCAAGTAGGAAAATGAATCACTTACAGAAGAGACGACTACAGATTTGTTAAAATATACTGGACTCTGCCACTCTTTCAATGTTAAAGAAACAAGAAACAAAACACTATTGATTTGGGGGTACCAGAGGGGTAAAATGCCATCCCCCAAATTAAACTAATAGGTAGACAGTACCGATCATGTTGAAAACCCTCTATAGCCAACTGGGTTCATACAATCCAATCTTTGAGGGAAAAATCCCCTGTAAGAGAGCCCTTGGATTGTGGTAAGAGTTGTATGAGTCCCTAATAAAATGATTTTTAAAAAAACAGCGTTCTTTGTTAGTCAAATAATGTTTGTTCTATCAGGAGACTTCAAAAAACAACAGGAAAATTAATTACTTTGCTTAGCAATAGAGGAGAGGTATAGTCTGGGGAGCCTTGGTGGTGTTGTGGTCTAGGCACTGGGCTGCTAACCACAAGGTCAGCAGTTCAACACCAAGCTGCTCCATGGGAGAAAGATGAGGTGTTCTACTCCCCTAAAGATTTAGTCTAAGGAACCCTCTGGGGCAGAGGATTTAGCTCTTTCCGATAGTGTTGCCATGCGTCGGAGTGGACTTGACAGCAAGAGTTGGAAGTGGAGTTAGAGGACGTCTCAGTTTCCTGATTTGTAGCCATGGGCTACCGGGCAAACACATCACACTGAGAGAGCACATCTCTTACCTTACTGTGAATCCCATTCCCTTCAACACCCAGAGCAGGGACAACTCACTGCAGGAAAGCAGCCTCGGTCAGCCCTCTCCGCCCGGCCCCTGCTTTGCAGAAGCAATGCTTACCCTCTAGTACCACTCATTTCACACCAGGTATAGTTGCCACTCTCAGCCCTTCTGTCCTGTAGAGGTGGCACAGAGCCAATGCATGAGGCCTTAAAAGAAACCAGCAGAAACCCAGCCTGGCAGTCACAGGACAGGGAAGATGTACAAAAAGACTCAGATGCAAATCACACTGGATATGGCGGGTCTCGGTGGTCCATTTTCAGTCACCTGACACATTTCACTCGGTAAGAAAAGCAGACACCCTTTGAGTCTCATACTTGTCAGGGAAGGAAGAGAACGCATTTCATGCTATGGATGCTGTTGACCAGCCGTCACAGAGAGACTCGGGAAAGAGCACTTTCACTGGCCGGGGAGGTAGATATCTGGGCAAGAGGACACACTTTCAAAGAGAGGTTTCAGTGTTCTGTACCAACCACAATCCTGATAGAACATCAGTCTTCAGGGGGGATTGACAGTGAGGCTCCTCTGGAACCACGCTACTCCTGTACGTGATTCTCGTGTTGAAAACTGCAAGAGGCGGCCCTGGCTGAGCCCTGCCCATGTATTTCCAATGCTCTCAGCTGGGTGATGAATGAAAGGGCAGGTGGAGAAGCAGAAAGGGCGCCTGCGCAGGTACAAACAGGATACCTGAGAGTTGGCGGGGACCTCATAGTCAAGGCATTCTTACTAACCTTAGGCCCACTGGTGTGAGGATTTCTCTCTTCTTTTCCAGGCATTTTATTTTGTTTCAGGAGAAAAGTTACATCACAAATAAAGGTGTTTTTCCCCCATTCAATATCTTATGTGCAAATTGTTCGATGACTTTGGTTACAGTCCCCCACAAAGTGTGAACGTTCTCCCGCTCCACCCGAGTGCCCCTGATCGACCTTCCCTTCTCATCGTTGCTCTGGGGTCTCTTGCAGTTGATCGTTTGTTTACAGGGGATAGTTGATCGTTCTAAGGGGCACATTCCTTCTGGGTGGTGGTGTACCCTTCTTTTATAAGCCAGACTATTATGTGGTTGAAAGGTGGTCTCACGGGGAGACTTCAGTTCTAAGTTAGATGGTTGTCTTAGAGCAGGGGTGTCAAGCTGGCAGCCCGCAAGCCACAGGCGGCACCCAAGGTAATTTTTTATGGCCCAAGATGCTCTGAAATAAAATGAAAATAGAAAAAAATGTTATGAAGGAAATAGCGTTTAGGGGAGATTGAGGCAATAGCGTACACACCATTCCCTTGTCTTTCCCCCTGTGGAGCAGCTATTGATTTTGAACTGTTAACTTTGAGGATAGTAACACAACTTGGACCCCAGTACCCCAGAGCATCCCTCTAAAGACCACCAAGTCAAACTCACTTCCCTAGAGTTGACGCTGACTCAGAGCGACCCTGCAAGTCACAGCAGCTGGCAAATCCAAATGGAAATAGATAAATGAAAAATAAAGACCATAGAATCAGTGAGCAAGCTAATGGCCTGTTTCTGGAAGGGGGAAATGCCCTCCCTAATACCTGACAGGAACCCTGACAGCACAGTGGGGAAGCACTAGGCTATGAAGGGAAATTTGGTGAGAGAGATAAGGCAGTCCAGTCCAGTCCAATCCTCTACAGAGTACAGCCTTGGGAAACACGTGGAGCGTTCTACTCTGTCTTTAGGGTTCTGTAAGTCGGAATTGACTCACTGACAGAACAACAATGCGTGTGTATCAGTGGCTGTTACTTAGCTAAGGAGTGTGCTCTTGTGGTTTTTTTCCCTAATTCTGATTGTTATCCTGCTCACATTACTGACCCCTTATTGACACAGATGCAACGCTGAGCACTGGCCAAGTCACTTTCTGGGAGGGGCTTCTGACGGAGTTTCTAAAGGGTGCACCTTAACACTAGACTGAAAAGAGTGTCCTTACTTGTTTCTGTATATTCTCATTAGTATGACAAAAATCTTTGTGATCGGGCAGTTGAATGGCTCTAAAATCATGATTTTTACCGTTACATGCAATAGGTATTACACAATATTTTAAGTATATTCAATTTATATCATATCCAAAGGGATCTCAAAAAGTCCATGGGAAAATCTCATTCTAAGTCCATTCTCCATGAACTTTTGAAGCAACCTCCTAATATTACAAATGTAATAGATCTGGTCTGGGTGTGTGTGTGTCTGTTTGCATGGATATATTCTACCTGTAATGACATGAGTTTTTTTTATTCAGTTACATCCTCATGCAAACAAACACCAGCTTTCCCAAGACACCTTTTCCTCACTTGAATGTCTCTACGCTCTCCAAGGAAGCTAGCTTGTCAAGAGCAAACAGTCCTGTGGTGTGCAAATTCTGGGCAAAGCTATTAGTCCTCAAGGATTTCCGGCTGGGTGACAGGAGGGACTTATGGTCCTGGAGGTCAGTAACAGTAGTAGAAGGACCAATAGCACTAGTTTTGGACTCAGGCAGCTGCTTCCTATTATTAACACTCCGGTTTACTTGCCTTCCCAAACTCAGGGATGTATAAGATTGCAAAAAAAAAGGTGATGCTGTTACATGACGTGGGGTCGTGAACCTGGAGGCTGATTCTGAAAGCCATTTTCATCAGGTTGCAGGAGAAAGCAAAATGAACCGCATTCAAACCCATGTAGCCAGTCAGGAATGTAATCAGACCCCAGAAAATAAAAAGTCTAACCTCTCAGAAAGATACAAATGTAGTGAAAATGTTGAATGACTTGACAGCTCAGTAGGACGCAGTTGTCCATATGGCTGATGCTTTAGGCAGCAACATCAAGTATGAATGAAGAAAGTAGCAACCCAAACGGCAGGATGTGGGGAGAGAAATGGATAAGAAAATGGAAAACTTTGAAGGTGTAAACCCAGGTGCTTACAGGGACTGAACAGTGGTGGTGTTCAACAGAATGGTGGCATTCATCTGGGGGGAAAAGAAATGCTGTGAGCACTGAAATACTTTGGATGAAATGATATGTCTAAGATTTGCCTCAAAGTAATCTAAAGCAGAATAGGAAGGGCAGGGCATCCTGGGAAAGGGAGTTATCTGATATCTGAAAGTTATAGATGAAACAAAATTAGCCATTCTTGAGTGCGGCGATATTGTTGGGTGCTGTGGCATAGTTCCAACCCACAGCGGTTCGACGAGCAACCGAAGGAAACACTGATGGGGCTGCTCCAGCCTCACAACCGCTGGTATGTTTGAGCCCGTTGTTACAGCCGCAGTGTCCATCCATCTCCTTGACAGTCTTTTCCTTGCTCACTGATGCTCTACTTTACCGAGCATACTGTCCTTCTCTGAGGACTGGTCCTTCCTGACACCATGTCCAAAGTACAGGACTCCAAGTCGCACCAGTCTCAGTTCTGAGCAACATGCTGGCTGTACTTCTCCCAAGAGAGTTGGCTGTTCTTCTGGCAGTCCGTGGTAGATCCAATACTCTTTGAAGCATCATGAGTCAAAGGAATCAATCCTTCTTCAGTGTTCCTCATTTGCTGTCTGGGTTTCAAATGGATAGACGGCTATTGAAAATACTATGTATGGTTTGAGTCAGGTTAACCCCAGTCATCAAAGTGACATCTTTGCTTTGTAGCCCTTTAAAGAGGTCTTTTGCAGCCGATTTAGCATATAGGGTGGAAGTTACATAATCTGTCAAACAGAAAGGGGTGCACTCTGGCCCGTCAATCAGGTAGCAGCTTGATGACCTCATTTGGAGGCACACCTGGGGATAAATAGTTCACTAGAGGTGGGACACACTAACTCCCTGCAAGACATCCCTGTTGACAAGCCACATGGAGCTATTCTGATGGCAGCCAGAGCCTTGGATCTGGAGGAGCCAGTGGAGACCCATGCCAGTGCTAAGATGCTTCCACTGCCACTGGATCCACGAACTTTCCACCACTGGCCTGTGATCTTTCTGCACTCGGTGTCATTGCATGTGTTGCGTGAGTCTGAAGAGGCATTTATGGACTTGATCTGGATTGGGCTGGGATGTTTCCTTGATGTAAAATTACTCTTTATATAAAGCTCTTTCCTATACACGTATGACGGTCTAGCAATGTGATAAGTCCTATGATGTGTTTAATGCTGCTTTTCCAGCAAGTTGATTGTGGATCCAAGTTAAATGAAATCCTTGGAGGGTGGTGATGAGTGCAGTCATTTCATCTCATGATTCTCTTTATTCTTGTAGAGATTTGAATTCTTCCAGAAATAAAAAAGAGAAAACATAGGAAAAAGTTTGTACACAGGGTTCTCAATTTTTAGCATCTGTTAATTTTTTAATCAGACTTAAAATGTGATTTAATATCTTGACCTGACCACAGAAATAAAGATAAATAGTAAGTTTATGCTATCATAAATAAGAAAGTTTTATTTTTATATTGCCAGAATATATTCATGATTATATCTAAAATTCAAAGTATGGAAAAACTGAGTTCAAAATATACTGCTGATATACCCCAGACACACATACACATACGTGCACATATATACACGTGCGTGTGCATGCGCGCACACGCACACACGCACACACACTGCAGGAGCATCTAACAGATGCTGAGATGATCTGGACAGTGAATTGCTTTCTTAAAAGTGACATATCTTTTTTCTATTCACTTAACTAGATTTTGAATAGTTGATAGTTAAATTCCTGGTAGTAAAAATTAGACCTTATTCATCCCCATACCTCAGGAATACAGTAGGGACTTAACAAATGACTATTCAGGTAGTGAACAAAACAAACTTCATATTGATAAGTCATAGAATACCTATGTTTATAAAATGGATAAAAGAAGCTATAGGAATAAATCAGGAAAATGGAAAATGTGATGAGTAATAGAAAACCAACTATATTTCCCCAGTTTAAAAATGAATAAAATATTATTTCTATTATATTTAGTAAATCTTTTTTTTCCTGGAATTGACTTTAAGCTACCATAATGTACCCCATTTCACCTATATCCCAAGGCAATCACACTCTCTTAGATTGGAATTGCAACAGACTATTTTCCAGTCAAGTCTTTTTCCCCTTGGGGTGCCAAAAACTTATATAACAGGGGCATCAGATGCCAAAAGTATACCCATGGAGGCTTCTCCCTCAACTCATGAGTGTCCTGGAATCCTAGGGAATTATCCTCACAGACTGACCCAACATGTGGGGTGGACACTCACTGGGCAAACACAGGCCTGCCCCCTCCTCACAAGGTCAGGCAGAGTCTGGTAGGAGAAGACCCCAGGGACAGATGGAGTGATATTCTGGCTGGCTGTGGAGGCCCGTAGTCCAACACAGTTGCTGAGCTCCGGCTCCTACACTGGGCTCCTTATAGATGGAAGGGAATCAGGAGACAGATATCGGAAAAAACAGACGCAGGCCAAATGCAGGGGGTAATTCAACATCACTACCACAACCAGCTCCTTTTCTCATACCCTGCTCTTCTTATGTCTCCTCTCTCCACCCCCGGAAATAATGAAGCCGGTCCCTTTCAGAGAAAGTATGAGTTCACAGAGCCATCGCCCTCTGGGATGAAAGTCACTACAAATGCTCTTCTTTCCATTCCTTGGATCAGCCCAGTTTGGTGACAGCGCCAGTGACAGAATAATTTAGTTGTGACAGGAGTACTACAAGGGAACACACTTGTCAAGGCACCCTTCTGTTGGCTGGCACTGTCCATCTTCTCAAACACATAAGACGTTATCCTGATACTGACAATGTTACATATGGGAGGGGTAGCCCTCACTTCTCCCAGTTCCAAATGGGGCGAAAGAAGGTCCTAAATAACAGATGGTGTCTTGGGAGAAAACCGTCACCTGAGCGTCATGCACGGACTCTAGAACTTCCTGTTCTAGCCTCTAATCATTTTGTGCTCGAGAATTACTCTCAGAAAAAACAGTAAGAGCACATGGTGTTTGGCACATCTTTGACAAGTGTTTAGTGAGTATTAGCAAAAGCTGAATGCTATGGAGAATGAAAACCAATGGAATTCACTGAATTATGAGCTAGTTAAGAGAAGCTACACACCCGTATACAAAGTAAATTACATAATAATGTAAAACAATATTGTTGTTAGGTGCCAAAGAGCCGCTTCCAAATCATAGCAATGCTATGAGACACTGTGTCATCCTCACAATCGGTGATCAGTCTCCACCATTGCTGTGCTCACTGTGTCATCCCATGTTGAGGGTTTCCTCTTTGGCACTGATCCTCTCTTTACCAAGCATGATGTCTGTGGTAGATCCTTGTTCTGGTGTCAACTTGAGACTATTAAGTGTAAAAAGGTGGAGTTTAGCCTGGTAATCAGGTCACACCTTGATGACCTCATTTGGAGGCACACCAGATATAAATAGCTCACTGGAAGCCAGATACACTCACTCCCTGCAAAACACTCCTGTTGACAAGCCACATGGAGCTATGCTCATGGAGCCAGAACCCTGGAGCTGGAGGAGCCTTGTGGAGACCCATGCCAGCCACTGAGATGCTTTCATGCCACTGGATCCACAAGACTTTCCACCCACTGGCCTGTAATCTTCCTGCATTTGGTGGCATCATTGCATGTGTTGCTTGATTCTGAAGAGGAATTTGTGGACTAGTATCGGCCTATGGGGTAATATTGGACTTATGGGCTTGATTTGGACTGGGCTGCAATGTTTTCTTAATGTACAATTACTCTTTGTATAAAGCTCTTTCTTATGTGCATATGAGTGCCTCCCTAGATTTTTTTTCTATTCAACCCAGACTAACACAATGTCCTTTACTGAAAACACGTCCAAAGTAAGTGAGATAAAGTCTCTCCAGCCTCCCTTCTAAGAAGCTTATTTCTTCATAGACAGATGTTTGTTCTTCTGGCAGTCCAGGTATAATGATGCAAGTCATAGATAACCACATAGCTTCACAAGATTCAAGCAAGTGGAACAAATCTTAGATTTTATGAGTTGACTATTGTTGGCACTCCGTATAATACCACCTCTCTGAAACCCTACTCGATATTGAACTAGCGCTCCCCAGCTTAGCCCTCAGAAGTTTTGTCTCCTCTACCTTCAACTGGCCACTTCAGCCAGACCCTGAGGTCTCTGAAGATAGGATCGTATTTCTTTCACATCAGACAGCTCAATGTCTAGCACAGTGTCGGGTGAAGAGGAGCGCTTGGTAAAGACTCTATTCCCAGATTCCTACTGTTACCTTATTTACTCCTGGTCTCCTCTCCCATGGGCCTTCGCACACGTCTCTGTGATCACTCTGTATCTTTTTGATGGAGTAGAAGTTCCATCCTGGAATTAGGTCTTTATTGTTATCAGTGTATTCCTAAAAACATTTCATTGTATTCCTGAGCTGAGCACACTTATTGAGCACACAGTGAGAGCACAGCTAATTAGAAGATTTGCAATGACTCAAACACCCATCAAAGTAAGTAGAACGTCGAGGGTTTATAAAGAAGTATCAAGATATACAATATTTAAAAATGTCAAAGGGAAAATATAAGAAAGGGTAAGATGACAGGGGGAAAAAATCCTCAATGACTTCACAATTTTATAGCATGCTTCTCCCAAGCAACTGAGGCTGGCTTGAGCTCTTCGAGGCGACTACTGTTTGTTATTGCCATCTAAAAACCCATGGGCCCAAAGAGGCTGTGTTTAATTGTATTAACCAGCCTGCAGCAGACAGAAGATGTGGGCAGAGATAGAAGTGGTTACTGCATCCCCATCCACCTCCCGAGCCAGTCCTGTTTCTGCATTCTGCCCAAATGCATAGAAGAACACCCCCCGCCCTCCCCCCCACCACACACACAGAAACATTCAAGAAGAGCTAGTGAAGCATGCATGTCTTAGTACCACTGACTCACCCCCAGAGACAAAATATCCTAGAGCAGGTGTGAGTTACTCATGTAGTTCTTTGGATGCACAGAGATTCACATGGCCACATAGACTGAGCCATAAGCTCACTTAGAACACTCTATAGTTTCTTTGTTTTATTACTCTGGTTCTTTTGTCTGAGCACAGCCAAAGGTCCTGAGGGGACTTAGGTAGGTCTGGGTTACATCGCTAAGCACGCTTTGGAGCATGGCTGCTGCCCTTGCTCCATTCCACCATGCTACTGACACGTGTGGGCACACGCAGACAGCATGCCAAGGCCTCCCTCAGGATGCCAGATCTGGATTCCAAGCAGCTGGAGCTCCAAGCAGCAGTTGGCAAGAGCGGACCCTAACCAGCAGCACGGTACTGGGCCCGGACTGACACTCAGAGTCCTTGGTGCCATCACATTGCCACCCTATTCCAGGAGAAGCAGCGAGCCTCTAGGCCATGCCAGCCCTTCTCAAGGTGGCAAATTGTGGCTCTTCTCTGGAAAAGGAGAGTGTCACAGGCAAAACCAGTTTCCTCTCTTCTCAAGCAAAGTCAAATCAGACTGGCTTGCTTGGATCTTTGGATCTCACCATGAAATGTGCTGCCACCTTATAAGAATAGTGGCATGGAAATAAGAAGACCCACGCCCTACTGACGCCCTGAAGCTTTAGCCTCCTCAAATAGTACACCAGTCAGGGTCCAGCTCCCACTAGCAGCCACGCCCATTGAGGTCACACAGATGGATCCTGATAAATGGAGAGAAAATGTGGAACCCAACTTCAGATGCTTTTTAAAAATCCAAATTTAAGGGTTTGGATTTCTAAAGGCTGGAGGCTATTTCCATGAGGTCCTCTTTAAACCTTGAACCCAAACAAGCCCCTGTGGTCCCCTTGTCATTCCAGAGCAGCTTGGCTCACAACGTAAAAATAGCACTCATGAGTGATTGTGGGAAACAGAAGAATTTCTCCCAAGTTGTGTCCCCCAAATATATCCCAAACTTAGCTGCTTGCTACATGAGGTGAATGACTATACACTTGGAGGTCAACAGAAGTAGGTCAGGGGTTATTCTTCCTAAGGGTTATCAGCCATCCAGAGCAAGCAGACACCACTGTTTATCCCGCAACAAGTAGGGCCCACTCCCTTCTGATAAGGATAGTAGTAAATTGTTTCCTTGAAGGACTGCCCAGGGAGGTCAAGCCCACCCATGGGTGATCAAAGCTAGGTTGGCATCATGAATCTAGAGTCCACAACCTCTAGTCCCTCCCCTTTCTATGCTCACACCCCTAGCTCATCCCCTTCCTGTCACTCTTATGCCTATCATACATCCCCTTCCTGTGATGTGTATGCCTATTGTACTGCCCCTTCCTGTGATGTGTGGTTACCTGTAATCATGTCCCCCTAAGTAGTTATAAGCAATGGTTAGCAATTAAGTTGGTCCCCTGCTCTCGCTCTCCGGCTCTCTCCACGTGGACCATTAAGCAGGGATGAGGTGAGCATGCTACCATGAATTATGTCTGACTCCATTATGTCAATCTCTCTTCTATCTCTCATGCTCTCTATGACTTCTCTATAATCCTTACTTATTATTGCTGTACAATTACGCCTACAAGACCCATGATGATTTGTTGGGGGCTCTCTCCCCCACAAGTGATGCCGTTGTCAGTGAGTATGATTGAACATTTTGCCTTATAAAAATAAATAAATAAAAAGAGTCAGACCCAGGCGTACTGTGCTCCTTTAACAAAGTATCACCATGAGGCCAGCCAGTGATGACCTTAAAACAAAGATGAGGGTGCAGTAGAGCACCGACAAAACATTCCGCTTATTCTTGAATCCTACCGCCCCCCACTATCATGACTCAGGTCTACCTAACAAATCCGGCTACACCGGAGCATGTACACTGGTACAAGCAAGAGCTCTCAGCACATGGAATCCAGGACAGATAGACCCCCCTCAGGAACAATAAGTGGAGTAGCAATACTATGAGGGTAGGGGCAAGATAGGGACAAAGGGGGATCACAATGATTGACGTATAACCTCCCTCCTCTCCCCATTGAGAGGGGTGGACAACAAAAACATGGATGAAGGGAGACAGCAGATGGTGTAAAATATGAAAATAATTTATAATTTATCAAGGGGTCCGTGAGGGTGGGAGGATGGGGGAGAAAGAGAAAAAAGAAGAACTGATAACAAGGGCTCAAGTAGAAAGAAAAATGTTTCAAAAATGATGGCAACTTATGTACAAAGGTGCTTGATATAATTGATTTATGGGTTGTTATAATAGCTGTGAGAGGCCCCAATAAAATAATTTATTTTAAAAAAAGAACAGAACCTCTATCCTTAGAGGAGTGGGTTTATATGTGCATACTGTTGTCACTATACAAATAAAATCTCTGGACACTTGGTGGATTTTTACACACACAACAATGAGAAGGGAAAGGGAAACTAGCTGAGTGGAAACTGAATAACCAGAGCAGAAATAGGGAGACTGTTCACCCCTTGTGAAGACTGTAACGAGTGTCACTGAACAATTGCTGTAGTGATTGTTGAGTGGGAACCAAAGTGGTTGTGGAAACCTTCACAGAAAACACAATTTTAAAATGTTTCTTAGAGAGTAGAGTACCAAGAGGATTAGGGGAGGGTGGGGAAGAAAGGAGGTATCAGTCACAAGGATCAACCTAGAACCTCCTCCCAAGGGGATGAACAATGGAAAAGTGGATGAGGGGCAGTGGGAGGACGGTGTAAGATATGAAAATAATAATCTATAGCTTATCAAGGGTTCATGAGGGAGGGCGTGCGGGGTAGGCAGGGGAAGAAATGGGAAGCTGATATCGGGCTCAAGTGGGAAGAGAATGCTTTGAAAATGATGGCGGCATATGTGCAAATGTGCTTGACACACTGAATGAATCTATGGGTTGTGATAAGAGATATAAGAGCCCCCAATAAAAGTATTTTTTAAAAATTTTTTAACTTAAAAAAAAAATCATACCGGGACCATTTTTCATTGAAGTCAACCCCAATTCATTGTTCCCCTGTCTGAGTCAGAGCAAATCTGTGCCCCAAAAGAGTTGCAGTGACTGAGTTTCCAGGTATAGAGCAACGTGTTTGTCTTCCAAGGTGCTCTGGATGGACTCGAACCTACACCTATCAGCACTCAAGCACGTTAGCCATTGCACAACCCAGGGGTTCCCTTGCAAATGGTAGGATGCTGTCATCTGAAGAGGACTTGGGCATGACTTACTCTCATGGTAGAGTTGAGAGAAGGAGTCACGAGAGCTCCAAGTCTGGACAAGGTCACTGCACTCCTGAGTGGTGGAGCTGCTGCCTTGACTTCCAGGTAACACCCTTGATTTGTTCATAGAGCTCACTGCATGTTCCTCATTAACACCCCGAAAATGAGGAATATCCAAGTTTGGATTTGGTAAGACTGTATGCATAGTCCAGGCAGCAGCCAGAGAGCTTCCAGAGTCGCACATTCTGTGCCTGCTACCAAACAGGCAGTGATGGCCTGGAGAGTCGGAGCGAACCAGTAATGACTTGAGTGCTCAGAGAAGCCCTGGTGTGGCTGTGGGCTAAGTTTTGGGCAGTTAACCGCAAAGCTGGTGCTTGCACACACCAGCCACTCTTTGGGAGAAATATTTCTGGAGGATTCCAATCTGAGAAGCCCAATGGAGCAGTTCTTCTCTGTCCTATAGGCTCACTATGAGTCAGCACCCAACTCGATGGCATTGGATTTGGGGAGCAGCAGGGGGTGAGTGACCAGAAGGCAAAAGAGACAATGAATTCAGAGACAGTTATAATAGGTACAACAAAGTATAAGTACTTATTGTAGTTGAAAATAATGAGTTCAAATCCTGGGTTCACCACTTAAGAATAGAATAACTTTGAGAGGTGCCTTACTCTTGCTAAATCTCAGAGATAAAAGCTGTGCCTCTTTCACTGCGTCACCCCAAGGATTAAATGAGACGCGACATTAAAGATGCTCACCCTGTGCCAATTGCTCTTAGGTGTCTAATGAGCTTCATCTTTGACCTTTCGGCTCTTCTTTGTTTGTTTGTTTTTACATACGCACACAACCGATGCTGTATTCACAAAGACCTCAACTCTGAATGCAATCACGGTTGCTTTCCGGAGGCGCCTGACCTGATAGAAGGCTCACCCTGGCCCAGTTGCCACTATGTTGGCTCCGACTCATGGGGACATCACATGGGGCAGAGCAAGGCCATGCTCCATAGCATTTCAAGGATGCCCAGGTCTTAGTCCTGTGTGATCTCAACTTTCAACTTCCTATCCAACAGTCACGCTTATTACCCATATGGAAGAGACTCACATCATACCGGCAGAATTTCTGAAATGCTTACCAACAGTTATAAATCCACAGCCATGAAGTTGGTTCTGGCTCACAGCAAACCCCACAAAACAATAGAACTGCCCCATAAGGTTTCTGAAACTGTGAATCTTTATGACAACGGTTCTCAACGTGTAGGTCGTGACCCCTTTGGGCGTCGAACGACCCTTTCTCAGGCGTTGCCCAATTCATAACAGTAGCAAAATGACAGTGATGAAGTAGCAACAAAAATAATTTTTGGTTGGGGAGTCACCACAACATGAGTAGCTGTATGACAGGGTGGCGGCATCAGGAAGGTTGAGAACTACTGCTGTTGGGGACTAGACAGCTTCGTCTTTCTCCTGTGGAGCAGCTGATGGGTTTGAACCATCAATCTTGCAGTTCGTAGCCCAATGATTAACACACTGTACTACCGAGGTACCTCTCAGTTGTACCCAATCACTAGGATCTTTTTGAAAAATGATTTTCACAGTTTGTCAAGAGAGTTAGCTGTCCTTCTCAACAGCACCATTGCCCTCAACATCATTGTCCTCAACTTGTCCAGCACTTGTCCAGTGGCCACGCGGGTAAATCCAGCTGGAGGGGGATGTCCAGGATTTTCCCCAAGTGAGGAACAGATGCTGCAAAACTTCTTGTAGGAACATGGCAGAGACAGGGGAAATCAGAAGGCTGAAGAGTCCCGCCTTCCCAGGCAGCAAATACACAGCATTTCTCTACATCCATTTCTTCTACGCTCCCCAGAGGCTTCAGTGGTTAGTGCCAACAAGAAACCCCTCTCTCCTTCTGAAAGGTTTCTAGAGGAGACGCCAACTCCTCTTCCGTCACCTCAGAGCCTCTCACGGGCACTGTCTTCGAGAACACACAGCTGGAGGCTGGACAGTCCGGTCGATCATGCTGCCTGCCGTTTTAGCTGGTCTGTCCGCCTGGCGCTCTCTCACTGATCTTGCAGGCACAGCTTCCACGGAGCAAAAGGAAGAACCCTGTTGAAACCTTTTTTTTTTTTTTTGAAAAGTACCTCAAGTAACATTTTTTCCCCAAATGTTACTTTTATCCTTATTTAAAATGGGTTCGTCTTCCAAAGCCTAAAGAAAGAGTATTCTTGCCATAATTAGTGATGCTAATATTTACCCTACACACCCTCCCTATGTCGTGACTGATTTGAGTCCGTATGTTTCCATGATGGACACATGACCGGTGCCCACATGAAGTGCGGCGCTCCCAGCACCACCTCTGCGCTTGGCGCTCTCCACGGTGCAAAGCCTCTTCTTCTGCGCTGTACCTGGTTTACATGGTCAGCTTGGACCAGGCCTCAGGACATACGCCAGTTTTCCTAAATTTATCTTCAGCTTGTTTGCGATTTGGATTTGTCTTTGACAGAGGCCAAGTAGGGCTTGGAATCTTAATTTAAGCTCTTGAGCTAAAATAAGAGCATGTGGCTGCTTCGGTAAAGACCGGCCAACTTGGGGACTCTGCAGGGCAGTCCTACAGGCTCACCATGAGCCCGAACTGACCGATGGCAATGGCTTTGGTTGTGGGATTGGGGGTTGAGTTTAAAACAAGGTCATGAGAACCCAGGGTTTTGAGCCTACGCATCTAGGTCATTTCCATAACAATATGGGAAAAACTCTGCCGTTACTAAGTGTACTGTGGTGAAGTTAATCCTGAAAATAAAGTTGTTCATTTTGGGGGTTGGTTTGTTGGTCTTGATACATGAAATCCTGGTCCCTGCTTCCAACATAATCCCCAGTCTGCTTACAACAAAAGCCTGGGCCGATTGGCGGCCACGCCACGGCAAATGGCTGTCAGCTAGTAAAAGCCCTCGCCAGATGTTGAAGCCCAGCGGCCGCGAACCATAGTAATCGTTACAGCCTTCAATCACCCCATTTAGAATTTACAACAAACTGAGCAGAAAGTCATTATTTCCACCTTTGGTATAAAGTCTTCCTTGGGCTGTGAGCAGGGTTGTGCCATGGACAGATGCTCCATCTGTTCCAAGTTCACGTTGCTCCTTCATGGCACTTCCACAGGGAGAAACGCGTCCCCGATAGCATCCGGAAATACAGGATGTCACTTGTGATGATGTGGGCTTGGGTTTTAAAACCCCAACGTGTTCTCAGGAACACCTACAAAAGGGAACTTGCCCTGAGATTAAAAGAAATCATCACAAATCATAATACAAGGCATAAAATGAACAAATATTATGAATTAATCATACTTAGACAATTACAACCCATATGGCTTGTTAAACTCAATCTGCTACCTGTAGTGACATCAAAGGCATACTGTATATTCAAGGCTGGAGCTTACACACACACACACACACACACACACACACACATTCACACCAGGCTGTAATCACTTACTTTTGTAAATGAGAAAACAAAATGTGAAAGGCCGCATAGTCACAATTTGGTGTCCTCCTAAATCTCGGATCCAATCGAAGGTGGGCTGTGTCCACCTAAGTTTCCTGCACCATATCAAAAGCAGGCTACCAGTTCCAGCCGGGAAGACTGCTGCATGTCTGTCCTTCCACACACTGGCACCTTTCCAAACAAATGCCTCCCTTCTTCATTCCACGGCCACGTGTCTTTCCCTCTTCCCTACTGCAGCTTTCGACAGCAGGATGTCAGGAGAGAAGCTGGTCTCTGTACCTTTACCAGCGAGGGGACAATGGAGTGCTCCTGACTAAGTTGGCACCAAACTCAAATAGACAAATCTATACAGATAGTAGGAGCCTGCTGGCGTACTGGCTATGTGTTGGGTGGCTTACCGCAAGGTTGGCAGTTCGAAACCACCAGCCAGCTTGGTGGGAGAAAGATGGGACTTTCTCTCCCCTAAAGAGTTTGATAGAGACGGTCACTGTTTGAATTATTGTCTAGGTGCCTGGCGGGGAGGTTGGGGATCAAAGGGAGCTAACAACAATGACATAAGCAGGAAGGAAATGCTCTCCAATGGACTGTGGTGGTGACTGCACACCTCTTCTTGATGTGGCTGAAGTATGGAATGGTATGGTTTGTGAATCATGTAGCAATAAAACTATTTTTTACATAAACCAGTCCTCTGGAGGAAGCATGGATCTTTATATACTAAAAACACCAGTGGCACTTTTAAGGCCTTACCACTTACCGAGTTCACCGGATCTTGAGTCAGTTACATGCTTTACTGAAATATCAGTTTCATCACCCCTAAAATGGGAGCAACAGTATCTACCAAGGTAATTGTTGTTGACCTTGAGACAGTTATGTAACTTACCTCAGTCTCCTTGCCCATGAACTGGGAGTAACAGCAATGTCTATCTTTTGTGGACATGTTGTGACAAATAAATTCTCCAGGCCTACCGCAGCGCTAGTGTATGCTCACTAAAGGAACAGCAAACTTTCATTCTAGAAACATCATTGGGAGTTGAACTGCTCCAAGAAAGGTCTTAAAACAGCAACAACTAAGCAGTTGCTGAGACGTGCTCTCATTCTGGAAGAAGCTGGGTTGTCCCCACACACACACCTGCAGTGAAAAAGTAAAACCCAAAACAACCCCTCACTGCCATCCATTCCATGCCAACTCCCAGTGGCCCTATAGGACAAGGTAGAACTGACCTTATGACTTTCCAAGACTGTAACTCTTTACAGGAGCAGAAAGTCCCATCTTCCTCCCATGGAACAGCTGGTGGTTTTGAACTGCTGATCTTGCTGTTAGCAGCCCAAGGCATAACCACTATGCCACCAGGGGTCCTCTATGAAAATTACCCTGGGAAAAAACAGAGAATGTGGTTGTCATGTTGTTTGTCTGTGTTGTCCAGTGAATCTGACTCATAAGGACCCGGTGCACAACAGAATGGAAATGAAACCGCGGGTCCTGAGCCATCCTCACAATCGTTGCTAGGTCTGAGCTCAGTGTTTCGGCTACCGTGTCAATCCTCTCATCAAGGATCTTCCTCTTCTTGGCCGCCCATCTGAGATGACCGAGTGCTGGGGAGGAATGGTGGGGCACAAGGAATGCTGAATATTTCTGTTCCCATTCCTGCACATGACTTGGGCTCCAGCTGAGAACCGAGCTACATTAAAATCATATAAAACACTGCCATCAAGTTAATTCCATGTATATCTATACTATATAAGGCATCCAACACTATAAATGTTTATGAAAACAGACAGCCTCATCTTTTACCCACAGAGCAGCACGTGAGTTTGAACTACCAACCCTGCAGGCAACAGCACAATGCCTAACACAAGGCCAGGGCTTCTTGCATCAGAATATCCAAATCTCACTGCTATGGGTCGATTCTGATTCATGGTGGCCCAGGGGAGGATTTCTGAGGCTGTAAATCTTTAAGGGATCATACAGATAGCCCCAACTTCCTCCCCTAGAAAGCCTGGTGGGTTTGAAATGCTGACCATGTGCTCTAACGTCCAACAGGGTCAACAAGGCTCCTTGTATCAACATATATACACAACTTATACATAAAAGTACTATTTTTCTCACTTTGCCACATTACCATGGAATTGATAACTTTTTAATAAATATTTTATTAGGGGCTCATACAACTCTTATCATAATCCGCACATACATCAATTGTGTAAAGCACATCTGTACATTCATTGCCCTCATAATTTTTAAAGCATTTGCTCTCCACTTAAGCCCTTGGCATCAGGTCCTCTTTTTTTTCCCCTCCCTTCCTGCTCCCCCCTCCCTCATGAACCCTTGATAATTTATAAATTATTATTTTGTCATATCTTTCCCTGTCCAATATCTCCCTTCACCCACTTTTCTGTTGTCCATCCCCCAGGGAGGAGGTCACATGTAGATCCTTATAATCGGTTCCCTCTTTCCAGCCCACTCTCCCTAGACCCTCCCAGTATTGCCACTCACACCACTGGCCCTGAAGGTATCATCCACCCTGGATTCCCTGTGCCTCCAGCTCCTCTCTGCACCAGTGTACAACCTCTGCCCTATCCAGACTTGCAAGGTAGAGTTCAGATCATGATAGTGTGGGGGGAGGGGGAGGAAGCTATATTCTTCATCGGTGCTACATTGCACCCTGACTGACTCATCTCCTCCTCTAGACCCCTCTGCAAGGGGATCTCCAGTAGCCGACAAATGGGCTTTGGATCTCACCTCTGCACTTCCCCCTTCATTCACTATGGTAAGATTTTGTTGTTCTGACGATGCTTTATACCTGATCCCTTCGACACCTGGTGATCGCACCAGATGGTATGCTTCTTCCATTTGGGCGTTGTTGCTTCTGAGCTAGATTGCCGCTTGTTTACCTTCAAGCCTTTAAGACCCCAGACGCTATACCTTTTGATAGCTGGGCATCATCAGCTCCCTTCGCCACATTTACTTATGCACCCATTTGTCCTTAGCGATTGTATCATGGAGGTGTGCACCCAATGATATGACTTTTTGTTCTTTGATGCCTGATACCTGATCCCTTCAGAACCTTGTGATCACACAGGCTGGTGTGTTCTTCCATGTGGGCTTTGTTGCTTCTGAGGTAGATGGCCTCTTGTTTATCTTCAAGCCTTTAAGACCCCAGACACTATATCTTTTGATAGCCAGGCACCATCAGCTTTCTTCACCACTTTTGCTTATTCACCCGCTTTGTCTTCAGTGGTTGTGTCGGGAGGGTGAGCATCATAGAATGCCAATTTAATAGAAGAAAGTGCTCTTGCATTGAGGGAGTACTTGATTAGAAGCCCAATGTCCTTCTGCCACCTTAACCCTAAACCTATAGATATAGGCACATAGATCTATTCCCCATCCTCATATATATATTTGCATATGTACATGTCTTTGTCTAGACCTCTATAAATACCCTTTGCCTCCCAGCTCTTTCCTCTATTTCCCTTGACTTTCCTCCTGTCCCATTATCATGCTCTGTCCCCACCTGCATCTCAGCAATATCTCTTCATTATATTACCCTTGATCATGCCCTACCAGGCCTCCCACACCCTCCTCACCACCAATTTGGATCACTTGTTGTTCCTTTGTCCCTGGGTTTGTTAACACCACTTCCTTACCCCCCACCTACCCCTTATCCCACTTCCCCTGGAAATGATAACTTTTACGTGCCCTAAAAAGCCTTTCAGGCACCTCTTCTGCCTTTAACAAAAGTAAGAATTCATGCCGTAGCCAAGAGTGTGATACAACTCTCAAATTCACACAATATGCAGAAGAGAGCAGGCTGTAAACCAGTGTTCACTCATGCTACCTTCATTCTATAGTGGCCAAAGGGAGGAAACACCTGAAATGCCCAGCGACACATGAATAGATAAACAAAACATGATGCATAGATACAGTTGAATATCTCCCAGTCATAAAGAGAAACGGAATTCTCATGTGCGCCACATTATGTATGGACTGGAAACTTTATGCTAAGCGAAAGAAGTCTATCTAAACAAGAACACATATTATCCGATCTCACTGATAAGGTGTTGTTGAGTCTGCTCAGACGCTTGATGACTCCATATAACACAGGATTTCCTGGACTAGTGTCTTTATGGGAGCAGATTGCCACATCTCTGCTCCTGAAAAAAGACTAGGAGGTTCACACTGCTAACCTTTGGATTAGCAGCCAAGCGTTGAACCAATGCGCTACCAGGACTCCTTAAGGAAACATATACAAAGCCCAAAAAAAGTATTCGTTGTTAGTAGGGGTGAAAGAGAGAGCCAAGAAGTGTTTTGTTTGGGGGACATTGAGTTCAGGTTTGGGATGGTGGAATATTTGGGAAAGGGTGAGGCTTTAAAAAGATTGCGTGTGTGTGTGGGGGGGGGGGGGATCCCATTATTTCTAAATGCCATTTTTCCGCAGACTCTTTGGAGCGCCCTCACATACAAGAGGAGTGGCACAGCACCGCAAGTGACAGCAAGGTCACTGAACTATACGTGTGCAGGCTGTGCTGGTGAAGGGTTTAGTGTGCATATTTTATCACAAGAAAATTTTGTTTTAGACAAAAAGGAGAGTGAAGGGACCCTGTGTCTCCCCATTGCCATCTGTCCCAGCTCTACAAGCACAACCTCTGCCGTGACTGCTGCAAGGAGAGAGGACTATCCTCCCAGACTGTGCGCATGGAACTCACGGATCGTTTCCCGGGGAGAGCGTATGGGCCTCCTGATCCTCTGCCCACATGCCACAAGAAGCCACACATACTCTCCCGGAGCTTCTTAGCACACAATGTGGGATAACTGGTCACGAAGTAATTGGAGCTGTCATGCCCAATGCAAATAGCACTCCTTGGCTCTAGACATCCTTGAGGCTTGCTGCCATCCTGCTGATAGAGCACTCTCGGGGCTTTAAAAAACGTGATAAAAGGCAGGGGTTCACAAGAGGTCACACCTGTCACCTGCTAGGGAGGCGATTGTCGGCAAAATGCATGGAGACAGAGAAGTGTCTTGGCAAGTATCCTGGAGCCCAACAAGCCCTCGCAACAAGGCAATTTCCCTTGAAGCCTCAGCTCTTGGAATCACAGAATTATCAAAGCACTTCTGTACTGAAAAATACAGTGAGGAAATGCTGAAGGTTTGCTGCTGCTTCGTAGAGGCCATTAGAATTGGGCGTACGTCGAGAAATTATTTTGATATTATTTAACATTGATAACATGATTAGTAACTGAGGAAACGTTCTAATTTAAGCCCCCTGGCCAAGTTAAAAGGAGCTCTAGTGATGGGGTTGGTTAAGCGCTGAGCTGCTAGCCACAAGGTCCGCAGTTCCAGCTCATTCTAAGAGAGAAAGATCGCACCATCTGCTCCCACAGATTTGCAGTCCTGGAAGCCCCAAGGGGCAGTGTTATTCTATTCCATAGGATCACTATGATCTGGAATCAGCTCAGTGCACGGGGTTTGGGTTTGATTTGGTTGAGTTAAATAACTGAAATAGGAAAAGGCCATGTGGCTCGTTGCTTATAGAACATATTCCAACCGAGAACCAGTCAAGCCCCCAACACCAACGCCAAAAATTCAAACCATCTTTATTTCCCTACCCCTACCACTTCACCTTCTTGCTGCCACTGCTGCTGCTCCTGCTGTTGTCATACCATCAAGTTGGTTCTGATCCAACGCAATCTTATGAACGATAGAATGATCAACTGCATGGTCCTGCACCAGTCTCACAACTGTCCCTGTGCTTGAACCCATTGCTGCAGCCACAGTGCCAATCCACCTCCTTGACAGCCACTGTCTTAGTTACAGAATCTGTTGTCAATTTGAGAGGATTAAGAGTGAATGGGGTGGATGTTAGCCTGCCAATCAGGTCGCAGCTTGATGACCTCATTTGGAGGCACTAAGGAGATAAATAGCTCGCTGGAGGCCGACACAGGCTCACTCCCTGCAAGACCTTACTGACAATGAGCCAGATGGAGCTCAGCTGATGGAGCCAGAGCCCTGGAGCTGGAGGAGCCATGTGGAGACCCACGCCAGTACTGAGATGCCTCTACCACCACTGGATCCACGTGATCTTCCTGCATTCGGCAATATTGCATGGCTGCGTGAGTCTAAAGAGGAATGTATGGACTAGTATTGAACATATGGGCTAATATTGGCTTTATGAGCTTGATCTGGACTGGGTTGGGAGGTTTCTCAATGTACAATTGCTCTTGTATATAAAGCTCTTTAAAGGCTATAAAGACTTCACTTCTTTCTTCCAAAAAACTAAACTTACTGCGATCAAGTCCATTTTAACTCACAGTGACCCTGTTGGACAAACAGAAAACGGCCCTCCTAGACTGTAGCTCTCCAGGGGAGTTGAAAGCCTTACCTCCCTCCCATAGAGCATCTGGCGGTTTCCAACTGGGAGCCAAGCAGTTAGTGTAACCACTCACTGCTATTTAAACTGGAGAATATGTTAGACTTTGTCAACAATTTTATTCTACTTGGATTGACAATCAACATTCATAGAAGCAGCATTCAGAAATGAAGCAGTGTACAAGAGGGGTACTCCAAAAAATGCTGATTTTTTTTAATGTGAGGGGGGTAATGCATTTGGAGTTCATTCCACCAGGCCAGACTGTTAATATGCTTTCTATTTAGATGTTCTGCGAAGATTGTATAACAGTATATGATAAATAAAAGCCTGATTTGTGGCAGACGGGGGACTGATTTTGCCAACACAACAATGCACCTGCTCACACAGGTATCTCAGTGCGCCAGTTTTTGACAAAAAAAAACAGTATGCTTCTGTTGCCCCACTTTACTCACCTTACCTCTCTCCACGTGACTTCTTTTTGTTTCCTTGAATGAAGAGGTACATGAAAGGATGGTGACTTGACACATAGAGGAGGTGAAGAAAAAAAAAACGAGGGAGGTGCTATCAGTCATCCAAACAGATGAGTTTGCAAAATGTTGCCAAGAATAGAATCACAGATTTGGCAAGTGTATTAAGTGTAATGGAGAGGACTTTGAAGGCGATGGGTTGTTTCAAATTGTTGTAAAATAGGTTTTAAATAGATTATTGTAACACAAAATTAAATACCTAATTTTTTTAATTCTAGGGTTTTTTTGGGGGGGGTGGCAACCCCTCATATTGCATTAGGAAAAATTGTCTACAAAAAGACCTCTTTAAAGTCTTAAAAAGCAAAGATGTCATTTTGATAATTAAGCTCTGTCTGATTCCCTCTACGTTCTTTTCAGTCACTTTATATCTATACGAAAGTGTGCTAGTACGAAAAGAAGGCAGAAGAATGGAACTGTGGTGTTGACAAGGAATCGTGACCATCCCACAGACTGCCAAAACAAAGAGCAAAACCATTTCAGGAGAAAAAAAACGCAAAAAAAGGTCACACGCTTCCTTAGAAGTGAGAACAGCAAGCCTTCCCCTCTCTTACTTCAGACACGCTATCAGGGAGGACCAACCAGTAGGGAAGGGCCTCCTGTGTCCTAAAGTGGAGAGGTGGCCAAACTGGGAACAGCCCTCACCGACATGGATGGCACAGCAGTTGCAACAATGGACTCCAGCAAAACAGCCGTCACGAAGATGGGGCAGGCAGCCCTGCTTCTGCTACATACAGCATTGTCACAAGTCAGAGCCAATTCCATGGCAGAACACACAACATTGACCTGATCACTTACTTGGGCATGTTAACAGAAGAGACTGGACCCTGGAGAAGGACGCCGTGCTTGGTAAAGTGGAGGGGCGGTGGAGACGAGGAAGACCCCCGACAAGAGGGACCGACACAGTGGCTGCAATGATGGGCTCACACATAAGGGCAGTTGTGAGGACGGCGCGGACTTGGTGGTGTTTAGTTCTGTTGTACATACGGCCCCATAAATAGAACTGACTTGTCAACACCTCACAAACACAACAGGCAGTTTGAACAGTCAGTGCTGAAAACAATGGGCTATGACGCTGAAAATGTATAATTGAAGGAAATATTTCTTTATCCTGTTTTTACGAAGTGAGTATTTCAGAGTAACTATCTAAAAGAATTTCAACTAATATATAATAAAGGAAAGATAGAACTTTAAAGTCAGCATTGTATAACCCTGAATGCAATAATTAACTCAAGCAACAATCAGAAAATGCTCAGAATGAGAGAGTGATGAAGAAATAGATATTTGGGGGGTGGAATCACCTCTAGGATTACATTTTTTGGGGGGAAAACAAATCCTGTTGAGGAGGGTTTTAGCTATCAGCAGCTGAGTTCACCCATCAAGCAACCAACTGTGGAATACGCAGGGTCTTGTGAAGCAATAGGAAGCAAAAGCCAAAAGGCTGCACCCAAACTATCTCAAAATCTCTGCGATAAAAGAATGCAGAGACTAGAGGAACCAACCCAAAGATAAGACGGAGACAACATGAGACAAACCCAAACATGGTACCTTCTATAGTACAGCAGCCTCTGTAATAGGGGAAGGAAATGGCTCTAAGTTTAACAACACAAAAACTAACCACCAAATATGACCGGTGGGCCAATTTTGAATCCTGATTTGAACAAAACAATTGAACAAACACAAAAAAAAACTTAGGAGGACAATTGGAAAGAATGGAATGTGATAAGGTATTAACTGGTATTGTGGATTTTTGCTCTTGTTTGTGTAAAATAGAGGCATCGTGATTACATAAGAAAGTACCCTGATTTGCAGAGCAATGCATGTGAAAGTATCTGGGGGTGAAGTCACGATGTTTGGGGGTTTCTTTAGAATGTCTCAGTATGGTAAGACTGCTAAAGTGTACACTGCAGAATAGAAATATCTGCTAAATGGTGGCTCTGTGAGATTTCCCTTTTCTTTTCATTTTTCTGATGGAATTTTTCATGGTAAAAAGCTACAAATCTACTTTCACTTCTTGAGATTGAAGAAATAAATAATGTTAAGGTTAAAACCTTGAAATAAAATGGAAAAACTTATTCTTAGACCCAACTTTGCTCCTGACCCTGAAATTCTATTTGCAGAGATTTTTCTGCCTTAAAAGTTAGCTAATGGTATGAACCCTGCTACAATTTATAGATATTCTTGAAATATGTATGATATTTTTATCCAGAGATTTTGAAAAGAATAATTGCCTTCTCTATTTGACCAGCTGATCATCAATAAAATGAAAAATGCACACTTAATGGACCATTAGAAAAATCTAAATTCTATTCAATTCTCAACCAAAAAAGAGCTTTAAGTTTCTCTGAAAGTTTAATGCTTCCCACATATGAAGGATTAAAGGTTATAAATATGCGCATGGTAGCTTTCAGCACTATAGTTTCTCCTAAAAATTTTTTTAAACTGAAGACAAGAATGATTTATCAACTATAATTAGTATTTAAAAATACTTTCGGTTGGTGACAAGATGTGCATAGAGGAACTTGCAAAGGCTTTGTTTATGAACTATATTTTCATATTTCACTTCATGAGCATAGTGGCTTTCATTTTATTATATTCCAACCATTAATTTCACATTCCAAACTGCATCTATTCACTATCGTGCTTACCACCACTCGGCTGTCAGTTTGATGTACCGTGGTGGCTCATATGTGACTGTGATTTGGAAGCTTGATAGTTCACTTTGGGTCGGGGGAAATTGGCCAATGGAAACACAGAAGATAAATCCCTCAGATCGGAAGGCACTTAAAATACTACCAGAAAAGAGCTACCTCTTCAAAGTAGAGTTGCGCTTCGTGTGAACATATTCAAGACCTTCATTTGCTGAAGGGGCAGCGCTCAAAACCAGAAGAAACAGCTGTGGACATCTATTAGTAATCCGATTATGGAGTATATAAAGTATGAAGCTAGGAAAACTGAAAGTTGACAAAAAATGAAATGGAATGCAGAAACATTGATATCCTAGGTATTCGTGAGCTGAAATGGGTTGATATTGGCCATTTTGAATCAGCCAATGATATGGCCTATATTTACAAGAATGGCAAGGTGAAGAGGAACAGCATCATCAAATTTATTGTAAAAGAGACAATTTCAAGTTCTAACCCGAAGTACGATGTGTTCACTGATAATATAATACCTATACATCTACAATGAAGACCAGTTTAATACAAGTATTATTCACTTTTAGTACCAAACACCAATGCCTAAAATAAGGAAATTGAACATTTTTATCAATTTCTGTGCCTAAAGTTGATCAAATATGTGATCAAGATGCAATGATAAGTATTGGTGATTGGAATGGAAATGTTGGCAACAACGAAGAAATGGTAGTTGCACAATAGGGCCTTGTTGATAGCAGTGGCCCCAGAGATCACATGATCAACAACTGCATCATTGCCAATACATTTTCAACAATGCAGAGAGTGAATAGACACTGGGGCCTTGTTAAATGAAGAACACAGAAATCAAATGACTTCTTCGGAGGGAAAAACTGATGATCAAAGACTATAGCCTTCAGTATGGATTACATCTCAACATGAAACACACACATAGAAGAAAGAGTGATGCTGTCAATGACTTCACTTCACTCAGATCTATAATCAATGGCCATGAAAGCAGCAGTCAGGAAATCAAGTGACAGAGTGTATTGGGAAAACTGCTCTTTTAAAAAGTCTCTTTAAAAATGTTATAAAGCAAACGTGTCACTTTTAAGACTAAGGTGTGCCGGATTCTAGCATCTCATAAGCATGTGAAAGCTGGACAATTAATAAGGAAGATCAAAGAAGAATTGATGTCTTTGAATTCGTGACGATGAAGAATATTAAATATGCCTTAGACTGCCAGTGAATAGAAAAACCTGTTGGAAGAAGTGCAGCTAGAATGCTCCTCAGAAGTGAGATGACAAGACTTTGTCTCACATACTTTGAGCATGTTATCAGAAGAGACCAGTCCCTGAAGAAGGACGTTATACTTGATAAAGCATCATTGTGATAGATTTTGTGTCAACTTGATTGGGGCAGGGTTCTCAGTAGTTTGGCAGTTGAGGCCTCCCCCATGATATAACCTAACATTTTAATGAGCTCCATAACAGATGAGCAGCAAGATGATTGAAAGAGGATTATGGAGGAGTGTATCCTTCCTACTTAGGTCACAGTCCTGATGTACTTGATAGGAACTTTCCTTGGGAGTATGGCCTACTCCTATTTAAGCAGACTTTATGGGAAAGTTTGTCTCTTCTTGATGGTACAGATCTTGCATTTGTTGCATCAACCTCCTGTTCTCTGAACTTGAGCCAGAGGCTCACCATATTGTCTGGCAGCCCTGGGAGTTATCAATGGCCTGACGTATCGCCTGTTGACCTGGTATTCGTTCAATTCTTAAGCCACAAGCATAAGTTGCCAACCTCGGATTTATCTACCTTTGCCTCCACCAGCCTGTGGTCTCCCTACTCCCTACTCCTACTTATTTTTCTGCTTCCTGGTTGATCAGCCCCGGTAGAATGGTTTTTAAGTCAGGAAAAGCCTCCAGCATAACATCTGACCCACAGACCTGAACTGGGCTGGGCTGATCTGCTTCTACAAATATATGATTTGCTTCTTTTGATATAAATTTCTGTATGGACATAGAAGCATCATTGGTTTTGCTTCTCTAGAGAATCCATGCTAACACAAGTCATTGAAAAAAAAAGGAAGAACTTCAATGGGATAGATTGAGACAGACATTGAAGCAATGAACTCAAGCATGGTCGTGATGGTGAGGATGGCACAGGACCAAGCAGTGTTTGTTCTGTTGTGCATTGGGTCCCTACGAGTTGGAACTGACTCAATGGCACCAAATAAAAATACAGATATTCCAGGGTATAAACTTTGCGGAGCTAAGTGTTGCTCATAATTTTAGAACACACAGGAACTAGAGCCCACTTATGCACTTATGACATGACTAAGAATTGCTTGTCTGCACCCATTCTTTCTTTCTGAGATAGTAATAAAAGACAATAAAATGCCTGCCCCAATACACACGAGTCCCTGGATAGTATAAACAGTTAAGCACTACGAACCAAAGATTCACACAACAGAACAAGGAAATACTGCCAGGTTTTAAATCAGGGAAGGTGAGCACCAGGATTGTGTCCTCTCAACATACTTATTCACACTGTATGCTGAGCAAATAATCAGAGAAGCTGGCCTGTAGGAAGAAGAATGTGGCATCGGGATTGGAGGAAGGTTTATTAACAACCTGAGATATGCACACAACACAACCTTGCTGCTGAAAGTGAGGATTACTTGAAGGACATGCTGATGAACACCAAGGAGTTCAGCCTTCAGTATGAATTACAACTCAATGTCAAGAAAACCCAAATCTTCACAATGGGACCGAAAGGTGACATCATGATACATGGAGGAAAAGTTGAAGTGGTCAAGGATTTTGTCTTGCTTGGATCCACCATCGCTGTTCATGGAAGCAGCACTCAAGAGATCAAAAAACACATTGCATTAGATAAATCTGCAGCATGGGACCTTTGTATAGCATTGAAAGGCAAGGATGCTACTTTGAGGGCTGAGGTGCACCTGACCCAAGTTATGGTATTTTCAATTGCCTCCTATGTATGTGAAAATTGGGCATTGAATACAGAAGACTGAAGGAGAATCAATGCATTTTAATTTTGGTGCTGGAGAAGACTATTGAGGGTTAGAACCCTTCAATAAAATGATTAATTAAAAAAATAATCAAAAACTATTTAAAAGTCTTAACCAAAGAAGAAGAAGAAATTCTCTTTACAGAATGAAAAGAAAATGAGCTAGAAATCTACATAAAAGGCCACTTCGCTCCCAATAGGATGGCTACTTGTTTTTAAAGTACAAACAGCAAGTGTGAGGGAGGATCTGGAGCCTGCTGGACCCTCATCCAGTGTTGGTGGGAAGGTGAAACGGCACCATTCCTGTGAAAGATCTCTCGGTGGTTCCCCAGAAAATGAAACATAGAATTACTATATGACCCAGAAACTTGACTTCTGGTTACATACCAAAAGAATGTGGAATCGGGGTCTTAAACAGAAACTCATACACCAATATTTACTGAAGCATTCTTCACAACAGCCAAGTAATGGATATCAACCAAGAGCTCATCAACGGATGAACAGATATGTAAAAATGTGACATACACATACAATGGGCTATGATTCCATAATAGAATCAAATGGATGAACTTTAAAAACATCAAGTTGAATGAAAGGCCAAATATTTTGTGTTCCTGCTTATACAAAATATCTAAAATAGACAAATAGAGACCAAAGTTTGTGCATGGCTGTCAATGACTAATCTCTAAAGCGTTTGAAGAACAACGATGACACTGTGAGGACTCATGTAAGTCTGCCCTAAGTCCCAGTGTCTGTGATCACTTCATATGCATGCGCAAGCTGGTCCGTGAATAAGAACACCAGCTCTGTGTGTGTGTGTGTGTGTGTGTGTGTGTGTGTGTGTTTCAGGGGAGGGATGGTATTGTCAAAGAGTACAGAATAGACCATAGATCGCCACAAACAAATCTGTACAGACAGTGGTCCTTGGAGATGAGGATGGAGAAACTTCAGCTCATGTTCTTTGAACCTGTTATCAGGAGGGACCAGTCCCTGAAGAATGACATCGTGCTTGGTGAAGTGGAGGGTCCATAAAGAAGAGGAAGAGTCTCTACCAGATGGATTGACATAGTGTGTGAAGTTGCTATGAGTTGCAACCCACAGGACAACAGGGACCATCACAAAAAACAACCAATGGGCCGGGAAGAAGGCAGGGGAGTCCCTGCTTTCAGAGCACCGAGTTTCGGCTCGGGGCTGAGGAAGAGCTTTCAGAAATGGATGGTGGTGAGGGTTATACGACATGTTGAAACAACATGCCACTGAATTGTCCACTTAAGAATGGTTCAAACGGCAGGTTTTTTCTTTCTTTTTTTAAATTTTAAATAATTTTATTGAGGGCTCATACAACTCATCATAATCCTTAAACCATCATTGTGTCAAGCACATTTGTATATTTGTTGCCCTCATCATTCTCAAAACATTTGCTTTCTACTTGAGCCCTTGGTATCAGCTCCTCATTTTCCCCCTCCCTCCTCACTCCCTCCCTCATGAACCCTTGATAATTTATAAATTATTATTATTTGATCATATCTTACACTGCCCAACATCTCCCTTCACCCACTTTTCTGTTATCCATCCCCCAGGTAGGGGATTATATGTAGATCCTTGTAATTGGTTCCCCCTTTTTACCCACCTTCCCTCCACCCTCCTGGTATCACCACTATCACCACTGGTCCTGAAGGGTTCATTTGACCTGGATTCCCTGTGTTTCCAATTCCTATCTGTACCAATGTACATCCTCTGGTCTAGCTGGATTTGTAAGATAGAATTGGGATATGAGAATGGGGGGAGCTGGGAGAAAGCATTAAAGAACCAGAAGAAAGTTATATATTTCATTGTTGTTACACTGCACCCTGACTGGCTCGTCTACTCCCACTGACCCTTCAGTAAGGCGGTGTCCAGTTGCCTAAAGATGGGCTTTGGGTCCCCAATCTGCAGTGCCCCTCATTCTCAATGATATGATTTTTTGCTCTTTGATGCCTGATACCTGATTCCTTTGACACCCTGTGATCATCCAGGCTGGTGTGCTTCTTCCATGTGGGCTTTGTTGTTTCTCAGCTAGATGGCCATTTATTTACCTTCAACCCTTTAAGACACCAGATGCTGTATCTTTTGATAGCAGGGGACCATCAGCTTTCTTCACCACATTTGCTTATGCACCCGCTTTGTCTTCAGTGATTGTGTAGGGAATTTAAGCATCATGGAATGCCAGGTTAATAGAACAAAGTGTTCTTGCATTGAGGGAATACTTGAATGGAGACCCAATGTCCATCTGCTGCCTTAATATTAAACCTATAAATATATGCACATAGATCTATTTCCCTGTCATCATAGATAAATATATTTACATATGTATATGCCTGTATTTAGACTTCTATAAATGCCCTTTGCCTCCTAGTTCTTTCCTCTATTTCCTTTTACTTTCCTCTTGTCCCACTATCATGCTCAGCCTTTAGTTGGGTTTCAGTAATTCCTCTTGGTAGTATTACTCTTCATCAATCCCTACCAGGCCTCTTATACCCTCCTCACCATTGATTTTAGATCACTTGTTGTTCCCTTGTCCCTGGGGTTGTTACCACTTCATTTCCCCCACCTCCCCCTTTCCCATGTCCCCCCAAAACCATCAGTCCCGTTGCTTTCTCCTCCAAATTGTTTACCAAGATTTTTTCTTAGATACATTTCTCCACAATAAAAAGTTTTTAATACTTAATGAGCAACTGGTCATTCCACATAACCTTTTAAAAACCAATCCACACTATCTGAGATGCACAGGAAAAGAAATGCAATGGATCTGCTTGGCTACAAACCCACCATAAGTTGCTAGTGGTTTTGGCTACAAATGCATCCCCATCAACAATGAGGTCCTTATTGGGGACCCAAGGCAGAGCCGAACTGGAGTCTTGTGACTATCTGGAAAGATATCAGTTTGGTGCTGGAGGTGGTCAAAATATTAAAGCTCACAAAGTTCTGTTGGCTCAAGACCCTTTCGGCGCAAGTAATAGAGACACTCAAACTCACTAAAGAACAATGGGGCTATCGCACAAGGAACAAGTTAGATGGGAACCCAGGACATCAGAAAGAGTTGGGCCAGGACCGAGAATCATGAAAGCTGTCCAGAGCCTAGATGGAAGCACTTGGGGAGATAGACTGCATGTCCTAACACAATATCTAAATAGTGCTTAACATAGAATAGACACTGGAATAATTGGTGGATAAATCAAATTATGCTCTCTCCCTTTCTCTCTTGCTAACCATTTCTGTCGTCTTTCAGCACTCTTAATGTCATGAGTCTCTTTCTCCCTGAATTTATGTGCTCCTGCTCTGCACAGAGAGCTAAGCAAGGCCACCCCTACAAGACATGACTTATGGATTTTTCCATTCAAGTCATTGCAGAAACATTCCAAATTCCCAGAGCGGGGGAAAAAAATCTCATTAGCCCAGTTTAGGCTAGATGCCCATTCCTGATTCAATAACTAGGCCATATACGCATGGCTATTGGGCCCACCCTCATGGATAAGTGAGGCCTGAGCAGGCACCTTACCTAGTATCTACTTTATTCACTTACACATGTCAAAAGATCAAGGGTGAATGATTCCTAGTTAGATCTTGCTATGAATTCCTGGCAATGAGAGATCACAAGGTGTTAAGCTTTATCAAATGGGTGCTGTAACCAGGTCAGTTAGGGTGCTGCAATCCATTCTGGGGGCCTCCATCCACACAGCACACCTCTTCCCTGTGGCCCCCCGAGAGGAAGGATTTCTGCTGCTCTTTTCATCCCTGAATGCACACGCCTGGAATAATGCTTGGCACATAATAGGTGCTTGGTGTAGAGCTATTTTATGAATGCTGGATAGGATTACAATCAGATATAACCCTTCATCACTCTCCACACTCATGTTTTTACAGGCATGCACGCACACACTGGCACACACAGCTCTATGACAGTCACAGCCACTCTGCCTCTGATCTCATCAAAGTGCTGCTTGTGCAACCTATTGGAAGCCAACCCCACCCCTATCCCTTTGGCCCAATTCCTTTCTCTCGAAGCCCTCCTCCGATTACTCTTTCCCTCCCTGCAGTCTTTGCCCTCTTCCCGCTGCCTCTTTCCTGACTTCTTCCCCGCAGCCTGGAAAACACATTCAAGTGTCTGCCTCCCTAAGTAAGTTCTTCTTAGACAGAAAGTATTCCCGTAGCTACTTACCTTTTGTGGTCCATCTATTCTCGCCTTTTGCTGCACACATTTCTGCACTGCTCAACTGAACATGGATTACTTTTGCAAATTAAAAAAAAAGTTTATTCCCCCAAAATGTACAAACAAAAACATTTACTATCTAGCTCTGTTTTTTTTGTTTTGTTTTCTATTTTTCCTAAAAACTTCTGATTTCCATTGACTGTCTATGTATCCCACAGACCCAAGTATACATCTTTAAGTGCAGGGCCACACTATGGAAAATCCTCTATGTGTGTGTCCATCTCCCCGAGATCTGAAAGCCCTTATAAGGCAGGTGCTAGGGTGATGCATGGCAGTAGAAATCTGCAACTGGTTGTGTTAAACGAATCTCACTAACTGCGTGGGCAGGCAGAGGCATCTTAAATTATTGGCTAATCTTAGCACGGCATTGCATAGGGAAGAGAAAAGCAGCACAGATAAACGAATCCTTCAACTTAGCTAAGTCATTTTAGTGACCCGCTCCATGTGCGGACCTTGTCACTTATAAAAAGAATTGGTTTCTTATCCCTGCAGATGATTTTCTGAAATATCGTGTAGAAGAATTACCCAGGGCTTTTTCCTGTTGTCATTCACGTTAAAGCACACGTGACAGGGGGTCACAGACTCTGAAATCCGGGACACCCACAGCACAGGTAGGCCACAAGGACATCTTTTTTTAAAGGCTATTCTCTTACAAACGGATTCCTGACATGAATCACAGTTGTTTGATCTCGTCCCGGTCTTTCTACCTCTTTGGGTTAGTTTCGTAGAGCATCCTACGCTTTCGTGGTCAACACTCTCCGCATGTGGCAACAGCACAGAAGAGCTGAGGAGTCCGTCCACACATCTGCATCATCCACGTAGCCATCCCCTGTGTGTGTTCCAGGACTGAGGGAATGGGAGCAGGGGCTGAAGTGCCTGCTGAGACTGAGCGTTTATCTTTGTGAAGTCAGATTCTCCAGAAAAAGTAAAACCACACAGAGTTTTGGGGATTCTTCCTGTCAAATCCATGTAAACAAAAATTGAAGCATTCCTTGGAAGGGGTATGATTGTATTAAATGTCTACGAGTCTAGGCTTGGGGTTAGACTGCCAAAAATTGCAAAATCTTATCGGATGTGCTTTAAAAGCTCTAGGTCAAGAATTCAAGAAAACCACTTAAAGCACTGGATCTGAGACCAAGGAGACCATGATACTAAGTAACTAGCAGCCTGTACTGGAGACATTTTCAGCACCCCTGTGAATATCTAGAGGCTGTATCACACTGAGTGCCCCACCAGCACCCACCTTTTCATCCTGTGGATCCAGGGGTGGAATAGCATTGGGGGGGAGGGGCTTTATATTCACTGAAGAAGCAGAGTGTCTGCTGAGGTAGGTAGGTGCCCATGTTCTATGAATTTGGAAATTAGAAGAGACTGAAGTGATCTACATAATTGAGGGAGTTTCAAGGAAATGAAACATCTGTAGGTCTCCTGATTGCTGATCATTCAAAGGCACAAACTGGAATGGTTCTTTTTTTAAATCATTTTATTAGGAGCTCATACAACTCTTATCACAATCCATACACACATCAATTATGTAAAGCACATTTGTACATTTGTTGCCCACATCATTCTGAAAACATTTGCTCTCCACTTAAGCCCTTGGCATCAGCTCCTCATTTTCTCCCCTCCCTCCCTGCTCCCCTCTCCCTCATGAACCTTTGATAATTTATAAATTATTATTTTGTCATATCTTACACTGTCCAACGTCTCCTTTCACCCACCTTTCTGTTGTCCATCCCCCAGGGAGGAGGTTATATGTAGATCCTTGTAATCAGTTCCCCCTTTCTACCCCATCTTTCCTCCACCCTCCCGGTATCGCCACTCTCACTACTGGTCGTGAAGGGGTCATCTGTCCTGGATTCCCTGTGTTTCCAGTTCCTATCTGTACCAGTGTACATCCTCTGGTCTAGCCAGATTTGTAAGGTAAAATTGGGATCATGATAGTGGGGGGAGGAAGCATTTAAGAAGTAGAGGAAAGTTGTATGTTTCATTGCTGCTACACTGCACCCTGACTGGATCATCTCCTCCCCGCGAGCCTCTGTAGGGGGATGTCCAGTTGCCTACAGATGGGATTTGGGTCCCCACTCTGCATCCCCCCTCATTCACAATGATATTATTTTTTGTTCTTTGGTGCCTGATACCTGATTCCTTTGATACCTCGTGAGCACACAGGCTGGTGTCCTTCTTCCATGTGGGCTTTGTTGCTTCTGAGCTACATGGCCACTTCTTTACCTTCAAGTCTTTAAGACCCAAGAGGCTATATCTTTTGATAGCTGGGATCCATCAGCCTTCTTCACCACATTTGCTTATGCACCCATTTGTCTTCAGCAATCGTGTCAGGAAGGTGAACATCATGGAATGCCAGTTTCATAGAACAAAGTGTTCTTGCATTGAAGGAGTACTTGAGTGGAAGCCCAATGTCCATCTGCTAACTTAACTGTAAAGCTAATAAATATATGCACATAGATATATTTCTACATCCTCATATGTAAATATATTTACATATGTACTTGCCTTTATTTAGACCTCTATAAATGCTCTTTGTCACCTAGTTCTTTCCTCTATTTCTTTTTACTTTCCTCTTGTCCCACTATCATGCTCAGCCTTCATTTGGGTTTCAGTAATTCCTCTTGGTTACGTTACCCTTGATCACACCCTACCAGGCCTCCTACACCCTTCTCACCACTGATTTGGACCACTTGTTGTTCCCTGGTTTTTTAACACCACTTCCTTTCCCCCGACCTCCTACTCTCCCATGTCCCCCCAGAACCATCCGTCCCATTGTTTTCTCCTCCAGATTGTTCATCCAGCCTATCTTATTTAGACAGACCTGCAGAGATAATAACATGCACAAAAACAAGACAGAGCAAAACCAGCAACAAATGAAAACAAAACAACAACAAAAAAAACAATGACAAAAATTAAAAACCCAACAACAAAAAAGGAAAGCCTGTAGTTAGTTCAAGGACTGTTGGTTGGTCTTTAGGTGTGTTTTCTAATCGAGTCCGATGGGGCCCTAAAGTCTATTTCTGGTATTCCCTGGGGACTTCTTTGCTCTGTTCCCCTTGCTGTTCTGTTCCATGCCCTTAGTGTTTTGCCTCGGTGTGGTGGGATTAGATCGGACGCAATTCCCACACTGTGTCTCCAGTGTTGTCCCCTGTAGGGCTATGGGTCAGGGAGGGTCGTCGTGTCTTATAGTGGGGCTGGTCATATGGTCTTCTCCGTGGAATGGCTGCTCTGAGCAGGGATACTGTCGTCAAGGTTTGTGGGGCTAGGATGTGCTCCACTCTCTCTTCCTCCCCCTTCATTTGCTCCCACGTGCTCTGATCAGACATGTCCCTCTCCCTGAGAAATGGTTCTTTCTTGTCCACCACACACATCCCCTATCAGTCGGTTTCAACTCATACACCAGCTCCTTCCAAAGAACTCACAGTCGTTTTGTAAATGTGGAATAATTTTGTTTCTCTTATCCGAATTCCTGTTCATCTCCTGCCATTTTCTCCTGCCGTCTCCTCACTTCGCAGAAGCTCCAGGCCTTGGGCTTTAAAAGGGAGCCGACTGAATTGGCAAGAGCCCATCCTTCCACCGTGCACACGTACAAGAGCCATTTGCATTTTTCTCACTTGGATTCCTGCTCCAGTGGGCACGCAGCACGTTCTTGAGGGGGCCTTGGCAACCGCACCCAGTTTCACGCACGCGGGTGCCCAGGCCCAGGTTGACTAATCCACTGTCTAAAGGACACGTGTCGGGCGGCCCTGGGATTTGCTGACTGTGCTCAATTCAGTGCACCTGTGCGCGGCTTCGCAGCATCTGCAGCGCTGAGAAGTATATATTGGAGTAACGCGACTGAGGCCGCTGCTAGCTTCTGGCTCGACTCCGGGAACGTGGCAGTGGGAAAGTGGAAGGCGCTCTCATGACGCAACATCTCTGTCTCACTGTTGGGCTCCGAGTAGAGAAAGCAAAGGAGTTGCACCAGCCTGCTCTCCTCTCTGCGTCTGCGATGCTGGAATCTGGGAGGAAATGGACCAAAGGGGAAACAGCAGCACTGGTGGAAACCTCTCCATGGAGTTGGGATAAGATCTCTCAAAAACAAGCAAACAAACAAGGAGAGACCAGGCTTCCACATGCGAAAAGTAGTTCCCTACCCCCACTTGCCGCCCCCTCCCACCCCACCCCAGCCCCGTTATATTTTGATGCCTTAAATTCCTTCGCTCTGGTGAGAAATCATCCAGTTCCGACTGACGCTCAAACTCCTGATCTTGAACTTGCTACTGTCATTGTTGCTTTACAGCAAAACCGATTTTAACCCTGGCGGTCCCATGCCTACACCCTAGGGTAAGTCTAAATTGCTACAGAGCACAGCGATGGCTTTGAGAGAGCATCCTTGTCTAAAAGGTGACTTAATGCACCGATGTAGACACCACCGAAAAGGGCGATGCTCCCCTCAAAACAAGAGCGCGCTGCCATGTGGACGCCCGCGCGAAGCGACCCTGTAGGACAGGCGCCTCCGTGGGCTTCTGAGACTCTGACTATTTACGGGAGTAGAAAGGCCCGTCTTTCTCCTGCGGGGCAGCTAGTGGTTTCAAACTGCAGACCTTGCTATTAGCCCACCACCTAACCTCCATGCTGACCCCTCATGTGGGGGCTATGAGTGTGGAGGTTGGCCTGTATGCTACAGGAAAGTTTAGATACACTGACCAGTTTTGATTTGGATAATTTTTTTGGAAAGCTATCTGATGGATTTCCACATTGTTTCAAAAAGTCAGTTAAGTAAACTAAAGGTCTCGGGCCCCCAAAACTCAGAAAAAATTCCCAGCGAAATGAGAGTCACAATTAGCAAACATTCTATAGCTGTATTTCCCGAACTGTGTACTAAGGCCTCTTGGGGAAACCGCAGTGACCTCACAGGTTGCTGTCGAGATATTTTAGGTTTTCAAGGGAAATGGTGACTTCTCTTGTCACCACACAAATGATGGCTATTAAGTAGCGTAGACCTGATATCAAAAGCCCCAAACAAATTATTCTGATTCATAAAAACCAAAGCCACTCACTGCCATCAAGTTAATTCTGAGTCATGGGGACCCCATAGTGCCAGAGGGGATTATGGGTTTGGCTGTTAACCACAAGGTCAGCGTTGGAAGCCATTAGCCACCCTGTGGGAGAGAGATGAAGCTTTCTACTCCCATAAAAAGCTACAATCTCAGAAACCTAGAGGGGCAGTTCCACGCGGTCCTATAGGGCGCTATGATACTGATTCATAACAGCCTTGTATAGGGGTCCTGAGACTGCAAGTCTTTACAGAAACAGACAGCCTCATCTTTCTCCTGAGAAATGACTTGTGGATTTGAACCACTGACGTGGCAGTTAGCAGCCCAACAGCCAGATCTCCTTAACTAACAAAGAAATAGAAGAAATACAACCTATCCTGGGTATTTCCCTGCAGCTTGGGCTGCCATGATAAACTTGCTAAGGGTACTGTGAACCGTCAGCTTGGAACCCCCTGTCCTGGTGTGAAGTTCCCAGGGGGTAAGCCCCTGGCATCATTCACAGCTCTTACTGCCTGTTCTCAAATACGAGCAAGCAAAGGAGCACATCAGACATTGAAACAGGAGCGAAAGCAACTTGAATAAATAAGAGACTGTAGAGGAAGAACACTCAGATAAGTAGGGACTTGGGGAAAGGACAGAGGGAGGGAGGGAAGAAGGGGAGGAAGGAGGAAGGGAGGGAGGGGAAAAGAAAGGAAGAAAGAGTGGGATTAAGAGGTTCCTTCTGTGCTTTTGGCATAGTGGTTACACACTGGGCTGCAATCCTCAAGGTCAGCTGTTTGAAACCACCAGCTGCTCCCCAGGAGAACGACGGGGCTTTCTACTTCCATGCAGAGTTCCAGTCTCAGAAACTCGGGAGCAGTTCTACCCTGTCCTTGAGGGTCGCTGTGGGTCAGTATTGGCCCAATAGCAGTGGGTTTGGTTTTCTGTATTTATTCAAGGAACTTATTTGCTAAAATGGGCACATACACCCAATCATGTTTACTCATAGTATAGATAACCTTCTCTGATAACAAGAAAAATCCTAACTGATGTCGAATCTCTGTTTTGACAACAGTCTAGTCAATCCCTAACACCCAAGCTCACCCTACCAGGTTTAGTAGATCATTAACAAAGGCTTATTAAGCACTGAGCTTCTAAAGTTGGAGGTTTAAACCCACCAACTGCTCACTGAGGCAGTCTGATTCTGTCCCTCAGAAACCCTATGGGGCAGCTCTACTCAGTCCTGTGGGGTTGCTCTGAGACAGAATCTACTCAACAGTGACAGCAAGTTACACTGGACCAGTTTAGAAGATTCTTCCAAAGGCATTGGCAGTGACCTGTCCATGTTCCCCGCATCCCTGAGAAAGACCTGTGCGCTCCGGGGAGAGCTGCGTGCTGCCCACGCACACTTCCCGCACAAATCTGGGCCTTGGGATCTTAGTTACACTTTCCCATAAGTGTGCGGGTTAAAGAGCAGCAGCAGCAAACGATAACAGAAAGGCATGGCTATACAAGCATAAATCATAACATTCTTAAAATCAAGTGCTTCCTTCATGCCAAACACTGCCATCATTTTATTTTAAAATTCTATTTTTGTAGATTAAGCACTGTTTCTATCAGGCAATTAGGGGTATATTTTTGTGCTCTGGGGGGAAAAACACTAATGTGTAAAAGAGGGTCATTTTGCTCTTTATTTTTTTTCATAGAATTGGACTAAATCATGGCAATTAGTTTAACGGAAATGTTTATAGCAATCTCTGATGGCAGATCCACTAATGTAATGATTTAGCTCCAGCCCAGTAAGACATGAACATGTATCATTAGGATGAATCAGAATCAAAAGCAAAGCAACTTTTTGCTTGCAGTAATTCAACGTACATCATCTCATCAGCAATGCCAGCTATAAAATTAAGGATATACAATTAGTCAATCAGACGGTTCCTGAATTAATTAATTAAGCGAGGAAAATCAGCAAGCTAGGACAAGACTACATCCAACAACATGCTTTCCTCCTTATTACAGTCTTCTCCATTAATTTTGATCTAGTTATCCAATAAATCACAAGACTTGAACCTCCTCCAAGGTGGTATTCACAAGCAGCCTCCCAACCCCCAACACGGCCCTTGGGGAATTCTGTCAGTAACTACCACATTGGTAGCTCGCCTTCCAAGAAGTCATTTGGCTTTGTCATTCCATCTGAGCATTGTTGGCTTTGCTGTCTACCAAAGCCACATCTCCAATAACCCCCAGGGGTCCTTTGATGGGAACATATTCCTCCAGTAGGGGGTAGAGGAAAACATTTGGTCCACATGATGCTTCCATTTCTAGATGAGGAGCTTTAATAGGGAGAAAGAGGAAACACTTTATCATCATAAAGACCTAACTACATACCCACTGAAGTTTCTGTCATCATAAAGGCTTAACTACATACCCACTGAAGTTTCAGAATACTTGAAGCCAGCAACTGACAGAACTAAACAAAGCTTGGCCAATTCACATTCATAGTTGGAGATTCTTAACACCTTTCTCTAAGGAGTTGATAGACAACTAGACAAAAATAAAAACCAGCCATTATATAGAAGATCTATGAGTCAGCATGACCTAACTGACTAGCTTAGCTCCCAAGGATGACACAACAATCTATCACAAAGTAGGTGGGGCTAAAGAATCGATACTGACTATGTAACTCAGAGTTATGGAAGCTAGAAGTCCAAGCCAGGATCATTGATTCCTCCTGAAGATCTGCACAGAGACACTGTCCCTCTTCTCGCCCCGCTTCTGGAGGCGACAAGCAATCCTTGACATCTCTTGGCTCACGTCGGCCTCTGTGGTTACTCTCTAACCCACTGGATCTGTCCTCTTCTTTGATAAGTCACCCTGGGATGGAATTAGAACCTTACTTATTCTAGTGAGCTCATGTTAATTGAGAACCATTCCAAAGACCTTAGTAGGATTTTAAGATATCATTTGGGGGCACATGAGTCAATCCCTACCATTGGCACTCCATGGAAAATCTAGTAATCAATTTTAAAAATAAGCAGTTAGCTACCCTATGAGTCAGTGATTCCACTCTTGGGTATTTATTCAAATGAAATTAAATCATAGGTCTACAAAAACACATGTAAAGGAGTATTTCAGCAGAGCACCCTGAATGAGATACTGACAAAACTATTATTTTCAAGGGCAATGAAAATGCTCATAATTTCTGGTGGGAGTGTAAATGGGAACTGCCACTTTGGGAAGCTGGCAGTATTTAGGAATGCTGAGCCAGCACCCCTATTACTAGGTGCATACATAGAGCCAATAAAAACCTGTACATATGAGAACCCCAAGAAATGCATGTTTACAATAATGTTCTAATTAATTTTATTCATAATAGCCAAAAATATTCAACAATGGCACAATGGATAAGTGAATATTAGTTTATCTACAGAATAGACACTATACTGCAATAGACAGAATAGACAAGCTACCACCAAACAACTTACTGCCATGGAGTCGATTCCAGCACACAGTGGCCCTATAGGATAGGATAGAACTGTCCTGATGGGTTTCCCAGGATGGAACTCTACTGGAGTAGAAAGCCTCATCTTATCCCTTGGAGCTGCTGGTGGCTTCAAACTGCTGACCTTATGGTTAACAGCCCAGGGCATACCCTCTCTGCCAGCAGGATAAATCTCATGAAGAAAATGCTGAGCAAAAGGAGCCAGATACAAAGGAACACATACTATAAGGTTATTGTAGATGAAGTTCAAAAATAGCTAAACTAGGGTGAAAAAGAATAGTGATAACCTTTGAAGACTGAAGGTGACAAAAAAAGGCCTTTGAGGAGCAACCAGGCAGGTCTAGAGCATGAATCATACTCTTTCTTGATGTGGAATGGTTATATTCGTGTGTTCACTTTACCAAAAAAAGTCATCAAATTAATCAACACAAGGCTTAATTTAATAAAATATAGTGGAGGTTTTTAGCATATTGTGACCATGCTGTATTAAAAATTATCCATAAAACAATTCATAAGTAGAACCCAGACTTTTAAAAACAGAGTAATGAGCAGAATTTTCAACTGCCAAATATTCAAATCCTTTACACAACAAAAATTTAAATAGTGAGGTGTCAATACAATATTAGGCAAATATGCTAAGGAACTAGAATAAGATTATTTATAATAAGAATGTTATATGATCAAGAAAATATTAGGAAATTTAGAGAGTAAACGTGGATACTCACATTGCATTACATATAAAGACAAACTATAGGCAGATTGCAACAGTTTTTTTAAAACCTTAAAGAAAAGTTCATGATAATGCCTATTGTCAATAAAAGATACAGGTACTCAACACATTGCTAGTAAAATGCCTGCATGGTGCAAACTGTGAGCATGGGTTGGCTGCTAACTGAAAGGTTGCCTCGTTGAGTCCACCCTGAGACACCTCACAGGAACGGCCTGGTGATCCACTTCGGAAAAATCAACCTGGGACGCAGTGCGGAGCACAGTCCTCCGCCGTGCACAGGGTGACCCTGGGGCAGAGTCAACCTGATGGCAACTGTTGTCCTATTTGTTTTAATACCTCCAGTAGGAGGAAGAGGGTTAATTGGATCCTAGGTTTTTAAACCTTAAATATAATTTTTCTGTTTTACACATTCATTTTACTTCTTGGATTTTTTTTCCTATGGAAAATTTCGTGTTAAACACAAAGATGGTCATAACTAGACCATCTACACATCAAAAATTTAAGTCCAAATTTTCTTAAGTCTAAAAGCTAAATAAATGAGTCTACAGTCACTGCGTGAATTTTATTCAGCTCATGCTACTAAAGAATTTTCAGTGACATTAATAAATGTTGATACTATACTTTGAAAAAATAGTTTTAAAATGCATTTGCAAGATAGGTTTAACTTCATAAACTATACTGCTATGTTGTCATAGTTAATTGTGCCAGCCTGGTCGATAAACACAAGTAGGATTAATTGAAGGGCGGAGGGATAAATGGTACAGTGAGCCTCGCCTTGCTTGTTTTGTGCCTCAGTTTAAAGGGGTACACTACCTGTGGGATGCCTAGCCTGTGTCGCTGTAAGTTGAGGTCCCTTTAAGCCCACATGATTGGCATGTTCGTCTCTGGAGCTGGGGACCGACAATTGGTGACCTGCCTTGCTGTTTGCTGCCTGGGTCTATATAGCCCAGCTCTCTCTACAGAAGGGGACTGGCAACTGGCGGCTCTCAAGCCTTAAAGGACTGCTAGTGTCTCACTGCTTTATAATTTAACTGTTTAATTTCTTGTATTATCTCTTTGTATATAATTTAACGGTTCATTTCTTGTATTATGTATCTATCTTTCTAAATATATTTAGATGTAATTACTAGCAATCTGGTTTTGTCTCTCTGGAGAACCCTGTCCAACACAGTGGTGGAAACGCTAATTTTTAAAAAGGGTAATCACCAGAAAGCTACTAGTGGGTCATCTCCAAGTGACTGATTTGGGGAATTGTTTTCTTCTTTATGTTTATTTATTTTACATGGTCATATACTATTTTTATGATCGCTCAATATTATTTAATGCCCATTTCTTAGTAAAAATTTAACTGACCTAAGAAGTATGCATTATGGAATTATGGGTTTACTTAAAACAACAACAACAAGAACATGAGTCAAGAATCATTTCTGCATGAATACTTGACCAATCCTAGTAAACGATTCAGCATTTAGGTTCAGGAAACCAGTCCAGGCAGGCCTTTTAATCAGTTCTCTAATTGAATCAGCAGAAATCATTCTGTAATTAACAGCCTTTTCCAAAGGAAATCTCCATTTTATCATAAACACAAAACAAAACATATAGGTTGCCACATCCCAGGAGCCAGGAACACAGTGTAAAGAATTGTAATTAGGCAACTTCAAACGGAGAGGCTACATACATGTTAGAGCAAAAAGGGTCTCCAAGAATCAGGACACCTGGTTCCATTCGAGGTCCCAGCCCAGGCCTCGGTTACAGCAGTCTCAGGTGGGACGGTGGTATCAGGGCTGACAACTGAGAGAGGAGTTGAGGGTGAGGGCTGAGAGAGCAGTGTCTCCGGAGGAGTGGGGGTAGGCTTTCATTTCCTGGGGCTGTTGTAGCAAAATGCTGTGATGGGGGTGGCTTAAACAATGACTACTTCTTGTCCCAGAGTTCTAGAGGACCAAACCAAATTAAACAAAGATCAAGCCCACTGCCATCCGATTGTCTGAAATCTAGATGTTGGCAGGTCTATCTTGTCCCCGACGTCACTAGGAGAGAGTTCTTCCTTACCTCGATTCCTTCCTTCTGGGGCTCCTGGCAGCTCTTGGCATGCCTTGGCTTATTAGCATTGCTTCAGTCTCTGCTTCCATCCTCACCTGGCTGTCTTCCCCTTGTGTCTCTCCATCTCTACGTCTCTTCATACGCACACAGCTGTCCTATTGGCTTATGACCCACCCTCCTCCAGGACGGCCTCAGGTTAGTTCACTAGTCACACAGGCTAAGACTGTATTTCCCCAAAGAGTCATATTCACAGATAGAGTGGTTACAATTTCAACATACCTATATATTGGAGGGACACATCCAACCCACAGTAGATGGGTATAATAAGTGGTTGCAAAATCATCAAGAAAAGCAAGGACGTTATGAACACAAAATTCAGGACACAGATTACCTCTGGTGGGAAAGGAGGTGTGTGACGGGGAGGCAAAAAAGAAATAAATGCTCTCTGGCTAAAATAGGAAAGGATATCAGAGAATAAAGAAAACTGGGGAATGGCAGGAAATGAATTGATTCCCCTTCCTCCTAAGGGAATGCATGGTGTGATGGATACATAATTTCCTGCCAACTTGAGGATGAATAAAGGTGCAGGGGTGGTTTCTGTCAATAAGTTCTCAGTGGGATGGTACCTCCTTGAGGACATGGCCTTCTGATAAGAAGGGCCCAGGGGAACCTCTCTCTCTCTCTCTCTCTGCCTTTCCTTTCCTACCCACCGGCCTGTGATCTTCCTGCACTCTGCATCACTGCATGTGCTGCCTGAGTCTAAAGAAGGACTTACGGACTTGTTCTGGACTGGGCTGAAATGTTTTCCCAATGTACAACTCTCTTTGATATAAAGCTCTCTCTCTTACACACACAAATGTGTCTGGGTTTTATCCTCTAGTCAACCCGGCCTTACACACTTGGTGTAAGCTCTCTCTTACACACATGAATGTGTCTGGGTTTTATTCTCTAGTCAACCCGGCCTCACGCACACAGGATTCTGTTTTTCTTTTGAGGTGTCAGCAAGCGAACTTTATTATACAAGCAATGGGGACTCCGTGCAAGGTTTGAAATCCCCTTTTTGTCCTCGTCAAGCTGTCTTTGGTGTGCATTAGAGGAAACTGAAAAGCAAAGAGCAAAAAGGACACAAAAGGCATCGAAAATCATTTTGAGGCTCTGATGGTTACAGTTTGGCATGTCTTTCTTCACGCCACATCTGTCTATGAATGACTATGCTCACAACTTTATGTGGTTGAGGTCACACAAAAGGATTCGTGCGTCGGTTTTTTTACACATCATGAATATTTACCAATCCAAAGTCCCAAAGCCATGAGGTATTTTGGCCAGCAAGAATACAATATACTGATGCAACCAGAAAAAGAAAGAACCAAACAGATGAGGAAAAACATTCATAAAAGACAAAAGTGGTGAACAGCCTTGGAGACAAGGGGCTGGGCAGAGTTACAAGGAAAGCACTGTGCCCCCTTCAGGCTCACCTTAAAATGAAACATAAAGCAAGAGGACACTAAGTATAATGCTTCCGAGAGAATTGTCAAATTTTAAATCATTAAAATATTACCAAGGTGTTTCCACTGAACTTAATGTCTTTCTGTAGTACAGTCAAGAGATGCACACATACATCAATGGTTATCATCAGTATGTAAATATGGGAACACACCACATACATGCCTCCCCTTGAACGGCCTGTGGCCCAGCTGCCACCAACCTAACTGATCTTTATGCACACCGCTCAGTGGTGAATTAATAACTCCAGGTCCAAGATGCTTTTCTAGATAACAACAAAAAGGTATTAACAGATTGGTTAACTCACTAGCATGACTTAAATCATACTTTGTCACCTCCAGACATCTAAAAAGCTTAGATGCTATAAAAAATAAACATTGTCCAGAATAAGCACATATATTTTATAAAAAATGCACATATAGACTTATGATTATAATCTAACATGGTTTCCTAGGTATGAAGATACTAGCTAACAGCCTTTTCCTCCGCCCTTCCCCTTCTCCTTCCACCACCTTCAGCAACTAAGCACAGAATGACCAGACCCAAGAGGTGGAGTAACAAAGGGCACCCCACTGAAGACTGTCCTTCTAAGACATTGTTTTTCCACCTCTACTTTTAACACACTTTGGGCATTAGCACTTATTTTTCCCTCAACACACAGAAATATTGACTAAAATGTACATATGAAACCACGTGTAGACAATCAGAACTTGTCTACCTCTGGGCATAGAGCCCTTCCCTCTGCACCTCCATTCCCACCCCACCCCCACTACCCAGTATACTGCCTCCAAGAAATCAAAAATTAATTAAGACCTCCCTCCAGAAGTATTTAAAGGGTTTTATTTTACATCCTCTTATTATATTGTCTACTTTTAAGCATCTAGGACTATTTCTAGAGGTTTCCAATAAGGACTTAAGTTTGTCCACTATTGACACAGCAGTCTTGAATCAACTGCACATTTGTAACAAAGGCTAGAATCTGAAAATATCCTCTAAATAAACATTCTTGTCTAGAACAGCCCCCCACCAGCACACACACACACACACACACACACACACACACACACCCCTCACCTCTATTAATTCAGTTGACAAAAAATAAGCATCTGTAACACTTAGAAGGGACTTAGACAATTTCTCTCCCACAAGTCACCCCTCTGAAGTGGAACATAAAGTGTACAAAATGGGTTACCTTACGAAGTCTCCTTTTGTCATACACTGTTAACCTCTTGAACATCTGGGAAGACTACATGTTGTAAACTTAGGACTTGTCCTTTATATACACTATACACACAGCAAAGGATTCAAAATACACAGCACATGTGGGGATATGGCTCATCTTGCCTCACTCTAAGCCCTTTACACCTTCTTCTCCCTCCTCTGTTAACAAACACAAGCGTGCTGCTCAGGGAGGTGGTTTGCCCATTCCATTTCCACAAGACAACAATAGTTCATATGAATTTTAATGCAATGGTATCAACAAATTGTGTTTTTTACTATCCCACTTTCAACATGCTTTGTGCATGTCTAAACATGGAAAGGCTAGAGATGTTCAATAAGGACTTGTTTGTCCACTATCTGCACAGCAGTGTTGAATAAACTACACACGTGTAACAAAGGTTGTATCGGAAAGTGTCTTCTCAGTAGGAGCACGCTGGTCTAGCACCATTCATTTCCTCCAGCTCCTCTCCACCACAGCCTGGTGGACAAGGATAGGCACATGTGCCACTGGGGTGTGGTTTTACTCTTTCAGTCCTGGAAGACAGCCTTTCTGTGATTTTTGGCACAGCATACAAAGCGTGTTAGTTTATTAGCTCTACTTTTGCCATACACTGGCAACCTCTTTAATATCTAGAGACTAGATATTATAAAAGTGAGACTTGTTGGTCCAGTATTTCCACACAACGTATACAGTACAGCAAAGTTAAATGAAAAGCATGTAACATACAGGGCAAGGGATAATCTGGAGTCTTGTGGTAGGTACATGTGAACACTGGCATTTCTGGCCTCCCCCTGCCCATAACCCAATGAAAAAGCATTAGCCAAGTACAGAGTTAACAGAGATGTTTGCAATTCCATTCCCAAAGATAGTATTTTCTACTAATCCTAAAAAACTTTTCACAAAGTGTTAGCCTGATTAAATACACCAAACACACAAACATCTGAAAAGGCTCAATATATCAAATAAGAATATATTTGCCCACAATATACACACACAGTACTGTTAAAATAAAATTACAGATGCATATCATTATAATCTGGGTTATCTTCTAAATATGACCATTTTGGTCTTAACCTCAGAAGCTTCTTTCCACCACCAATCCAGGTGACAAGTATATATGTAATGATTAGAGGTGGTTAAACAAATTCATATCCAAAAGTCATTTAAGGAAGAGAAAGTTTCCCATGAATTGACAAAGTGTATAAAGTATGTGACTTTAAGTAACTCTACATTGTCAACCTCTTTGATAGCTAGAGACTAGATGTTGCACGATTCAGACGTGTTTTTCCATCATATGCACTATCCACTGCAAAGCAAAGTGCCTGTAACATAAGAAAATGGTTTTATCTGAGCTTGTCAAATATGAACATACTAATGTCTTCTCTTTTGTCGTTCCTTCCCTCCCACCTCTTCCCAACCATGCATGAGAACAAACCTTCTTATACTGCCCAGAGTGGTTTAACAAGCCTGTTCCCCAAAGACAACCTTGCCTATGAATTTAAGCAAAGAGATACATACAAACGTGACAGTTGACTACTTCAACTTTAACATGTCAGACACTTCTAAGGATCCAGATAGACTAGATGTTTCAAATAAGGACTGCTAGCCCACTAGATCTACACCGCATTGTTCACAGCTTGGAGGGCAGTAAAAACGATACAATAAAACAGTTAAAATGTGAAGGTGTCTTTGAAATATGAACATTCTGGCCTGTAGAAGCTTCCCCCTTTCTCCCTCCTCCTCTAAGCTAGTGAGCTATTAATGATCAGATTTCAAAAGACAATTCTAAGGATTTTAACACAAAAAAATGTATTCGTTTTGCTAAGTCTCCTTTCGCCATACACTGGCAACCTCTTTAGCATCTAGAAAGAGCGACTAGCTGTTGTCGGTTATGGAACACTGAAGAAACACTACACAGACGAGCAGAGCAGTACGCAAACACGAGGGACAACGGTTGATCTGGCCTCACTAATAACACGTTGACCTATAGAGGCCTTGGTCCTTCCTTTGCCTCCCTCCTCCACAGAACCAGTGCACAACCGCAATATGCGCTGCCCAAAGGCGCCATCCAGCCATTCACTTGTAAAAGCCCAAACAACAAAAGACAATAGTTCACGTGAATTTTAACAGAAAATTTTGCAAAGTGTGTTTTGCTGCTTTTTAATGTGTATCAGGTACGTAAGGGCATCCTGGACGACTAGAAAATTTAAGTACTTATTAACAGTCAACAAGACAGCAGTGGAATTAAAATGTACACACATAAAAATGGTTATAATATGAAAATGTCTTCCAGCCTGGCATCGAGCCTTCTTTCCGTCTTCCTCATGGCCGCCTGCCCCATGTTTTCTTCTGACCCAGCTTAACTAATGTGGCTCCTGATAGGGCTTCCGGGGCGAGGTCTGCATATTCCACTTAAGGTCATGCCCAGAAATCATTGTGTATGTGTATTTTAAGCAAATGGACATTTCCAAGTTGTGAGGTGTTCAAACCCTCCTTTCTGTCACACGTGGGTTGGCAAGCTGTTGGCATGTAGAAGGGGCAAAGGTTTTCTTCTAAAAGGCCGCGAGGAAAGCTGAGAACAGCTCTTTCCTGTTATCTACACGCGGTGAGACACACTTCTTATTGGCCGATGTGCCACGTTATTCTACCGTGTCTCCCTTCCAACAGCGAAGTCGAGGTCAGTTCCACCAATGCCCAACAGACCGTCCTTTGGACCAACGACCACCAGCCGCAGGCCACTGACCAACCGCTCTCCCCCCACCCCCACGGCGTCCTCGGGGTTCGGCCCACTGCACGGAGCCCAAGGAGACCGAGCGGTCCGTACTCCCAGGCCCTGGCTGCACGGATGTCGAGAGTGCACGGTTGTAGGAAGGGACTGCTGTTGTGTCCACTCAGGCCCACCTTCCCGGCACGAGAGGACCCCAGGGAAAGGCGCCACGTCCCCGGTGACATTGGTTGGGGCTTCGCTGCCGGCAGGCAAGGCTGGATCGGGATACCCGGCGGGCAGCGGGCGGAGTGCAGCCCGGGACTGCCTGCTGCTGGCCCCAGGTCCCTCCGGGAGAGGACTCCTCCCTCCTTCAAGGCCAAGGGGGGCAGAGTTGTCGCTGCAAGAGGACTCTGGTTTCCCCCAGGACAAAAGGGCTACCCAATTAATCTACAGACTCAAGACCCCTAAAAACCCGGGGCCTCTAGCCACCCTCTGCTTCTCTCTGTAGGAACACCGATTTTATTTGCCGATGTAGAGGCAAGCTATGTAGAGAAGCTAAAGAATTTGCCTAAGGTCCCCCAGTTGGTAGTTGAACCGAAATTCGAATTCAAGTGTTTGACGCGAAAACCTGTGTGCCTTCACTGACCAGACACTTCTTTGTAAAATGAGTAAGTTGGCCAGGTGTCCCTGGCTCTGTTCTCACAACTGCTCTTGATCCATGCACGGGTTCCAGATGAACACAATGAAGTGTTCCGGAATTCCCATCCTTTTCAAGGTTATCTATAGTTTGCTATTGTCCACACAGTCTATGCTTTTGCATAATCAATAAAACACAAGCCTGTTTTTGGTATTCTCTGTTTGAGCCAAGATTTCAGCTGAAATCAGCAATGATATCCCTTGTTCCACGTCCTCTTCTGAATCCAGCCTGAGCCTGTCAGTGTGTTGCTGTGACTGTGGTTAGAGGATGCTCAGTGAAATTTTAGTTGCATGTGATATTACTGAAAGTGTTCTATAATGTAAGCACTCTATTGGGTTACCTTTCTTTCGAATGGGGGCAAATATAAATCTCTTCCATACAGTTGGCCAAGAAGCTGTCTTCCAAATTTACTGGCACATATGAAGAAGTGCTTCCAGTGCTTCATCAGCTTGTTGAAACATTTTGGTTGATATTCCCTCGATATGTTTTTGGCTCATGCCTGCAGTGCCGCTTGGGCTTCTTCCTTCAGTGAAATTGGTTCTCGATCTTATGCTATCTCCTGAAATGGTTGAATATCTACTAGTTCTTTTTGGTACAATGACTATGGATTCTTTGCATCTTCTTTTGATGCATACTGTCTAGTTCAATATTGCAATTTGAGGTTTGAAGTTCTTCGGTTCTTTCAGTTTAAGATATGCAGAGCATGTTCTTCGTTTTTAATTTTCTCACTCTACGTCATTGCACATTTCTCTATAATGACTTCCTGAGCTGCACTTTAGAGTTTCTGTTCAGTGCTTTGATTTCATTTTTCTATGAGCCACCATTGACAACAGCAACTTGAAAATTTGGGCTGTGCTCAGTGGTAGCCATGTGGATCTGGGTGAGCTCCCCCAGAGAGGGAGGCGGTCCTGTCAGAGGGATGAGGCTCACTGATAAGAGGGGCAGCACAAGATCGGGGACAGGAACCAATCATAGTTGGGGGAATATTGGCGCATGTATGTAGAGGGGAGGGGAGGGAGGGCTGACCTCCAGGTCGGGGGAGGAGAGACTGAGGATGCTCTTGGAAACATGAGGTGGGGAGGGTCTTTAGAGGTCTGCAGCAGGTGGGCAAAATTGACCTAAGGCATCTGGGGGTATCCAAGGACCCAGGATAGGTGCTGTGAAATGCTGGGACACTGAATCCTGGATCTTCAGGATGCACGGCATGCTCCAGAGGCTGACTGGATGAGACCCCCAAAGGGGAACTCCACTGGGTGAACTGGACTCAACCTCAGACAAACTTGAAACTAGAGACCTTAAGCCAGGAAATGCCTGGTGTCTGAGGAAGCAGAAGACAGAAGTCCCAAGAAGGATGCACTGTTGGTTAACAGACAAGGTCTTGTTACATTAAAGCTCCAGATGCTCTATTAAGATATGTATTATTCTGGAAATCCTGTGATGGTCATTCTGTTACATTTTGTTTATGCTTGTTCATACTAGGGTATATTTGTGTCTCTGTTTTTCAGTAAATGAAACTCAGGGGTGTTGAGCCTATAGGGAAAGCAAATATAACAAGGGTTTCGGGGAGAGGGGGGATGTAGAGGGGAAGGAAAGATAAAGTCGTGACAATGTCAAGGAGTCCAGGAAGGAAAGGCATGTTTGTAAACTGATTGTGGAAGCAATTGTACAATTCTGCTTGACATGATTGAATGTCATGTTATTACGTATGTATTAACCCCAAGTAGTCATAAATTTTAAAACATAACAAATATCCAGGAATGGGTTTGGGGCTCACATTAATTCCTAGCTCCAACTTAAGAACAATTCTTATGTCATGATCCTGCTCAATACTTAACCTCAGGAAGGGAACACAGAAGATACGGGCGCTATAACAAAATGTGGCCGAAGAATTTAGATGGTGCCCGGCTATCAGACAAAATAGCACCTGGGGTCTTAAAGGCTTGTCTTCAAAAAGCAGCCATGTAAGTGAGATGTCAATTAAGTCCACATAGAAGAAGCACATCATCAGTCACTGAAAGATTGGAATGCATATAACCCGAAGTTGGGGGGACAGTATCAGAGCCTAAGCGGTGAGAATCCAGGGTGCAGTAGACAATGACAGTGGGAGGCCAAGATTCATTTGTGGAACTACCCAGAAAATAAGTGTCGAGAACTCTCCACTTACCTAAAATTGAAGGAAGGGAGGAAAGCGGTCACTAAACAGAACGCTTGGGAGAGAGGAGTGCAGAAGATCAAAGGCATAAATCTGACCTGAACAGTTAAACTTCGGTAGTAGACACCCTCCACCCCCCCCCCCTTCTATGCTGTAGGCTGGACCTGATTTGGCTGCCAACATTTTCTGTGTTTTGGGTTTGGTTTATTATGTTCATTCAAAGTAGAGTGTATCTCAGAGGTATTATGGCAGTGGAGGTCACTCTCTGGGTTACATGCTTATCTGGTTTTCGGTATATGAAACCCAGGATTGATGAACTTACAGGGATAGCAAGTCGAGTAAGAGGTTTTGGGGGAAGAGGGGGGGACAGTGGTGGAGGTGGGTGGGGTAACAGGGAGACCATGTCAAGGAGTCCATGTAGAAAAAGGATGTTTGGAAACGGATTGTGGTAGCAATTGTACATTCTACTTGGTGTGATTGACATTTGGAATGATGTAAGTATTAAATCCCAGCTAAGAATACAAAAATAAGAAGAGTTGGAGTAGAAGCTTGGCAGGCTGTGGGTTGTGCTATCGGTGGAGGAATGATCCAGAAAAGGTGGGCGAGAACAGCTACACAACTTGAAGAACATGATCAGTGTTCACCGGATCACACATGTGTTCTGATGGTCGAGTTGTTGAATCAGATGCACTGTGCATATAATAACAACTCAATTTTCAATAAACAGAAAAAGCTGTCTCAAAGCTTTCAATGACAGCATATTCTGATCTGCTTTAATCGGGTGAGTTGTTTGCAGTAAAGCTGCTATGGACAGCGGGGTCATTGTTTACCGCTCCCTCTACTGCTTTCATTCTGCACTATATTACCAATAATGCGGGAATGAATGTTCTTGCAGATGAAACTTTGGGCACATGTCCAAGTCTTTCGGTGTGGGGGGACGGGGGTGCTTTAAGTGCAACTGCTGTAAATTCTACCAGCTTCAACAAGATTATCAGCCCCCAAGGCCATGCCAATTCACACCCTCAGTAAATTCACACCTGCAGTAAATGAGTAGCCTGTCCCCACCCCTGGACCTTATTTGTGTTTCATTAAATCTAGTGGTGGGAAATGGTGTTTCATTATTTTAATTTTTATTTTCCAGAATAATGGTGAGGTTAGCAATAACTTTAAAATGTGTGTTTCCTTTGAGCGCTCCTATATTTTATTCCATTACTCTGGTAGTTTTGGGTTTTTTCCCCCCTCCAAAAAATTCCTTAATCCATTTGCAGTTTATTTTAACTGCTGCATATTTTTATAGGGAAAACTCCACTCCTATTTACTTTTTTCCAAATGGAAAGTCAATTACCACCCCATCATTTGCTGAAGATTAATTTTCGCCCACACTAATTTAGACTTCTTTCTAAAATCTGCATCCGAAGGCTATAAATGACCGTAAATGTCCAAAATCCACTAGCCCAGTCCCCACCGAGCCTGAAGCCTACATTGAGTCCCCTTGGTCCATTGACCAAGGATACAAGCAGTCTTGCTCTCAGACAGAGTACATTAGAAAGTGGATGACTGCAGAGAGTTAGATTAAAATTTAACATCTCAGCATTTATTTTTCTTTTTTATTTATTTTTTAACCTGTTCTAGGTTTTGGAGTTTTTTTCCACCTTCTTTCAAACCGATGTGTTCAATGTTTTGTTGTTGCTGTTGTGGGGTGTGTTTATTGTATTTTATTTGATATGGTTTTCTTTATGTTTTTATTCTTTTTTTAATTGTAAAATATCCATTTATTATTACCTGGCTAGGTTACCATGTCTTTTCTATGATACAAAATGTTTGTAAAAGATGATACTAAGTTTTCTACCAGTGTAAGCCCTCCAGAAGTACCTAGCGTGATGGTCAGATGGTTTTAGTTATAATTATACAGTGTATATATTATATATGATACAGTATATATAATATACAGTAAAAAAATTATGGAGTGGGCGGGGACTGTAAAAGAAAAAAAATTATGAAGACACTCTAATTAACATCCAAAATCCAGCATGCTTTCTGTTTTATTTAAATCTGATTACAGCAATAATAGGCGAGATGAATGTTTATGACTATGTCAATAACTCTTCTTTGTCCTTTTGTAAATTTAATTTTTTACCAATTCTTTTTTTTAATTATTTTATTAGGGGCTCATACAACTCTTATCACAATGCATACATACATCAATTGTGTAAAGCACACATACATTCATTGCCCTCATCATTCTCAAAATTTGTTTTCCACTTGGGTTCCTGGAATCAGCTCCTCATTTTCCTTTTTTCCCTCCCCCTCCCTTCCCGCTCCCCCCTCCCTCATGAACCCTTAATAATTTATGAATTATTATTTTATCTTACACTGACTGCCCAGTGTCTCCCTTCACCCACTTTTCTGTTGCCCATCCCCCAGAGAGGAGTTTGTATGTAGATCCCCAAGATCAGTTCCCCTCCTACCCCTCCTTCCCTCCCAGTATCAACACTCTCACCATTGGTCCTGAGGGGTTCATCTGTCCTAGATTCCCTGTGTTTCCAGATCCCAACTGTACCGCTGCGCATCCTCTGGTCTAACTAGGTTTGCAAGGTAGAATTGGGATCATGATAGTTGAGGGGGAAGCATTTAAGAACTAGAGGAAGGTTGTGAGTTTCATTATTGCTATACTGAACCCTCAGTGACTCATCTCCTCCCCACTACCCTTCTGCAAGGGATGTCCAGTTGTCCACAGATGGGCATTGGGTCCTCATCACACGCTCCCCTCATTCACAATGTTATGATTTCCCCCCCCCACGGCCTTTGGTGCTTGAAACCTGGTCCTCTTGGCCCTTCATGATCACATATGTTGGTGTGCTGCTTCCATGTGGGCTTTGTTGCTTCTGGGCTAGATGGCCACTTGTTTACTTTCAAGCCTTTAAGACCCCAGGCACTATATATTTTGATAGCTGGACACCATCAGCCTTCTTCATCACACTTACTTATGCACACATTCATCTTCAGCGTTTATGTGGGGAAGGTGATCATACAATGATGGTTTTTGTTCTTTGGTGTCTGCTACCTGATCCCTTCAACACCTCGTGTTCACAAAGTCTTGTGTGCTTCTTCTCTGTGGGCTTTGTTGCTTCTGAGCTAGATGGCTGCTTGTTTGCCTTCAAGCCTTTAAGACCCCAGACGCTATATCTTTGATAGCCGGGCACCATCAGATTTCTTCACCACATTTGCTTATGCACATGTCTGTCTTCAGCAATCATGTCGGGAAGGTGGGTATTGTGGAATGACCGTTTAACTGAGCAAGGTGCTCTTCTATTGAAGGAATGCATACGAGGAGGCTCAGTGTCCACCTGCTACCCTACTACTGAACCTATAAATATATGCACCTAGGTCTATTTCCCCCATAATCATACATATATTTACATATGTACATGTCTGCATTTAGGCTTCTATGTATGCCCTTTGCCTCCTACTCCTTTCCTCTATTTCCTTACACTTTCCTCCTGTCCCACTACCATGCTCAGCCTTCATTCTGGTTTCAGTAATTCCTCTCAGTTACCTTGCCCTTGGTCACTCTCTACCAGTCCTCCCATCCCTTCCCTGCTCTGGTTTTGAACCACTCATTGTTCCCTTGTCCCTGGGTTGGCCAACACCTCCTCCCTTCCCCTACCTCCCACACTCTCATGTCCCTCTGGGACCATTGGTCCCATTATTTTCCTCTCACATTGTTTGTCCAGCCTATCTTATCTAGGTGGACCTGCAGATATAGTAATATGTGCATAAAATTTGGGATGGCTTTGACAGCACCAAAGTGGCACATAAGAACATGGCAATGACGGCAGCAACACTGACAAACTAACAAACAAAAATGCCACTGACATACAAAATTTAAAAGAGAAAAAAACAAAACAAAAAGACAGAAAAAAAGAAAAGCCTGTTAGTAGATCAAGGTCTATTTATTGACCTTTAGGAGTGTTTTCCAGACAAGTCTGATGGGGTGCCACGTCCTGGCCTCAAAGTCTATCTTTTATACTCCCTCTGGATCTCCTTGCTGTGCTTCCCCCGCCGCTCCATTGCACACCCCCAGTGTTTGCCTCAGTGTGGTAGGGGCAGCTCAATCACATATCCCACATTGGTGTCTCTGGTGCTGTCTCGTGTAGGGCCATGAGTCAGTGCAGGATGTTGCATCTCGTCATGGGGCCGGCTATATGCCCCTATCTGTACATTGGGCCATCCGAGCCGGGCTATCGTCCTCTGAGCTTGGTGGGCCCAGGTGTGCTCCACTCTGTACTTCCTCCTTCCTTTGCTTCAGCTTCCTTCTGGGTGTGGTGTGATAGGTCAGTTCCTTTCCCACACCAGACGACTTCTTTTCATTTTCTGTGGTACTCCCTTCAATGGTGGGGGCTGGGCTAATTCTGGTTAGGGCTAGCGTATGGTCCAGTCTCTTTGTTGATTCCTCCATGCGTTACATTGCCCTCCTGATTTGGCGTGTCATGGTGGGGTCTGTATGCATGTTCCAGTTCCGTGGGGACATAACCAATACTCTCCCCCTGAGTGTGTTAGTGCCCTGTTCCCCCCATGCCATCAACCCAGTTTCTCCCCACCCCGCTTCTCCCTCCACCTGCCCCCCTTCCCCTTCTTTATGTTGGGCTCTCATGTACCTCCCTAGGTGTGGCCTGCCCTCCCTCCAACTATCTATGCTTCCACCCGTTTATTGCAAGATAGGTGTTTAATCTTCTATTCCTGCCGTGCTGATTGTACTTACCTCAGGGGACTCATGTTATACCTGTCCTTTTGAGTTTGGCTTACCTCGCTTGATATGGTTTCCTTTATGTGAGATTCAGCATTGATGAATCTATAGAGATAGCAACTAGATGAATAGGCCATTAGGGTGATGACAGAGGAGATGGAGCGGGTGGGGAATGGGTAACCTAATAATGATATGAGAATGAAGAAAATATGCTAAGATTGATTGCACAACTCTGTTATTTAAATCATTTTAAACATACAACCTTTATCACAATCCATACATACATATATTGTGTCAAGCACATTTGTACATTTGTTGCCATCATCATTCTAAAAATATTTGTTTTCTACTTGAGCCCTGGGTATCAACTCTTCATTTTTTCCCCTCCTCCCTGCTTCCCACTTCCTCATGAACCCTTGATAATTTATAAATTAGTTTGTCATGTCTTACACTGTCCGACATCTCCCTTCACCCACTTTTCTGTTGTCTATCCCACAGGGAGGGGCTTATATGTAGATCCTTGTAATCAGTTCCCCCTTTCTACCCCACTTTCCCTCCACCCTCCCGATATCACCACTCTCACCACTGGTCCTGAGGGGTTCATCTTTCCTGGACTCCCTGTGTTTCCAGTTCCTGTCTGTACTGGTGTACATGCTCTGGTCTAGCCAGATTTGTAAGGTAGAATTGGGATCATGATAGTGGGGGGTGGGGGGAGAAAGCATTTAAGAACTAGAGGAAATTTGTATGTTTCCTCATTGCTACACTGTACCGACTGGCTCATCTCCTCCCCTCTACCCTTCTGTAAGGGGATGTCCAGTTGCCTACAGATGGCCTTTGGGTCTCCACTCCGCACTCCCCCTTATACACAATGAGATGAGTTTTTGTTGATTTTTTGTTGATGTCTGATACCTGATTCCTTCGACACCTCTTGATCATACAGGCTAGAGTGCTTCTTTCATGTGAGCTTTGTTGCTTCTGGGCTAGATGGCCACTTGTTTACTTTCAAGCCCTTAAGACCCCAGATGTTATATCTTTTGATAACCGGGAACCATCAGCTTTCTTCACCACTTTTGTTTATGAACCCTTTTTTCAGCGATCGTGCCGAGAAGGTAAGCATCACAGAATGCCAGTTTAATACAACAAAGTATTCTTGCATTGAGGGAGTACTTGAGTGGAGGCCCAAGGTCCATCTGCTACATTAATACTAAACCTATAAATATATGCACATAGATCTATTTCCCTATCATATATAAATATATTTACATATGTACATGCCTGTATTTAGACCTCTATAAATGCCTTTTGCCTCCTAGTTCTTTCCTCTATTTCTTTTACTTTCTTCTTGTCCCACTATCATGCTCAGCCTTCATTGGGGTTTCAGCAATTCCTCTTGGTTACATTACCCTTAATCATGCCCAACCAAGCTCCCACATCCTCCTCACCACTGATTTTGAATCACTTGTTGCTCCCTTGTCCCTGAGTTTGTTAACACCACTTCCTTTTCCCCACCTCCCCCTCTCCCATGTCCCCCAGGAACCGTTGGTCCGTTGTTTTCTCCTCCAGATTGTTTATCCTGCCTATCTTCTCTAGCTAGACCTGATTGCATAAATCTTTATAGTATATTTCAGCCATCAAATTTTAAATAAGTAAAAGAATAAATGCCCCCCCGCCCCCAAGGAGAAACAAAACCTCTGTGTGAAACAAGCCACCACATCTTTCTGCCACAGAGTGGCTGGGATTAGCCAGCAAACACTTTACCCGCTGTGCCAACAGCTTTTTCAACTGTTCAGGCTTCGATGATTTTCCCTTACACGTGAACCAAGTCTTTTCATGGCAAAGGTAAATACTTTCCTAGCCTGTGATAGCAGCAACTTTTTAGTACTGTAGGCAAAACGTCCAAACAAAAATAAGTAAAAGCCACACCATAGGCCTCTGGATGCCACTACAAATGGTTTGTCCTTGCTAGTGACCAGGAAATGTTGGCGGTTCCAACCCACCCAGGAGCACCTCAGAAGAACCGGGCCTGGGGATCGGCCTTGTTAAAGATCACAGCCAAGAAAAGCCTATGAAGCAGTTCTACTCCGTTAACACAGGGGTCCCCTAAGTCACAAATCAGCCACACCAACAAGACCAACAACGATGAAGTCGACCTGCAATCCCTAGATATCATGGGTCAGTTTCCGTGCTCTTTATTCTCTCCCACTGATCCGTTGCTATGCTAGCAACTGTTTTAATTAGTGTCATCATTTAGCATCTAACAGAGTGACCTTGGCTGCTTCCCACATCCCCCCCCCCCCCAGATGAATTCCAGAGCCAGCTGGCCAACTTTCTGAAACATTTTTCATTAAGATTTACTTTGGGTTTTTTGTTTCTCTCCACAGTAAAGTTCTATAGTTCATTTCCCATACATTTTATCTAGTTGGTGCGTGTGTGTGTGTGTGTGTGTGTGTGTGTTTTGAAGTTGTATTTTGTCTTACATTTATACTCGCATCTGATGTCATTTCACTGCAAAGCTAATTAACTCCTACTTTTAATAAAAACAAATCATTTTAACTAGATAATTCATAAAATTCACTGAACTGCCATTCAATGAACCCCAGGGCATCCCGTTCCAGTTACTAGACCTCTATTTTACAGTTAGCTTGCTCTGTGAACACATGAACTGTCCGTGAGAGCACCACTAAGCTTTCCTGGTCGTGGCGGGTGGATGATAGACCAATTCAGCTCAATTTCATTCCCACACATCTCCGTACTGGGCTCTCCATCTGGCTTCAACGAAAACAGCTGTTTTTTCCGACTTCATACCCAAGGGTGTTCTATGAACAAATTCGCTTGAACACAAACTCCCCTGGTGAAAAAAATCTTTGTTTTGTTTGGAAAATCACTGTGTTGTGGTATGAGAATCTGGAGACAAAGGACCATTTGTTCAAGTTTGGAGCAAACTCAAGGTGGCTTTCTAAAGAGACTGCTGGCTGGGCCAACCCTGGCCCCTGGGACTCCTTTCCTTGTAGGGTGCATGTCCTACAACGCACCCTGGCTCCTCAACCCACGGAACTGCACTCACCCACCAGCACCTGTTCTCGCAGTTGCTAGAATCTAAGAATTCTACTTAATCCAGCAAGATGGGCTTCAGCATTTTCTTCAGACAGTCTAGTCGTCTATCCAGTTCCCACCCAAAGTTTGGCTGAGAAGGATACTCAGTGCAGACTGCTGTGTAATCTCTGCGTTTACTAAGGACGCCCCGTATTTGTCCTTAAATGCAATTAGAAAGTCAGAAGGATACGTATCTGGGCCACTGGAATTCGACCCTGGAAATCCGCACCTTCACTCAACTGAATACTAGGCTCTAGGTCTGATTTGGCAGGAACCCTGGTGACATTGTGGTTACACACTGATCTGCTAACTGCAAGGTTAGCTGTTTGAAACCACCGGGGAAAGACGGGCTTTCTACTCCCATAAAGACTTACAGCCTTGAAAACCCACAGGAGCAACTTCTGGTCGCTATGAGTCGGCATCGACTCGATGGCAATGAGCTGAGCAGAGAGTTGAGTTTTGATTTAAGGTCATAACAAAAAAGGAAACAATCGTATAAAATAGTCTGTACTTACTATTAAAAACCCTAATTATTATATACATAGGATTGTTTTCATTATATAACTCAATGTCTCATAAATTCTAAATGTTCAGTCCCCACTCATGTATGTAGCTCCTCCCAAAGCTACATTTCCTGCGATTCTTAAATTATCATACTAAGACATGCATTATCATTGTATGTAACAATCAACAAAAATCTATTGAACGTTTGTAAGGTTTGGTACCTAATTAGCTAGAAATCTGGCCTTTTCCAGGATGGTGCTGCAGATAGTCCCAGCAATTCCCAGGAATGTTTACACATATCCACAAATCAATCAGTTGACCCATTCCGAGACAATGGAAACTAGATACACCACTTGCGTCCACACACATGCATCCACACTCATATGCTGTGAAGCAAGAAATGAGTCTGGCTTCCAGATGACCCTACCCGTGTTCATCCAGGTGAACTAGAGAAACATTCCTTGACACTCATATGCGTAAGAGAGAACTTTATATCGAAACAGTCCCTTCAGCTGGTTGGAGTTCTTCACATGGGAGAGTGAACAGAACCTCTCTTTCTAAGGACTGTGAGCCTTTAATGGCATGCCGCTTATCTTAATTTTGGCACATGGTAATGTAGCAGGTGAGGAATCCTGGTGGTGTTGTAGTTACCAGTGGGGCTGTTAACCACAGGTCAGCAGTTTGAAAGCACCAACAGCTTCAAGGGAGAAAGACGAGGCTTTCTACTCCCATAAAGAGTTTTTTTTAATCATTTTATTAGGGGCTCATACAACTCTTATCACAATGCATACATACATCAATTGTGTAAAGCACATCTGTACATTCATTGCCTTCATCATTCTCAAAACAATTGCTCTCCACTAAAGCCCTTGGCATCAGCTCCTCAGTTTTCCCCTCCCTCCCCGCTCCCCCCTCCCTCATGAGCCCTTGATAATTTATAAATTATTATTTTGTCATATCTTGCCTTGTCCAACGTCTCCCTTCACCCACTTTTCTGTTGTCCATCCCCCAGGGAGGAGGTCACATGTAGATCCTTGTAATCGGTTCCCTCTTTCCAACCCACTCTCCTTCTACCCTCCCAGTATCGCCACTCTCACCGCTGGCCCTGAAGGGATCATCCGCCCTGGATTCTCCTTGTTCCCAGTTCTTATCTGCACCAGTGTACATACTCTGCTCTATCCAGACTTGCAAAGTAGAATTTGGATCATGATAGTGGGGGTCTGGGGGGCGTGGAGAGGAAGCATTTAGGAACTAGAGGAAAGTTGTACTTTTCATCGGTGCTATATTGCGCCCTGACTGGCTCGTCTCCTCCCCAAGACCCGTTCCCTGTTTGTTAAGGTTGCTGTGTATCAGAACCCCATGGGCGAGAGTTTGTTTTATTGACTTAATGCAGAAAGGACCGTGAGGAAGCAAGGGACACATAGAATTTGATTCAGAGTTTCCCAGTGCCAACATGGTAAAAGCAGGGTGTCAGGGGAAGCCAACTCCTAACACACCATTACGGGCCCGGTAGGTGCAAATGTATAGCAATAATAAGTAAAGATCATAGTAAAGTCATAGAGAGCATGAGAGACAGAAGAGAAATATTGAAATGAATGCAGTCAGACACAATTCATGGTAGCATGCTCACCTCAGCCCCGCTTGGGTCACATGGAGGGAGAGAGAAATATTTAATGCTAGCTCAGGCTTTTATCTTCTCTGGGGACATGCAAGCCCCCTAACTACAGGTGAGGACATACGTCACAGGAAGGGTCATGTGATAGGCATAAGTGTGACAGGAAGGGGATGAGCTAGGGGTGTGCCCATAGGAATGGGAAGGCCTAGGGGTATACATGTGACAAGATGGGCAGATCCTAGATTCATGATGGCAGCCTAATCTTGGTCATCCTTGAGCGGTTTGACCTCTCTGGAGTCTCCTACAAGGAAACAGACAACTACTATCCTTATCAGAAGGGAGTGGCCCTACTTGTTGTGGGAATAAACAGTGGTGTCTGCTTGCTCTAGATGGCTGATAGCTCTTAGGAGAATGACCCCTGATCTACTCCTGATGATCTCCAAGTGTATAGTCATTCGCAAGCAGCTAAGTTTGGCATATATTTGGGGGAGACAGCTTGGGAGAAATCCTTCTGTTTCCCACAGCAGGGCTACCAGGCAGGCACCCCAAGCCCATTTCTCACCTTCATGAACTCTCCAACCCTCTACTGCTTGCTCTCCTGGTTTTACATAGTGTGGGGTCGACCAGACACCCTAATGAGTTCCAGGAGTCTTATCAATGGCTCTAATGTTGGCCTCCAATTCCCGGAAGGCAGGCTGACAAGTGTACCTTGGTAGCCAGAGAAGATAGGATCCATGGAGGTGGTCCAGAGTTTTTGGTGGCACAGAGGGGTCAGAGACAAGCTCTGAGGTTGGCATTCCTCCAGCCAGTCCATGGGAGATTACATTCCTCCAGCCAGTCCATGGGAGATTACATTCCTCCAGCCAGTCCATGGGAGACTAGATCTGGCAGTCTCCTCCCTTGAAGAGTGCAGGCTTGGAAACTCCATAAGGTGGTTCTACTCTCTCCTGTAGGGTTGCTATGAGTCAGATCTGTTTCAGCGGAGGTAGTATTTTGTCATATCATTACATGACACTGAGGCATCAGAGAGGTGCTAACCTACGGATTTTGAGTGACTGAAATTGCCCACATAGAGAGGTGAGTCACAAAAAAAGCCTGGGCCCTCCTTAAAACTGAGGAGCAGACACCCCCACCCCCATTATTGAATCAATTAAATGTTATAAAATCAGACTAAATACCCTTTTAAAAATTATAATGTTCATTTCTAGTCTAGCTTGGGGTTAAATCTATGAGTTAAGTAAATTCTTACAGACAAGTTTAAGAATCTGCTCCACATAAAACTCTTAGAAAAGAGAAATGCTTTCTGGTCATCAAACAACTAAGTTGTGAATTAATTCTTGGAACCCCACACATGCTAACTTGGAGATGAAATATAGTGAACTCTATAGGGGAGCTTCAAGTAAGTTTGTGGGGAAATGGAGTTAAAGGTAATAGAATTTTTCCACATGTATATAACAGATTGATCTCAAACAAAACATGTCTCCACATGTCTCTGCCATCAGTGAGTGGCTGCACCTGAGTTCTCTCATGAATATGCTTGCCTAAGTCACATCATGATGTCTTTAAAAGCCAGTCCAGTCCAGTCCAGTCCATGAAGCTCACCTTCCTGACACGATCCCTGGAGACAAAAGGGTGTGCATAAGCAAATTGGTGAAGAAAAGCTGATGGTGCCTGGCTATCAAAAGAGATAGCGCTTGCGGTCTTAAAGGCTTGAAGGTAAACAAGCAGCCATCTAGCTGAGAAGCAGCTAAGCCCACATGGAAGAAGCACGCCAGCCTGTGTGATCATGAGGTGTTGATAGGATCAGGTATCAGGCATCAAAGAACAAAAAATCATATAGTTGTGAATGAGGGGGAATGCAGAGTGGAGACCCAAAGCCCATCTGGAGGCAACTGGACATCCCCTTGCAGGATGGTCGCGTGGAGATGAGCCAGCCAGGGTGCAGTGTAGCCACGATGAAACATGCAACTTAACTCTAGTTCTTAAGTGCTTTCTACCCCCCGCCCCACTATCATGATCCCAATTCTACCTTACAAATCCGGCTAGACCAGAGGATGTACACTGGTACAGACAGGAACTGGAAACACAGGGAATCCAGGACAGATGACCCCTTCAGGATCAGTGGTGAGAGTGGTGATACCGGGAGGGTAGAGGGAAGGTGGAGTAGAAAGGGGGGCCAGTTACAAGGATCTACATACAACCCCATCCCAGGGGGACAAAGAAAAATGGGTGAGGGGAGCGTCGGACAGTACGACAAAAGAATAATAATTTATAAATTATCAAGAGTTCGTGGTGGAGGGGTCAGAGAGGGAGGGGAAAAATGAGTTGATACCAAGGCTCAAGTAGAAAGCAAATGTTTTGAGAATGATGAGGGCAACAAATGTACGAATGTGCTTGAAACAATGGATGGATGTGATAAGCATTTTATGAACCAACAATAAAATGATTTTTTTAAGTCAGAAGGTGGCTGCCAAGGGGATCTCCTGGGCCAGTGACATTCAAGGCAGACAGGTCAGTTCAGAAGATGATGGTGACAATTTCTTGGGACTCCAGAGAGGTGGTTTGAATAGATTTTTTCAAAGAGCATAAGACAATTGTGGAGCTGGCTGGAAAGAAATCTTCAGAAAATTGAAAAACAGACTGGTATGAAAAAGGGCAGGATGTTGTGCCAAGGAATTTTCTTCCATCGTGACAATGCACTTGCTCATTCTCCAAGGATCACAAGGGTGGTCCTCGGAGTGTCATTGGGAAGCCTCAGGCCATCCATCCTGCAGCTCTCAGCTGGCCCCTTCAGGCTCATTTTTGTTCCCCAAATGCAAAGAGCGTTTAAAAGAAGCATGCTTTCCGTTACCGAGAGTGCCAGAGCAGCTGCGTTAGCCTATAGGAGTACAGAAGTCTTTGGGGAAGCGTTGAAGAGATGGAAAACATCACGTTCAGACGCGTATGATCTAGAGCAGTGGTCCTCAACCTTCCTAAAACCTCAACCCTTTCATACAATTCCTCACGTTGTGGTGACCACCCAACCATAACATTATTTTTGTTGCTACTTCATCACTGTCCTTTTGCTACTGTTATGAATCAGGCTACCCATGTGAAGGGTTGTTTGAACCCCCAAAGAGGTCGTGACCCACAGGTTGAGAACCACTGATCTAACGGGACAATATGGCAAAATGCAACCACTTCATGTTTCGAGACTTTTAAGAATGATTTCTATAATGTTATAACAATCATTTTCTACTTGCCTTCATATACACAGACACACACACACATCATAGAATGCACTAACAAAGGTGCACCCAATTGTATGAAATTACCACTCTAAATCCTTTGGAACCATGAAAACCAACAGCACCACCACCATGTTGCATGCATGTTCTTCATCCTTATGCCTCATGACATTGAACTCAACTTTGTTGCCCACCATAGATACTAATATTTGATCATCGTTCTTAAGTAGAAAATGTTCATACTGCTTTTTCATAACACATGTTTTTGGGAGTTTCATAACTGAGAAAACCACAAGAAAAAGGCGCTTATGTAACACACGAGGAGATTTTCCTCGAGAACTTCTGGCGGCAGTCTTGTCAGATCTGCCAGTGTTTCCATGGAGCTGAGCAAGAACAAAACCAGCACAGCCATTCAAGCACCAAAACAGAGTTCACAAAATAAAATAAAGTCAGGGAAATGATGAACATATCTCTTGAGCACCAGTTAACAACCCTCTCACAGAATCAAGAATGATCTCTTTCCACCTCAATCACTCTCTTCTCAAATCATCTCTCTTTTTTTCTCACACACACTCACAAGCTGTCCCCACCTCAACACCAGGTTACCTTCCCCTCCGCTCCCCTCACCTCCTACCACCATTTCCTTCTGACAGGAAATAAGAAGACTATGCGGAGGGTTGGCTGAGGTCAAATTGAATCCAAAGCAAATAGCCACTTTCGAAACAGGCTTGTGGTCATTTCCTAAGCCAAACAAGAATTAAATTAACTAGACATTTTGGTGATAAATTTAACAAATAGTTTTCTTATTCAACGTAAGAGCCAATATTTAAAGAGTGTTGTGTGTCTGTAGCTGCAGTCTGTTAAGTGGGTACTGATTAAGGAAGACCACAGAAAAGTTGTTGACTTTGAAATGTGGTGTGAGTCAAGAAAATTACATATGCCATAGACTTCCAGAAGAACCAGCCCAATCTGTTTGGGGAAAGGTCTAGCCAGCCTGCGCCTTAGAAGTCAGGATGGTGGGAGTGTCTGTCGCTCGTGTATTTTGCAGGGGACCACTCCTGGAAAAGGAACCCACACTTGATAAAGTAGAGAGTTGGTGAAAGACGAAGCTCCTCAAGGAGACAGATTGAAACAGTGGTTGCAGCAAGAGGCACAAACAGTACTGATCGTCCTGAGGCCTCCTCACCCCCCACTATCACGACCCTAGTCCTGCCTTGCACTGCGGGCTAGAGGGAGTATGTGCACAGGTGCAGATAGGTGTTCGCAACACTTGGAATCCAGGGACAAGAAAGCAAGTGGCAATGCCATGAGGATAGGGGAAAGGTGGGGAGCGGTGGGGAGGCGAGGGGAACCGATTGCGATGCTCGACACATAACAACACACATACAAACAGGATGAGCAACAGAAACCACAGGGGAAGGGAGATAGTAGTCAGTGTAAGATATTAAAATAATAATTTATAATTTATCAAGGGGTCATATGGGTAAGGAGGAGGAAGGGAAAATAGAACTGATACCAAGGGCTCAAATTGAAAATGTTTTGAAAATAACGATGGCAACATATGTACAAATATGCTTAAGGCAATTGATGTATGGATTGGTATAAGAGCTCCCAATGAAATGAGGAGCTGATACCAAGGGCTCAAGTAGAAAGAAAATGGTATTGATTCTCAAAGACCAATTCCCTGCCTCTGGGGTTTCTCGTGGTCAGGGTTGTCACAAGTCAACCATGAGCACCTGTTGTCTCCCTTCTTCTCTTTGGCAAGAAATGGTGAGGTTGCCATTGCTGCTGTCTACACAAAGGAAGTGCACCCACTGCTCCCAGAGATGCCCTTACAAGCTCTGTGCTCATTTCATCTTTGCCAAAGAAAGTACATTTACACACAGCCAGAGAGCTCTCTATGCTACTGAAATACACCCTCTGTTAAGTAATCAGTGCTTGCTTTGTGTATCTTTTTACATCAATAAATATAGGTTTCAGATATCAAGTAAATCAAAATGTTAACACACACACACACACACACACACAAAAAGCCAACCCTAAATTCAAATCCTAAAGCAAATTATCTTATCAATCTCTCACTGAGAATCCTGGTTAGGTCGAATTTAGTTATGAACAGTAAACTGTGGTTCAAATATCCCAATTTAGTAATTTTCATAAGCATTAAGATCAGACCTGTGTTTTACCTTGAAGGATATTGTCTTAGTTTCCTACCCACGGCCATCAAGTCAACATTGACCTATAATGACCCGATAGGAGCAAGTCAAATTGCCCCATGAGTTTCCAAGACTGAAATTTAAAAAAAATAAATCATTTTATTGGGGGCTCTTACAACAATCCATACATCAGTTGTATCAAGCACATTTGTACATATGTTGCCATCATCATTTTCTAAATATTTTCTTTCTACTTGAGCCCTTGGTATCAGCATCTCTCTTTTCCTTCCCTCCCTCACCCTCCCACCCTCATGACCCCTTGATAAAGTATAAACTATTGTTATTTTCATATCTTATACTGCCTGCTGTCTCTCTTCATCCACATATCTATTGTTCATCCTGTGGCGGGGCGGGGGAAGTTTATGTGTCGATCATTGTGATCCCGTCCCTCTTTCTCCTCCTTCTGCCCCCATCTATCCCCTCCCCTCATGGTATCAGTACTCCCATTACTGTTCCTGAGGGTTTATCTGTCCTGGATTCTGTGTGTCGTGTATCAAGAGCTCTTATCTGTACCAGTGCACATGCTCCATTCTAGCTGAATTTATAAGGTAGAACTCGGGTCCTGTAAGGGGGTGTTGGTGAAGCATTAAAGAACTAGAGGAATGTTGTGTGTTTCATCAATGCTGTACTGCACCTTGGTGACTTGTCCCTTCTTTGTGACTTATCTGTGGGGGGTGTCCAGTTGTCTACAGATGAGCTTTGGGTCTCCACTCCGAACCCCTCATTTGCATTGATAAGATTGTTTTAGATCTTCTGATACCCTCATGATCACACAGGCTGGTCTGCTTCTTCCAAGCGAGCTTTGTTGCTCCCCTGCTAGATGGCTGCTTGTTGAATTTCAAGCCTTTAAGATGCCAGACACTGTATCTTGTAATAGCTGGGTATCATCAGCTTTCTTCATCCCATTTGCTTATGCACCCATTTTGTCTTCAGGGATCGTGTCAGGAAGGTGAGCATCACAGAGTGCCAGGTTATTAGAACAGTGTTCGTGTTAGTCTGGGTAGACTAGAGAAACAAATTCAAAAACACACATATGTATATAAGGGAGAGGTTTATATACAGGAGGAATTTAACATTGAGGAAACACCCCAGCCCAGATCAAGTCTGTAAGTCCGATATTAGCCCATATGTCCAATACCAATCTATAAAGTCCTCTTCAGACTCACGAAACACATGCAATGATGCCAAATGTAGATCACAGGCCAGTGGGTAGAAAGTCTTTGGATCCAGTGTCATTGGAAACATCTCATGGCTGGCAGGGGTCTCTGCATTAAGATGGGTCCATGTGTCTTGTCATTGGTTGCCATGTCTCCCATGGTGTGAGCAGAAAGTCTCCCACCTCCAAGGAGGAAGTACCAGATTTCTCAGAATTCTCAGGAGAAGGCCAAGTCCACACAGAGGCCTCATTGGCTATGATCTGATTGACAAGCTAGACTCCACCCCTACACTCTTAATCCTCAAACTGACAAGTGATTCTATATCTACCACAATGTTCTTGCATTGAGGGAGGACCTGAGTAGAGGCCGAATGTCTGCCTGCTACCTTTATACTTAACATATATGTACATAGACCTATATCCCTATTGTTATATATTAATATGTTTACATATATGCATGCCTATATTTAACCTTTATAAATGTCTTTTGCCTCCTAGTTCTTTCCTCTATTTCTTTTTACTTTCCTCCTGTCTGACTCTCATTCAACCTTCATTCAGCTCTCAATAATTCCTCTCGGCTACATTGCACTTGTTCAAACCCCACCTGGCATTCTATGCCCTCCACACCAACAATTTTGGATCTCTTGTTGTTCCGTGTCCCTGGATTTGTTGGCTCCCCACTCCCTTTCCCCCACCTCCTCCTCTCCCCTTTCCACTGGGAACCGTTGATCCCATTGCTTTCTCCTCAGGATTGTAAACAATCCTGCCTATCTTATATATATAGACAGGGGGGTGGGGTATAGTTCCAGGTGTCTGCTGACCCTTATGAATGGTTTTCATTCCAGTCTGATGAGGTACCAAGCTATTTTAGGGATTCTTTGGGAACTTTTTTGCTTTGCTCCCCTTGCTGCTCTTTTGTGTGCCTTCGTGTTTCGCCCCCGTGGGAGTGAGGGTGGGAGAGTCAGACTGGGCACAATTCCTGCAATGTGTCTCCACTGCTATCCCTGCAGTGCTGTGGGTCAGTGAGGGGACGTCGTGTCTCGTGGTGGTGCTGGTCCTATCGTCCTCTCTGTGCATTGGCTGCTCCTAGCAGGAATAATGTCCTTGGAGTTTGGTGGCCCAGGGTGCAGTCCACTCTCTCAACTACAAATCTTTATGGAAGCAGACTGCTTCGTCTTTCTCTCTTGGGCCAGCTGGTGGCTTCGAACTGCTTATCATTTGGTTAGCAACTGAGTGCTTAACCACTGTGCCACTAGGACTTGTTTTCTTTCTCTTTTTTTAAAGTGTAAATGGATTTTATTTTTTTAATTTAATCATTTTATTGGGGGCTCATAAAACTCTTATCACAATCCATATATCCATCCATTGTGTTGAGCACATCTGTACATTTGTTGCCATCCTCCTCCTCAAAACATTTGCTTCCTCCTTGAGCCCTTGGGATCAGTTCCTCATTTGAGAACTTGGTTCCCGAGGTGCACCGTAGCAGAACACCACAAAATGAGTAACTTTAAAGGACGTGACTCCTCCCCACTACCCCTCTGCAAGGGATGTCCAGCTGTCTACAGATGGCCATTGGGTCCCCACCACGCATCAGGGTTCAGTGCAGCAACAATGAAACTCAAAACCTTCCTCTAGTTCCTGAACGCTTCCTCCCCTCCCAATTATCATGATCCCAATTCTACCTTGCGGACCTGGTTAGACCAGAGGATGCACAGCGGTGCAGTAGGGATCTGGAAACACAGGGAATCTAGGACGGATGAACCCCTCAGGACCAGCGGTGGGAGTGGCGACACCGGGAGGGAAGGGGGTGTAGAAAGGGAGAACCGATCTTGGGGATCTATGTATAACCTCCTTTCTGGGAGATGGGCAATGGGAAGGTGGGTGAGGGGAGACACCGGGGAGTGTAAGATAAGATATAATAATTATTTATAAACTATCAAGGGACCAGGGGGAAGGGGGGAGCGGGGAGGGAGAGGGAGGGAAAAAAAGGAAAACGAGTTGATTCCAGGAACCCAAGTGGAAGGCGAATTTTGAGAATGACGAGGGCAACGAATGTATAAGGGTGCTTTACTCAATTGATATATGTATGGATTGTGATAAGAGTTGTAGGAGCCCCAATAAAAAGATTTATTAAATTTTTTTTTAAAGAAAGGAAAAAGGACGTGACTTTAGTTTCTTCTCCGCCATGTGGATTCCTTCAAAGGGTTCTGAGAAATGAGCTGCTTCACTTCCAATCCGCTCCCTCTGCCGAGCCCATTCTGACTCAGCGGCCCTAGGGGAAAGGGTAGAGCCGTGTGTTTCTGAGGCTGTCACTCTGAACGGAGACTGAAGGCCCCCTCTTTCTCCGAGGAGTGGCAAGTGGTTGCCAAGTGCTGACTTGGCAGCCCAACTCATCATCCCCAAGCACCCCTCCACCACCACCCTGCCCCCACCCTGAGCTCCAAAGGCTCCCGAAGGCTGCGGGCCATCTTTGACGTTTCTTTGCTGCTCGTGGACATGCGTGTGCCTTCATAAGGCATTTGTGCCTGTGTGTGACCCTGCTTCACGCTACAATGTAAAATTAACGTTTCTCTAACTCGTGTGAAGTGAGTTACAGTTTTGATTAAGAAAATAATGGAGATTGATTAGAGGAGGGTCCAGTTGAGCATGCCCGGACTCAGTTTGAAGTGACAAATGTTGGCAGGTCACTTTGCTTTTGCAGAGATGGGGATTGAGCTCGATATCTTTATAGCTGGGTGTATTGGACAGGGTTCTCTAGAGAGACAAACCAGATTGCTAGTAACTATATATAAATACATTTATAAAGATAGATATATAATTCAAGAAATGAACCGTTAAATTATAAACAGATAGATAATACAAGAAATTAACAGTTAAATTATAAAGCAGTGAGACACTAGCAGTCCTTTTAGGCTTGAGAGCTGCCAGTTGCCAGTCCCCTTCTGTAGAGAGAGCTGGGCTATATATATCCAGGCAGCAAACAGCAAGGCAGGTCCCCAACTGTCATCAACTGTCAGTCCCCAGATCCAGAGATGAACATTCCAATCGTGTGGGCTTAAAGGGACCTCAACTTACAGCGACACAGTCCACAGGCTAGGCATCCCACAGGTAGTGTGCCCCTTTAAACTGAGGCACAGAATAACCAAGGGGAGGCTCACCGAGCCATTTATCCCTCTGCCCTTCAGTTAATCCTACTTGTGTTTATCGGCCAGGCTGGCACAATCAACTATAGCACTGGGGTTGCTTTCCTCCTCTTAACGCTTCCTGCTGGTCCCCTCGCACCCCTACCCGATGTACAGACCCACGCATACACGCTCCAAGATGCTCGCAGACTTTTCCCACATAGGTATAAAAGCCAGGATATGCACCTCTGTGAAGACCAGGGCAGTGAGCGGTTACTCAGGGTGTGAGGGAGCCTCTGGGCAGTGTACAGGGTTTGCTTGGCTGTAGCTGTTGAGTTAGGGGTCCCAGGCTGCCAGAGCCATGTCAGAAAGGCCTAACAACCCACTTCTGAAAACTCAGCCACTGCCAACACCACGGGCCCCCTTCGACTCTGCCTGCGTGGGGTCGCCAAGCATCAGCATCAAATCGACAGCCACTGGTGCTGTCTCAGATCTGCAGGGGAGAGAAAGGGAAGGGGGATGGAAGGCATGAACTAGCTGAAGCCTCTCGTTGGCGCTAACCTTGTTGTGTTAGGTGCTGACGCATGGACCCTGACGCATAATGACTCTCCAGATAACAACGCAGAAGCCAGACTGCCCAGTCCTGCCATGTGATTGGGGTTCTGTTTGCCTTGGTCGATATCGTCTTCGTTTCCCTACACATGGCCATCAATGAGGGTGTCAACTCACCCAACCACTGACAGCTCTCTTAGAAAGCCCAGCCCTCCTACTGCGTGCAGGATCCGGGCCCTTGTCCCCACCCTCTGCAGAGGCAATGGAGCGCTTTGACGGAGCTTCCCCTCGGAATGAAGTGGGTTAGCGTCCACACCCATACAAGGCCTGAATCCGTTCTTAGAAACCTGGTGGCACTGAGGCTGACCCCAGAGCTCTGTGCCCTGGCCCCTTCTCCCGGCCCCACCCAATCAGGAATCTATTAGCACGCAGAGCTGCCAGAGCGCTCTCCCCTAGTCCTTGCCACACACCCCCTGCCTGACTCCTATGCAAAATTCTAATGAGGAGGAATCCATATTTTCACGCAGCTCTGGCGGTTTGAATATGCAAGTGCCTATTCAATGCTCCGAAGACCCCAAGTACCCTTTCAGAGCACATGGCCCTGTACAAGAGCTCCCGTGTCTGCTGCGCAGACGGTGCCTTGCTGCCACCGTCCTCGAGCGAGCGTGGCAGCTGTGCTCCCCCAGCCAGCGAAGCGGCCCGCGCACAGAAGGCATGCCTCAGCCTCCCGCCGCCATCTGCCCGTCGGTGGGTGCACAGCCTCAGCACCGAGAGACAGCTGCCCCAACAATGGGAGAAACAGCCCCGCTTCCTCAGCGTCTTTGGCAACAAGAAGGGAAAAAAAATATTTTTTTTCCTCCTACAGAAAGAATATGCAAAATTGCTGCAAATTGTGGATGCAACTGCTTTTATGCCTTCTCGCGGCTCAATGATCACACTCAGTAAGATGGGCTCTGTTTAGCGACGGCAACAATTAGGCACATTGATGCAGAATAAGACACTAACAAGGCTAAAAGACTATTGTCCTGGACAAAGAATTTCTCTCATATTCTATATCATAAGAGAGGCTACCTTAAAAAATAAAAACCTTCCAACCCCCTTCTTTGAAGTAAAATGACTCTCACTAACGACTTGGTTGTGAGCACAAATAAAAATTACTCTCGTCAAAATGTCTAACTCTAAATAGAAAACTCTAGTCAAAAAAAAAAAAAGATGTACTCAATTAATTCTTTATTAAGGGTGTTGGAAAATCGAAAGCTGTTGTTCTTGGGTACCGTATAATAAAGTTAGGCAGTGCTAGAGAAACATGTATCATTGCGCTGAGTAATTAGAGTATGAACTTAGAAAAAGTTCTCAAAGTTCAAAAGGGAAAAGGAAAAAAGACTAGAGGATTATTCATAGACGTCAAATCAGAAACCATGGGAAAATACACAGGAATATACCTGCCCATGAGGAACATTTGTCTTTTAAGGAAACAATAAAAGCCTAATTGTCACACGGAACTGATTTGGGTCCCTGCACGATTACGGCCCCGGCATGCCCTTCCCGACTGTACGACTAGCGTTTCTGCCTTCACTCCTGACTCAGAATGACTCAGATTTGTTTGACAAAAGCACTCCTGGGAAGACCTGGCATAGATGCGGAAATGAGAAATTTGGGGACTTGCTCTCCTGCAAATCCATCTGTAACAGGAGTACATCCAACAGTGAGAGAAGAGAAGCCCTTAGCAATGGCCTACACCAGTGTGGTGCTCCACTTTCCTCAGGCCTCGACCCTTGAATACAGTTCCTCATGTGGTAGTCACCCCCCCCCAACCATAACATTATTTTTGTTGCTACTTCATCACTGTCATTTTGCTACTGTTATGAATCAGGCGACCCCTGTAAAAGGGTCATTGGACCCCCAAAGGGGTCTTGACCCGCAGGTTGAGAACCGCTGACCTACACAACAATTTTTAAAATCCATCACGTCCAAGTCGATTCTGGCTGACAGTGACCCTTCTGTTTCTGGCACATGGAAGAATACGGAAGTAGCCATCCACAGCTGGTTTGAGAGCTTCGTGTCTTTCTCAGGAAGCTAGCCTCGTCCAGTCCTGCAGATCCTCTGTCCATAGCCCGACCTACCTCGTGATGCAAGGTGGCTGCTTGAACTCCAGCCATCTCATCCATATTTCAATCAGCAAAAACAAGGGCAGAGCGCACAGCCATGCCTTGGCATACGTTCTGGAAGCTGCACACAACACTGTGCTTACACTCAACCGATCAGAAATTGGCATCTGGCCAGAAGGCGCCGGAAATGCCATCTTTCTTCCGGCCAAATATGTGTCCAGCTCTGACTAAGGAAGAAAACTGTCACCAGCGCGGTAACTTTGGGTTTCATTACTCTTGTTGGACACACCGAGGTGGTCAGCAGAGCTGAAAGTGAGGGCATCCACCATCGACACATGCTAACAGCTTCATCCTCCAGACCAAGGAGTGGCAAACTTTTTTGCTGAAGGGCCAGATAGTAAACAATTTGGGCTTTGTATTTAATACACTGCCACTGTGTAGACTCCAGCTCATCATGACCCAAATATAGGGATTCTGAGGCTGTGCATAGGTACAGACGCAGCCAGCCTCGTCTTTCGCCCAAGGAGCAGCTGGTAGGATCAACGGCCATCATATAATCAGAGCCCTGGTGGTATAGTGGTTACTCAGTGGCCTGCGACCAGCAGGGCCAGCAGTTCAAAACCGCAGGCAGTTTCAAGGGAGAAAGTCAGGGCTTTCGGCTCTCATAAGCGGTTATGGTCTTGAGAACTCACAGGGGCAGCTCCATCCTGTCTTACAGGGTCACTAGGAGTCGGCGTCAACCTGAGGGCAGCAAGTGAGGAGGCTGTGTTCTTGTTGTTGTTATTGGTCAAACTATAACAATGCAGTATGACCTTTATATAACTTATACATAAACAGGGGTGAGTGCTCAGAAAGGTTTGAAGATGCCAGTTCTGGCGAGAGGGAGACGTTGAAGGGCTTAATGGCTGGAGTGTCCTGATCAGATTGAGGCAGACAATCCTGAGCAGGTTGATTGGAGGAGGGCAAGAATACAGGTGGGGAGAGCTGCTGGCTTTGTCACACGTGGACTGGGTTTGAAACCGTGTCCCACAGAGGCGAAGAGGTCCTAGATGCTGAGCGAGCGCTCCTAGGAGAAGCAGAGACGTGCTGGTCAACAGCCTCACTTCAGCACAGCGGGGCCAAGTTTTCCTCAGAATTTGCTTCAAAACTTCAGTTTGCTGAAGAGTCCAGGCCCTAATGCTGCCTGGATTGCGGTATCCCTGCCTTTGCTGTGGGTTTCTAAGCTAAGGCCTCTCCCTCTCTGCTCTGACCGGAGAGAGGCCGCACCTTGAGCCTCCTGTTTGATGGCCCGACAAAGACAATGCATGCACTCTCCCTTAAGTGGGCACTGGAGCCTGTGTGCTGCGCTCAGGGACGCACAGTGCAAGCAGCAAGGCCCGGGCCCAGAGCCCACCGCACATCTAGAGCCCAGATCGGGGCTCCAGCTCCCCCCAGAGAGTGCTCCACCCTCCAACTAGCCGCTCTGAGGCTACCCTTTCATCCCTGAGATTAAGGGGACCAGGGAACTGCGGTCTCACCAGTTCCCTGCCCCTCCCACACACCAGCCTCCACAGGCTGTCCCAGAATATTCCAAAAGTCCCCAGGCACTAAGACAAAGATCAATTAGAATAGGGGTGATAACCAGAGCCAGGCCACGAAAGAGGAGGCCATCCTGCTCAGGCAGACCTTAGTCCTTTGCCCATTGGTTTGGGAAACCATCGGGGGAATATCAGAGAGGGGCCTAGAGAGCATCACCACCGCCACCACCCCTACCACCACCACCACCTCCACACACACTCACCACCACATACACTCACCACCACCCCTACCACTACCACCACCACCACCTCCACACACACTCACCACCACATACACTCACCACCACCCCTACCACCACCACCACCTCCACACACCCCTACCACCAACACCACCACCACCACCTCCACATACACTCACCACCACATACACTCACCACCACCTCCTCCACATACACCCACCACCACATACACTCACCACCACCCCTACCACCACCACCTCCACATACACTCACCACCACATACACTCACCACCACCCCTACCGCCACCACCACCACCACCTCCACACACCCCTACCACCACCATCACCACCTCCACATACACTCACCACCACATACACTCACCACCACCCCTACTACCACCACCACCACCACCACACACCCCTACCACCACCACCACCACCACCACCACCACCACCTCCACATACACTCACCACCACATGCACTCACCACCACCACCACCACCTCCTCCACATACACTCACCACCACCACCACCACCTCCATCACCACCACCACCACCTCCACATACACTCACCACCACATGCACTCACCACCACCACCACCACCACCACCTCCTCCACATACACTAACCACCACCACCACCACCTCCATCACCACCACCACCACCTCCACATACACTCACCACCACATACACTCACCACCACCACCTCCTCCACATACACCCACCACCACCACCATCACCTGCACACACCCCTACCACCACCTCCACCACCACCACCACTACCACCACCACCTCCTCCACATATACTCACCACCACCACCACTACCTCCACACACCCCTACCACCACCATCACCACAACCTCTACCTCCACACACCCCTACCACCACCACCACCACATACACTCACCACCACATACACTCACCACCACCCCTACCACCACCACCTCCACATACACCCACCACCACCACCACCACCACCTCCACCTCCACCTCCATTACCACCTCCTCCTCTACCACCACAACCTCCACCACCACCTCCACCACTACCAGCACCACCACCACCACCATCACCTCTGTTGGAAGCTCAGGATAACAGGTGAGTAAATACGCCAATATTTTAGCAACCAGGACCAACCAGCAGGATGCCAGCAGACTGTGCAGACTGGCTGGTAAACACTCCATGGTTTTATTAAAGTTGCTGAATATAGTGGATGAAATAGGATTTCTCTCCCATTTTCTTTCTATTGTTGTACCCCAGACAGATGACACCTAGATCACAGCCCACTGGGGTGCTTCCCCCACTGGTGTCATTATTAAAACGCCGAGGACACACACTGCCACAGGTCCTTTCTTACAGGAGTTACTTGAGTGTTCAGGATGAAATTGTGCCCTGTGCAAAAGCTGTGCCGGAATCTTAGCTCCTGCACCATCTGTGGGTGTCATACAACGCGATGGAATGAAAAGACCTTACAGCTAATGTGATGTAGGAATTCCCCAATAGCCCAGAGGCAAAGCACTCCTCAACTACCTAAAAGGTTAGCAGTTTGAGTAAAGGCCTGGCAATCTGCTTGTGAAAGGTAGCAGCCTTGCAAGCCAGGGGGAGCAGTTCTCCTCTGTCCTGGGTCAGAATCGATGCCACCGAAATGGGTTTGGTTTCCGAGGAAGTAATCGTCTTCCACAGTGCAATCGAAGGAAACGCAATAGACACTGGTCGGGTGGCTCCTAAACCTCAGCACTTCTGAGTCACGTAGAGAGCAACCCATGTCCAAGGACACACACGCACAGGAAAGGGGAGGACAGATGACGACGACAGAGTCACCCCAAGCCTGGGAACCCCAAGGACCGCCACAGCTACTAGAAGCTAAAATAGGCAAGGAGGGACCTCCCCTTGAGCAATCCGCTAAACTCAGACATCTCCCTTCCTAAACTACTAGAGAACACATGTCTGTTCTCCAGAGCCATCGCTTGTAGTGCATGCGTGACAACCGCGCTAGGGAACCAAGACACCGGACAGAACTAGAAGTAGCTTGGAAGTCAGAATGCGAGCCTCGCTGTACTCTCCGGATTCCCAACTGGATACATGTGCATTTTCCTCCTAATTGTTTTCAGACCACTGACTAGAATCACAGCATGAAAAGGCCGCTGGCATGTTCAGTATACATTTTAATAGACATCTTTAAACATTTAGACAAAATCTTATTTTTAAATGGCAATTCTTTAACTGGTAAATGTAATTATCTAACTTAAAAGAAAGAAAGAAAAGGGAGGGGGGAATCCCTGACAATCAAAATATTCTGTCACTGCTTTACCAAAGCGTCTAAAATATCTTTCCAGCAATTGAAGTGATTCTTTATTTTATGCTTTTAAGAATGCATTAGGGTAATTGCTCAGCCTTCTCTGCGCTGAGTGTGGCTGCCACATCCCTCCCGTGTCCATCGATGGTGCACATTGTCATGATATCCTGATGATCACCAGGGATAATCCCCCAAACAGCATGTTTATAGGAGTATTCAGCTGAGCAATCTGCAAAATAATTATATTTCAATGGAGATATTATGCTGCAGGGGAAAAAAACCTATTCTCTGTCAAGTGCTAAATGAAGCAGTTATGGAGCCGAGGCACAATTATTGGTGCTTTTAATCAAAGCATAGAACTTTTGCAAGCTGATCGCTCCATTGTTTTCTTACCATTTTAATTTGCTTCTTTAATAACAAAAATATACTTGGCAACTGGCAGCCCTCACTTTACTTCTGAAGGAAAGAAACCCCGGGATTGGTTCCTAATTGTTTCACATTCTCGGTTTACCATTGCCATCTGCTCAGAATCTGTTTCTTCAATATCTAGGTACAAATCACACTGAAGCTAGTCCCTGGCCTAGGATGCCCACAAATCCAAGCCCTCCGTTAGTCCAAAGTGCCGCTAAGTGAGGGACTCTTCAGCCCACCTGTTGGTGGCTGAAATGTTGAGGATCCTATGCTCCAGGGCAGTTGTGTTCCTTGGTGAAGTTCCAAGTTCAGAGCAGAAGGGGTCCTTTGCAAGCTCCCATTACACACAAACCTGTGTTGTTTTTGTTTTTTTGTCAACAGGCACTGATCTTGCTGATTGTGTCAGTCCAGGTTGACTAGAGAAACAAATCCAGAGACACTCACATATATGTAAGAGAGAACGTGATATCAAGAAGTAATTATGCATCCATAAAACATCCTAGCCCAGTCCAGATCAAGTCCAGAAGGTCAATATTAGCCTATGAAGTCCAATATTAGCCCATGAACTCCACTTTAGACTCACACAGCACAGGCAATGATGCCGAATGCAGGAAGATCATAGGCTGGTGGGTGGAAAGTCCTGTGGATCCAATGGCGATGGACACATCTCCAGGGCTCTGGTTGCCATCAGTGTGGCTCCATGTGGCTTGTCGATAGGAAAGTGAAACAGAGAGAGTGTCCTGCCTCCAGGGAGGAAGAAAAGAAGTCCCAGAATCCTCATGAGAAGGCCATGCCCACAAGGAGGGATCACCAGGCTGTGACCTGATTGACAGGCTAGATTCCACCCCTTCATTCTTATTTATAAAGTGGACATGAAATTGTATAACTACCACATTTATAAAGACTAACTTTCAAAATAATACATTAGTTTTTGGTTTTAATATTTTCCATGAAATTGTTCTTCTAAACCTCAAAATGTATGATAAAGCCCTGGACTTTCCCAATGACTGTCACCATACCTCAGCAAATGCAAGCACTCTGACCTTGGCTGGGGTGACCTGCCATCAAGAGGATGTTCCCTCTCTGCTTTACCCCAAGTCAACACCTTGGACCTCAGGAAGCAGACTGGGAATGTCCCTGCTCCTGCCCTCCCCAGCGGCCTCCGTGGCTGGCTGGATCATCTCCTCTTCCTTCTTTCCTGCCCCTGCTTGCTGATTCTCAGGAAGGCGGCAATGTGGAAGCGTGACTGATTGTTGCAGCCCAGGTGTCATGATTCTGTATAGATCCGGTGTCATGATTCTGTATAGATCCGGGGAAGGAGAGTGTAGACAAGAGGCTTTGCCTGAACCAAGAAAGAGATGCCGGAGGAGAGCAGTGTCTTACATGGTGTGTGTGTGTGTGTGTGTGTGTGTGTGTGTGTGTGTGTGTGTGTGTGTGTGTGCTGGGGGCGGGGCATGCACGCGCGCGGGCCACCTGGTTTGTGAGCATGTATATGCATTAAGTCGGTATGCATGGAATGCCACCATTTCAGGTCTCTCCCTTCGAAGGAAGACTGGCAGGAGGAGACAAGAATACTGAGTGGAAGTGGAGGCACTGCCTTTAGCTGGAGACCTGGCTACAGCTTAGAGCACGATTTTCCCTCCTTGCTCTGGTAGAGACTGGTGGAAGTCCTGACAGTATGACCCTCAGACACGCTTCAAACATGGAATTGAACCCACTCCTGGAGCTCACCTTTCAGCCAGACAATAAATAAAAGCAAACCCAATGCCATCGAGTCTGTTCCAACTCGCAGTCACACGATATAGGGTTTCTGCACCACTACATTTTGATGGGAGGAAGTAGCCTTAATTTTCTCCCAAGTATCAGCTGGTGGGTTTGAACCACTGACCTTTGGTTAGCAGTCCAATAGGTAGACAAGGCCAAAGAACAGTATTACCCGTTAGAAATGTGTTTCTCTGAATTATCAACTATTCAAGACCAAAAATGCTGCATTTGTCCCAAATCATGGTTTAGAGGATGGGAAGGGACAGAAAGATGGGCACATGGAAATGGGGACCTCAACAACGAAGTAGGGTGAATGCTGCTCCGTTGAAGGAATTGCACCAAATGTAATAAAACAAAATGCAGAAAATTGCTGACTGGGACACTCCTTTGCTCTGTAGACTCTCACCCAGACCACAATGAAAAATTCTCCCCAAAAAGAATGTTCTTCGCAGGAAGCCAAGAACTGAATCCCTTATCAGGACAACAGTTAGCCATTACTTGATGCCAGCCTCCGTGCTACACATCCACAGGAGTCCCAGCAAACACACGACACAATACATGCTACTATCCCCAGTTACCCATGAGGAACCCAAGACTCAGTGAGGTTAGGAAGTTTCTCGAATGCCACACAGCTGATAAACAGTTACACTGGCACTTAATGTGGGCCATCTAAGTGCCAAGTGGAAACCTAAACATGATGCTCATTAAAGTAGTTACATAATCTTCTGTCAATTTGAGGGTATTAAGAGTAAGGGGTGGAGTGTAGCCTGTCAATCAGGACAAGGAGCCCCCTTGTGGACATGGCCTTCTCATGAGAATTTTAGGAACTTCCTCTTTCTTTCTGCCTTTGTCTTCTGAGCCCTGAAAGAGCCTCTCTCTCTCTCTCTTTCTCTCTTTCTCTCTCTCTCTCTCTCCCTCTCTCTCTCTTTCTCCTTCACCTTCCTGTTGAGGTGCTACACTCAGAGAGCTGGAAGAGCCACATGGAGACCTGCGCCCGGGCTGAGATGCTTCCACCACCACTGGATCCACAAGACTTTTCACCCACTGGCCTTTGATCTGCCTGCATTCAGCATCATTGCATGTGCTACATGAGTCTGAAGAGGAATTTATGGACTGGTATCAGACAAATAGGTTACTATCAGACTTATGGACTTGATCTGGACTGGGCTGGGATGTTTTCTCAATTTATAACTGCCCTTTGATATAAAATTCTCTCTTACACACATATGAGTGTCTCTGGATTTGTTTCTCTAGTCAACCCGATATAACACACTCATCATTCACCTTGGTCCTAAAGTGAAAGGTAGTGTGGAGCATTGATCGTCACCAAGCTGACCCCTGTATCCAAATGCTCACACCCATTCTCACACGGCACAGAGTCTGTCTAGAGGTTCTCAGACAGGTGAGCAGGGAATTGCACTGGTGCTTGTTAAAAGGCAGACTCCCAGCTACCTCAAGGGCAATTCTGATCTTGGGGTCTGAGCCAGGACCTAGGAGTTCACATTTTAAACTTTTACTCCAGCTGATTCCGAACCAGAGGACATAGACTCTGAGGGAAGGTAAGTGCCTTGGCCTCTATCAAACACAGGGTCAACCTGCCTTGGCCTCTATCAAACACAGGGTCAACCTACCTCATGATTTCCACTATCCCTCCACACCATTACACCTTCGTCACTTGTGTGAGGGGTGTGAAGGCACACACACAAGATCGAAATACAGCAGACATGGAGAGGTTGCCTTCCTCTGAGAAAAAGTGCTTTCTCACCCCCACAGTGAGGTAGAAGGAGAGAAATGATGTAGTTGGAAATGGATGAATGATTGATGCTTTGATGTATTATTTGGATGACTTGTTGATAGACGTTTGACAGAACAGTTAACAAGTGTAGAGTGAGAGTAATGAGAGGTACTTAGGGCTGAGCAAATTAAAAAGGCAATTATTTACTTAAAAATTATATTATTTTATATTATTGACTAGACAGTGAACACTATTATAGTCATAACAAGGTAAACACTGACTACTAATTGAACTAAAATCGTGGCATCAATATATCTAATGATGTAGGTGAGAAGGGAGCAAAAAAGGCAAAATCACCCCACCCCCACCCAAAAGCAAATCCATAGATAAGGACTAACTCACATGCTTTGTTAATAAGGAGGAAAATATTCTAAAGAAAAAAACCACTTACAGAGTTGGAAGTGGTTGAATCTATAGAAAAAGACTAGAAGTTGGTGGAGGCAGCATTTTGTTTTTCTGATTGCAAGGTAAAAACGAGCTTTAAAGTTATAAATGAGATCGTCCTTATGAACAACACTGTTGCCTGGAACACTGGCCATGCTGCACATGTAACTCATACAGCCATTGACCAGTGCTTTTTGGAAGAGCCCCCACTTCACTGTCAGCCCCTGCACTCTCTTCTGAGGGTCCAGTGTGCAGCTCATGGACTGACACAAGGCCTTTTTTTATGGCCTTCTCAGGCCTTCTCTCCATCATACCATTTCTTGCGGCCCCTCCAGCAGACAGAGCTCATCTACTTTCCCACATCCTGGTCCTTCTGCTTAGAATCAGTGCCTCCCAGATGTTCTCATCGAATTTCCCCCAGTCCTTCTTCAGTCTCCTCCCAAGAGAAGCCTTTCTTCCATCCATGATGGAAAAGAGAACTTCCAATTCTCTTTATCGGGTACTCATTGGACTGCCCATTGCAAATTTAGTAGTTCACACCCACCAACCTCATCCGAAGGAGCAAGATGAGGCTGTCAGGACCACAGAGATTCACAGCCTCGGAAACTCTACATAGGGTTACCATGGATCGGAATCAACTCAATGGCAATAAGTTTGGATTTTTGTTGTTGTTTGTGATGGCCAACGTTATGTGTCGATTTGCATAAGCCATCATTCTCAGTGGTTTGGCAGATACGGAAGTGGGAGCTCTTCCACTGCCCCTCCCTCGCCTCTCTCCTTTCCTTTCCTCTACACTTCCCTCCTCCCTGTCCCCTCCCCTCCCCTGAGGATTGGGTGACTTTCCCCTCCCCCACTCCCTCTTCCATCTCCCATCCCCCTCCCTTTCCCTTCTTTCCCTTCTCTTCCACTTCCTCCTCCTCCTTCCTCTCTCTCTTCCTTTCCCTCTCCCTTTCTATCTCTAACTCTCTCTCTTTCTCTCTCACCATCCTACACTCTTCTCATCATCAATTCTTGAGACATGAGCCTGCATAAATTTCCAGCCTGCTGTTTGACTGGCAGCTTTTTTATTCCCCCATCATAGCAGTCCTGTTAGCCAGCAGAGATCTCCAAACTGCCACCTGACCTGCGGATTTTGTCAGTTCTACAACCACATGAACCAACCACCCTGTGACTTGACCCACAGGACTTTCTAGACCTGACAGTTGCTGGGCCATTTCCTTGAAGTAAATCAATCAATCAATCTCTCTCTCTCAAAAATTCTTTTGTTTTTATTTTTTTTCTCTCAGAAATTCTTAGCCTAGACACTCCTTACCCTACTTCACTTCATTCATAGACTTAGATACATCACTATCTGAAATATGCATATCTGATTACCTGGTCATCCCCTCTCCCTCATTTGAACAGAAACTTGAAAAGGGCAAGGACTTTGTCTTCACTGATGTAATCCTGACACATTTTTTATTTGTGTGTGTTTTTTTTTTTTTTTTTTTTTTTTTTTTGTGTGTGTGTTTTTTAAGTTGCTGTAGCATTGCTTCCAACTCATGGTAACCTCATACTTGTCAGAATAGAACTGTGCTCCACAAGGTCCTCTTTCTGTCTTTCTCTTTCTCTTTCTCTTTCTCTTTTTCTTTATTTCTCTCTCTCTCTCTCTCTCTCTCTCTCTCTCTCTCTCTCTTTTATTTTCTTTTCCTTCTTTCCTTCTTTCCAACTCATTTCAACCAACTGTAGAAAGGATTTTCTTGGTCGCTATCATAATACTGGTGGAAAATGTCCTGGGGCGGGGTGTGGGGGTGTGTGGGGGGGGGAGCTTGAGTAGACCCTACAACCAAACCCATTGCCGTAGAGCTCATTCCAATTCCTGGAAACCCTAGGGGATAGAGCAGTACTTCCCCATAGGGTTTCCAGCTGCAAATCCTTACAGAAGCAGGCTGCCCATCTTCCTCCTGAGAGCGGCTCACCTTTCAGTTCTCAACCAAGCACTGTAACCACAGTGTCACCAGGAGACTTCTCCTTCAATAAAAGCACGGGTTTATTACAGGACTCTGAGCGATTCCCTGGACTTCTCCAAGCCTCAGCTTCTCCATCTGAATCATAAAAGTAATTATACTTTGCCCTCAGTTGCAGTTATTCTTTTTGTCGCTTAAACTTATTTTTTGTGAGACTCCCTAGACAGGATGCGCAGTCCCATTGCTTACATTGTTGCTGTTGTGTCTGCATTCTCTTATTTCTGTTCTGGTTGGTTCACTTGTGGTTCTTTGTTCTCCCTACCCACTGACTTTTTCATCGAGACTTTAAAATAGCTGCTGGTTCTTTGGTCTTTTGTCATTAATGTTTTTAAACTCAGCACTCAAGACTGACAATCTGTACTCATTGGGCTAAGCAATTACCGAGTCTTAATAACATGTCAGGGGATAGTTTCACGTAAAGTTCAAAAAACAACTACAGGGTCATGGTGATGGAGATTCCTCCAGCCTCAGTAGGTCCAGTAAATTTGGATTCTTTAAGGATTTCAAGTTCTGTTCTTCCTTTTTATCAGGACTCATCTATTGTATTCCTATTCAAAGCATTCGGTAGTGGTAGCTGGGTACCATCTAGTTCTTCTGGTTCCTTTGATTTCCAATAGCTGATTTATTCTTTATTATTTTTTATTTGTTTAATTATTATTATTATTGAAGCAGATCACCAGAGCTTTCTTCTAAAGCCTCTCTGAGTGGACTGGAACATTCAAACTTTTGATTTGCAGCCAATGTGTTAACGACTTACACCACTCTGGGACACCATGTCTGACACATAGCGTTGTAGGAGCTATGTCATCATGTGTTGAGTGATGGTTGGAGGGGCATTTGAACAAATAAACACTACTCTCACACTATGAACTCTTTCCCAGACCCTAGCTGAAGAATGAAGCCAATCTGTTCAAAATTTTTGACATTTCTAAGAAACAAAGAAACTTGAAATCTGTAAAGCAGGATTTCACAACCATGGCATCTTTAGTATTTTGGATCATATAATTCTTTGTTGTGGATGTCTCTCTGCCTTGTTGGGATTTACAGCATCCACAGTCTCTACCCAATAGACTCCAGCAGCACTAGAACTAGAACTGGTGAAGTCCATGGGTTAAGATCATTTCTCAGATGCTACCAGATTATTTCCAAAGATTATTTCCTCGACATTCATTTCATCTGCCTTACCTAAAGCCTGCCATTCCTAGTCATCGCCAATGTGCTCTCGCTGTTAACTGCCATGAAGATGACTCCTCCTCATGGTGAGCTGATGTATGTAACACAACAAAGCATGGCCTGGCCTCACGCCAGCCTCATAACTGTAGGTATGTTTGAGCCCATGGTTTCAGGCATTCTGCCAATCCAACTCATTGATGGTTTCCCTTGCTTTTGGCTGACCCCGTCTTACCAACCATGACGTCCGTTTTTTGTGAGTGGTCTTTCCTTATGATGTGTCTCGAGTAAGTCAGGTGAATTCTCACTGTCATCACATCAAAACATCATCATGTGTTTATTTCTTCTAACAAGAATGTATTCCCTTTTCTGGCAAACTACTGCATCCTTCACCAGCCCCGCCGTTTGAAGGCACCCATTCTTCTTTGTCCGCCCTTGTCCAGGTTTTCATGCACATAAAGAAAGCAATCGAGAGGACCATCCATGACTTTAGGTTAAGCTCACCTGAGTCATCAAAGTGACCCCTTTGCTTTTTAACACTTTATCTAGAGATCGTTTTCTTTTCCAACCTCTTTGAACAAGTTTGTCTAAGACACTATTTCTCCTAGCTGAAGCTCTCCACCTCTGTGGAAGAAGGCTACTCAGCTGATACACTTATTCAATGGATAAGTTTCAATGCATCTATTGGGTCACCAGATAGTTTAAAATCCTGGACAACAGGGGCCCAAGAACCCATTAAAAGGACAGTATTTCCAAATGACAAGATAAAAGATGCAAAGGACTAGACAGACAGCCCCAGGAGACTGCCATCACCCATGATGCCAATAGACCTGTCCTTTGCCTACTGAAGTAGAAGCAGAGCTGAGAAGGTTGGCTGTCCAGACAGTGAGTGACAAACAGATACTGGCTTCTCCATCTCCTGGAGGGGTCTACAAACAGTGTGCTTTGTGTCGACTACTGATTTCTGTCGGCACCAAAAATAATGTTTAAAAATTATTCAGTGTTGCTAACAAATCAAAATCTTGTATAGTTCTCATGTTGTAAATGTTCCTTAAACAAAGCTGTATGTACTGCCACAACTCAAGATTCAGAAACTGTACACTGCAAGGAGTAATTTTTTCTAATCCAAAATAAGATGCTCTTTAGAAATTGGTAAAATTTTATTTTACCGAAAGTATTAGAAACATTCATTTTTGATTCTGAACAAATAATTATCTCAATTAATAACAATTAACAACCCCAAATTTTTAAATGAGTAATTGGACCCCTGCTGTAGTTCACACATGTCTTATCAGGTGGAATTATGAAATAAACTAAAAAAAACCAGTTGGCTTAACATATTCTGCTTTTTAAATGAGTGTGATTTTCCCAGTGATTTGAAAATATTTTTAGGAAAGCTTATTCTCTCCTAGATTGCCCATCCTTGCTGTTGGTATTATCAGGACTGCTCAGAGAGTTTCACTGAGTCTTATTTCTACCCGTCGTAACTTCCCACTTACTTGGCTTGCTGCCTGAGAAGCCAGAAACATGTGTCAGACTATACTATGAGTATCTTAGAGGTTATTTACCTTGGGTCCCAAGTACTCTAAGAGACACATCCAAGGCATAAGATCATAAGATTTGTGTCCCAGCGGTTTCTATAATAGCAAAAGATGGAAACAATCACAAAATTCCATCAGTTGAGAAATGGATAACGAAACTCTGGTAGATCCACCAAGTGGAATAGTGTGCGTCCTTAAAAAACAATGCTGAGTTTGTCAAATATCTCACGACACGGACAAAATTGGAGGGCATGAGGCTCAGAAAAGTGAGTCAATCCAATGAGGACAAAGATTTCGTGACATCAATATTATAAAGGGGGAAAATGGTGTTCACATCAAAGGAAAAGACTTGAAATCCTATAACGAGGCCACAGCTGGGGTGGGAGGCATGAGTGAGGGAAGAGGGGGGTCAGGAGGGAGGGTGGATGGGAAAAGGGGACAAAAGAACAAGAACAACAAATGACATCTATGGGCAGTTTCCTGGGACACCATCACTGTTCTGATGTGATGGCTTGTACAACTCCATATAGCATGTTTGTCTTTGTATGTGTTCTAGTCCACAGTTCAAGGGGGAAATAATGAAAGTGAAGCTTTGTTTTTACATTTTGTTAGGGGCTCATACAACTCTTATCACAATCCATCAATCCATACATATACATACATCAATTGTGTAAAGCACACCCATACATTCTTTGCCCTAATCATTTTCAAAGGATTTGCTCTCCACTTAAGCCCTTTGCATCAGGTCCTCTTTTTCCCCCTCCCTCCCCGCTCCCCTTTCCCTCATGAGCCCTTGATAATTTATAGATTGTTATTTTGTCCTATCTTGCCCTATCCGGAGTCTCCCTTCCCCCCCTTCTCTGCCGTCCATCTCCCAGGGAGGAGGTCATATGTGGATCCTTGTAATCAGTTCCCCCTTTCCAACCCACTCACCCTCTACTCTCCCAGTATCGCCCCTAACACCCCTGGTCCTGAAGGCATCATCCACCCCGGACTCCCCGTGCCTCCAGCTCCCACATGCACCAGTGTACAACCTCTGCCCTATCCAGCCCTGCAAGGTAGAATTCGGATCATGGTAGTTGGCGGGAGGAAGCATCCAGGATCTGGGGGAACGCTGTGTTCTTCATCGGTACTACATCGCACCCTGACTGACCCATCTCCTCTCCTAAACCCCTCTGTGAGGGGATCTCCAGTGACCGAGAAATGGGCTTTGGGTCTCCACTCTGCACTTACCCCTTCATTCACTATGGTATATATATATATATATATATATATATATATATATATATATATATATATATATATATATATATTGCATGATGCCTTATACCTGGTCCCTTTGGCACCTCGTGATCGCACAGGTTGGTGTGCTTCTTCCATGTGGACTTTATTGGTGAAGCTTTGTTTTTAAGAGCAGTATCACAGCCTTCAAAACGCTCCAGATTGCTTATTCATCAGACCTGAACACTGGGCTAGGTGGTTATAAAAGAGGAGTGGGGGAAAGGGTCTTAAGACTTGCACAAAGAAGCACATGGAAAAGAACGAGAGAAGAAATAAGCGCACAGCTGAGCTGGCCAAAGCAGGGTCAGGTGGCCTAGAACACTATGCAGAAGCTTCAAGAGATAGGGCTCGCAGGCCTGGACCCCATGACTCCACAGACCTTGGGGAACCACAAGGCACAGGTTTCTGGGGGCAAGAGAAAGCATGACTAAAGGGACAGGTGTGAGCTGACCAGCCTGGATGATGAAGCAGTGTTCCAGATGAGACTGTTTTTCTGTGGTAAGGAACTGGGGTCTTCAGAAGACTCGAGATGAGAGGAATGGCCTGTTACAAGCAGATTAAAAACTCAAACCAAACTCACTGCCATCAAACCAATGCTGACACATAGCCACCCTATAGCACAGGGCAGAACTGCCCCTGTGGGTGTCCAAGACTGCAGCGCTGCAGGAGTAGAAAGTCCCATCATTCTCCCGAGGAGCAGGCTGGTGGTCTCAAACGGAGGATCTTGCTGTGAGCAGCCCAATGTCTAACCACTGTGCCAGCAGGGCTCCTTTATTGGTGTGAGGCAGGTGACGTGTGCAGACAATGCACTCAGAAGAATGCAGGAGTGAAGCCGAATTCCACAGACGAAGACACTCCCTGCTGACCCCGTCCAGGATTTGAAGGGAAGGGGCCAGTTCCAGGCAGGCATGAGTTGCAGTATGCATTCAGCTACCAGCCACAAAGTCAATAGTTCAAATCCACCAACAGCTCCTTGGGGAAAAAATGAGGCTGTCTACTCCTGTAAACAGTTACAGTCTTGGAACCCCATGGAGACTGATCTACTCTGTTCTCTAGGGTCGCTATGAGGTAGAATTGACTCCACGGCAGCGAGTCGAGAGCCCCATCACGTAGCCTTGGACACATTAACTAGTTCATTGATCCAAGATGTAGAATAAAATCCAGAGGGCCAATTTCATTTTCATAAAGTCAATGCAGACTCATAGCAACCCTACAGGATAGAGCAGAACTGCTCCATAGGGTTTCCCAGGCTGACATCTTTCGGGAAAGGGACTGCTTCATCTTCCTCCTACCGAACACCTGGTGAGCTGGAACCATTAGATTGGTTGTCAAATGCGTTAACCACTCTACCACCTAGCTCTCTTTGTATGTAGCACCTGCCTTGCCAAAAAAAAAAAAAAAAAACCCTTCACTGTCATGAAGCCAATTCTTACAAGAACCCTATAGAGCAGAGCAGACCTGCCCCTGTGGGCTTCCAGGGCTGTCAATCTTCACAGAAAAGCCTCATCTTTTCCCCATAGAGCAGCTGCTGGTTTCAAACTGCAGACCTTGTGGTTAGTAGCCCAACACATAACCTATGACACTACCTGAGGTCCTTGCAGCTGCCTTATTGCAAGGATTAAAAGCATGGAAGCAGGTTAGCGCAGTGTCTGACTTGTGATAAGCACTCGTTAATGTTATGTGAATCCGTAATGTTGGGAGCAAGACGGGTTCTAATTGCATCGGTCTGAGTTGTAAAAAGAGCAGCTGGGACATAGAGACACACAGCAGAGACACACATGGCAAACTGGCGCCATGTGTACATCATCTACAAGACAGGCGCCATGATTCCCCTGGCACCACTGACAATGAGCAAGGAATCCACAAAGTGGAGACACTGACCTGGGCTTTTAACATCCTGGGCCGGAGAAAACAAAGTTCTGTCCACGAAAGGCGCCCCACTGCGGTACTCCAGTGTTACTGTGACAGCAGGTGCCAGGAAGCTAACACTGAGGTCAAAGACAGTGACAGACACTGAAACAAACTGAGCTTAGGCTGAGAGCGAATCCTTCCAGCGGTAGGTCCTCTCAACAAACTCCCTGCCATTGAGTCCATTCTGACTCGTAGCAGCCCAATAATTCGGGGAAGCACCTCCCCTGCAGCTTCCCAAGGCCGTGAACCTTGGTGGTAGTTCGGTGCTATTGAGTTGGTTCCAACTCACAGTGACCTGTGTTTAACAGTACGGAACACGCCAGGTCCTGAGCCATCCTCATAATCGCTGTTGTTTGAGCCCATTGCTGCAGCCACTGGGTACATCCATTGCGTCGACGGCCTTCCTCTTCGCTGCTTCTCTAGTTTGCCAAGTATGATGTCCTTTTCCAGGGACTGGTCTCTGCAGACGACATGTCCGATGTACGTGAGATGAAGTCTCCCCATCCCGGCCTCGGCGAAGCATCCCGACTACCCTTCTTCCGAGACGGATGTGTTTGCACTCTGGCAGCCCACGGTGCTTTCAGTTTTCTTCACCAGGAGCGCAAGTCAAACGCAGCCGTTCTTCTTCGCTCTCCCTTAGGCAATGTCCAGTTGTTACATGCATAGGAAGCGATGGAAATTCCCATGGCTTGATAGAGGCCAGAAAGTCCTCTTTCTCCCTCAAGGCAGCTGGTGGTTTTGAACTTCTGGCCTTGAAGCTAGCATCCCAATGTGTAACTCACTACAGTACCAGGGCTCTTGTTCCCGGGCAACCCAAGCACCACCATCTGGATTGAACCACACAAACACCATCACTTCGGTCTAAACAGCCAAACGGGAAGTTTCAGAAATAAAATCTACTCTCAGGAACTGTCCAATTTTCCTTCCATCGCCAATTTCTGGCCAGACACTGCTGAAAAGGAGAGTAAGAGTTGTGTGGCAAGGACACTTTTTGGTGGTTTAAAACAACAAAAACAAAACACAGGAATAACATGCCACCGGAGGGGGTGAGAGGAAAGGGGAACCAGAAAGCGAAGGTTCTGAGATCTGTCCATTCCGTCCTAACCCTAAGCATGGCTCGGCTAGACCAATGCATCATTTCTTAGTTAGTGGGCTTTTTGTGGCTGTTGTATTGTTAGTATATGTTTATGCAGACTTTCCTATCTCTGACCTTCTATAATAAAAGTTTGCTCTAGTCAATTCTCCATTCACTTTGTTAACCAGGAAGAGCAGCGACATAGATAAAAACAAGCTGCAGATAACACAAAAATGATGGACGGCCTCTCACGGGCTCCTCTCCACCCCCAGCCCCTCCCCGACCCCCCCGCCCCCTGCTCCAAGTCCCCCAATCAGCATCTGCAGACTCCGGTCGCACGGTGTCAGAAGGAGACTGTGGGTCACACAGATAATCTACTCAAGGGTAATGGATTTGACTACAATTTAGCATTGATTAATTATAGTGTCCAATTTTAATTCCGTGCTATTCACCAACTAATTAGATAAGGTTTTTCAATGCTCTATTTTTGGCACCGAAAATTCTAGGCATAGGTACTTTAAAATTAGCAGTGCTGTTGAAATTTAATAATCATTGATTGACCTCACAATGAGCAACGTGCAAGGGTTAGGTGGCCTGGGTCTTCCCAGTCCTGCCTGTGACAGAAACTGTGTGACACCAGACCAGGGACTCCACCTCTCTCAGCTAGTTCCCTGTTACAAGGGTGCATGTCTGAGGTTGCTTCTGGGGCAACCATGTCAGTCTCCTGTAGTGCTTATCTTGTTTTTATTTATGTGCTTTGGGGCCTGTATTCATGGGTATACGGCAATGATTCTCAAGCAGGGGCAATTTTGTCCCCCTCTCCAATGACCTTGGGGAAGAGCAGGAGGCATTTTGGATCAGCATGACCGGGGGAACAGGGGCGTTCTCGTGGCATCTAAGGGGTCGAGGTCAGGGATGCTGGTAACCATGCTACAGTGCCCAAACAGCACAGCAAAGAATTCTCTGGCCCGACGTGTCAATACTGCAGTGCCGCACTGGGCCTGAAAATAAGGACACAGAGGAAGTATTTACCATAGGCTAGTGGACTAGGACTTACCGTGTGTTGCAAGAGGACTGAGCATTTGAATTAAAGGGAAATAGAATATTAAATTGGAACTTATAATGAAGCCACCAAAGCCCCAACCCGCCCTCAGTGCCATCGACTTGAGGCTGACTCATCGTGACCCTGCAGGAGCGGGTAACTGCCTCTCTGGGCTTGGTAGACTAGAACTCTTCCCTAGAGTAGAGCCCCCCATCTTTCTTCCAAGGAGTCACCACAGATGCCTACAAATATGAAACGTGTAACGTGAGGCACTAGACCAACACGTAGACATGTTAAAGAGGGTCACAGCAAACTGAGGAAACAAGAGGGAAACCATACCCACTGCCATTGAGTTGATTCCAACTCGCAGTGACCCTGTACAGGGTCCCCCAGGCTGTAAATCTTTATTGGCACAGAGAACCTCATCTTTCTCCAGCACAGCGGCTGGTGGGTTCAAACTATTGACCATGGGGCTAGCAGCCTAACATAGAAACTAAACTCACTTCCAGGGGAGGACCGGAAAGGGTTGAAAGAGTCGGTATGGGGAAAGATTTGTGAAAGGAGCTCTTTTGCAAGCTGCCTGAAGTGATTCTGGATCCATCCACAAGTGAGAAAGAAAGCTTTGAATTCTGCCCACAGAGGACTGTCTGGAGGGTCACAGGAGGAGACGAGCCAGTCAGGGTGCAGTCTAGCACCGATGAAACATGCAACTTTCCTCTAGTTCTTTAGTGCCTCCTAGCCCACCCCCTCACCCCCGCCCACTTTAGGCTGGAATCCTATTTCTAAATCAAGACTGGATCATGCCGGCTTAGAATGCAGCTAAGACGTTCTACTCCTTAAGTGACTAGACCATTCCTGGAATCTGCCGGAGTCTTCAGGCAAGGACAAGAGGTGACACCCCGACTGAAAACAACAGTACGTTTTCAGACCATTACCCCTTACTGGTCACCCTTGTTCAACACACCAGTTACACACACAAACGTCCATGGTCGTGCCTCTGGAAATACAATCAAGATGACTTAATGAGCTCTTTGCCAGACGAAGAAAAATACATAAAGACCCTTGATAGGTAGACCTTCTCCGGTTTAAATGAGATGCCAAAAAACCTCAAAGTTTTCAAGTTCAAAGCAAAATTTGTGATTTCTATGGATTTAATGTCAACTCTTTTCAACTTTGTAATCTGTGGGGGAGGTGGGGGCGGGGAAGCCTTGTGTACAGTTAGAGACAAAGTTCTCCAAAGATGATAAATGCAACTGTGAGTTTTCTCACCATTGGCGGGTCCTGACTTCCATAGCCTCGATTCTCAAAATTTGAAGAGAGTGGCATTGCCAACTGTCTTGAGATACTATGTCATTCACACACATAAAGCATTTAATTATTTTGTTCCAAAAAAGCTTCTGGTTCACTTAAAAACAATGGAATCCAGAATCCTGGCCTTGTCTAGACCTAAAATAATGTCCCCTGAGCAGCCTCACAGACAGACTTGAGAGGTTTGCAATACCCCACTAGTGTAGGTACCCTTCAAGTGGCATGAACCAGTACGGAAATGGTTTTCTATTTATCTCATGGAAAACCACACAAGTAAGTCTTTATCTAGATTTCTATTTTATTTCCAATTAAACAAAGTATTGAAAGAACTACAACAGAATGCTCCTTAGAAGGGAAGATGGCAAGACTCTGTCTTATGTACTTTGGACATGCCACCAGGAGGGACCAGTGTGGGATACAGAAAGATCTCTCCCAAGTTGTCTCCCCCAAATATATGCCAAACCTAGCTGCTTGCTACACATGGCAAATGACTATATACTTGGAGGTCAATGAAAGCAAGCCAGAGGTTACTCTTCCTAAGGGTTATCAATTATCTAAAGCAATCAGACTGTATAGTCTGTCCCACCCTAAGTAGGGCCCACTCCCTTCTGATAAGGATAGTAGATTGTTTCCCTGAAGGAGAGGGCAGGGATGTCAAGCCCACTCAAGGATGACCCTGGTTAGGCTGCCATATTGAATCTAAGCCCCGCCCATCTTGTCACACACTTACCTCCCTAGTCCTTCCCCTTCCTATGGCATGCACACCCTTACCTCTTCCCCTTCCTGTCGCGCTCATGCCTATTGTACAGCCCTTTCCTGTGACGTGTGTGGTTACCTGTAATCACGCCCCTAAGTAGATATGGACCTTGGCTAGAAATAATGGAACGCCGCCTGCCCTCTCTGCCCGCGCTGTTCGCGGACCTGGCTGGTGAGATTATGGCCTCCCAGGACATCGTGCTTGGTAAAGTGAAGGGTCAATAAGAATAAAGAAAGCCCTCAATGAGATGGATTGACACAGTGGCTGCACCAGTGGGCTCAGACATGGCCACCACTGCGAGGCTGGCACAGAATGGCCAGTGTTGGGTTCTGTGTACGTGGATCGCTGTGAGCCCCGACCTTCCTGTAGGTACCTCACAACAGCAAAGGAAGTATCCCCTTAGATGATTTTAGTGGAAGAGAAAAGGGAATAATCAGTGACTTCAGAATATTTCGTGAGGCTGCAAAACCTTCTTCTAAAAGTGTGACCCACTGAGCAGGAGAAAGGGATCACCTGGGAGCTCATTAGAACTGTGGAACTGCAGGCCCTGCCAGACCTGCTGAATAGGAATCTGCATTTTCACAATAGTTCACACCAGTAAAATCTGAGAACCACTGACCTAAGCCACGATCAAAAAAGCCTTCAGTGATACTGAATAACAATTTAACCCAAGAAAATTAATAGTAATCCCCCCTTTCAGGACGAATTTATTTAGGCTCAAAAATCAACAAATAAATAAATCTGCAAGAGAAATGAAGTACATTCTTGGCAATGAAAATTACATTTAACTCAAAGAGAATTCCAAGACCTTTCCCAAAGAGCTGTCAGTAATAATAAATCATCGATTCAATGGAATTGACGTGGAACCTCCAAAAATGTACTGGCCAACATTTTTTGGGGGGATCCATACTATTCCTAATAATCCCAATGAACAAAAATTAGGAACCATTTTCTAATCTTCTGTCACCATCCACTGTCCTCCAGTGATGACGTCCTAAACCACGGACAAGATCAAGAAGCTAGAAGCAAATCATTCCAACGAATGTTTCTTTTGATACCACGTAGCTAATACCTACACTTGTGGTCTGCATACTTCATGGCATGTTCTAGAATCAGCTATTGAGCTTTAAAAAGAATCCCCATTCTCTGGCTCTGCCCCATGCCCCTTAAATCAGGATCTCCTGGGTTAGGGTGTAGACAGCAATTTATTTATTTGTTTTTAATAACCATTTTATTAAGATATAATTCACATTTCATTCAATTCATCCACCTAGTGAGTAATTCAGTGTCTTCTTATTACATTCACAGAGGTGTATCCATGACTACAGTGAATATTAGAATATTCTCAACAACCCAAAAGGCAACCTCCTACCCTTGATAAGCTGATTCCCATCCCCTGACTCCCATCTCACTCAATGCCCACTCCAGCCCACACAACCATTCATCTACTGCTGTCTCCATAGATTTGCCTGTTTGGGCCATTTCTTCTTCTTTTCAAAAAATAAGGTTTATTTTATTGTGCTGGGTCACAGCAAATTGGGTTCCCATCTAACAATCTTTGCACTGATTGTCCAGTGACATTGGTTACATCTTCCACCAAGGGTTATCATTCTCATCCACACTATTCTGGATATTTCCACTCCAGTAACCCTTCCCCCTGTTCCCTTACACCTTCTTCTTTGCTTTAGACTCCTTTGTTGGCCATTTGGTCTCATAGAGATCATTTTTTAAAAAGGTGTACAGTACCCACTGGTAATGTGGTTTTTCAAAAAATATATTATTTTAGAAGCCTATCTGTTATGTAGCTAAAAGGTGAACTTGTGGGGTGGGAGGAAGTGGTCATTTGGGTCCCAGGTTTAGGAAGTATCTGGACCTTCTAAGAGTTTGAGTTTTGTTCCACTTGTTTTATCTATTGCGGCCTTTGGCGTTAATTGTTCTTGTACGTTTACAGGTGAATCTAATACACAGCCAAGTTTAAGATCTCTAACTGAAGAGCTATTGAACCAATTGTGTATGGTGTATTTATCAAAAGAGAGAGTTCTAGGTTTCAATATTTCCAGAGCCTTCTATTTGTTGACCCAACCCTAGGGAGATGATGCTGCTTTCTGTAATTGAATTCTCTTTTTGCCTTTTTGATTCTTCCCTTGCTGGGAGCGGCAGGTGGGATGACAGCTGTCCAAAAGAATCTGTGTCTCCATCCCCAGAACCAGAGACTGTGTCCTCTTACACTGCAAAAGAGATTTTGCAGATGTGTTCCAGGGCAGCACCTTGAAGTGGGGGGTGATCCCGGGTTATCTGGGCGGCAATCACACGGGTCCTTGAAAAAGTGAAAGAGGAAGATCAGTGAAGAGAACTGTGGGAGATGTGCCTCGGAAAAAATTGTCAGAGAGTTGCAACACCGCCAACGTTCAAGATGGATGGGTGGGTGGAGGGAGGCCAGGGGCCAAGGAATGGGAGCAGCCTCTGGAGGCCAGAAAAGCTGAAGAAACTGCTTCTCCCCAAGAGCCTCCAGAAAGGGCCACAGGCCCCGCAGCACCCATGTCAGACTTTTAACCTACAGAGATAAAAAACAATAATTTGTGTGGTTTTACAAGCTTAGGTTACCTTGCTACAGCAGTGATATGATCTTCTCCTTGCTAATGTGAAAAAAGAGAAAGTGAGAGCGCATGTTCACCATCCAGATCCAACTGGACTTGATGATGGTAGGATAGCAGTCATCATCTAGACCAGGGGTCAGCAAACTTTTGAGATGGAAAAGCCAATCTTGCCCCTCATCATTTAAAAATCAATGGTAAATTAAACCACCATTATCTGAATAATATCCTTAAATGTTTTTCCATCTGACTTCAGAACCACATATGCAACCCAAAGAGCAGCATATGGTTCGAGATCCAGAGTTTTCTGACCTTTGATCTAGACCAGTCTTTCCCAAAGTGGTGATCCCTCCCTCTGGGGAGTGCCGAATGAGCAAGAGGGGCTACAGAAGCAGATACCTACACTTTAACCTGGATTATGGGCTGTAATACAAAAGATTTTCATAGCCAAGGGCGTATGAGTAATTTTTTTTCTGAAAAGGGGCCATGATTCTTGACTGACTTTGTGTTAGTCCGGGTAAACTAGGGAAACAAATCCACAGAAACTCATATGTATAAGAGAGAGTTTTCTATAAAGGGTAAGTGTACATTAAGAAAGCATGCCAACCCAGTGCTGTCCAAATCCATAAGTCCAACATTAGCCCATATGTCTGACACCAATCTACAAAGGCCTCCTCAATCTCACAAAACACTCGCAATGATGCCGACTGCAGGAGGAAAGCTGAATCAGTGAACGTGTAAGCATCTCTGTGCCTGCAGGGGTCTCCATTCGGCTGCTCCAGCACCGAGGGCTGCATCAGGGTAGGCCCATGTGGCTTCTCCTCAGAGATGTCTTGCAGGAAGTGAGCCTTGCAAGCTGAAGCAGGGAACTGCTAAGGCAGCTGCACCCTGGTCCAGCCATCACAAAACAAAGAGACCCGAGAACTAGAAAGGTGAGGATCACTGAGCCATTTATCTCTCCACCCTTCAGTTAATCCCACAAGTGTTTATCAGCCAGGTTGGCGCAATAAACCTTAACTATCTAAACATATTATCAGTTGGCCCCTCTCCTCTACCCACTATCCTTATTCATTCTCTCATCAGCTCTGAGCCAGACTAGTACAGTGACCTACTTATTGGTTTCCTCTTTCCAGTCTTGCTCATTCCTACTGACTCATAGTCCACACTGCCCAATTTCTCCCATGTCTATACTGCTCCCCAAACCCAGTAATACAGCTAGATTTTTCTTTTTAACTCAGACCAGCCCCCTCCCCCATTTAAAATCCATCAACAGTGCCCCACTCCCAAACTGCCAACTCAATAAATTGCAAATCTCTTGACCTGGAAACCTTCCTTGGTCTTATCCCATGCCAGCCTCTCCAATGTCACTACCAACTGCTCCCTACCTCTATGCTGCAGCCATTCTGAGTCAGTAATGATTATCTATGTTCCCCAAACCGTTACGTACCCCAGACCTTTGCCCATGCTGTCTCCTTGATTCATGGATGGGCTCGACTCCCAAGACCCCAGCTCAGGTGTCACTCCTTCGGAAGCCTTCACTCCCACCCCACCCCCCACAACACGTACAAACATCTCTGCAAACATCAGCAGGCCTCCTCCAGCTCCACAGTGAAGGTGAACAAGCACAGGAGTGACAGTGCGGTGCCTTCCAGGGGTGGGAGGGAGAAAAAAAAAAGCAAATAAGCTCATTATCAACAAAGCAGGCGGGACACCTGATGCCTAAAAGGACAGAGCAAGATCCCAAATGGCCACCTGCCTGATTCTATTAAAATGCAGGAGTTGGTGCAAGTTGTCTAAACCATGAGGGCTCTTAAGGGCAAAGAAAGACCCATGTCAGTTATGGGGAAGATTTCCTGTGCTAAAAGAGCACGGACTACATTGAATAGTGATGTAAGACCGATTCCTAAACTTCGAATCATAAGCAGACTCTCTCTGGGGGAGTCTGTGGCTGCCCTCCACCTATCTTCATGACCCCCTGTCTCTGGTGAGGTTCCCAGGCCAAGGTGGGCTGCCAACCATGTGAAGAGCCCCGAACTCTCCTGGCCTGGATGACTCTCCTCTAACCCATGGAATGACCAAGACAGTGAGCACAAGTGCTGCCCCTGTAACAGGAGCAATAAAGTCGCCCCGTCAGATTACAAATGGCACCAAGGTCACAGGGACTAATTTTACAGTATTTTAAACTTCATCCTCTAGTTGGTTCAGGTAAAAGAAAATGGTTAACATTTCTAGTACCCAATCTTGCATGTGCCAGGTATGGTGTTAGGAGTATTTGTACATAGAGTTTCTGATGTAATCGTGACACCGCCTTAGGGAGTAATCACTATCTCCCTCTGGAAAATGAAAAAATTGAACATCAAGAGTTTAAATAAGTTGCTCAGGACCACAATCAGATAGTACTAACTGCCCAAAATGTCCATCATCATTTGTAAAATAACAATAATGATAATAATACAATAGAAGAAAAAAATCAAAGATCTGATGACACAGTGATTACGGATTAGGCTGCAATCCTCAAGATCAGACGTTTGAAACCACCAGTACTTCATGAGAAAGGCAGGGCTTTCTATTCCTGTAAAGAGCTACCGTCTCAGAAACCTACAGGAGCAGCTCCACCCTGTCCTATACAGTCGCTATGAGTCAGCATCCATTCGAAGGCAGTGTGAGTTGGGGGAAAGTAAACCCTCGCTGAAGTAAACACAGCAAAGGGTCCACCATCAGCTTCTCGTGGAGTCTAGAGTTCCACAGCTCTTGAAGCTATCAAGAAATCCTCGATTGCCAACATTATGCTAACAGAAGATCCCCATGTTCATATTTCCTTACCAATGAATTTAATATCCTATGTAGAACAGAGCCTAGAAGGGATAAAATACAAAGCCGAGAATCTTCTAAGATGCAACAACATAGCTATTTTAAATGTGTGGGGGATGGTGTCTAAAATCATGTCAGTATTAGACTGTTTCCTTCCTAGAAAAAAGTCTAACTTCCCTCCTCAATTGCCTTTTCCTTCAAAAATAGGAAATTACAAATCAGCTTCAGAGGGGAGTGCTGAAGGTTCAGACCTCAGTGTTTCAATCATTTCCTCCCTTCCCATCTCAGCAACACTTTCAAAGGAACAGCTTCTCAGAAACAGACACCTCTTACTCCTTAAGTGCACTCTGAGAATCGCGAGACCAGAAGGGCAGGAGAAGATGGGGAGAGGAGGGGAAGAAGCAGGAACTGATTGTGATGATCGACACATAACAGCACCCCACCCCCCAGGAGAACAAACAACAGAAACCATGGGGGAAGGAAGGCAGAAGTTGGTGTAAGATATGAAATAATAATAATTTATAATTCATCAAGGGGCCACGAAGGTGGCGGGGGGGGGAGGGGAAGAGGAGCTGACATCAAGGGCGCAATAGAAAATAAATGTCTAGAAAATAATGGTAGCAACATATGTACAAATGCGCTTGATACAATTGATATGTGGATTGTTACAAGAGCTGTAAGAGCCCTCAATAAAATATTTAAAAATAAATAAATACATGAGCCAGCTGTAAAATAAATGAGCGTTTACCTCACCTGTGGTGGGGATGCTGGCTCATGTGTGCATGTTGCTGTGGACCCTTTGAGGCAGGAATCAGTGAATGTCTTCTGAATGGGGCATTGGGTCCCTTCCACCTCCTTAGCAGTTGAGCAGCTGAAAACACCAGACGCACTGAAGCAGCCTGGCCAAGGAACCTTGATCTCGTAGGGTTAAAATGAGTACTGCACTTCCCTGCAGACCCAAAAGAACCGTGTCACGACCATAGGAAGCATGCCCAAGCTTTCAGGAAAGATGGACTGAAGAGTTAACAAGCCTCTAACCCATTGAGTTAGTTTATTGTGCCAACCTGGCAGATAAACACACGTGGGTTTAATTGAAGGGCAGAGGGATAAATGGCTCTGTGAGCCTCATCTTTCCAGTTCTCGGGTCTCTTTGTTTTGTGATGGTCGGACCAGGGTGCAGCTGCTTTAGCAGTTCCCTGCTTCAGCTTGCAAGGCTCACTTCCTGCAAGACATCCCCAAGGACCTACCCCGATGCAGCCCTGGGTGCTGGAGCAGCTGTGTAGAGACCCTTGCCAGTGCTGAGATCTTACATGTTCACTGATTCAGCTTTCCTCCTGCAGTCGGCATTGTTGTGTCTGTTTAGTGAGATTGAGGAGGACTTTGTGGTTTGGTATTGGACATATGGGTTAATGGGTTAATGTTGGACTTGTGAGCTTGGGCAGCACTGGCTTGGGATGTTTGCTTGATGTGCACTCAACCGTTATGTAAAACCCTCTCTTATACATATGAGTTTCTGTGGATTTGTTTCTCTAAAGTTCCCAGACTAACACACCCATGGTCCCTAGGTGTTCCCCTAGGTCCACAGGATTTGTTTAGGTGCCGGTTTTGAGAAAAAGAAAATAATGTATAAAAGAAAATAGAGCGCTCTTGAATAACTTCTCATAGCCGAGGAGACCACAGCACTTTGATGTTGCATGAAAGGGGCTTTCGCTGAGGTCCATGTAAGCTTTGCCATAGAGCCAGTGTTGGTAGACGAGATGCGAGCACTTTTTAAACTGTCTGAAAATACTGGTAATCTGAAAACTATGACTTGCTTAAAATCATACACTCCGCGATGTCTTTTCAATGGTCCCTGTGATCTTCTAATATAGGGAAGTGGTTTTTACCAAGTTAACCACCAGCCTTGAAATACCTAATGATGCCCTGAGACTGGAGCGAATCATTCCAAATTGCTCTAAATTGAACTTCCCATGGAAAGAACAAAGGGTGACACTTGACGCAAGCCCAACAGCCTTGGGCCTTGGGGGGTCCAATTTTCCACTCAGGACTCTCGTCTTGGGAACTTCGGGATTTTGAAGCATCGCGTCTGAATCGGGCATGCAGAGTGAGCTTGCCTGCTCAGCCAGAGAAAGAGCCTGGGCGGCGGCTTGGCAATTTCCTTCTTTGCGAGAAGCTGGGGGCCTCGGCTTCCTAAAAATGGAGCTAATTGGAGACATGGTCATTGTCCCCCGTGCCACCATTTACCCCGATTCGCCCCAGGTGTCAGAGCATTCTCCTTAAAGATTAGCTCTCGTGCTCAAAATGCACGTCAGCACTCTAAGGCAGACCTATTACAGCAAATCATGAATGATAGAGCCGATCGCCTCCCCTCTGGGAAGAATCACAGCTTATTAGTTAGAACATTTTGGAGTTACAAGGAATAGAAATCCGCGTGCATTGGTTTAAGAGAAGCTTTGTTGTAAAGATTCTGGGGGTGTTTTAAGTAATTCAAGAACTGTTCAGCTTCAGAAAAAGCAAATGACAGGAGTTGGAACATTGAGAGAACCTTCAAAGTCCTCTTTTGCCATCACTCCGAGTCTGCTCCTGTGGCGGCTTCCCAGGCTTCACAGTGACTGATGTCCACCACCTGCACGTCCCTCACCGACGAGCGCTCCACTCAGGCAGCTGCCAGACAGACTGCATGCTCTTGCCTCTAGCCCCCCTTCCTAAGGATGTCCTCTGCTTGGCTTGCCTCAGAAAAGGTGCCCACCACTCAACCAATCAAGTGTGAGGAAGAGAAAAGGGCCTGGGTTCCAGTAGGACTGTTCTCACAGAAATGAGAGGGAGTGGGTAAAGGAAGAAAGACCAGGCTGACAGATCCATGCCTAAAAATGCAAGATGTTCCATTAGCATTTCACATTAGCAATGAATTTGTTGTCAGTATAAATATATCCCATGAAGGACACTAGTGCGCCATGAAATCATAATAGTTACTCCACAAAGTACCCGTGGTTTAAAAGATTTGTGAAACACAGGGTAGCATGTATTTATTTGCTTACTATTAATTAATTAGTGACTCCTATGAGCCAGGCCAGTTCCTGGAAGAGGACACCACGGTTGGTAAAAGGAAGACTTCAACAAGATGGATTGGCACAGTGGCTGCAACAAGGACTCAAACATTACAAGCATTGTGAGCACACGGGGCTGTTGTACCTTGCGTCACTGTGAGTCGGAACCAGCTCCGTGACACCTGCCCATGACAACATAAGTGAGGCACAAAAGTCAACAGAGACTTTCTCAGTAGGTTTGCTACACCGAGGTGCATGGTGACGCTTCAAGGTGGACTGTGGGAATACTGACTCAATGTCACTCTGGCCCTTTAATCTGCTGACTAGTCCTTCTGTGACCATTCCTCCTAGAGATTCTAAAGTGCCTCCAAAACATAGAAAGTGACCATTATAATTCAGTGTGTGGGACCTCACACTCCAGTGGTACCACACACTCCCGAACCCCTAATCAGGCCCGTTTTGAGAGTAAATAGGTACCATGTGGGTAATGTAAACAATAATCAAAGCTTGGGAGAATGTTCCAGATTATAACGTCTATGGGGTTTAGAGGTCCACATGTTATGGGGTTAACTAACTAGACACTTGAACAGTGACTGGGTCACCTGCTAACAATGAGAAGGATTGTTACTGTTTTTAAGGGTGCTACTGGGATAGTGACTATGTTGAAGAAAGCGTTGGGGGCTCCTTAACTCCTGTGAAAAGGTATGCTGTCCAGAACTTGCTTCAAAATGATACAAATGGGCAGAGGAGGGACTATCAGGGCTTGAGGCATGGATGGTTGTTGGGACTCGGTGATGAGTGAATGTTCCAAGTCCCCCATAATAAAACGGGTTTTAAATAAATAAATGAAGCTAACTAACGGATAAGGAGAGGTTGGGGAGTGGAGTAGATGCTGTATAACAACATTTCTCCCACAGATCCTAAAACAGCTCTCAGGCCCTGGGCTGTCTAGCTGAAACAAAGTGTGCGTGGTTGTCGTCCCGGTTGCTGTCCTGAGCTGCATGCTCTACAGCACTTGGAGGGCTGAGAAGCTGCTGGCAGCCGGGACAAGACATGACGGGGCATTTCTGCACTGTTGCCTCTGGCCCCAGGACACCCGGATAATAGATATTGACCCCCTGCTTCCCAGGTTTTGTGCCGGTCTTAGTTTGTGCCTTTGTCACACTCAAGGAATAGACTGCAGGTACCGGACTCGCTCCTCTCTCTGGGCTGGTCCCTTGCTGGCTCTGCCAGGAAGGGTAGGTCAAACCCAGCAGCCCCTCCGGGGGAGAAAGCTGAGGCTGGCTGCTTCAGAAAAGCCTCATAAACCGCAGAGGGTCCCTGTGAGCGGGACTCTACGGGTGGCCGTGGTGTGGTTTGGGGTTGAGGCCTGGGAAAAACGCTGGTCACTGCTGAGAGTCCAGCTTCTCTCTTTGTTCTCCCGGAAGCCCTCTGGGTGGCTCTGCTTTTCCCGGCAATCCTCTTTCTCTCACGCTGAGGTGACAAGACAAGCTCTTCACACCCTGGGAGCAGAAGAAAGCCTTTCCGAGAAGAGCACAAACTCAAAGCAGAGCAATTTCTCAATCATCAAACACCCAGAGACGTTGCTAAGGGACAGTTATTAAACAACCCAGGAGCAACGGTGGCGGTAGCAACATCCATCCCGTGCACTATAAAAGCCTCCTGTCTGAGGCTCATTATGGGTCACAAGGAGCCTGGTTCATTATCTAAGTAAGTCAGGCATTTGAGAGACATATTAGCGGGTTCATGGAAAGCTCGATGGCTTCTTTTGGTCCTTGTTCTTGGTCTCAAATGTCAGGAACAAATTCTGGCAGAAGTAGACTTTACTGGAAAGATGTCTGCATGGAGTCAGAGAAAGCAAGTTCAGAAATTCAGGAAGTACAAGGGCAGCAAAGTGGCCAGAGCCACAGCTGAGAGCCACACGCCCACCCAGAAACGCCCGTCACCACTCACAGCAGCCACACCACTGTCACAGAGCATGGGGCTCCATGCCACTCGCCACGTCTCTAGCTTCTCACTCAAATCCAAGTCAGGAGGATCTAAATGGCTTGGCAAGGGTGGCCCACACTCTGCCTTCTGGGAAAAGGAACATGGGGACTTTCCTATCTCCATGCTGGCTCTGCAGGGAGCAGCGGTGGGCTGTGGGAGAGTTCTCTCCTTCCAGTCAGGAACACTCTGCTTCCATTGAGTCGATTGCGACTCACGGTAACACTGTAAGACAGAGTAGAACCGCTCCTGTTTCCGAGACTGCAACTTTGTTTTTAATACTTTTCCTGGGGGCTCTTATATCTCTTATCACAAAGCATACATTCCCCCAGTGTGTCAAGCACGTTTGCACTTATGGTGCCATCGTCTTTTTCAAAGCATTCTCTTCCCACTTGAGCCCCTGATATCAGCTCCCCATTTCTCCCCCCGCCCCCTCCACCCCCACCTGCCCTCCCTCACAAACTTTTGATAAGTTATAGATTATTATTTTCATATCTTACATCGTCCTCCATTGCCCCTCACCCACTTTTCCATTGTTCGTCCCCCTGGGATGGGGTTCTAGGTTGATCCTTGTGATCGATTGCCCCTTTCTCCCCCCAACATCCCCTAATCTTCCTGGTATCTTGACTCTCCTTGTTGGCCATGAGGGGTTTATCTAGCCTGGATTCCCTGTGTTGCGGGCTCTTATGTGCAGCAGTGTGCATGCTCTGGTCTAATCTGATCTGTAAGGTAGGATTGGGGTCATGATAGTGGGAGGAAGGAAGCATTAAAGAACTAGAGGAAAGTTGTGTGTTTCATCAGTGCTACGCTGGCTCATCTCTTCCCTGTGACCTCTCTGTGAGGGGATGTCCAATTGTCTACAGATGGACATTGGGTCTCTACTCCATGCCCCCCCCCCTTCACATTGGGTATGATTTTGTTTTGGGTCCTTGACACCTGATACCTGATCCCATCGACACCTCATGATCACATAGGCTGGTGTGCTTCTTCCATGTGGACTTTGTGAAACTGCAACTCTTTAGAGGCATACAAAGTCTCATCTTTCTCCCAAGGAGCAGCCGGTGATTCCAAACTGCTGGCCTTGTGGTTGGAGCAGTCTAACTCACTACCCCCTCACTACCGCCACCATTCAGGAAACCCACGTTCAACTCCTAGCCAGTGCACCTCATGTATAGTCACCACCCGCGGGCCAGTGGAGGCTGGGCTGTTGCTATGTTACTGAACATGTACCAGCAGGGCTTTCAGACTAAGACAGAGTAGGAAGAAAGGTCTGGAGATCTTCTGCAAATCAGCCAATGAAAACACTGTGAAGGAGCCACCGTGCTTCTTTCAGCTGGACGTGCTGTCGCCACGAGGCAGACCAGATTGAACCGCGGAAAGGAACTAGTCAGATGCTAGTCATCATAAATGGCCTGTTTCTCTCTGACCCCTAGCCTCTTGAACTACTGGACTCCGATGCCCTTCAAATGCAGATGATTTGAACTCCAGACTCGTGTAGAATTAACCGCCCTGGAGACGACTGCAGAATAGCTACTGAATGGGGGTTGGAGTGGAGTTAGGGGAGAGCATGTGAAAGCTGCTTAACTGTGGTGCTTCAGAAGCTTCATCTCGCCCATGAACTTGCACTCAGTGGGGGACTCGGTCCTAATAAAGGTGACTCGCTGGAAAGGAAATGCCGATGTCGACAGCAGAGGGCCCAGGTGATAACATGCCCTTTCCAGCCTTTTTTTCCAAAATGAAGAAGGAATAAAAAGGTAATTGCTGGCCCTAGGGGATGGGGGGTGGGGGCGAGAAGGTGTCCAGGTGCCTCATTCTATTGGGACTTGCTTTTCCCAATCAAAGAAGACTCTGGACTCTCACAATGTGGCCAGAGACCCTCGTAGCAGCACAGTCTCAACCACACCCATGTTTCTGTTCTCCAGGTCAGCTTGCTACTGGTTCCAGTAGACACACACACATACACACACACATGCATATTATATTGAGCCTGTGTTTATTTTGCAAGGTTGTCAAGAGTTAAACCAAGTCTGAACTCTTCATTGGTACTATCATACAGTTCACAGATGGCATAATCCATGATTGTGGCCTGGACCACTTCAGAATTGAATCTGCAGACTCGGAGTATCGCAGCAAACCGGAGCTGCCTGCTTTCAAATACCTTCCTCATTCATGTCAATGATCAATGCCTTCCCTGTCTGCATTTATAACTCTACTTGACCCCCTGCCCGACATGTGTAATTTGCCATGCAGTATATTGCCTTAGTACTGCTCAAGGCTGTGATGGGTAATCTCACTTCCCTTAATTGAGGGCACTTGTTTTTTCCTTTGCCAGTGAGGAGAGCAATTGGAAATCCTGCTGAATCTACAGTTCCTATGAATGCCTAAGCCAGAAGTTACAGCCGTTTGCTTTTTCAACCTCTGCTTTCCAGAGATACACCAGGTGTCAACTAATATAAGATGCCACGTAAATAGGCCCCGGCCTGTGCTCATGGTAAACAAGACATCCGGTCCTAGGGAAGATGCAGAAGCTATATCAAAGTTTACCAGAGTCACGTTAAAAAAGGTTCAGGAGATAACTTGCGTAGAAAATTGGTGCTGAAATCTTTACCCCTGTATCTGTAAATATGACCCTGTTTGGAAATAAGAGTTTTATTTTGTTATGTTACTGACAGCAAAAAGAATAAGATGGGTCCTAAAACCAATTACTTCTACATTATAAAAAATGCAGAAAAAAGCACACCAACCTGTGTGACCACGAGGTGTCGAAAGGATGAGGTACCAGACATCAAAGAACAAAAACATCATATCGTGTGAATGATGGGGAGTGCGGAGTGGAGACACAACGTCCATCTGTAGGAAACTGGACATCCCCTTCCAAAAGGGTCTTGGGGAGGAGTTATAATGCAGTGTAGCAACAATAAAACATGCAACTTTCCTCTAGTTCCTAAATGCTTCCTCTCCACCCACTATCATGATCCCAATTCTACCTTACAAATATGGACAGACCAGAGGATGTACACTGGTACAGATAGGAACTGAAAACACAGGGAATCCAGGACAGATGATCCTTTCAGGATGAGTGGTGAGAGTGGTGATACCGGAAGGGTGGGGTGGAAAGGGGGAACCCATTATAAGGATCTACATATAACCTCCTCCCTAGGGGATGGACTGCAGAAAAGTGGGTGAAGGGAGTTGTCGGACAGTGCAAGATATGACAAAATAATATTTTTTAAATTATCAAGAGTTCATCAGGGAGTGAAGGAGGGGGAGAAATGAAGAGCTGATACCAGGGGCTTACGTGGAGAGCAAACGTTTTTAGAATGATGAGGGTAACGAATGTACAAATGTGCTTTATACAATGGATGGATGTGTGGATTGTGATACTTTTATGAGCCCCCAATATAATGATTTTTTTAATGCAGAATAGACACAGAGACCCAGCCTGGGGGGAGGGAAACAGGCACCAAGGAAGCTAAAAAATTCCCAAGAAAGGAAGGGTCCTCTCTCCCTATCTAGCCTCTGGAACAGTCAGAAAACAAATTTCTATTCTTTAAAGCTACCAACTTGCACTATCTGCCGCTGCCGTTATGGGAGCCCCAGTAAAATAAACAAATAAGCTTCTGCTGATCAAACTTGACACAATTTGGGTATACATAAGGCTGATAGAAACAAGGGACTGAAATTATTTAAAACTGTGAGCTATAATGTTAGTGTTTTTTTTTTAATCACAACTTACCAGTTACCCTTGGAAGATAGTAGGGAACTGTGATGGCTACTGTTCTATGTCAACTAGTGGCCAGGCAGTTGGGCAGACACAGCACTGACTGCTCCTCTGCCGTGAATGCGGGCATACGGCAGTGAGCGTTGGGCTGAGTTCTTGACCAACACAACCCAGGGAACATGTTGCAATAAAGTGAGTCATGTGACTTTTGGGCGTCTAAATGTTATGTTGTCTACAAGGTGTGTAATGGCCTTATGAAAAAGGGTGAAATATTGTGAGAATCACCGAAAGTTGACACAGAGACACAAAATGAGCACACGCTGTTGGGAAAATGGAGCTAATAATATACTCCCTGCCACTGAGTCGATTCCAATGCCCAGTGATCCTGTAGAACAGACTAGAACTGCCCACAGGCACTTGCCGATTCTGGAAATCTCAGGAGCAGATGGCCTCCTCTTTCTCCCATGGAGCAGCTGGTGGTTTTGAACTGCTGACCTTATGGTTAGCACCTGAACATGTAACCACTATGCCACCCGACCTCTACCCTGAGCATATGCAGCTGGAAAAATGGAGCTGGTAGACATACTCAGCCCACAGTTGCCACAAACCTTCAGTTCGTCAGAACAAAAGTGTGATGGACACACTGCAAAGTGTGATGGACAGGGTGCGCTAAAACGAAGTGTCCTGTGTCGTGCAGTCGTCCTCCATTTTGTGATGTCATGTCAACAGTCAGTTGGTTGAAGGCAAATCCTTTCCCTTGGGGATGCAGCTTGCACCTTTTCTCTGTTTATCATAACATTGTCTACGGGGCCAGTTGTGAGGATGTGGGCTCTCTCTACATAGAATTGCAATCCATACTGAAGTCTGCAGTCATTGATCTAGGAAGTAGTTGTCCCAAATAAATAAACCTGAATTTCCTCGTGTCTTTTCAATGACCAAACTGTAGGGAATATACAGATCGCAGGAACATAGTAAATGAGACCTGGAAGATTCAATCAGTAGAATCCATTCTTTGAGAAACCTTCCTGAGAAAACAATGTTGTTTCTTAAAGCAGATGGCAATAGGTCTCTTTGGAAAAGGCTTGGGAAAATAATTACAACGTGCTCTTCTTATATTATGACCACACTTCGTGTAAGAGTACCAGGTCTTTCCTCCTGGAGACCCAGACTTTCCTTCAATCATTGGGTTCCAGGAATGAAATTTAATGAAATTTAGCTCTTGGCCTGTGTTAGGCAGGGTTCTCTAGAGGAGCAAAACCAGGACACTTATGTATGTGTGTGTGTGTATATATACACACATATATATGTGTGTGTGTATATATATACATATATGTGTGTGTATATATATACATATATGTGTGTGTGTGTGTGTGTGTATATATACAGCAAGAAGGAATATAACAGCTAATTAGTTCACACACCAGTACAGAGAGTTCAGTTCAACTCACTTCTGTGGAATAGTTAATGTACTGGAAGTCCTTCAACTAACATGGCCTGCCAGATCCAAGGACAGCAGAGTCCTCCCTGAGGCAAGGCAAGCAGAGTCTGCCCACAGGCAGCAAGCAGCAGGGTGGGTCGCTAAGGGTAGCTGGGGAGTTTAGCAAAGCAGCCCCAGATGTGTAGTAGAACACAAGCAGTGCAAGATGACAGGATCCACCAGCCTCAAGCTCCAGCATTGTACGCACCAGCAGCATAGTAAAACTGGTCTCATATGAACCTCAAGCTCTAGCAACACGATCCTTGGGCTGGCCTGGCCCACAGGTAGTGTAGCTCACAGGTTGAGGTAGAGAACTAGCCAAAGCAGCAGCACACTCCAACATGCTCTGATCTCCAGAGAGCAAGAGAGAGGGGGGCAGGCCTGGCAGACCAATTTACCTCTTTGCCCTCCAGTCAAACTGCAACCTGATTAATCCCACATGTTCCTAGTTGCCAGATTGGCACAATAAACCGATCACAGGACCAAATGCTGTTAGCCTCTTCAATCTCTACTATTGATTTATTTTGCTGGCTTTAAATTGACTTGTATCCTTGTTGTTTGACTTTTTTTTTTCATGTTCCACTAGTCATCTTATTATTTTCTGCATCCCCTTAGAATGTTGAGCATGTTGGAGCACAGCAACCCAGATATATGGGGTCTCGCTGTTTCCCAGCCATGGTTCTGACCTTGACATGGCGGTTCTACCTTGGTCGAGGGATTTCACTTCTCTTTTCTAATTAATTAATTAGTTTTGAGAGATTTCATTCCTGGACCTCAGTCACTCTGATGATCTTGTCTGGGGCTGGGTCCACCGCTTTCTGCCCTCCACCTGTAGGAGCTGAGACTTCTCTTGCACTGGGCCAAGATGACCTTTACATGCCTCCATCAGTAAGTTCTTGGACGAGGGCTGCTCTGGGAAGTGCTATGACTCTGGCAGAGCAGTGAACTTAACAGCTGTGGACTGTCTGCTGACACAGCATGCCCAGCAGCTCAGCAACGTCCACCGCATTCCACTTTACATAGCCCTGCTTGATCTTCCCCCTGTCGGAAGCATGCAGTAAAGCAATGTATATGGGATTTATTGTCTATATTTTAAGTAGGTTTTTCTCCTCAGTCACAAATAGGCCTAAGAATTCTCATCACCAAGGAAATGACATATATGCATCAATTTATTTTCATTACTATTTAATTCTTTTCATATTAAAAGAAATTGGATCTACGCAGAATAAAGGCACATAGACGTTTGCTATGATTGTCATCGTGCTTGGCACACTGAGAACTCAACAAATAGAGGAGGATAGATTTCTCCACTTGGTGTTTCGATTCGCCCTTCTAGGATCTCATTTCATTTCAGAACCTCAACACTATTCCATTTAAAAATCATCCAGAAAGATCCGCTTCCGGGGACATGGTACCATCATCCTCACTTGACAGTTTCGGAGAGCTGACAATGTGCTTCCAAGATAAAGCAGCCACGCCACCCAACGATGTGCGAGGCTTGCTGTCTGTTGCAGACATTTGAGACCGTGGTGGAGAATGACAACCCCTCACACAACCTGCCAGAAAGACTGACCTCTTGGTCTGAAGGCAACAGGCATCTCTAGAGAATGTATCTTACTTACCTGGCACAATACAGCTTTCTCTGAGTACAGGAGGAACAAGACAGCTGGACCAGCCTGGTCAATTTCAAGGGGCATCAGTTAGCTAAGGTGTATTCCAAAGAGGAGAGGATGTTGAAGTTGGGCCAGCATTCATGTCTCATTCAAACAGCTGTGGCCCTGGAGGACACAGACACGCTGTGGATTAATACGGCTGAACTAGATTTTGACGGGTTCTAGGTGAGCAGGGCTGACTTCAAGTTATTGCTGTTAGTCGTCTTCCAGTCAGCTCCAATTCAGGGCATGATCATGTATAAGAGAACAATACACAGTCCTGAGCTATCTTGGTACGCTCAAGTCCCTTATAGCAAGCTCTTTGTAGGATGGGTACCTTTCAACATAGGGATTCATTTCCAGCAATATTTTGGACAATATTTAGTCGTAATCCTTAAGGTTTTCGTGGTTGATTTTTCACAGTAGGTCGCCAGGCTTGTCTTCCAAGTCTGTTGTAGTCTAGAAACCTATCCACCGCAGGTGACCCTGCTGGTATTGGAAATACTGGTGACATTGCTATAGTAGCATATGCAAACCACCAAGGCATGACAAACTGACAGAAGGATTGTAGTCAGATAGTTATTACTTACGGGAAACGAAGTGTGAGAGAATTCTCTTGGCCCTTCTTGGCTTCAGGAACTCCTATCCTTAGATGGTCTTCTAATCATATTGGTGGCGCAGCTACTTCTCATGGACCTCTGAGCAGCCAACACGTAAGTGCCTGGTTGCTATCCTGAAGGTTGGTCATTCGAACCCACACAGAAGCTCTATGGGAGAAAGGCCTGGTAATCTACTTCCATAACAATTCCAACCTGACAACCCTAAGGGGCAGTTTTACTCGGCACACTGAGTTGCTATAATGCAGAATCGTCTCCAGGGCACCCATCAAGGACATGCTGTCTCCTAAGTAAGGATGCCTTCCCATACAAGACTAACCTCCTCGCTTGACTATTTCTTGACACTGTTAGTATAAGGAAAAGCACTACTTTAAGTTGTTCACCTTTTCAATAATCTTATGACCTGTTCTTTGCCTTGAAGACTTCCTAAGTGATTGTCAATTTCCTTTTCTCTAAAAGGAGAGGATTAGATTGAACTGATGGCTAAGGTTCCCTTTGGCTCTGAACTTCTATAATGCTATAATTTTAATCATTGCTCCACCATGATACTTTCTTTATCTGAAGCTGCTACTTTCTTATGGCATGAAACCCTTTATAGGTAGGTGATAGCATACTTTGATCATTCAAGCCTAATATTTATAATAGACATCGTTGTGCAGATACAATGTAAGATGGATAAATATGTGATTAGAAGATTATAGGGTAATGGAGTATAATCTGATGATTTTAGTGTATCACACAGCATTCTATAATATTGCTACACAATAGAATATATATTTTATGAGCTTTTGACAACGTTTTAAAAGTTTCCTGACACTGCTTCTTGGGTTGTTTAGAAGATTCATTAACCCTCCCTATTTCAGAGGAATCTTTAGTAAGTGAAATATCCACGCTAAGTCAAACTATGCTGATCCAAGTGACGAGTCTCTGCAACTTGCTCCACGCAGAAGCAGTCTAGGATCAGTGTTGAGAAATATTGGCTTAAACGCAGTTGCATGGTTTTGGGACTTCTCAGAACCCTTAATGCAGGTTGAAGGAAAATCTTTTCTAAACTTTTTTTCCCCCACCCAAATCAGTAGTCCCGGATATATCGTATAAAGAATGCTGCCCTGGACTTAATTCAGACCTACCTTATTTTCCTACCTGGGCCTGTATTAAAACCAATAAAAGGGAGGAAGGATATCTCTTGAGATGTATGTGTCTGCCCCTCTTGCCTGACCTCTGGGGTACTTAGTGTCTCATCCTGACTCTGCCTCTGAATGCTTCCCAAGACTACTCTTTCCCAAGCCTGTTGGGCCCACCTGTGTGCAGAGAGCTAGACGTGTCAAAGTGAGAAGAGCAGGAGCAATCATGAGCAAATGCTTAACAAAACGTCTTTGTTATTAAAAGGGGATGCTGAAACTAGTATCCTAGATAAATAACTTTCTATTTCAAGAAACATGTCTTTTCCCCTCTTGGGTCTTATCTTATACTGAACATGGTAACAGCATAATCTAAAAGATTACTAAGTAGACTGGGAACAATTGATGAACATATGTAAAAAAAATTGGATATCTTAAAAATTTTATAAGAATGACATGAAATAGTTTCTTGTGCCAACCTGGCCAATAAACACATGGGGTTAATTGAAGGGCAGAGAGATAAATGACTCGGTGAGCCTCGCCTTTCTAGTTCTCAGGTCTCTTTGTTTTGTAATGGTTGCACCGCCAGTTCCCTGCTTCAGCTGGCAAGGCTCACTTGTTGCAAGACACCCCCAAGGAGAAGCCACATGGACCTACCCCGATGCAGCCCTGGGTGCTGGAGCAGCCGTGTGGAGACCCCTGCCAGCGCTGAGATGCTTACACATTAACTGATTCGGCTTTCCTCCTGCAGTCAGAGTCGTTGCTTGTCTTTTGTGAGATGGAGGAGGACTTTGTGGATTGGTGTCAGGCATATGGGTTAATGGGTTAATGTTGGACTTGTAGGCTTGGACAGCACTGGGTTGGGATGTTTTCTTGATGTGCACTCACCCTTTATGTAAAACCCTCTCTTATACATATGAGTTTCTGTGGATTTGTTTCTCTACGGTACCCAGACTAACATGTGACACAATTTCATAGAACTTTCCTTTCACATGCTTTTTCTCACAGTATTCAGACTTTGCACCTGGTCTTCCAGCCTCAGAAGAGGTATGGTGCTATTTTTCTCACAATACATGTCTTCTGAAATTCCAGAGGAAGCTTAGCTCATTTGGGGAAAAGGCAGGATAATTCTCAAAGTTCTCAGCAGACAACTGGCTCTGATCATGGTGGTCACGAGGCTGGAGAAATGGGAGTAAATACAACTATTTAAAAACAGAAAAATAGCTCCCGAGGGGATACAAAGGATAGACTCTGGGCCAGAGCGTGGCACTCCATTGGACTTGACTGGAGGACATGCCTAGCGTTCAAAAATCATACCTTGATCTATTTACAAGTTTTTCTTTCTTTTCCTTTTAATTAATTGATTCTTTTATGGGTTTTCTTTTTTGTTGCCATCACTGTGTTCTCATCCATCACCTGCCTTGCTATGTCTTGTTTCTTGGTGCATATTATTATCTTTACAGATCTATCTAGATAAGATAGGCTGGACGAAGAGTCTGGAGGAGAAAACAACGGGATCAATGTTTCTGCGGGGACATGGGAGAGAGGGAGCCGAGGCTAAGGAGGTGGTGTCGACCAACCCAGGGACAGGGAAGCAACAAGTGGTCCACAATTAGTAGCAAGGAGGGTGTGAGAGGCCTGGAAGGGATTGAGCAAGGGCAATGTAACTGAGAGAAATTACTGAAACCCAAATGAGGGCTGAGCATGATAATGGGACGAGAGGAAATTAAAATGAAATAGAGGAAAGAACTAGGTGACAAAGGGTATAGAGGTCTAAATACAGGCATGTACATATGTAAATATATTTATACAAGATGGTGGGGAAATAGATCTACATACATATATTTATAGGTTTAGTATTAAGGCAGCAGATGGACATTGGACCTCCACTCAAGTACTTACTCAATGCAAGAACACATTGTTCTATTAAATTGGCATTCCATGATGCACACCTTCCCGACATGACCGATGAAGACAAACATGTGCATAAGCAAATATGGTGAAGAAAGTTCATGGTGGCCGGCTATCAAAATATATAGCATCTGGGGTCTTAAAGGCTTGAAGATAAACAAGTGACCATCTAACTCAGAAGCAACAAATCCCACATGGAAGAAGCACACCAGCCTGTGTGACCACAAGGTGTCAAAGGGATCAGGGATCAGGCATCAAAGAACAAAAAAATCATATCATTGTAAATGAGGGTGAGTGCAGAGTGGAGACTCAAAGCCCATTGGTAGGCAACTGGACACCCCCTTACTGAAAAGTTGTGGGGAGGAGATGAGCCAGTCAGGGTGCAGGGTAACACGATGAAACATAACTTTCCTCTAGTTCTTAAATGCTTCTCCTCCCCCTACCCCCGCCACTATCATGATCCCAATTCTACCTTACAAATCTGGCTAGAGCAGAGGATATACATTGGTACAGATAGGAACTGGAATCACAGGGAATCCAGGACAGATGACTCCTTCAGGACCAGTGGTGAGAGTGGCAATGCCTGGAGGGTAGAGGGAATGTGGGGTGAAAAGGGGGCACTGATTACATGAATCTATGTATAACCTCCTCCCTGGGGGATGGACAAGGGGAGATGGGGGCAAGGGGAGATGTTGGACAGTGTAAGATATGACAAAATAATAATAATTTATGAATTATGAAGGGTTCGTGAGGGAGGGTGAGGAGTGGTGAGTGAGGGGGAAAATAAGGAACTGATATTAAGGGCTCAAGTAGAAAGCAAATGTTTTGAGAATGATGATGGCAACAAATGTGCAAATGTGTTTGACACAATGGATGGATGGATGTCTTGTGATAAGAGTTGTACGAGCCCCCAATAAAATGATTAAAAAGAAAAATAATCCACTGCTTTTCAGTTGGTTATAACCTCACAGTGGCTCTGTCTAGGTTTTCTGAGATTAAATCTTTACCAGATCAGACAGCCTCATTTTCCTCCCATGAAGCAACTGATGGGTTTGAACTTCTGACCTTGTGGTGAGCATCCAACACCCGGCCTACGGTGCCACTAGGCTCCTTACGACCAATATGGAGGGGATAAAATGGATGTAACCCACTTTGCATTTTGATGTCCATGTGGAGGAAGCTCTGCGGCTCCTGGTCTACCTGCCTGGGAAGACAAGGAGCATGGGAAGAATAGTAAACGTCAGGAGCGAACCAGACAGGAGAAGAGAAGTCACTCGGTGGCTCCACGGGTGAGTGCTCTTGTGAGGCATGTAGGTGAAAATGACAAGGAAACACTTGAAAGTGTGACCTGAAGCTTGGAGTTGCCTAGGCTAGAAAGAGTGATTCTGGAATCCTTGTTTCAGATGATTAACCAGGTGAGGCAAAGTAAGACAATGCTGTTCCAGCGGTAACTCCCCCTTCCCTATATTATTTTTTTATTGAATCTGTCTTAGTTTTCTACTGCTGCTGTAACCAAAATATGCCAAAGTTAGGTGACTTTAAGGGCAGGGTGTTATTTTCTTAAGGTTCTGGAGGCTAAATTAGGGCCTCTGCCATGCCAGCTGCTTCTGTGGATTTTTCTCGTAGTTTTGATGCCTGCCAGCAATGGTTGGTGTGCCTCGCTTTTGGAAGAGTCTAGGTATGGCGTCTGCATTCCCCGTAGGTGTGTGTCCACATCTGTCTGTTTATTTTGTAAGACACAACTTGGCCTGCATTCACTAAAGAAACAAAACCATTGTGCTTAGATAGGTGTATATAGAAAGACATAACAAGAACATATTTCATACAGTTGTCGAAGTGGGCTTACATCATAGAGAGCTGTTCACAGCTTTTAAGACCCCAGTCACTACTCACCAAAAGAGAATGAAGAACATCTTTTTCTGTGAACTGCTTTGTGTCAATTGACCCCAAGCCCAGTGACCAACTCCCTCCAAGTGCTTAGCTTACAGCTAAGAAGCTTTCCCAATTACATCCCCTGGATGCTGTCCTATAATCAAGCATGTATTTGCGCAACATTTCTAAACACATGCATGGGAATTTCAAAATTTTAAAATTTCAATTTCCATGAACTTATGAAGACACATCATATAAATATATATAGTGTGTCTATATACACACAAATATGTGAATATGCATGTGGTTAATATTCATATATGCACATGTGTTCACATATATGAATATATCCCACATATGTCCAGCTTTCTTGTCTACATAACCACTCATAGATTAGATATCACTGCCATTGCAGGATTACGTATACAATATTATTCACCTTCGTTGTCTTTAATTCTTGTACGTCTCCCATTGTCAGTTGATGTCTTCATAAATATTTGCCAACCTCCCCCTTGTAAGCAGGGCTTCAAAAGGTTCATGGGAAAATTCTATTTTAATCCAATTTCCAATAACTTTTAACACCTCTTCTTATACATAGCCTCCCATTTCACCCAATTTCACATGTGTCTACCTTCTAGTTAGTGATTCAGCCTCCCTTTTTTTCCTACCCATAGTAATCATCAAAAAATAAATAAACTGTTTCTTTTCATGGTAGACTTTCTTTTGTTTTATAATAGTAGTCTCAAACAATCTTTGTTCTTTGGTGATGGACAGGACGTCCTGGAGGCTTGTCCAAGTTTCACAGGTGGTTATTCTTTAGCATTGTGTCCTATTCCACTGTGTGTGGGAATCATAGCTTATTGATTCCTTTATCTGTTGATAGGCATTTATGTTCCCATCTTTTCACAAACAATACAGAGAAGAACGTGTGTGCATATATCTAAGTGTGTCATGGTTCTTATTTCCATAAGTTATGTACCTAAAAGATGGATTGGTGGATCACAGGGTAATTCTCCTTCCAACTTTTCCAGAAATTTTTCCACAGTGCTTGTACTATTTTACCAACCCACCAGCAAGGCTTGACGTTTCCAGTTTCTCCACTTTCTCACCAGCAGTTATTGTCTTCTGTTTTGTTTTGTTTCTTAATTCTGCTAATAATACTAGGTGAGATGATATCTCATTGTTGCTTTGATTTGCATCTCTTAAGTGCCTAATGAGTATGCGCATTGCTGCATGTCTTCTTTGATGACATGCCTGTTCTGTTCCTCTGCCCATTTTTCAACTGGATTACTGGTCTGTTGATTGTTAATGTGTATAAATTTTAGTTAAAACTTTGATGTTTCATTGACAACACTTTTCCCAAGTCTGTGGACAATTATTCTTTTTTTTTTTTTGGTAGAATCTTTTGAATCACATAGTGTCCAATTTTCAGAATGTTCCATGTACACTGGAAAAGAAGGTATATTGTAATTCTGCTTGCTCCCCTGTGTGTCTATGAGATCAAGTTGGTTGACTCTGTTGTTTAGTTCTTCTGTGTCTTTTTTAAGTGTCTTTCTAGTTGTTCCATCTTTTATCAAAAATGATAAAATAAAATTTCCTAATTTGCTGTAGGGTTATCTATTTATTTTTTCAAAGCTGTTAAAGTCTGATTTCTTGTATTTTGGTGCTCTTACATTGAGTGTATATGCATTTATGACACGAATGGCCTTTTTTCTATTAACCCTTTTCACCATTATGTAATGCCCTTCCTTGTGCCTTATCCTCGTGTTTGCCTTCAAGTCTATTTCCTCAGAAATCAATATTGCCACTCCTACTTTTTCTCTGCTTTGATTTTTTTGTCCAAGGTGTGTCTCTATTTTCTATTTTCTTAACTATGTTGCAACTCTGCCTCTTGACTGGCTCTGTCTCTTGACTGGCTCTGTCTCTTGACTGGCTCTGTCTCTTGACTGGCTCTTGAAGTACTCATCCGTTAGTTCTCAGTAGACACCAACGTATCGCAGTCCTTCTGGGGTGTGTTTTATTACGGTGCTCCTTGCTGTGCTTGATAGAGTTTCCTGTGTTTAGTCCACTTTATCTGTGGGTCTTCTTACTGTTTACTTCTTTCCTTGCTGTTGTTTCAGTGCTTACTAAATCTTCATACTTTTCCAGTTTTCTTCTTTTGATGAGTTTATTAATTTTCTTTCAGGTTATCTTTTAATTTATTATATTCTCAGATTTTTAAAGTCTGTCCTGTCTCAAAGCAGTCTTGTCTTCCTTGTCACTTGAGAGCTCGGTAACTCTGCTATGCATTCCCTAGCTTAGTTTTACCATACTCAGTATTTACAAATTGATGTCTCTGACTTCCTACTTTCAGTCTTATAGGTTTATAATCATTTTGGCTCCTTCTATTTATACGTTGGTTTCTAAGTGATGTTATGATGTATGTTAAGCTCATGTTTTTGTGTATCATTGTTGATTCTTGGTCTGAAGGCCTCCCTTATAACGTGTCTTGTAAGTTTGCTCTGGACTTCACCATTCCTTCAATTCCCATTTATCTGGAAATCTCCTAATCCCACCATCATATTTAAGGGACAATTTTTATGGGCATATAGTTTTTGGTTGGCAGTTTTTTCCTTTCAGAGTTTTTTAAAATCATTTTATTGGGGGCTCATACAACTCTTATCACAATCCATACATACATCAATTGTGTCAAGCACATTTGTATATTCATTGCCCTCATCATTCTCAAAACATTTGCTCTCCACTTAAGCCCCTGGCATCAGCTCCTCATTTTATCCCCTCCCTTCCTACTCTCCCTTCCCTCATGAACCCTTGACAATTTACAAATTATTATTTTCTAATATTTTACACGGTCTAATGTCTTCCTTCACCCACTTTTCTATTGCCTCTCCCCCAGGGAGGAGGTTATATGTAGATCCTTATAATGGGTTCTCCCTTGCTACCCCATCTTCCCTCCACCCTTGCAGTATCGCCACTCTCACCACAGGTCCTGAATGGATCATCTGTCTTGGATTCCCTGTGTTTCCAGTTCTTATCTGTACCAGTGTACATCCTCTGGTCTAGCCAGATTAGTAAGGTAGAATTGGGATCATGATAGTGGGTGGGGAGGAAGCATTTAGAAACTAGAGGAAAGCTGTATCTTTCATCTTGTTTGCATAATTTCTGCTGAGAATAAGAGCTTTGCTTTATTGGTCCTCCTTGTATGTAACTTTTCATTTCTCCAAGCTGCTTTCAGGATTTTTTTTGTATTTGGTTTGGAAAGTTTGATTATGAAATATCTTGGTGATTTTCTTTTGATATCTATCCTGTTTGGGGTTTGTTGAACTTCTTGAATGCACATCTTCTTGTCTTTCATGATACTAGGAAAGCTTTCTTGCAACAAATCTTTGGCAGTTTTCTCTGTGCTGTTTGTTTGTTTGGGCCCTTTCCTGTTCTATAATCCCAAAGACACATAAGTTATTCCTCTTGTTGGTGTCTTTAGTTCTTTAACAAGCATGCCCCTTAAATTTCTTTCTCACAAAGGTTTTCTAGCTCTGTTTTTTGGCTCACTTGTTTGAGACACGCTGCCTTTTGCTCTTTGTGTAAACAGAGTTTGCCTGTTACCTCTGAACATTATGTTGTCTGGGGGAGAACCAAGAAGGAAAAGAAAAGAATAAATTTTACCAAAGAAAGAAAGAAACGAGGAGAGTGAAAAAAGGATGATAATTAAAATGAAGGAGAAGGAAAGAAAAGGAGAATAATGAAAAAATAAAATGAATTTTCAACTAAGGAGAGAAAAAAAGAAAACAACAAAAACAGGGAAGGGAACAAGAAGAGACAAAGGAGGAAGCCGAAGGGCAGGACATCACATGGTGCTCCTGCCGGTTGCTGAGGTCATGGGGTGGAGGTGGGAGGGGAGGGTGCCTTTTTCCAATGGAGTTCCTGCTGGAAGGATGGTCTGGGGCTATTGCACCCAGCCTGGCACTTTACATTATGCTGTCCAGAGAAGACAGAGAGCATAGGCCCCCGAATGCATGAGTGGGGTGTACAAAAATTGTTTTTTGCATGACTTTGTTGTACAGGGTCTGGGAAGCTCCTCTACCTGGTTTGCTGACTTGCCAAAAGTTAACTCTCATCATGTTGTGTGTATCTGCACCAGAGCTTGAATTAGTTCGTTATAGTTCAACCCCTGCTGAGAATTTCCAGTCCAGATATACTGGATCTCTGACACCCTGCTTTATACAAAATCTATATTTCTCCAGCTTGTAATAGGAAAACACTGAAACCATTTTGCTAATTGACTCATTTCTGTACCCTGGCCTCCCGATTCTTTATCCTACCCTCTTCCTCTCTATCTTCCGGCCAATTTAGCCTCCCCTCCCATTTTGCCGTTTCTCGGTGTCACAGCAGCGTTGCCACGTTTGAGTGTCATTTCATTAAATGTCTAAAGCAGCCATCTACATGCCCGAGTTAACTCTTGTCGGGCAGGAAGTGTAAATGGCTTATCAGTGCATAATGTACTTTGTCACCAAAAAAAAAAAAAAAGAAAGAAAGACATCCTCCCTGTAATGTATATTTCCTCTTTGTTGTGCTTGGGGGCATCAATTAATGTCAGAAGCCTGACAATTGCCTGCACAACATCCCGTCGACTATAGATGCTGGTGTGACATTTTCTGACATCTGGGCAATGTTTTCTACACGTGGCTCACTCCTCTTGCCCTTGATTTCCATGACATTGGTACACTTGCTTCATCATTCCCACATCTTTCTGGGGACAAAGAGTGCAACAAGGACAGGCCCTGGTGGCCTGGCTTTTTCTTTCTGTCTTTCCTATAAAAATAAAAAATACTCACTCAGCCAGGAATGGGGGGACGACTGGGGATAGTAAAACAATACTACTTTAATCATCTCTCTTGCAGTCAAATAGTTTTACAATGATCAGATTTTTAAAAGAAAGTCTTCAATCCCGTGTGCACCCAAAAATGACTTCAGGATTAGAAGACATGATTTCTTAATTGCTTGTATGAAATAAGGACTTTTCTTTTCAAAGGAAGAATGTGGGGTTCTCTCCAGGCACTTTAAGTCAGACAGTTGGGGGTTGAGAGTCAGGGAAACAAGCCCAATTCACTTTCTTGTATGAGCTGGACAGAACTTGCATGGAGGCCAACACTCATTAGGGAGTTTGGGGACACAAGTCATCTGAAATCACATGGTGCTTGGTTCTAAAGGCTCCACCAACCCCGGACACCCCAACGCCCCTTGGGGAGGACCCTGGGCCTGCTGCACGCTAGTGCAGGGTCCTCTGCCTACATCTCTTTCTGGGTCTTTCTTTGAGAACCACAATGGTGACTCCAGTCACAAAGGTATGACTGATGGGGGAGGGGGGGAGGAGGGACTCCAAACTCAAATATAATTTATACACATGCATTTATTAAGCAGTAAATGGGACAAAAGCAAATCACCCTGATGACGGAGACCATCAGCACAAGGCCACAATGGCATACAGGGATTAAGTCAGAAGGCAACTTAAACAGGACATGGAATGCAAAAGAAGTGGTCACAAAATCATGAATAGTGGCAGATCAGTCCATCGCAGTGGCAGGTAGGATTCCAATCGTGAGGAAAGGACCACAATTGGGATAAGTATGATGCCTGTGTTAGGTAGACTAGAGAAATAAATTCAGGGTGACTCATGTGTGTATAAGAAAGAGCTTTATATACAAGAGCTGTTGAATATTGAGAAAACAGCACAGCCCAGTCCAGATCAAGTCCATGAGTCTGCTATTAGCCCATATGTCTGATACCAATCTATAAAGTCCTCTTGAGACTCATAAAACACATGCAATGATGCTACATTCAGGAAGATCACAGGCCAGTGGATGGAAAGTCTTGTGGATCCGGTGGCATTGTAAGCATCTCAATGCTGGCAGTGGTCTCCACGTGGTTCCTTCAGCTCTGAGGCTCTGACTGCCATCAGCCTCTCTCCATGTGTCTTCTCCACAGGGATGTCTCACGGGGAGTGAGCAGAGAGGGTGACTCCCACCTCCAGGGAGGAAATACAGGAGTTCCCAGAACCCTCGGGAGAAGGCCACGCCCACACAGAGGCCTCAGTGGCTTTATCTCAATTGACAAGCTAGACTGCTCCCCTACACTCTGAATCCTCAAATTGACACCAGATTATGTAATTACCGCAATGCCTTACTGCCACCAGTCATTGCTGACTCGTAGTGACCCTATAAGACAGAATAGAATTGTCCTTGTTTATTTCTGAGACTGTAACTCTTTTTTTTTTCCCCACAGGTTTTTCTTTCTTTTTAATTATTTTTAAAACAATTTATTAGGGGCTCATACAACTCTTATCACAGTCAATACATATACATACATCAATTGTATAAAGCACATCTGTACATTCTTTTCCCTAATCATTTTTTTCTCCTCTTTTCTTTTTTTACATTTTATTAGGGACTCATAGAACTCTTATCACAATCCATACATATACATACATCAATTGTATAAAGCACATCCATACATTCCCTGCCCCAATCATTCTCAAAGCATTTGCTCTCCATTTAAGCCCTTTGCATCAGGTCCTCTTTTTTTTTTTCCCCCTTCCTCCCCTCTCCCCCCTCCCTCATGTGCCCTTGGTAATTTATACATCGTTATTTTGTCATATCTTGCCCTATCCGGAGTCTCCCCTTCCCCCCTTCTCTGCTGTCCCTCTCCCAGGGAAGAGGTCACATGTGGATCCTTGTAATCAGTTCCCCCTTTCCAACCCACTCACCCTCCACTCTCCCAGCATCGCCCCTCACACCCTTGGTCTCGAAGGTATCATCCACCCTAGATTCCCTGTGTCTCCAGCCCTCATATGTACCATTGTACAGCCTCTGCCCTATCCAGCCCTGCAAGATAGAATTCGGATCATGGTAGTTGGGGGGAGGAAGCATCCAGGATCTGGGGGATAGCTGTGTTCTTCATCAGTACTACCTCGCACCCTAATTAACCCATCTCCTCTCCTAAACCCCTCTATGAGGGGATCTCCATTGGCCGACACTTGGGCCTTGGGTCTCCACTCTGCACTTCCCCCTTCATTTAATATGGTATATATATATATATGTATATGTATATATATATGTATATACACACATACATATATCTTTTTTTTTTTGCATGATGCCTTATACCTGGTCCCTTGGCACCTCGTGATCGCACTGGCCGGTGTGCTTCTTCTATGTGGGCTTTTTTGCTTCTGAGCTAGATGGCCACTTGTTCACCTTCAAGCCTTTAAGACCCCAGACACTATCTCTTTTGATAGCCGGGCACCATCAGCTTTCTTCACCACATTTGCTTATGCACCCATTTGTCTTCAGCGATCCTATCATGGAGGTGTGCAGTCAATGATATGATTTTTTGTTCTTTGATGCCTGATAACTTATCCCTTCGGGACCACTCGATCACACAGCCTGGTGTGTTCTTCCATGTGGACTTTGTTGCTTCTGAGCTAGATGGCCACTTGTTTATCTTCAAGCCTTTAAGACCCCAGTCACTATCTCTTTTGATATCCGGGCACCATCAGCTTTCTTCACCACATTTACTTGTTCACCCACTTTGGCTCCAGCCGTTGTGTCGGGGGCTGTAACTCTTTATGGGAGTAGAAATCCCATGTTTCTCCTGAGGAGCTGCTGGTGGCTTCTAACTGCTGGCCTTGCAGTTAACAGTTCAATTCATAACCACTACACCACCAGGGCTCCTAAGTATGATGTGACAGATTAGAAAACTTTACAAAATTGGTTCAGGGCCCTTTAACCACCTTGGTTGGGGTTTTACTCATAACCAAGGCCCCTGCCCATTGTCACTGCGTAGTTTCCGACTCATAGCAACCCTTTATAAGGGCTTCTGAGGCCTTGTAAATCTCTGTAGGAGCAGAGAGCCTCATTTTGTTGCCACGGATTGAGTACTGGGTTTGAACCTTTGACCTGAGGTTAGCAGTCCAATGTGTACCTGACAGTGTCACGGGACCTTAGTGCCTCAATTTCCCTCTAGGACAGTGGTTCTCAACTTTCCTAATGCTGCGACCCTTTAATACAGTTCCTCATATTGTGGTGAGCCCCCCCCCCCGCAACCATGAAATTATTTTCATTGCTACTTCATAATTGTCATTTTGCTACTGTTATGAATTGGGTGACCCCTGTGAAAGGGTCATTCGACCCCCAAAGGGGTCGCAATGCACAGGTTGAGAACCACTGCTTTAGGGCATGTCCAGGGAATTATGAAGGCAAGATTTCACCTCAGAGAAGTGTTCACCACAAGGTCAGTAGTTCAAAACCACCAGTCACTCTGTGGGAGAAAGATGGGGCTTCCCAGTCTTGTGAAGAGTTACAGTGTTATAAACCCACAACGGTGGTCCTACCCTGCCCTCTAGGGTTGTGATGTGTCCACATATGAGCGACAGCCCTGTGCTGGGTTGGGTTTGGATGTGCCAGGTGGGTTGCTGCCATCAATGTTTGAGCACACTCGTGCACAGCCTGTCAGACAGAACTCAATGGGGGCTGGATCTGTGTGAAGCCAAAATGGACCTAACACTTAGCCTCTGAAAGCCTCGGACTGAGAAGAATGCAGCGTACAGAATTTCTTCCTCAGAGCAATGCGCCAGGCCCACCCACCCACCCCCCGCCACACACATTCAAAAACTCGCTCCCATTAGTCAATGCCGATTCACAGCTATCCTATCGACAAGAGAAAACTGTCCCTGCCAATTTCTGAGACTGTAATTGTTGAGCGGAATAGAAAGACTGATGCTCTCAGGAGGAGCGACTGATGGTCTCTCACTGCTGAGTTCTCAGAAACACGGGCAGCCAGTCGGCAAGACAGGTGCAGTGCATGTCCACCCTGATCAATGGAAAGACTTCTCTTGCATCCCTACCAAATTTGCACGAGGGGATAAAAAGAAGACCTTTATAGAAACTTCACCTTGAACCTTCGAAGAAAAAAGGGGGAAGCATGGGAGACGTGGAATGTCGTTGGTGAAGAAAATGCCTTTTCCTTAGACGGGCAATGTCAGTTTGTAACTGGGCAAAGCCAAAGTGAGCAGAGCTCAGTCGTCCGGTTTCTCTTCCTCCTTGGAACCAGTATAGTTCCCACGCTGGGGTCTTACCCCAAGGTCAAAATATTGTTGCTCAAACAATGACCTTGAGGGAGGGGGACGATTGTAAGGGGACCTTGAAGGATTGTTGTTATAAACTTAGAAGCCTTTTCTTGCACAAATTCTCATCAACATTTAAAGGCACCTTTGGAACAATCCTGCCAAACCACACCCAGAGAGATATCCTAATGCAGCCCCAAAGGGATCAGAAGCAAACCCAAGAACACTCTCTGTGGTGAGAAACAGCTTCAGCGCCCTCACCTGGAAGTCCCAGGAAAAGATTTTCTATGAAATAGCAGTTGTGGAAGACAGACACATGGTCTGAGTTTTACTAACATATTTCTTCCGCCGATTCATAAATCTAGGAAGAGACCTCAGAAGTTTTATCTGGGTAGGATTTCTGAAAATATTACCTTGGCCCTGGCCCCTGGAGTCGTGGATCTGACGGTGCTCACCAGTCCCTGTGAACATATTTCTCCTTTGGAATTCTCCAGCCCTCAGAACCTGGCACGTATCTACATAAATCAGCAGAAGGGGCGATTCTAATAACAGTAACAACTGCATCCTATTCAGTGATTGAAAGCGGCAACTATGTTTCCAATCTGCTTGCGGTGATGGAAGTGGCATCATGTGGAATGAAAAGCCCTGGATTGCAGGCCCCGTGCCCATATGCTTACGAGGGAGGCCCTGTTTGCATCGAGCCCAAAGATGACTTGATTTCTAAATTGGTTTCTGAACTCCTGCCTCGTAAGCTGAAAGGCGCCGTGTATTTATTCCAGGGGAGCTCAGTGGAGGTGAGACAAGTAATCCAAGGAGCCTCCAGCCTAACTTCTCCCCTGCTGCCATTCATTAACCAGGTCCCGTCTCTCAAACCATGAATCATTTCATTTTCTAAGCACTCTTTTATTTCCTTTAAATTTATCTAAAACTTTATTAGATCCAACTGTCACCATCCTGACAGGCAGCCTGCATACATTTTAAAACCTTCCCAGCGGAGAAGCATAAAACATTTAAAATCTATATTTGATCTGACGACAGCAGCACCGTGTTTGAATTAGAAACAGATTAGACATAATTGAAGATAAAGAGGACGCAAGCATCACTCCCATTTTGGTGAAGTGGGCTTTAAATTATCAGCTTCATCCAGAATACATTATGGAGAAACATTGAATTGTTATCTTTAGACAGCCTTTTCTATGAGTTTACAATTTCTCAGTTCAGTGAAGCTTGCCACCAGCTTGCTATCAGAACAAAAAACGGAAAATCATTCGGTTCAGAGCACAGGACTGATCGCCCCTCAAAAACTACACATTTCCTTCCGATAACAGACACTCCATTGGACAGCCAAGGGGCCACTTCGCACACAAACCTTTTCAGATCCAGCCACTGCCCAGTAATTCCTCAGTACACAAGAGACAGGCAGTGTTCACCTATAGGGCGTCCTGCCAAGCCCCTCCTCTGTTCTTTAATTAAATATCCCACAGGTCCCATGCATACACTCGTCACACCCATGCATGTACAAGGACGCGGGCAAGCATGTACACACACACACATTTTGCTTTGGCCCAAATCCTCCTACCTTTCTTATTAGTAACAGAGCTGAGCTCATTCTGCAATGCAAAGTTCCAAAATTTAATGAATGCAAGTTAAATAAAGCAAGTTTGGGTGCGCACCGTGCCATGTTTGGGGTTTGTTTTGTTTTAGGTTGGAACAAAAATCAGACTTACAGAACTGGAATTCCACCAAGACATCAGCTACAGAGCACCAGTTTGCCTAGGTTACTCTCTTCTCACTCAATACATCTTTCTTCATTGTCAATATAAGGCACTGAAAGGCTCTGACAAACCGTCAAAATCTCAAGTGTCCCAAAGGCAATCGCAGAGAAAGAGAGCTGGTGCTGGATTCACTCAGAGGATGCAGCCAGAGAAATTGTTTTTACAAATAACCAGAAATATACTCTCTTTGGTTGTTTGTTTATTTGTTTGTTTGGGGGCAGGGGGCTGGGATATCATATTTGGTTTCATCCTTCCAAGTTTTAAGGGAAGCGGAGGCATTGGAAATCCACTACAGCCCACCCAAAGCCACTGCCTCGGAGTCGATTCTGACTCATAGCGACTCTGTACAGGGTTTCCGAGGCTGTATCTCCTTACAAGAGCTGATAGCCTCATTTTTCTCTTGTGCATCGGTTGGGAGGTTTAAACCACTGAATTTAGAGTTAGGAGTCCAACACGTGCCTGGGCTCATTGAATTTAGAGTTAGGAGTCCAACACGTGCCGGGTAGGTATGTAGTAAGTCTTGGTGGAATTCTATGGATAATTTCATAATTACCTGGATGCTGACAACATTTGGCATTTAAAACCACCCAATGACTTTTTGAAGAGAAAGTTCTTCCTCAGTGAAAATGACAGCCCGGAGAGCCCCACAGACAGGTTGACCCTGCCGTACAGGTAGCTCTGCGTTTGACTCCACGTCTGTACTTCAATGGGCCTCAGTTCTGCCCTGGAGCACATCCTTGGGTTTCCTGCCTGACTTTTCTCCCCAGGGACATTTTTCTTATTGGGAAAAAATCATGGAAGTGCTTTGTGTTTTCTAAATAACTGAAATATTCAGGATTTACATCAGGGAGGATCTTCAAGAGCCGAATGAGAGTCTGTGGGTAGGAGTTCTGTGGGCGTGTGAGAGGTCAGTGTTGCTAAGAGAAAGTCAAAAGGTGCTGCTTTCACTGTGTAATTCCTGGAGGCAGCGGCGTCACTGGACGAGAACTCCAGTTTGATAGTCCCAAAGGAAAGAATTTAAATACTAATACTTTGCTTTTATCCAGCTGGGAAATGGCAGGCAAATTACTGGGCTCCATTTTGGCACTACCCCCCCCACCCCCAAATCCACTACCATGGAGTTGATTCTGGCTTAAAGTGGCCCTATAAGACAGAATAGAACTGCTCCATAGGGTGCGTAACACTGTAAATCCTTATAGGAGCAGAATGCCTCATCTCTCTTTCACAGAGAGGTGGTGGGCTTGAACCACCAACCTTGTCATTGGCTGTCCAATACCAACTAGACGGCAGCACACCAGAGCTCCTGCTTCCACAGTATGTGAGAAAACTGTTAGGCAGCTTAGCTTAGGGAATTGGAAAGTCCATTAACGCATGCCCAGGAGAACCAGCATAGGAAAGCTGGATTTTCCCGCTGGTGGGCTCGCCGGTGGGCGTTACACCTGGAGCAGCCCACCCGGGCCAGGTGATTGCAATTCAGCCAATGGGATCGACCTGGGGTCGTTTATCACGCCTCCCCCGGGAACCCTTGAAAAGGCAGGGATCGGAAGGGAGAGGGGCTTGTCTTGCTTGGGTGGTCTGGTCGTCTTCGTGGGAGGAGAGAGATCCTTGCTTGACCTGGGGCAGTCTCTGCCAGGCCGCATGGTCAAAGGAATCCTATGGGTGCCGCGTAAAACCTGATGCTTCTTTTAACTCTCATTAAATTCACTTGGATCACAAGCCCGGCTTCGGCGTGAAATCTTTCTCGTGCGGAGCCAAGGACCGAGGCTGAAATTTAGGTCGGAGAGAGAAACCTACCAAAACTATCTCCCCCTGGGATTGGGATTACAAGGAGGGTCCATCTGTTCAAAAGCTTTGTACTATGCGCACTCAGCACACCCAAACACTTCCAGCCAGAGAGTCGCTAGAACCCCTAGCAAACCTGTAGGGCAGGGTTGAACTGCCCCGGTAGGTAGGCTTCTGACTCATAATGACCCTCTGGGCAGAGTAGCCCCGCTCCTGTGGTTTTTCAAGATTGTAAATCTTCATGGAAGAAGAAAGCTTCATCTCAGGACCCCAGTGGGCTCCTCAGAAGAAAGATGGCCCCAACAGCAAGGCCACAGCTGGAAACGCCAGCCGCGCTTCAGGAGAAAGGCGAGCAGTCTGGAACACGCACGGGGCGGAGCCACCTGCCCTGCAGAAAGGCCATGAGTTAGACTAGAGTGGATGGCAGGGAACAAGTTTTGAGGGTTTGAAGATGTCTCTGGTAAATTCCTCTAAGTTCCACTCCTAAAGGTATTAAAATGTTCTTTGTCCTGCCTAAAAGAGCCAGCCTGTGGTGTCTCTGGAAGTTTGTTCCTAAGCATAGGAGCAAAGAGAATGCTTTTGCCAAGTTTGAGATTTAGTTTTTTATGACTCAGTGCTTACTGCCATGAAGTCAATTCCAACTTGTAATGATCCTATAAGATATGTACCCTATAGGACAGGGTAGAACTGCTATAGGTTCCACCCTATAGGACAGGGTAGAAATGCTCCTGTGGGTTTCCAAGACTAGAACTCTTTACAGAGTTAGAAAGCTTCATCTTTCTCCAGTGAATCCTCTGGTGGTTTCAAACTGCTGACCTTGCAGTTTCGCAGTCTAATGTGTAACCACCAGGCCACCAGGGCTAATGCATATTTTTCTACCTCACAAACCAGCCCATCACACTGTCTTCTCACTGTTGATTGCATCAGCCTAAGCACTCCCCACTTCCTTCAACCATTGCTCTGCCCTTCAGAATTTCACACACAGGCCAATGCAAGCATCTGAAATTGAAGGCCAGTTCCCCATAGTTACTTCATGTTGACTCAACTATCATGTCTTGTTTTTCCTTGTAGGAGAGAAAAGGGACACAAATTCAAATCTAATTTATAGAGATGTATTAAGTCTTAAACAAGACAAAGACAAATCGTTCAAAGTAGTCAGAGTTATGAGTCTCTACTATGGTCTCCAACACTCCGATTTTCATCCATGGTGCACCCAGACTGCTCCCTGACCAAGAGCTTAACCTACCGTGCCACCAGAGCCCCTTCTAGTCACTAATTGAAAAAGATTTTTTTTAAAAAGCCTAGTGTCATCAAGTAGATTGTGACTAGTAGGCGACCCTATAGGACAGCGGTTCTCAACCTTCCTCATGCAGCGACCCTTCCATACAGTTCCTCAGGTTGTGCTGACCCCCCCACCGCCATAAAATGATTTGCATTGCTACTACATAACTACCATTTTGCTGCTGTTATGAACTGGGCAACCCCTGTGAAAGGGTCGTTTGACCCCCAAAGGGGTCGCGACCCACAGGTTGAGAACTGCTGCTCTAGGCCATAATTGAAACTGTTCCTTAGAGTTTCTAAGACTAAATCATGACCAGAGCAGACAGCCTCACCTTTCTCCCCCTGAGCAGCTGGTGGGTTAGAACCTCCAACTTCCAGGTTAACAGAACACCTAACCCACTAAATCACCCCTTGTTGTTCTTGTAGTTGCTGTGAGGTTTCACCCATCCCATTCAGAAGCACAGCGACCCTGCACACAGAACCCAGCCGGTCCTGCGCCATGCCCACTCTTTCTCATGTTTGAACCCCAGGGTTGCAGCCACTGTGTCCATCCATCTTGTTGGGGTCTCTTCTTTGCAGCCCCTCCACTTTACCAAGCATGATGTCTTCTTTCTCCAAGGGCTGCTCTCACCTGACAACATGTCCAAAGTATGGGAGCTGAAGTCTCACCGTTCTTGTCTCTAAGGAGCATTCTGGCTGAACTTCTTCCAGGGCAGATCTGTTTGTTCTTTTGGCAGTATTTCTAATATTCTTCAGCCAACACCATGGTTCAAATGCACCGAGTTTTCTTCAGTCTTTCTCAATCAATGTTCAACTTTCCCATCCATATGAAGCCTCTGGAAATGCCATGGCTTGGCTCAGGCACCCTTTAGTCCTCAACTACATCTTTTCTTTTCAACGCTTTGAAGAGGTCTTGTGTCACTAATTAGATGGCTACAAATCTGAGTGCAGATAAAAGCTTTACTTTTTTTTAAGGCAGAGTTTATTTACTGGGTAGCACACAGTTTTTGCACTGAGAGTAGAGAATGGAATTTGTGTTTGGGGATGACCCTGCTACCTCTCCCCCCAATTTAATCTGGAAGTACCCTTATGGTCATGCTGATGCCATGCAAAACCCATCATTGTTCTTAGGCTGGCCCTGAGGGGGACAAGTGACCCAAATGCAGACGTTTCTGACTGAGATGCTGAGTATTTCATTTGTCGTGTCCAGTGAACTTCTTAGTAGGACCAGGCTCCCGCTGAGTCTCAACAGGGCTCTGCCTCAGTCTCCACATTTAGACCTTGAAAGACCTCAGAGGGGGTGGTGACTTTTGTGTCCTGGCATTTTGTTTTGGGAAGTGACCACCCGGGGTTAGTTTGGGTACTAGCCCAGTCTGGACTGGATGCTAGGTGTCCCCAGTAAAGAATTTGTTACAAAAATCTGACACACCAGCGCTTTGGGACATGTACTGTGAACTCTGGTCTGGGCCACAGGCAATTCCTGCTGAAAGAAATTCATCCATCCCATGGCCAGCTGAGAGGGCGAGAGACCTCCACATGGCACTGAGTCCAAGGGAGAGACTTTACTAAGATCTTGATGGCAAGAGACACTATGTGCCTGCGCACGGACAGGTAAGAAGACTTGGGCGTGACAGGGGGAGTTTTGAGGAAGAACGTGCCAGAGGTGGCTTAGTGGTGACTCAAGTTGGGCTGCGAATCCAAGGGCAGCTGCTGCTCCCGGAAGATTCACAGCCTTGGAAGCCCCAGGAGCAGTTCTCCCTGCCCGGTCGGGTCACTGAGTCACCATAGACTTGATGGCAGTGGGTTTGGGGGTTTGGGCTTAAGGCTGTCACAAAATCAGAATTTATTATTATTGTTGTTGTTGTTAGCTTCTGTTGGGCAAACAGAGTGGCAGAGGGGCAAGTTAGCGTGGTTCTGGATTCTAGAGCTAAGCAGATTTTGATCTCACTCAACCCTGAGAAGCAGGACATGAGTGCGCATGCTGAGAAGGGTCTCAAGCCCCCCTCCCTGCAGTCCATTTGACTCCCTGTCGGACAGAGCAGAACTGCCCCTGTGCGGCTCTGCAGGAGTAGAAGCTTCCTCCTTCTCTGCTGTTCTTGTCCTTAACCACCCAACATGAATCACCCCGCCCGCCACCAGGGTTCCTTACCAGAAAGAAGTTGCACAAGTTTTTTGTTTTGTTTTTTTTTTTAGCTCTGGGAAAGATTTAGGTCTCAGGAAGGTTCAGAGAAGCGACTCAATTCTGTCACTGTCCTTGGCTCGCTGGTTTCTGACAAAGGCACATTCTTTCCCGTGTGTACAGGAGTTTCGGCTCAGGGGCAAACATGGAAGAACTTTGGTTCTTAGAAAACGCTGGCCAGGCTTTCATTCGGTTCCTGGGCTTTAAGAGCCCGGCGGCACTCTGTGTACTGAGTTGCCCATTACCCTCATACCTAAGTAAAGCCCTGAGAACCCAACCTGCCTGACGGGAGTTATTCTGAGGTTCATTGCTACGGCAAGGATCTCTCCGCACGCCCAAAAGTGGACTAGGGCCTGCAAAAGGGCATCTTTGGGCTTTTTCGGGGGTCAGTTGTGTCTGGCATCAAGATAAAGGCTAAGCCGAAAGAACTAGAGAGAGAGGTATTCTCCAGGGATACTTAAGCTCCCCAGGATCCTGAGAGGACACCGGAGCATCCGCTCCGCGAAGGAAGAATTCCAGCCTCAGAAACCCGCAGGGGCAGCAACACGCGCCCTCTGGCATTGCTGTGGGTCAGGATCGACTCCATGGCAGTGAGTTTGGGCTTGGTTGTAATGATGGGTTGTTCCCCAGGTTGTCATGTAATGCTAGCAAGCAGGAACAAGCGTTAGAAACGGTGTGGCTTATATTTCTGTTGTGTTGTGTTGGCCCCTCCAATGCTCTAAAATAAAGGGTTCTTGCCTCCAGTGTCAGCACTGGCAAAGGAAAGTGTGTCGGTGGGTCACGCCACAGATCTTGCTTTCCACTTTAGAAAGCCAAATTTGCATCAACATCGATATAAACTCACTGCCGTCGAGCCCATGCTGACCCATGGTGACACTGTAGGGCAGGGTAGAGCTGCCCCCTGTGGGTTTCCAAGGCACAGACCTTTAAGGAGTAGAAAGCTTCATCTTTCCCCCACAGAGCCGCTGGGGGTTTCGAACCCTTAACCTCCTAGTTCACAGCCCAATGCATAACGAACACACCACCTGGGCTCCTTCGTCCATATAGAAGAGCTAAATGGCATTTTAGTCATGAGAATGTAAATATAAACTAGAGTGTTCAGCCCTTCCCAGAACCAGGGGAAAAAAGAAAGTGTCCCATTTTAAAAACTCTGTAGTCTACTGCGGATTTCACCGCCTCGCTGTCTGACTCCCATTTTACACAGGTGAGACATTGGCGCTGTGGGTACAACCTTGGGCTGCTAACCAGAAAGTCGGCTGTTCAAACTCCCCAGCTTCTCTATGAGACAAAGAGGAAGCTGTGTGCTTCAGGAAAGATGGAGTAGCTCGGAAACCCGGATGGGGCCGCTAGGAGGGTTTTCAAATGCTCTTTTCTTGCTGCCGTTTTTGGATGAACTCCGTGGAATTCGGTAAAGGAAAGGTCAACTTCTTTTAATAAGTTCTAGAAGTTGGACACAGAGCTGACTCAATATTTTGGTTTGTTTTACAGTTGGATGGAGGCCTAAATGGGACAAAGCACAACTTGCACCAATCTCCAATACACGATGTAGTGAACTTTAAGAGACACGCGTGTGCACCCATGACCACCCCCAAATCAAGATAATGGACATATCCACGTCCCTAAAACATGTCCATGTGCCCCTTTGGCTCCGTTTTCAAGCAAGGCGAATATATGCACAAGCTCTGTGTGCTATGCCTGCTTCAGGAAGCCCAATTGCCCAGAAATCTATTTGGGAGCCCTATTTGGCTTTTATTTGGACAAGTTGAATAAATACACGCAATTTGTTGACAATACATTCGTAAGTGGGGGTACTAGAAATTGCATCTGCAAAGAAGACATTTCCATAGAAAACTCTATTTGTCCCAGGAAGTATTAGGCGGCTTGAGAGATGGAAATTGAAAAGTAAGCAATCATACTTTGAAAGGTCCCTGAATTTCATCTCTCCTGGGTCTGCCAATTGCTCCAAAGAGACGCCTAAGAAAAACAACAGATGCCTAGACTGTGAGGATTATAGTTTTCACCCTGCCTCCGAGTGGAGGGGGGATGTGAAGCCCCAAACTGGGGTTTACATTTTGGAAGCCCTATTTTATAACCAGCCTCTCCCCACGTGCTATTTAAGAATGACTTGATAAACATTATTAGGGCCCAATTAAAATAATATCGATAGTATGGTGATCTTTTTTTCCCTGTGGTTTCTTTGCTTAACTTCTCACTCATAAATAAGACATTTAATATCCCTGAAACTCAGCTTCCTCATTATGTTAGGCAGGGTTCTTTAGAGAAACAAAACCAGGACGCTTACAATTATATATATATATATATATATATATATATATATATATATATATATATATATATATATGGCTAGATTTATATAACAGGAAGGAATCTAACAGCTACTTAGTCCATACAGCAGTACAGAGGGTTCAGTTCAACTCATTTCCATGGAACAGTTAATATATTGGAAGTTCTTCAACTCACATGGGCTGCCAGGTCCAAGGTCAAAAAGGCAGACAGCCGAGTCTTCCTTTGGGCAATGCAGGCAGTCCAGCCACAGGCAGCAAACAACAGGATGGATGGGTCACCAACAGTCAGCGTCTTAGGAGCTTAACAAAGCAAGCCCAGATGGGATATAGAACTCAAGCCATGCAAGATGACGGGATCCACCAACCTCAAGCTCAAGCGATGTACACACCAGCAGTGTGGCAAAGCAGGTCTCAAAGGAAACTCCAGCTCTGACACAATCCATGGATTGGCTGTCCCACAGGTTGTGCTTCAAGTTGAGGCAGAGAACTAGCTACAGCAGCCGCACGCTGGTCCAATCACCAGAGAGCAAGAGAGTGAGGGGCAGGCCTTGCTGAGCCATTTATCTCTTTGCCCTCCAATCAAACTGCAACCTGATTAACCTCACATGTTCCAACTGGCCAGGTTGACACAATAAACCTACATACCACACTTCTCCATGAAATGGGATTTACAGTAATGGAAGGATTTCCAGGAAGAAGAGAACATGAGCACATAGCAGGGACTCACTTGATGTTAGCTACGATATCGAATGGAGGGGGTGGTGGGTCAGTGAGAAAATTCCCGCCCTCCATTCAGTAGACTCAGGTTAGATTTCAGGCCTATCTGTCAAAACTGCCATCAAGTCGATGTTGACTCCTAACGACTCTAGAGGGCAGGGTAGAACTGCCCCTGTGAGTTTCCCAGACTGTAACTCTTTATAGGTGTTGAAAGCCCTGTCTGTGTCCTGAGGAATGGTCAGTGGTTTCAAACGGCCCTCTTTGCAGATCGCAGTTCAGTGCATAACCACTGCACCAGCACCTGTTGATAGAAACAGGTGTGTTACAGTGGCGCTGAGTACGTTTGGTCATCTGCTTGGCAAAGGCCCGGTGATCTACTTCTGAAAATTAGTCAATGAAAATCTTAGGAGCCATAACAATCCAACCCGCAAGGGCACACGAAGCAGCTGTCTTGGTTAACTAGTGCTACCACAAGCGTGTGGCCTTTAACAAACAGAAATGTATTCTCTAGGAGGCTAGAAGCCTAAATTCAGAGTGTCAATGAAAAGGGAAGGGGTTCTCTCTGCGTGGGCTCTGGAGGAAGGACCTGATCTCTGTTCAACATCTGTGAGCCTGACTTTTCTTGGAGATGTACATGTGGCATCAATCTTCCCTGGGTCTCGGAGGTTCCCAGTGCAGGGACCCTGGCGCCAAAAGGCTTGTTCTGCTTCTGACTCCTTTTTTCTTGGTGGTGCTGAAGGCTCTCTGCTCGTGTTTTTATTCTCTTTTATATCTGAAAAGAGGTTGGCTCAAGATATGGCCCCATATGTAGATTACATTGCATCCTACCTTATTACTGGACTCATTAACATCGGGCGTGGTTATTTGCTGTTGTTATTCATGCTATGGAGTCAGTTCTGACTCAGTGATCCTATGGACAATGGGACAAAGCACCGCCTTGTCCCAAGCCATCTTCACAATTTTTGTTATAGTTGAATTCACGTCGCAGCCACTGGGTCAATCTATCCCCTTGAAGGGCTTCTTTCTCACTGGCCTACTTAACCAAGCAGGATGTCTTTTTCGGGGAATGAGCCAAAGTAGACGAGACAAAGTCTTGGCATTTTTGCTTCTAAAAACATCCTGACTGTACTACTTCCAAGACAGATTTGTTTTTTCCTCTGGGAGTCCATGGTATTTTCAATATTCTTTACCAAAAGTGTACTTCAAATGTACCAATTATTCTGTGGTCTTTCTTATTCATTGTCCAACTTTCACATGTATAGGAAGCAGTTCAAAAACCCTGGCTTGGGTCAGGTGTACTTTAGTCCTCAGAGTGACAGCTTTGTTCTTCAACACTTTAAAGAGGTCTTCTGCAGCAGACTCACCCAATGCAATATGGCATTTTTTTTCTGACTGCTGCTTCCATGAGCATTGATTTGGGATCCAAGCAAAATTAAATCCTTGGCTACTTCAATCTTTTCTTCAGTTATCATCCTATTGCCAATCGGTCCATGTTGGAGGATTTTGGTTTTCTTTGCACTAAGTTGTAATCCATAGAGAAAGCTGGGATCCTTGATTTTCATCAGTAGGTGCCTCGAGTCCTCATTTGCAATGAGCAATAGTGTGTGTTCTGCATTTTTCAAGTTAATAAGCATGAGTATGGTGAGAGGCTACAGCCCTGGAGCACACCTTTCCTGCCTTTAAACCGTACAGCATCCCCTTGTTCTATTTGAAGTCTCTCTCGGTGCTCGGACAAGACCTCCACGCAGAGCGGGCAGCTGTACGGCACCTTCAAGTGACAACGTTGAGGAATCTTCTGCAGCAGCTTTACCCAGATGCAATGCATCAGCTGATTTCTTAACTGCTGCATCCTTGAGCACAGATGGAAGATCCTACCAAGCAAAATGAAGTCCTTGACAATGTCTATCTTTTTTCCATTTATCATGACGTTGCCTGTTGGCCTGGGTGGGGGCGGGAATGGGGGGGATGGGTTTCAGGGAAGGTGGCCGGCTCAGACCAGCTTCACTGAGCACTACCTAGCTTCACTCTTTAGCACTGTACCCAGTCTGATCTGCCACAGTGCGGATGACAACTCTGAATCCAGTCCGTCCTCCGCCCCGCACTATGCAGCCGCGCACCTGGCTCCCAGTGATGCCAGGGAAGGTGGGGAAAAGTCCAGGGTCCAAAGGGACAAAATCCCAGCCCTGGAGGCCAGAGGAGGATCCACAGCATGAGTCATCCCGGCCCCCAGAGCTGGAGAGGTCCTCACCCCCTATACAGCCAGCAGCACACCAGGGCATCAGATACCTAGTGTATTAATTTTATGACTGACATACACATTCGCCTGAAAGACAGACAAAGGGAAAGAACTCATTTATCTCCCAGAGACTGTCCTCTATTTACATTCCTATCATTTTTCAAATCTGGACTTTATCAGATGGAAAAATGCGGCACACGATAACACATAAATGGCTTAGTCGCATGCGTTTAAGAAGGAATTGTATAATAACACTATATGTCATAATTATATTATAGGATGCAGCCGTATGTTCCAGTGAGTTACACAGAATTACACTAAAATCAGTATTTAGGGCAATTATATCATTTGTTGAATTGTTGTAATTTCATTAAGTATAGGAACCTGTAATGGATTAAATTCAGAAACAATGAAGTTGTGCAGTGCTTCCCGCGGAAGTATTAAAGGGATGCAGAATTTGCATTGTTCTACCGAGTCCCAATTAGAGACTAAACACAATAGGCAATTGGATGCAATTTGCCTCCTCCAACACCATACCTACCAATTCGCTTCTGACTGGCAGGCCGTCGCTCAGGCGCTCTCATCTTCCTGGGCCGAAATCTCCCCCCTCCCAGACCCACTCTTCCTATCGCCTAACATTGCTCTCCACATAGCGCAAAGCCTGCCCTCCCGTTGTCGCAAAGCCTCGGGGGTCTGTGTTTTATAGACTCACAGATGGCTAAGCATTGTGGGGTGACCCCCCGGTATGGAAAGCGTGGCCCAATCTGCTGATGTTAGGTTACACCGTCAACTATTCACCTCTACCTGCTTCGTGTGTGGCATTTTCTCCAGAATAAATATTTCATTTGGTGTAATATACTTGGCACAGTAGTTGGAGACAAATAAAGTGAGAAAAATATGGTGGTCATGAAGGGGCAACACTGTGGACTAACTGTTCTCCTATTACCTATCTCCGAAGCCATTGATTGAGGTGCTCTACAACTGTCTGGAGCCTTCTTGCAAACCTGCCTATTTTAATTGTCTTTGTGAACTTTTAAAAAATCTTCAGACCCCAGTTGAGACACAGATCTCAAAACCCATTTTAAAATGATATGTTCTAATCGATCCTCACCACACAACACGGGAGTTCCTCATTGTTTACATTAGATGACTATCGTGCAGAATTCCCAAATATTCAGCCATTTCTGCAACACACCAAAACAGACGCACAGAAAACAAGCAGATCCTTGAGTATCGTTCAGACCCAAGCAGATTACTTGGGTGAATTCAACACAGCTTCGTTTATAATTTCTCTGTGTTGAAAATGTGTTAGGGTAATGAGGCTCTCCAGAGTCTGGGGGAAGCCACATGAAAAGTGGCTTGGCCTTGGCATGTCACGGGGTGGGGGTGGCAGTTTCTCCTCACTGAGCGTGGTCTCCCCAGAAACAGTCTGCTGGTTGTCCTGATGACACTAGCAGCTCGGGACGCCCATGGTCTGTGGTGAGTGTTCACAAGACACGCTGTTGACGGAGCAGTCAACTGTGTTCGTGTGCTTTTCCTGCACAGAGCGTTGGCATCACAGCCCCCCGACCTGCAGCAGCCCCGTGACCTCTCCCGCCTCTGACTCTGTCGACTCTGCCAGTGACCCTCCAGAGAGGGGAGAGACCTTTGGTTGTATTGTTCACGGAAGCTAACTCCTTCCAAAAGAATGTAAGCATGGAAGACAGATAAGGTCAAACACAACTCTAAGCGAGTGGAAGACGGCTGCTATCGGAAATGCGTGCTGGCAAGCTGGTCAACCACATGGTTTTCCGGTAACATCACTGACATTCAAACGTGTTTTAAATGAAATTTTCCCTGATTGCTATGAAGCTATCGCATTGATTTTTGTCACCGGAACCAACCCATTCTATCATGTGAAGGACGAGCATGAAGCCAAGAGCAGAGCCCCGTTCAGCCATTGCAGTCAGACTTTAGAGCTCGAACAGGCAAAGCCGTGAAAGGTTCAATATTTGGCAGCGAAGGGGAGAAGATCTCAATGAGATGGATTATAACAAGCATAGATGGGAGGATGGCCCAGGACCTGCAGGATTTTGTTCCGTGTGCACAGGGTCACTAAGGGTCAGGACCGACCCAATGCCATGTAGTAACAACAAACTGGCTGAAAGATGTTACTTGTGCTTTATGGGCTGCGCAAAGGTCTTTGGCGGTGAGGATCGTAACAGACCATGAACAGCCTTGAGAGGAAGGGGGATTCCAGAACACTCCACCGTGCTTCTGTGCAACCTGTACGTGGGTCACAGGCAGTTGTGTGAATAGAACAAAGGTCAACTGAGTGGCTTCATAAGAGGAAAGGTATGTGTTGGGGCTGCGTCCTTTCCCCGTGCTTATTCAAGCGGTACATCGAGCAAAGCAAGTAATCCAAGAAACTGGACTGAGACTCTGAAGACGAGCTCGGCATCAGGAATGAAGGGCGCGGGTTAGCAACCTGCGATGTGCAGATGCTACAGTCTTGCTTGCTGGACGTGAGGGAACTTGAAGCATGCGTTGGTGAAGATCAAGACTTGCAGCCTCGAGTGTGGATTACAACTCAATGTGAAGAAAACCCAAATCCTCACAGCTAGCCAGCATGATAAACGGAGAAAAGATTGCCATTGCCAAGGGTTTCTTTTGCCTTGCTCCCGAGTCCATGCTCACGGAAGCATCGGTCAAGAAAGCAAACCATGTACTGCAATGCGTGACTGTGCTGCACAAGGCCTCTTTCAAGTGTTGAAGAGTGTGACTGTCACTTTAAGGACTAAGGTGAGCCTGACCCTAGTCACGGAGTTTTCAATCACCTCCTGTCGTGTAAAAGTTAGACATTAAATAAGGTAGACTGAAGAAAATGGATGCATTTGAATCATGGTGCTGGCAAAGACTATTGAAAATTCCTTTCACTGTCAAAAGAACAAACAAACCTTTCTTGGAAGAAGTAAGTGCAGCCTTAGACTAGAGGATGGCGAAACTTTGTCTCCACGTGCCGTGGACGTGTTATCAGGAAAGACCAGTCCCTGAAAAGGGACATGCTTGGTAAAATAGAAAGGTTGTAGACAGAGGAAGACGCTCAAGGAGAGGATTGACACCGTGGCTGCACCAATGGTCTCCAGCGTGGCAGCCACGGGGAGGCTGGCCGGCCGCGCTTAGTTCTGCTGCACACAGGGTTGGAACTAGAGTTGGAGCTGACGCAACAGCACCTAACCACCCAACAACAGCACTAGCTGGGAGACTGGTGTTTGAAACCACGGGCAGCCTGCTTACGTTGCATATTTGAAAAGAAGTGTTGATTCTGTAAGACCGTTCTGTGGAGGGAAGAAAGAGAGAGAAGCCAGTGATATCTAGAAGCAGAACAGTGGATGTGACGAACAAAGGTGAAATGGTTCACTACAGATTAGTAAATAAGCATGATTAAGCCTGTGCATGCTTACCTTGCTTACTTTGTAATCCACCCTGGTTGGAATCCATCCAAAGGCACCGTGACAGGTAGGCCTTGTGATCGGCTTTCGAAAGGCCGCGGCCTTGAAAACAGTAGAGAGCAGGTCTGCTCTGCACATGCAGGCTCTCCGTGAGTCGGGATCCACTTGATTCAGACAACAACTACTAACAAGCGTGCCACGGGCATCTGGGTAGCAGGCACACAAAAAAGGATTCTATACATTTCACTTGAATTGAAAAAAGTCTTTATTCATTGTTTAAATCTCCTTTGTCCATTTTATTGACAACTTCCTATGGGCCAGTTATTTCCTACTTTTTAATCTTATTTTCCCCAAAGAATATAGTGTATTTTGATAAGATAAATAATTATGAGAATTAAACCCAAGAATGGCCTTGTGAGGAAATATACTTAGATTATTTTTATCTGTGGCTCAGTAAGGGTTAGAACTTCTGTCTTCTCCTCCCAAGTTACAATCTTTCTACCACCTCACTACCACTGATCTTGAAAACTGCCCTGGACATGCTCAGGACGTACCTGGGAAACCCTGGGTTTATTTTGATTTTGCATAATTTGGGGCTTCGTTGATAAAGAGTGATACCAGTGTTCCCTCGAAGGCAACCCCATTTTCTTAAGTGCCTATCACTTGAATTTATATAAATGTCTCTGGAAGCTTTGGTTCAATGACTCCCAGAAGTTTTTCCATTAAAATAATGGAGCCAGTCAGCTGCTCGCAGTCTTTGAGCACCCTAGCCAGTACCCCAGGGGCTTCCTCCACTTACTCTGTTCGACCTTTCCCTGCTTCGTGAATAAATTGCCCTAACTCGGTTACACTAACATGTAATGTGGAAAAAATGCCAACAGTTAATTAGAGATGAGCCTGTGAAAAGTTGGGGGGAAGCTACATGTTTCAATTATATTAATGAACACGCAAATGCAATCAAATCAAATGGTTAAGCATTGTGTTGAGTTTTTATAAGAAGAGAATTGCATTTCACATGCATGAAAGCAACTCTCTTGTAACTTACAGAATATGAGACTAAAAATAAGTGCACAGAAGAACCATTAAAATACTTATTATTTGAGTTAAATTAGAATTCTATGAGGATGGTTTCATCAAATGATCTGTTATTTTAATTTCCCTTCATCATCAACCAGATTAAAATTATCCTACCTGCAGGTTACATGGTTAAGCAGATGCTCTTTAAACATAAAGGTCTAATATCAACTTGAAGCTAGCCAATAAATTTCTTTTGATTTTTAAAGTGGCCAATGCCTTCACATAATATTTCATAGATGTTGATCATAATTTTTTAAAAAGATCTCTTGGAAGAAGAGAGAGCTTTTATATCTCAAAATATTTTCTGATTTAACAGCTGTCTTCAGAATTGAAAAAGATGGTGCTAAGCTCAGCTGAAATTCAAAACCTGTTCTTTAAGGTGCTCTAACTGCAGCGTGGGGGTCTGAAACCCCTCCTCTGCAGGCAATGCTAGCTGTTCGCCACCAAGAAATCGCCCATTGAGCAGGAACTGATTCATGAATTCAATTTTATCGCCCATCCATAAGTAGCTGTATTTCTTCAAACAGCTTTGATACTTGTGCGCATTGATGGTGACCGATTGCACCTTGCCTTGGAGTTCCTGGTGCATTTCCTCTAGCATGTCTTCCTGGGCCAGCTTCTTTCCTAATGGGAAAATAAAACCGAAGAGAAGCAAGTCAGGCCCATGATTTCCTAACCAGGAATAATTAGAGGTAGACTTAAAAGTCTGTCTTATACTTTCCAAAGCTCAACCAGAATCCCAAACATAAGTAAATGGAAGCCTTTAGGTTAAGCAAGAGTTCTCAAATTTTCCACTGAGTTTTTGTAAATCAAATCTAAGTACAATGGAATCTAAGTAACATGAGAATAGAATAACATGATGCACCAAAACTTATGTTTGGATTTCTTAAGACCAGAAAAATAAGCAACTAAATTTCAGTCTAAGTGGAAATTTTTTTCACCACAAACATTCATGAACCATCAGAATTAGATACCAACAGAGTGTCAGATCGAAAAGGTAAAGAGTTTGCTCTGACATCATCACTTTAATACCTCGAGGTAGGTGCAGTGGAGTAAAATCTCTTACCATAATTCTTCTACCCAGGTCTCTGTAACGCCCATCAAATGATTGGATGAGATTACGCAAATAGGGCAAGGATAACAGTAATAGAGGGGTTGGTCAATTTTCATTACCACTATAAGTGGCACTTGCTGATGAAGATCAAGAAGTACAGCCTTCCATATAGATTACAACTCAATGAAGGAAGACAAAATCTTCACAACTGGACCAGTATGTAATACCATGACAGAAGATTCTGTCTTGCTTGGATCCACAATTGATGCTCATGGAAGCAGCAGTCAAGAAATCAAAAGACACTCAAGAGATCAAAAGACACATTGCCTTGGATAAAGCTGCTACGGAAGACATCTTGGGAGTATTGAAAAGCAAGATGTTACTTTGAGGACTAAGGTATGCCTGACCCAAGTCATCTATTTTCCAAGTGTTTATGATTGCCTCCTACGCATTGAATAAGGAAGACTGAAGAAAAATCTATGCATTCTCCTTGTGGTGCTGGAGAAGAACATTCAAAGTACTGTGGGCTGCCCAAAAGACAAACACATCTATCTATCAGAGAGCTCCTTAGAGGCAAGGATGGCAAGACTTTGCCTCACATACTTGGGACATGTGGTCAGGAGAGACCAGAGCTTGGAGGAGGACGTCAGGTTTAGCGGAGGGGCAGTGGAAAAGAGGAAGGCCCTCAACCAGATGGATTGGCAACGTGACTGCAACAATGGGCTCAGGACCGGGAGTAGGATGGAGCAGGATCTTGCGGTGTGTTCCTTCAGTTGTGCACAGGGTTGATATGGGCTGGGACCAACTCAACGGCACCTAACAAGAACCACAGCAAAGTGGGAACCAGGGTGCTCCATCTTTGAAGCAGGCAGAGAGAGGATCCTAGGACCATTGGTAGTGGAGCGCTTTCAAAATCTGGCTCAAGCGGCAGTGACTGGGACTCGAGGCATCAGAGACCAAGGCAAGGAGCAGCAGAGAGACAATGAGACTGTGAGGCAGAGCAGTGGGCTGTTTCTTGGCCCACCTGAGGACTGAATAGAGTTTTGACTGCTGGCTAGGAAGGGTTGGTGCTGCTGACCAAGAATTGTATCCCTAATGCTTTCTAATCCTGGCTGTAGTAACCTGTTAACTCCCCTAATAAACCCCCTTAATGTGAGTACTGTCTGTGAGTGTTGTGTGGTCACTGCAACAAGTTCTCAGACCCAGCATGGAAGTAGAGTGCTTTGGGAGGAGTAAGGTAAAGAGGATGGAGGGCTGGGGCATGTCTTGACTCCTGCCGCATGGCAATAGGAAAACCAGAGCAGGTGAGCAATGGACTCTTTCATGCCACTGACTACAGTCGGAAAAGCAAAAGAATTCCAGTTACTGTTCTTTCCAAAGACCTGCTTAATTTTGTTGTAAACAACCCAACAATCCCTCCTCCTTGCCTTCAAGGAATGAAGCCAAATGAGAGATGACTGCCCAGCGCTGATCATGAGCATCATTGCCTTGCAGTCCCTACTTCCTTTCTTGGATACATACTAACCCAACTGTGGTCGTTATGTAATCATATGTCAATCTGAGGATTAAGAATGTAGGGGTGGAGTCTAGTGTGTCCATCAAATCATAGCCAGTGAGGCCTCTGTGTGGGCATGGTCTTCTCCTGAGAATTCTGGGAAATCTGGTATTTCCTCCTTGGAGGTGAGAGACTCTGCTCACACCCTGGGAGACATAATAGCTAACAAGACACATGGACCCATCCTGATGCAGAGACCCCTGCCAACGCTGAGATGTTTCCAATGCCACTGGATCCAAGGACTTTCTACCCACTGGCCTGTGTTCTTCTATATTCAGCATCATTGCATGTGTTTCATGAGTCTTAAGAGGACTTTATAGGCTATATGGGCTATACTGGATTTATGGACTTGATCTGGACTGGGCTGGGATGTTTTCTCAATGTTCAGTTGCTCTTGTATATAAATCTCTCTTATACACAAATGTGTGTCCCTGGATTTGTTTCTCTAGTCTACCCACACTAACACTCCAACTGATGTTTGTGGCTTTCCATTTTCATGTTTGGCTCAACATGATGTCATCCGTACAAAGTAGGTGGAAGAAAAAGTGATAAGAGCTTCAAGTATGCTGGAGACACTGTGCCAGTTACCCTAGAGATGATTTTCCTTTTGATTTCAATACAAGGGACTTCCAAAAGTTGGTGAGAAAATGGAATTAAAGGGTAATGGATTTTTTTTTGCCACAAACATGTGAAAGCCTTATTTTTCCAATTATGCAATCAACTTTTTTGCCTAACTATATGTGCAACGCACTTCTAGAAGCCAAGGTTGTATAGAAAAAAATTTGAACACCTCAAAGCATGCAATAACAAAGAAGACGAGATAATCTTTAACTACTGAGGTGTGGGAAGAGAAAAAGAAAGAGGGGGAGTTCGAGATGGCTTCAGGAAGGAGATGGCATTTGAAAACTGGAAAGGCTTTGGACATTTACATTTACAAAGATAAAGTGACATAGACCTCGATGTAACTTATACCTCAACTTTGCAGAGTGTTTTCATCAATATTGCTGCATGACATCTTTACCTCAAGTTAGGAAGTTAGGACACTCTGAAATTGGCTACGTGCCAGTTTATTCCCAACTTTTTTCTTCCCTAAAGTTGGGCTGCATAGAAGTGAGGAATACACCTTTCAAGTTGTCATGAAATGGCACACACTCCTCCACATTTTCTCAATACCTATCAGCCAGCTGAATGCAAAGAACCCATCACGGAGGGCCAAACGAGCTTCAGAATATTGCCACACCACAAACAGAATGTACCGAGAAGTGTTGAGTCACTTTTTACAACAGAATTCCTCTTTTACAGGAAAGTAAAAGGAAATAAAGGAAAGAACTAGGAGGCACCGGGTGATAGAGTTAAAGTTTATTGTGCCAACCTGGCTGATAAACACATGTGGGGTTAATTGAAGGGCGGAGGGATAAATGGCCAGTGAGCCTCGCCTTTTGAGTTCTAGGGTCTCTTGATTTCTCATGGTCAGACCAGGGTGCAGCTGCCTTAGCCAGTTCTCTGCTTTAGCTGGCAAGGCTCAATTCCTGCGAGACATCACTGAGACGAAGCCACATGGACCTACCCTGATGCAGCCCTGGGTGCTGGACCACCCATGTGGAGACCCCTGCCAGCGCTGAGATGCTTACACATTCACTGACTCGGCTTTCCTCCTGAAGTCAGCATCATTAGATCTGTTTTGTGAGATGGAGGAGGACTTTGTAGACTGGCGTTGAACATGTGGGTTAATGGGTTAATGTTGGACTTGTGGGCTTGGGCAGCACTGGGTTGGGATGTCTTCTTGATGCACGTTTAACCTTTATATAAAACTCTCTCTTATACATGAGTTTCTGTGGATTTGTTTCTCTAAAGTACCCAGACTAACACAAAGGGCATTTATAGAGGTTTAAATAGTGCATGTACATATGTAAATATATTTATATTTAACAATATGGAAATATATCTACATACATATATTTATAGGTTAAGTATTAAGGTAGCAGACGAACATAGTACTCTCTCAACATAAGAACAGTTTGTTCTAATAACTTGGCATTCCATGTTGCTCACTTTCCCAACATGAATGCTGAAGACAAAATGGGTGCATAAGCAAATGTGGTGAAGAAAGTCGATGGTGCCCGGTTATTAAAAGATTTAGCATCTGGGGTCTTAAAAGCTTGAAAATAAACAAGTGTCCATCTAGCTGAGAATCAACAAAGTCCCCATGGAAGAAGCACATCATCCTGTGTGATCATGAGGTGTCAATGAGATCAGATATCAGGAATCATCAAAGACTCAGAACAAAAAAATTATATCATTGTGAATGAGGGAAAGTGCAGGATGAAGACCCAAAGCCCATCTGTAGGCAATTGGACATCCCCTTACAGAAGGGTCACAAGGAAGAGACAAGACAGTCATGGTACAGTACAACACCAATGAAACATACAACTTTCCTCTACTTCTTTAATGCTTCCTCCCCCGCCCCAACTATCATGACCCCAATTCTACCTTAAAAATCTGGCTAGACTAGAGCATGTATACAGGTACAGATAAGAGCTTGCAACACAGGGAATCCAGGACACAAATCCCTGAGGACCAATAATGAAAGTAGTGATACCAGGAGAGTAAGAGAAAGGTGGGGGAGAAAGGGGGAGCTGATCACAGTGATCTACATACAAGCCCCTCCCAGCAGGGCAGACAACAGAAAAGCAGGTAAAGGGAGACATCAGTTGGTGTAAGGCATGAAAAAATAAAAATACTTTATAAATTATCGAGGGCTCATGAGGGAGAGAGGGAGGGAGGGAGGGAGGGAGGGAGGGAAGGAGGGAGGGAAAAATGAGGAGCTGATACTAAGGGCTCAAGTAGAGAGAAAATGTTTTGAAAATGATGATGACAACAGATGTACAAATGTGCTTACCACAATAGATGTGTGTATGGATTGTGATAAGAGTTGTACGAGTCACCAATAAAATGATCAACAACAAAAAAAGAGAATTCCTCTCTTACCAGACAGACACTCATATTTACTCCAGCTAACGACTGCTATAAGCTTTTCAAGAGCAGGAAATAAATAATTTCTGGTAGTACTCAATTAGAAATTGAGGGATGCTTGTTATAGCAGCTAGCAGTAAGTACTCTGATTAATACAGGGAAGTACTACGACCTTCATTTTATACATGAGAAAAATGAAGAAAGAGCACCCACAAATGGCAAAAGGATGAAAACATGGTATAAAGGTAGAGAAAGTTCAAATTCGGAACCATTTCTAATTGGACTCCACATAGTTTTCTAGTTTCTTCCCTTGTGTGCTGTCCCATGAGTTATAGCTAGATTGCTATTAGGTACCATTGAGTCTTTTCCAACTGTGATAGTTAGGTTTATTTTGCCAACTAGACCTCCATATGAACATGTGGGCGGAGCTTAATCAGGTCACAGCTTGATTGGAGGGCGACTAAGGTAAATCTCATCTCTCTTCTTCCCTGGTGATCAGACCAGCATGCTGCTGCTTGAGCTAATTCTTTGTCTCAACCGTGTGCTGCATTACCTGTGGGCCAAGCCAACCTGTGGATTATGTGGCTAGAGTTTGGGGCTTCTTTGAGACCTGCTTCAGCACACTGCTGGTGCATCAGCACCAGCGTACATCACTTGAGCTCGAGGCTAGTGGATCGTGTCTCTGTGCGTATATCACTCGAGTTCAAGATCCCATCCAGGTCTGCTTCGCTAAGCTCCCAGGGCTGCTGACTGTTGCTGCCCCACTCTACTGTCTGCTGTCTGTGGAGTCCAACTCTGCCTGTCAGGCCTGAAGGCAGACTCCACTTTCTGCTTCCTTGATCTTGGACCAGCAGCCCATGTGAGTTGAAGAACCTTCAATAAATTAACTGTTCCTTGAAAGTGAGTTGAGCTGAGCCCTGTGTACCACGGTCTGAACCCATTAGCCATTATACTCCTTCTCTCTGTAGAAGCCTATCAAAAAGAAAAGAAACCTATCTATCTATATCTATCAAGGGCCCCCCCCCCAAAAAAAGGTGGAATTTTTTTCAAAGCTCTGTATTTAACTTTTTTTTACAAAACACCTTCTCACCTACAAAGTGCTCTCCATTACAGTTGATGCATTTGTCAAATCTGCGATTCCATTCTTGGAAACATTTTCAAACTCATCTGTTTGAATGGCTGACTGTACCTCCCTCGTTTTTTTCTTCACCTCTACTTGGTCATCAAAATCACTGTCCTTTCATGTCACTGCATTCTCAGAAGCAAAAAAAAAGCTGAATAAAGTGAAGTCCGGTGAGTAAGGTATGTGGGGCATGCTGTTTTTTGCCCCAAACTGGTTCACTGAGATTGCTATGTGAGCAGGTGTATTGTCATGGTGGCAAAACCAGTGCCGTCTGCCACAAATCAAGCCTTTTTTCAGAACCTCTAAATTGAAAGTTTGATTAACAGTCTGACCTAGTAGAATCAACTCCAAATGCATTATCCCCCTCACATCAGAAAACAAATGAGCATCAGTAAGTGTCCTGGTTTTGTTTCTCTAGAGACCCTGCCTAACACACAACCCCTAGCAACCTATGCTCCACAGAGCAGAATGCTGCCCTCACATCCATTCTCACATCCATTCCTAAGCCCAAGCCCACTGTTGCAATCATTTTGTCCATCCATCTTGTTGAGCGCCTTCCTCTTTTTCACTGCCCCTCTCCTTTCCCAAACATGATATCGTGCTCCAGGGTCTGGTCTCTTCTCACAACATGTCAAAGGAAATAAGATGAAGTTGTGCCATCCTTGCCTCTAGGGAGCACTCTGGCCATACTTCTTCCAAGACAGATCCCGTTTGTCCTTTCGGCAGTCCATAGACTTTCAGTGTTCAGTATCATAATTCAAATGTATCCATTCTGCTTCAGTCTTCCTTACTCAATGTCCAACTTTCACAGGCATATGAGGTAATTGAAAATACTTGGGCCAGGCACAGCTGACTCCTCAAAGTGACATCCTTGATTTTCAATACACTAAAGAGCAGCAGCTTTATCCAATGCAATATGTCTTTTGACTGTTTCTTCCATGAGCATTGATTGTGGATCCAAGCAAGACAAAATCCTTGACCTCTTCAACCTATTCTCTATTGATCATGATATTACATACTGGTCCACTTGTGAGGATTTGGGTTTCCTTTACATTGAGTCATAATCCATGCTTCAAGTCCTCCTTATTTTAATTAAGCAAGATTGCATGAATATTGTAGGCTATTAATAAGCCTTCCTCCAATCCTGATGTAGGATTCTTCTTCCTATTATCCAGCTTCTCTGATTATGTACTCAGCAGACTGAATAAGTATGATGAGAGGATACCACCCTAACGCACTGCACACCTGTCCTGATTTTAAATCATCCAGTACATTCTGTACACACAACTGCCTCTTGATCCATGGACAAGTTCCACATGAGCGCAATCAAGTGTCTGGAATGCCCACTCTGCTCAAAATATATAGCTGTATAGGAGTTGTCATATTCCCAACATGCCATGCCTATATTGTGATGCTTATGGTTATGTTGTCCTTCCTTCGGGATCTCCCTTCCTTCTCTTTCGTGGCCTTCAGAGATCGATGAATTTTTCACCATGAGCATCCATGAACTACCAGAATCAGATGCCAACGTCATGGTAGATAGGAAAGGTGGTGATCACCTCCTTCAAAAATCAATAGGGAAATCCATTGTGGCCGCGTCCATTTTGATTCACAGTGATTCATACAGGACAGAGTAGAACAGTTCCATAGACTTTTCAAGCCTGTAAATTTTTCCAGAAACAGATAGGCACATCTTTCTCCCAAGGAGAAATTCATGGATTTGAACTGCTGACCTCTTGGTTACCATTATACCGCCAGGGCTCATCTAAGCATCAATTTAAAAAAAAGGCACTGCCATTGAGTCAATTCAGAATCACAGTGACTCCATTGGACATAGTAGAACTTCCCCTGTGGGTTTCTGAGATTGTAAATCTTTTTTTTTTTTTGAGATTGTAAATCTTTATGGGAGTAGAGAGCCTCGTATTGTTGCTGCAGAGTGAATGGTAGTTTCAAACTCTTGACTTTGCTGTTAGCAGCCCAACTTCTAACCCACTATGCCACCAGAGTTTCTCAGTAACACCTTCTGTCTTACCATGGGATCAATTCTTTAGTCGGGACCTCCATGTACACAACAAATAATCAAAATTTCGGGCATGAAGAAAGAAGACAGGATTTGATATTGGAAGAACAACTCTTTGTATCTACTACAGTAGACATGTGACCACATCTTGGGGAAGGAGATTTGGTGGCACAGTGGGTAGGCTTGCCTGATAACTGTAAAGGTCTGCTTCGGTAAAGATTTAGAGCTTTGAAAATCCAAAGGTGGCATGCTAGTCTGTTTAATAGGATCACTATGTGTCCGAATCAGCCCCATGTGTCGATTACAGGGCAGTGAGTGAGTGAGTGTTGATGGAGAGGATGAATTCTATGGGCCAGCGTGCCTACCCAACCAGCATGTCAGTCTCAGCATGTCAAGACATGTCGCATGACACCTCAGGGATCCCAGAGAGTGCTCCAAGAGACAAGACGTAGAAATTGCTGGGTTCTTGAAGCTTGGTTTCTTGAAGGCGGTACAACCAAGCCTCTGCCACACTTTACCGGCCAAGTCAGTCATGAAGTCTGCCCAGATTTCAGGGGAAAGGGCTGACCCCACTTCTCTATCGAAAGAATGTAAAAGAATTTACAGCCATCTTTAATTCACCACATGTGCTTTGCACTTGGTTGGTATACGAAAATATATATATTATTGGCTACTTCACAGATGTGGTTCTTTTTCTATACCCCAGTAACCAATTGCCTAATGGGAAGAGATACTGCGTGAAGGAGAAACCATTTAAATATGAATATGCAGATTTGGGCCACAGACTCTGGTTCTACGTAGGAAAAGAGGAGTATATTTCAAAACTCGAGGGAAGCAAGGTAACCACAATTGTCCCCAAACCCTCTACTTTCCCAACAGCTTGAACTCACTTACTGCTTGTTGCTGTTAACTGGGAATCTCTCCAAGATTCAAGCTGATTACTCTCCTTAGTCCTAGAGACAGCGAAACAAAACCAGACAAGAGTGAGTTATTGTCGAGATGTAACTTTCCCTGGCAAGTCTTGGATGAAGGAGATAAAAGGTGTTTGCTAGAAAGTGCCCCAGGGAGAACTCTCCCTTGTTGAAAGAAAAACAGCGTCTGACAGGTGTCTTTTCCAAGGTGGCTGGCAACTCCCTTTCCAAATGAGGCCCCCCTGAAGTCATTCTGTTCTCCCAGTGACACTTTTGGACTGACAGCATTAGTCCAACACGCTTGGAAAGGCAGCTCCTTGTCCTTTGGGACAAACGGGGCTCCAAATTAAGGGATGGATTTGGAGCTGCTATAGAAGTTTTCCATCAAATTCTGGTTCTAGCTGATCCTGAAATGAACCCACAGAAAACCAAGTAAGTTCAAGGACAATTCCCGTTCATCAGAGTCAGGCTGGAGTACATTCTGATAATTATGTTTAAAATGATAAGGTAGGGAAATAAGCACTTAAGGGATTTTTCCCCCCTTCACCTCAGCCAATTGGCCGCTTCTTTTATGAGGGGTGGGGGTGCTTGGCTTTCTTTTTAACAAGCTTTTCCCTTCAGTTATGTCAAGACTCTGCCGAGACCAGCCAGCCAACCATAAATCTTCCTGGGTGCAGCTTGACCGCCGCCCGAGTGTCAAGACCAGTTACTTGGAAAATGAGATGCACACCCCTTCCTGCCATGCCATGCAAGGCTCTCGAGGGCAGGGAAAGGCAACACAGAGCAGATCCAATCTTGTATGTGAAATGCAAATGGGCTTAAAGGGACCTTGCCTGTGTACTTAATAAACATCAGGGATAACCTCTCCAAAAGTGTGATGTAGTGAATAGTATTTCTCCTTGTTCATTTCTTTTTTGGTTCACTTCAACCCCTAAGGGAATTCGGTGGTACACTCTATGAAAGAAAACCAATCCTTAATGATTTGGGCTCCGTGCGCAGGAAAAGGTGCTGCATATGTTTACAGGAAGATGAGGTGTTACCAGCATGGGTGGGGGGTGAGGGCACAATGTAAACTTAGCAAGCCAGATCACAATGCAGGGAAATGTGGCTTTATCATAGTGCCAGTGTTGTTCAAGCACACAGTGGGCCCTTGGTTGGCCGACCTGCCAATAACCTCCTTTGACTGTGAAAACGGGATCAAACAAGTGATCCCCGGGGTCCCAGGTAAGTGACTGGGAACAGGAACTCCGTGGGCGAGGAGTATCTGATTCTGTGGTCAACCCCCACTTGCCCTTTAATGTTTTGTTCATTTGTCCTTACTTTGAAATAACAGAACTGGTTCACTCCCTTGGCCCTCTGCTGAGCATACGGACCCCAGATATACTGAATCAGGATCTACATTCTAACAAGATCCTCGACTGATTCTTATGTATACAACTTGTTACAAATGTAGATTGTGATTCAATAGACCTAGGGTGGGAATGCAAGTTCGCATCAGGCCTGCTGAACAAGTTGGAAACTTCCTTTGAATATCATACATGGACCCCTACTTGCAACAAAGTCTTCATCCCCATCACCTTCACTTGTTCAAAAGACTTTGAGCCTTTCTTGCTACAGCATAGATTTTCAAACCTATTTGGCCTACTGACCCCTTTTCAGGAAAAATAAAATTGTGCTAGGTAGCTCCTAATCCAGGATAAAGTGTAGGTATCTGCTTTTGCAGCTCCCCTGGATGGTCCCAGCACCTTCCCCTGGGGGTGGCATTGCCCAACTGGAGAAGTACTGCATTAAGGTAAGGCTAACCCTGCGCTCTTATTCCAATCTACCTGCATTTCCACTCAGAGGCTTCTAAATACATACTCAAGAACACATCTCGCTGCAACCTGGGGAAGGACTCTAGGGATCCAAGCCATAGTTGTATGTAAATAACTCGTTTGGAAAGATCATCTTTTCCTCTCACATGGATCGCTGGCCCTAAGTTCTGTCCTTGTGGTAGGTGCAAAACTTTATGGGACTGTCCCCTGAACCTGCTGCTCAAGTTCTTGAGTGTTGGAAAACCAGCGGCGCGCATGCTTCACCGCCAAAGTAAGCAGCCAAGTGCCCTTTAGTCGATTTCCTACTCTTAACCGTGGTGTGTGACAAAAGCGATCTTTCAGGGAGATCTCCAAGTCATTCACCCACAAAGCTGCTGGGTGGGTTCCACACTGCCACCCAGCTTGCCTCTCCTCAAGAAAAGGGACTTTATTCAATCCTGCACAACCCCCCGCAAAGCAGATCTATGTCGCTCTTGGGTTGGGGGATCGGGTTCTCTACGTTCTTGATCATGTCCAGATTTCTCGAACGGAGTCAAGGCAATCTGGAGAACATTATGCTGAGTGGAGTTAGTCCATCACCAAGGGACAAATATGGTATGAGACCAGTACTAGAAGGCTAAAACCCAAGACAAAGACTGGCACGCCAAAGGAAACAGACTCCGGAGGTTCCCACGGGAGGGTTGTCAAGGATTGACTTGGGGACGATGGAAGGCCATAAGAGTGAGAGGAGAAATCCGGGAGGTGGTCCTGGAGTAGAATACGGGATAGGAGGAAGGGGTGAGTGGTTTGGGCTGCTGAGTGCACAGTTGATGGTCTGAAGAGTAATTCCCCACACCTAATTCACACGCGCACACAATCACTATCAACAGCAGAAAAGGAGCCACGTCCGATCAAGGTGGTCAAGGATATCGAGTTGGCATCAATTGTATTGTGAAAGGGAGAGCCTAACTCCACTACTATCTTAACTATTTTCATTTGAGGCAAGTTCCTAAGGAGCACGGTGGTTGTGAAGATTATGAGAAAATAGCAAACAGCTTACCAGGGCATCGACCCAAGTCTCCCTGGGTGGTGCAAATGATTAAGCACGTCACGAATCACCTAAAGGTGAGAACCTACCTTGGAGTGCCTCGTAAGAAAAGTCTGGCGAACAACTTCTGAAAGCTCACAGCCTTGACTACCATGAACTACCGTTCTCCTCTGGGCACGTGGAGGCGCCACGAGTTGGAATGGACTCCACAGCGACCAACAACAACATCTGAGCATGGTGAGAGCCTAGTCCATGTTGGTGGTCCATAGGGTGGGGCAGGGGGTTCCTAACTGCAAAACGGCCTTTCACAGCCGACATCCCACTCAGTAACCAAAGTCAAGTCTGTGTGATATAAAACCAGACTGCCTGTGGACAGTAAGCACGAAATAATTATCTGTCACTCACCTTTTTTTAACCCATTGAAGTAGAAAATCCTGCAAACAGGATTTAATATTTTAAGTGCATTAAAATCTGGTCATGGTGATGGCTGCCTTCTTTACCACACACTTAAGATCGAACCAAAGTTTTCAAAGAGAGGACTCTGCTGAGGCCACATTCACTACAAACCATGTATTCACCCAAACTGGCTGGCACTGAGAGGCAGTTTAACAATTCCACCAGCCTACTGGCTAAACAAAACAAAAACAAACAAACAAAAAACCTCACTGTCACTTGGTCAATGCTGACTCCCAGTGAGCCCCTAGGGGGTTCTGAGACTGTAACTGTTTAAGGGAGTAGAAAGCCCAGTCTCTCTCCCTTGGAGCTGCCGGTGGTTTTGAACTGCCCACCATGAAAATCAAATCGCAGCCCAATGCATGCCCACCACACCACCAGGTCTCCTAGAGAAGGGGTCTTAATTCAACAATATTGTTTGATTGGAGCTGGAATTGTGGATTCTGCAGTTCTCAACTTGTGGGTTGCAACCCCTTTGGGGATCAAATGACCCTTTCACAGGGATCGCCGGATTCATTATAGTAGCAAAATTACAGTGATGCAGCAACGAAAAGAACTTTATGGTTGGGGGGTCACCACCACATGAGGAACTGTATTAAAGGGTCGCGGCATTAGGAAGGTTGAGGACCACTGGTGTAGATGGAGGCTCGTGGCTTGCGCTGTTTACTTCTCCAGCAGGTTTTTGTTCTCATCGACATCTGTCAGAGAGCAAGGTCCATATTGACCTGATGGAGGATATCTTTTAGGGTGCGAGCATGTCCACCCTTGCGGTGAGACGGGGTCTTTCGGAAATCTCTAGAGATTGCCCTTCCTGGAGAAAGCTACAACTGTCATCAGTCTGGCTGATTTTAATCCTTCACGCTAAAAAGGGGATGTCTGCTTACACACCAGCAGAGATTGCTAATGCCTTCTCACACCATTCCCATCGCCGCCGTCAGCTGCCACGAGCCTCTGAGCTGCTCGGTGAACACCTTGACAGAGTGGAGTGAGGGGAACCGAAATGCAGCTGCCAACCAAGCTCCGTCGCAGCGAAGATTTATCTCTTGGAAAATGGAAACTATCACAGTCGAGATCCACCCCTTATTGCCTTTCAACTCTGCAGAAATTGTTGTCAGGGAGATTGAAGGGACTGCTTGTCACACAGGGGCCATCGTGTCGGCAGGCACTCCCGGAAGGCAGGACTCGCTGCAAGTTATTGGCTTCCACGTCCCATTTATCCAGGCTCATTGCAACCGATAAACACTCGAACGTACAAAAGCCCTGGTCTGGCCCACTAAGGACAGAATCAACGCAGACTTCTCTCTCTGCAGGCGGGAATGTCGGCAAGAAGTGTCACCAATCGTGCCATGGTCTTCGGCTGCCTGTCTCTGAGTACCTATCGCGCTCATTACCAGCACCACGCCATTTAGCCCTTGATTGTATACTGCCTCGCAATGTTCTCTAATTGTTTCCCCACCCACATACGAGGGGCGTTTCTTAGAGATGGAATTTTTTCCCTCTCACATGGCTTTCTTGAATTGTGTGTAGCTGTGTCGCTTAAACCGCTGTCTAGTCATTTCTGTTCCATCACGGTGTGTGCTTCACATCCACAAAGGAGAAATAAAGACGCCTCCCCTCCACCCCACCCCCACACAAATAGTTAACATAAAAATTTAAAGGGTCCGCACACAAAATGCACACCGAACAATGGGATGTGTCAGATAAATCTCATGGAAATAAAACCAACCACCCGTTGCTTTCGAGTCGATTCCGCCCCGCAGTCATGCTGTAGGACAGTGAAGCGCTGCCCCACAGCACTGCCACATCTTCTGCCCGCGTGGCTGGTGGGATTGCACCAACCACTGGCCGTTCAGTTCACAGTCAGGTGCGTTAACCACTGCACCACCACGGCTAACGGTTAAAGCCATCAGTACACATGCATGGCGGACGGCCGTCTTCCAATGTCTTTAGAAATGAACATCTTTAGGAAAAAGCCTCTTTCTTTTCTTTTTTTTAAAGATCACTGTATTGGGCGCTCTTACAGCTCTGATAACAATCCATACGTCAATGTATGGAGCATTTTTGCACATACACTGCCATCAGTATTTCGAAGCATTTGCTTTCTTTTACCCAGCCACTCCTTGAGGAGCGGAAGCCACCCGGAGTGAATTCCTTTATCATGACACAGGGTGGGCTTGCCTTCAGAAATGCTGCAGTCCCCGACAAACACTGTCGGCACCCCACAAGGAGAAGCCGTGCGCTGGGACCAGGGACCCCGGTCTCTGAAGAGCGTCAGGTGGACAGCACTCTGACTGCCAGAGTTTTGTGCAGGCCGGTGCACGCGCTGCTGAAAGAAAGAGAGGCAAAAGCGTTTTCTTCGTTAAGTTTTTAGGTAACACCTGTCTCCTTGCGTTGGCTTTGACGCATGGTGACTGCACAACTGAACCACACATTGCCTTGCTCTCTCCCATCCTCACCCTGCTCGCCGGGCTCCCGCCCGCTGTCGCAGGGGTAGTGGATTTTGAGTAACTTCCAACCCAGGAGGCTCACCTTGTAGCACCACATCAAATAATATGCTTTTTCCATCCATAGGCATGCTTTGTTCAAAAACATTAATTATATTTGTTTCTCTTTGTATGAACACATTTTAAAATAATATTTTACTCTATATTCAATAAGAGTCTATATGAGCCATCAGTGGCCCTTTCTGAACGTCTTACTGTGCTTGGGGTGAAAGTTGTTACATAGCAAATTGGGTTCTCGATCAACAATTCACACACAGATGGCTCTGTGATTGCCATTCCCACCAGGTGCTTTCGTCCCTTGGGAATCTCTGCCCCTCCTTGCGTTCTCATCATTGCTTGTGGATAAATGTTGCCCATTACTTCTCCCCCTGGGGATTCTTCTGAGGAGGGCTTTCTTCACAGGTGTTACTGTGTATTTCCCAGGCCAGGCTATCCCTGGGCTCTAGGAATGGCTGAGGTTACAGCTGAAAAGATGATACCAGAGGGATAGTCTTGGGGGCTCCACCGACCTCTATCCATGGGGCTGGCCTTTTTCATGGGTTGAAGTTTTATTCATATATCTATCCCATTCTACACCAGAATTCTATTGTGTCCCCAATAAGATGGGTCACTAGCAGTACTCAGGCTTATCTAGTTCTGCTGGGATCCATAGCTTCTCATTGGCTGATTTTCAGAATCGATCGCTAGTTCCTTCTTCCTCATCTGTCTTAGTTTGGATGTTCGGCTGAAATCTGTCCTCCAAGTTGGTATTTAAAATACTGGTAGCATAACTTCCAACACCATCCTGCAAAATGACAGAAAGACAGAAAGTGGTCTTAACCACCAGAAAGGGCAAGACCCAAGGTCATACGAAGGCCTACAGACTCTCCTGGAAGTACTCGGTACTCATGAAGGATTTGCACAGAGGTAGGCAGGCACCTCAAGACAAATGCCATGACACATCTAATCCTTTCATGATCTATGGAACAAAGATCACCCACGGTCATGGTCAGCCTCTCAGGTTTTCTAGGAAGTTGTATGGTACCTGCTACCACCTGGCAGGGACCTATTTAACTATGGGAGTCCAAAGAAATGATCCTCACCCCACCCCTCCGACCACTACAATTCACTTAGATTAGGTCTGTCCCACGTAATTGCACCCAAAACCACATTGCCACCCTATCCCCTCCCCCAAACACACCTTGATTCCAGCATGCTCTCCATTTACTGAAAACACAGGGCTTCACAAGAAATTCAAAGCAAAAGATAATTCCATCATGAAAAGGTCAAACATCACAGAAGGGTGAGGCTTCATACTATTTTTAAAACTTTCAAAGAAAGAGAATTCTACCACTGCCCCTCCCTACGCCCCCAGTTTCATGCTTAACAGCCTGGACATTAGAAACTTATTTTCCATACTGAATGATTCCTGCTTTTTCAGGTGGGCCAGGTCATTACCCACCCCTCCTGAGGCAGGACCACTACATGATTCTCAGGGCCTCATGCAAAATGAAAATGTGGGCACCCTTGTTTTAAAAAAAAAAACAACATTATTGAGAATGTCAAGACCCTTGCTAGTCATGTGCATGTTGAAGCATTTAAGGGGAGTGTGCTGCTGCCTGCAGGTTCCTTTGAAATCCACCCAACAAAACGAGATGGCTGGATGAGAGAGGAGAAGGCTACACAGATGGCTAACCTAGAATGTTGAAGCAGAGGTTGGGTGGTGCCCGTAGAAGTTTGAACTTGGCTGTTTTAAACGTTTCGTCATAAAAGGTTGGGGAGAAAAGAATGCTGTTGGCTCTTGTCGTTGTGGAGTGCTACTATTGCAACCCATGGTGACCCCAGGTGACAGAGTACACCTGCCCATCGAACTTTCTAGACTGGAATCTTTTTGGAGGCAAATGACCAGGTCTTTCTCTCCAGAGCCACGGGGTGGGTTCAAACTATTAGCCTTTTGGTTAGCCACCAAGATCTTAGTCATTGCAAGATCTTAGTCATTTCGTTGTCAGGGCTCATGTTGAAAGGCTTAAGGGTGAAATTATGAGGCCTGAGATTGGCTTCAAAAGGTGATGAAAAGTATGAGCAGGTGGAGAGAGAACAAGACTGCCCAGCGCTCACAGTTGCTCACAGGATGGAGGATTCGTTCAATTTTCTCTCACTTGTGTGAATATATCTGAGATGATCCATAATAAAAACATTTTTAGAAATGGAAAGCCCAAGTTATATTAGATATTCTTTTTCAAAAGTTTCTAATTTATAAAAGTAACATATAGTACTTTACATTTTAAAAGCATTTAAAAAAATCATTTTATTGGGGGCTCGTACAACTTTTTTTTCGTACAATTCTTATCACAATCCATACATCCATCCATTGTGTCAAGTGCATTTGTACATTTGTTGCCCTCATCATTCTCAAAACATTTGCTTTCTACTTGAGCCCTTGGTATCAGCTCCTCATTCCCCCCCCCCTCCCCACCCTCCCCCATGAACCCTTGATAATTTATAATTATCGTTTTGTCATACCTTAATAAACAATGCCTTCTACCTTTTTATATTCAGTATAGTAATGGGTCCTGGCTTCAGAAAAGAACCAGTTGATCAAAATATCAACTATGATCACTCATCAAGTTTATGTAGCTTAAAATACGGCTAAAATGAGGGAACCCTGGTGGTGTGGAGGGTTACATGTTGGACTGCAAGCCCTATGGTGAATGGTTCAAAACCACTAGCTGATCCTCTAAAGACACAGGAGGTTTTTTACTTCGGTAAAGACGATGAGTCAGAATGGACTTGCAGGCAGTGCGTTTGGATTTTTTTGGTTGATCCTTGACTCTGATCCCTGGTATGGGCGCCCTCCTCCTCCCCTGCTCCCCAAAGCCACACAATCCGAATCTGCTGGGCCAGACTGAGCAGCACCCTCCCCAGCCCCACTTCAGGAAAGGAGCCAGGGCCCAGGAGCCCAGGTTTCTGCCCCCAGAGTCACTCCAAAACGCTAAAACTCTGGCGCCAAACAAAGCACGCTTTGAGATTCATCAAAATGGAATGTCTCCTATGTGTTTCCTATGCAATAAAGCTTGATTCAAAGAAACTGCCCACCCCACCCCACCCCGCCGCCCATTCTGAAGTTTCGCCAAACCACCTCGGGCTTTACGCTGGGGCCAGAAACATGATGGGGCGGGCTCTGCTCCAGACTCTTCTGACCTCCCGCCTCCCCAAAATGAAAGCACCCCGCCCCAAAACACCCCTTCCTCCCCCTCAGCGCTCTCTCTCCCCCAACTTTCTTGTGGTATTTCAAAACGCTTCCTTATGAACCCGGATGAAACCGAACGCTCCGGCTACAGAAACACTGGAAAGCTGTTTTCCCGAGCGACTTGAAACCTAAGAACGCTCGCGTCGCTAAGAGCCTGCGGTGCATGTTGGACGGGAGCCTGGCAGGGTTTTCTTCTGCTCCTGAGCTGCTTTGCCTGTACCTGCAAGAAAGCACCAGCCGCCCCTCGGTGGGACTAAGTACCAATCGGCGATTGTGCCGTGGATTAGGCTTTTGTATAGTATTAACGGCCAATCCCTGGAGGGCAGACGTCCCAGAGTGACTGATCATAGGCATCATGCCAAGGATCTGATCCGCTAGAAAGGACTGGGTGGATCTGTGGATACTGGATGGCTGTTTGGCTGGAATGCGGTGGAAGTGCTCACGGGTTGCTGTCACCACTCCCCTGCACCCCGAGAGCCTGGGAAGCACCCTAAGAAGAGAGCCAGGGCACACACAAGAAGACAGAGCCCCCCGGAGAGCTGTCAGAGGAGACCGACTAGGGTCAGGCTGGCTGGACACAGGGGTGAGGGCTCTAGAGCATCCTGCCTTAGGTTTGGGACTCGGCTTCCCACTCTCTGGCTGCATGGCTTTGAGTAAGCAAGCTGACTTCGCTGGGCCTGTGCCTTCACCTCTAACGCGAGGACAGGACCAGCTAACCTTTATTGATGATGCACCACATTATGGGTTCCATTATCTCCTCAATATCCGAATGGAAGCTTGTTTGCAAAAGGGTTTTTAAGATGGTACCAGTTAGCATGAGGTCACACTAAAGTTGGATGGGCCTCCTTAAACAAGAGAGATGCCGACGGAAGTACAGAGGAAAGAAGCCACAGGACCGCAAAACAGAGATTGGATCGATACATGTCCGAGCCAAGGGACACGTAGGGCAACCAGCGGTGGGAGAGCCAAGAAAGCCCCCTCCCCTAGAGCCTTCCGGGCATGCATGGCCCTGCTGGTACCCCGAATTCGGACTTCTAGTTGCCAGCAGTGTGAGACAATAAAGGTGTATTCATCGAATCCACCAATGTGTGGTTCTTTGTTATATCAGCCTGGCGGAACTAATGCATACCACAAGTCAGACCCTGTGCTCAGAGCTGTGTATCTAATCTTCACAAGAAGCATATCACACACGTAGAGATCTTACCAACCCCTCTTTAAGAAGCTGAGTCAATGTCTCAGTCACATACCTACTACTGCAAATCAGGCAGCCCAACACCATTAAGGAGGACAAATCCCAAGGAAATCCTCCCTTTGGGGAACCTTGCGATAATGATGATTAATGAAAAAATCTGGACCCTACCTCCAAAATGCTATAATGTAACAACTATAGGAATTCGGCTTCTTTACCTACAGTTGGATCAAGAAGGACAACTTGCCCATTACTATACTATGCCCCTCCCCCCCCAAAAAAAACAACCTCAACTCATTGCCACTAAGTCAATTCAGACTCATAGCGAACCTATAGAACTGCCCGTGTGAGTTTTGAGACTGTAACCCTACAGGAGTAGAGTGCCTCGTCTTTTACACGATGAGGGGCTAGTGGTTTTGAACTGCTGAGCTTGTGGGGGACCACCAAGAGACACTAAGACGGTCTGCTAGATCCTGTCAGACCACCTGGAAGGTGCAAACAGGCAATGCATTTCTAGAACCAACAGGAAGTGTCTTATGAAGGGAGCCCCTCTTATGGTCTGAAAGTGTGATGGCAACCCCAGAAATGGGACCCAACTGAAAGTGCCTCCAATTATAGAACTCTGATTCAGTGCCCAAGCCAGAGAAGACTGGCTAGAGCAAACACTTCTGACCAAACCCAGAGGAACTGTCACCCCTACAGAAACTGTCCCGCCCCATTTGTGTCTCAGAGCAAAACTCGTGACAATGTCCTACTGCTACTTTCTTGAGTCTGTGTCCCTCCCCAAATGTGTGCTACATGTGTCGTCTTCTTGGAGAGAGTTACAGTAAAAAAAAAAAAAAGCCTTGAAAATTATTGTGTACTTATGTCAAAACTAGCAGGCAAGCAGGACTGATGGGGAAAAGATGCATCCTGCTTGGAAGACAGCTCCAGGAGAGGGGGCAGTTGGAAATCAGAGAGAAAAGCAGGCCAGATCCCAAAGGCATGTCGGATAAACGAAAGTACAACGTGGGGGGCTTGCTGAGACTACAGAGATGGGCCCAGGGGGCAGTTGGGAGGAGGGCTTGTGTTCCGACTCTGTGTGCAACTCCCTGGAGGGGACACCTGCCAGGCTGGATGGGCCCAGGGACAAAGCTAGCACCAGAAGGAGGACAGAAACCGAATGCTGTGAGCTGACACAGGCACTCCAACCATCGGTTTCCAACTTTATTTGACCCTCTGCCCCCTCTTCAGGAAAAAAAATTACTCAGCAGCCCGCTAGCAATTAAAAACTTTTGTACTATTGCCCATAAATTAGGACAAAGTGCTTTCATATCCCACCCCATCATTCCAGTGCCCCCAAGGGGTGGTATTACCCACTTTGGGAAATACTCATCTACATCAAGGCACTACTTTCTCTACCAGGTCCCCTTTCAGTCCACATAGGACCAGCAACTGAAGAACCTCCATCGCTCCGAAGATGTGAAGGAAGAGAGAGGGCTCTCTGGATCTCTTTGAGAGGAGCAAGTTAGACCTGGGGCCTGGTAAAAAGTGAGGAGATGGTCAGGAGGGCTGGGGGCTGATCTGGGAAAGTCACCAAGAAGGGAATGCTCGCGGAATGGGACTTGCAGGGGACGGATCACCTGATGGGGCAGTTAAGCTTTTATGTCAACTTGAACCTGTGTAAAGGTGTAAGGCTGGAGTCTAACCTATCCATCGGGTCACATCCTTAGAGGTGTGGTCTTTTTATAAGAAAGTTTGTCCTTCCTCTTGCCCTTTGCCTTTCTCCTCTCTAGGGCCCTCTGCCTCCAGGGGCAGCTTCGTGTGGGCCCTCACCCCACTTCCACAGAATCAGGATCAGCTCAACAGCAGCTACTTTGGGGGTTTTGATAGTGATGCTGGCAGTGGTTTGTAGGAGCAGGCCTGTGACTCAGATGATCTTAGAAGTGGGCAGCCAGGCAAACCAGCTGCTCTTTAATTAATACCAGTCCGCCTCTCAGCTTGGAGGCTATAGCAATTATGAAAAGGTTCTGCTTCCACTAGATGAGGAGAGAACTCTGAAAACTCTGCCGTGCTACATTTAAACCCCATACCGCCTAACAAACACCAAAGACAGCATTCCGCGATGCAGGGCCACCACCTGAAAGCCATAGACTCCTGTTTCTGGACTGAGGTGATAAGGGCAGGAACACACAAAATGAAATGTAAAATAGGTTCTGTCCTGTTTAGCATGTGAAGCGATCGTTCCTGTGGAACAAGCATCAGTCATCTTAGGCCTGTGAATGGATGGTTTTAATTGATGTCACGTTTCCAAAATACCCAGGGTGCGATAGGAAGCAGGGCTTGTTTCTCTGTTTACAGCGACTTGCTTGAGACCTTACGACATAACGAAAGAATCAGAAGAATTGGAGATTGCCATGAACGAGCTGAACAGCGAGCCCAGAAGGCAGCCAAAGATGGATCTGTAAGAACAAGCATGCTATCATTGAGGTTCATGCACAGACGAAGCAAAACAACAAATCAACAAATATTGAGTGTTGACTCCCAGCAAAGCCAAATGCAGGCCCCGGACAGTTGATTGCCCTCTGAGAGAAGGAAAACAGTTCTGTATTGATTCTATCCATAAAACTTCCTTAATGGAAAAATACATAATTTCACATACGTTTCGAGATGGGGTGTTGTTATTAGGAGCTGTCCAGTCGGTTCTGACCCGTGGTGACCCTATGTACAGACACCGTCCTGTCCCGCACCATCCTCACACTGGTTCTTCTGTGTGAGCCCATTGCTGCAGCCACAGTGTGGATCTACCTCATCGAGTGCCTTCCTCTTTTCCACTGCCTCTCCATTTTACCAACCATGACATCCTTCTCCAGGGGCTGGTCTCTCCCGTGGTTCACATAAAGGGTGGACACTCTTGTGGATCCAGTCGTGATGTGTGGTAGTTACATGATCTTGTGTCCCTTTGAGGATTAAGAGTGAAGGGGAAGAGTCTAGAGGCCTCTGTGTGGGCGTGGCCTTCTCCTGAGAATTCTGGGAACTCCTGTACTTCCTCCTGGGAGGCACGAGACCCTCTCCCTGCTCTCTCCCTGGGAGACATTTCTGAGAAGAAGCCACCCTGAAGCAGGCAGAGTTTTGGAGCTGCAGGAACCATGTGGACACCCCTGCCTGTGCTGAGATGTTTACAACACCGCTGCATCCACAAGACCTCCAACCCACTGGCCCGTGATCTTCCTGCATTCTGCATCATTGCATGTGTTTCGTGACTCTGGAGAGGATTTTATAGATTGGTATTAGATGTATGATTTATGGACTTTATAGATTGGTATTATAGATTGGACTTATAGATTGGTATTGGACGTATGATTTATGGACTTGATCTGGACTGGGCTGGGATGATTTCTCAATATTCACTATCTCTTTGATATAAAGCTCTTTCTTAGTCATATATGAGTGTCTATGAATTTGTTTCTCTAGTCAACCCAGACCAATGCAAGGTGGAAGCATCTCGGCATTGGCATGGGTCTCCACATGGCTCATCCAGCTCCAGGGCTCTGGCTCCATCAGTGTAGCTCTATGTGGCTTATCAACAGGAATGTCTGGCCAGGGAGATAGGCAGAGAGTTTGTGTCTGGCCTCCAGTGAGCTAGTTATCTCCGTTGTGCCTCCAAATGATGTCATCAAACTGTGACCTAATTGACAGGCTAGACTCCCCCCCATTCACTCTTAATAGTTTCAAGTTGACACCAGATTATGTAACTACCACAATGGAAATCCCGTACCATCTTCTCTTTTCAAAACATCCATTCCTCCTCCACTATCCTACATCAGTAAATAACATCACCCACCACCTACCAGGGCCCAAGCTAGAAATATGGGAAGCATTCTCTGTTCCTGTCTTTCACCCACCAAAATGAAATTTCCCAAGTCGTGTCTATCTCCTAAATCCCTTTCAAATCAAGTCTCTTGTCACCTCCATTCCAAACTCTAGAACAAACTACTACCATTCCTTGACTTCTGCAGTGGCCGACCCAATCTTTCCACGTGGGTTTTGCCCTCTGCAACCCAGTATCCACACACAGCCAAACCATAAATGGAATATGTCACTCATGCGCAAATCCTTTCCATCTATTCCTATTGCAGTTAGAATAAAATCCAAACTCCTCACCATGACCGGTGAGGCATTAATTGCCTGGCCAGTCGGTCAACAATTACTTGTTAATCACCAACTAGTTACTGGGCCAAGCAGAGTCCCTGCACCTCCAGCCCAGGAAGTAACATTTTCAGGTTACTGGGAAAGCAAAACAAAGAGCGCATTGCTGATAAGTGCAATGAAGAATAACATCGGCGTGTGCAGCAGACAATGACTAGACTTGGAGATAAGAGGGACAAGACCTTCCCTAGGAGGTCAGAATTGAGCGGAGACTTTTCCCGAACTCTGCTTGTAAAGAGAGTCCTGGTGGCACAGCAGTTACAAATTCAGCTGCAATCTGCAGGGCCGGCAGTTCAAAAGCACCAACTGCTCAGAGGGAGAAAGATGGGCTTTCAACTCCCTTAAACATTGCAGTCTCGGAAACTCCCAGGGGTGGCTCTACCCTGCCCTGAGAGGATCACTAGACTCAGCACTGACTCGATGGCAGTGAGTTTGGTTTCTGATATACTAGTAAATTAGGACCCCTCACCCTATTTGCTAGCACATTTCCTTCATGGTGATTAAAATAATTTTATATCATCCTTTTATTTTCATGGGAAGCTATTTTATTTTTGACTGGTTGTTTTGTTTTTATACCATCCATTTTTAAGAGAACCCTGGTGGCACTGTCAGGTAAATGTTGAGTTGTTAACCAAAGGTCAGAGGTTCAAACCCACTGGCCACCCCGTGGCAGATAGATAAGGCTATGTGCCCCCGTAAAGGTTTACATTCTCAGAGATGCAATAGGGTCACTAGGAGTCAGAATTGACTTCTGACAATGTTTGTTATTTGTTTGTGGGGGTTTTTTTTGTAAATTGATTTATTTTTATCATCTGTATCTCCTACTGGAATGTGGTCAGTGAAAACGTGTTTAAATGAATGGAGAGGAGTGTGGGAAAATAGAAATTTGGTTTGGTGACATTTTACAAGGGGATTCTGGGAGGAGGCAACAGAGGCATCGAGTGTGCCCATGAGAGTGTGAGGAGACGGCTGGGAAGCTGGTTTGGCATCTAAGGCTGTTCTCAACACCCCCTTGCACCCCGATATTGTCCCAGAGAACTCTGCTCCAGGTCCCCAGACTGTGCTGCTCTAAGTCAGGATTCCAGGTGAAAGAAGGTACAGGACCTGACTTCCTATGTCCCTGGGTCTCCAGGAGGCTCCTCCTCCATCAAACCCTTCCAAAGACCGAGAAGGCAGCGCAGCTAGTCCTTGGTCTGAGCTGTAGGTTAAAGACTTGACTGGAACATAGCATCACCGAGAACAGCAGCCCCTGCTCTGCGCTGGGCATTTTAAATCTAAGCTCAAAAGAGCCTACTAATAGAATTGAGTGCCTTGGGTGTTTGTTTTGCTTTTTAATATATTTATTTATCTATGAGGAGTTCATCGAAGGAATGGAAAGATGATTTTCAAAAAATAATTTTTTCAACTCTATTGTGAATTAAGTCAAGATTTCCAGAGCAGAGGATCAGTTTTACATGTAACAATTCATACCCATTTTGTTCAAAAAGCCATGTCTTGTGTGAGATCAGTAAATATGGCTTTGAGAATTTCTCTATTGCCATCTCAAAGATTATCATTAATATTAGGCATATTCAAAGCAGGAAAACATTAACTGCTTTTTTTAAATTATATTTTTTACATTTTCATGTAATTTATTACGTTTTTCATGTAATACACTGGGTATTCAGATGCCTTCTTTCTTCTCTCTTTTTTTTAATTACAAAGCTTATTGCGGATTTTGTTTTGCTTTGATTTTTTCCTTTTCCTGCCTTCCCCTTCACCCAGGTTAATATGTTTCCACCCACTAATTGGTGATTTACCCTCAGTCCCCCTCCCCCCCAACACACACCCTCCCCACACACCCCTGGTAACCAGCAAAGAACATTTCTGTTACCATGAAAATCTTTTCGTGGTTTCTATAATGATGGTCTCTGGACACATTTGTCCTTCGGTGACTGACATTCCGCTCAGCAGGATGTCCTTCCTCCAAGTTCATCCACGGTGCTGTGTGTTTTAATGAACTCTTTTCTAAACCAGCTTTGCATCCACTGAGGCGAGAGGATGATGAGTCCCCACGACACCATGCCGCTGTTGCCCATGGTCAGCACCGCCCTCCCTCCGTGGTGCAGCGACCATGCTGGGCTGCTAACAAGTAACAGGATACTCAAGACTCTGCGGAGACTCTGCGGAAGAACTGGCCGTCGAACTTTTCCAAAACCCGGTTACCGAAAGCTTCATGGAGCACTCCTCCCTCTGCCACCGTAGGATTTTCTAGCTGGTCATCTGTGTGGAGCACATAGGTTTGACTCTCAAATACCCTCTTCAGGTAGTAGTTGAGCACTTAACCATTGCACCACCAGGGCTGCTTGCTTCTACATCAGCCTGGTGCATCTGTCCCAACTCATAAACCAACACTGAGACACTAGTGTGAACGGGTGCTATGCAGACAGCCTTAGTTTTTACCTTCTTCTGACCCAGAATCCTAGTCACTGTACATCCAGTTGTCGCAGCTCCTTGACGGTGACCGTTTCACAGAATTCTCTTGGGTTATTTTGTTTGTTCTTGTTTTTATGAATTGGACAGCACTAGCCAGTCATCTTGCAGAATGTTGTGCTCTTGGGATTTGCCTGCTGTTTTTTTCTCAGGGTTACACTGTGGCTGTGGGTGTGAGGGAGGAAGCCCGCCGGGTAGGCGCCTTGTGCATCACACGCACTATCTCAGAAGGACTTGCCATCAACGGGATTCATCAGTGTAGAAGGTAAGCTTGATCCCATTACTGGGGGGTTGTTTGTCAAGTTTCTCCACCGTAAGGTTGCCCCTCCTCCACCTTGTCCTATACGGGGCTTTAGAGGAAGTCTATGCACAGGGAATGAGGAGTGATGTTCCCTTACCAAGGGGGGGAGGGGGACCCTGGTGGCATGGGGGTTACGTGTGGGGTTGCTCACCACAAGGTCAGCCTCTCAAAGCCACCAGCCACTCAGCAGGAGAAATACAAGGCTTTCGACTCCCGTAAGAGTTACAGTCCTGGAAATCCATCAGGGCAGTCCACCCTGTCCCACAGGGTCACTATGATGCAGAATTGACTCGAGGACAGTGATTTGGTTCCATTAGCCAGAGTCTCCACGTAAATCATTTCGAATTCTTCTGCACAGGGGATTTGTCTCCCCCATCCCTGCTTACTTATTTACCCAAGCATTTATTTATCTTAGTGTGCACTCTTGGACACATATTTTGTATGAAGAGCTTGCATTCAAAGCACAAACAAACTCACTGTCATCAAGTCAATGCTGACTGAGAGCAACCCCATAGGACAGAGTGCACCTGCCCCTGTGGGTTTCAAAGACTGTGACTTTTTACAAGAAAAGAAAGTCCCACCTTTCTCCCGAGTTTTAATCCAGCACTACCTTGTTTTGTTGTGCCAGGCCTTCCAGTTTGGGCCATGGGGAGCTGTTTCCGGGTGGCTCCTGAGTGCCTTTGGCCATATCCCCATTGATGTGGGTTGGGTTTTCTATAGTTGTGGATTATTGGTTTTCTGTTTTGCACTTCCTTCCTCTCTGGCCCTGCCAAATGCAGCCCGTTTTTAAATCATGACCTCAGCAGACCCTAATGTTAGATAGCCTTAGAAGTGAGTGATTAAAAGATAATAAAGGAATATCCCTGGATTTCATCCTTGGAAAGGACTATTTCTAAACTTCTTGGCTCTCAGGTACTAACTCCCAAACTCCTTCTATTAAACTCGTATAACTCTGATAATGTACCCGGGCAGGGATCCCACAAGAATTGAGAACACAGACCAATATCCCTAACCAACATCGATGCAAACATCCTTAACAAAATACTGACCAATAGAATACAAAAGTTTATAAAACAAATAATTCACCATGACCAAGTGGGATTCATACCAGGAATGCAGGGATGGTTCCACGTACAAAAGACCATTAGCATCATGTACCACATCGACATGAAAAACTACAAGAACTACATGATAATATCGATAGATGTGGAAAAAGCACATCCAACACCAATTCCTCTTTAAGACACTCAAGAAGATAGGAATGGAAGCTAGGAATCCCTCAATGGAGAAAAGATGAACACAAACCCACTGAAAAAGGGGACCAGAGTAGGATGCCCCTTGACCCCACTCTTATGTAATATCGTACTAGAGGTTTTAGCCAACAGCATAAGGCAAAGAAAGAGGTGAAACTATCATTATTTGCAGATGATATGATTTTATATATGGAAAATCTCAACAAGTCCACAAGGGGAGTACTGGAAGCAATAGAAGAATATGGCAGAGTGGCAAGATTAACAAACAGAAGTCTATTGACTACTATATCTGATTAAACCATAGAAGAAGAGATAAAAAAGGTGGTACCCTTCACAAGAGCCAAGCACAAATTGAAATATCTAGGGATATACCTAGGAAAATTACAGAACACTATTAAAAGAAACCAAGAGTGACCTCAACAAATAGAAGAATATCCCATGCTCATGGATTGGAAGACAATATAGTAAAGACATCAGTTCTGCCCAAGGCACTACGTAAGTTTAATGCAATCCTGATACATGTACCTTCATCTTTCTTCAAAGAAATGGAAAACTGATTACCAACTTCATTTGGAGACAGAAGAAGCCCCAAATTATCAGTGAACTCCTCAAGAAGAAGGACACAGTGGGAGGGCTTGACTTACCTGACTTTAGCACATATTTTACAGCCACAGTGATCAAAACCACATGGTATTGATATAATGACAGATACCCAGACCAATGGAAAAGAGCTGAAAACCCAGAAATAAAATCATCGGTATATGGACACCTGATCTTTAATAAGGGCCCCAAAAATATCAAATGAGAAGCAGATGCTGTCTTCAACAAGAGGTGCTGGAAGAAATGGATATCTACCTGCAGATAAATGAAGCAAGACCCTTATTTCACTCCATGCACAAGAATAAACTTCAGGTGGGTCAGACCTCGAGCTAAAACTCCAAACTATTAGGGTCATCAAGGATGGAATTGGGATGAACCTGAGAACTTTGGCTCAGGGAATACATAGGCTACCAGAAATAGGGAAGGATACAAACATAGATGAGTCACAAATTGACAAGTGGGACATAGTGAAGATAAAAACACCTCCGTACATCAAAAGAATTCACCAATAGAGTAATAAGATAGTCCATGGACTGGGAAAACACCTTTAGCAATGACATATCAGACAAAGGCCTTATTACTAAAATCTACAATACTCTGCTAGCTTCCAAAAAGAAAAAAACTAATTGCCCACTGAGGAGGTGGGCAAAGGGCCTGAACAGAAGGTTCACAAGGACAGAAATCCAAATGGCCAATAAACATATGAGAAAATGTTGAGATAATTAGCCATAAGAGAAATGAAAATTAAAACAATGAGATACCAACTAACACCCTCAAAGACAGCCCAATTCAAAAAATCAAGAAGCAACAAGTGTTGGAGGGGCTGTGGTGGGATAGGAACTCTCATCCACTGCTGGTGGACCTGTAGGTATGTACTGCCACTATGGGAATCAATTTGGTGATATCTAAAACAGATGGAAATTGAGCTACCATATGACCCAGCAATCCCCCTTCTGAGCATATACCCAGAAAAGGCAAGAAGTGAACCATGGTTAGACATCTGTGCTCCAATGTTCATTGCAGTTCGGACAATATTTGGACGAGTAGAACATGAATCTGCTGAGGTAAGCTTAAAAAACAATGATAAAGGGGTATAGAGAAAAAGCTACTGTATACAAATATTCCTGGGGTGAGTTCCAGGTAGTATGACAGGGGCCAGACCAAATACAGGGATACATATGGTAGCCAACTAAAAAGGAGGGGGTGGGGAGAAAGAAAAAAAAGAGTAGCAGGGGAACAGAGCACTACCCCATCCAAGGGGAGGGTATTGTTTATATCTCCACAGGAAAAGGGGCCAGACTTCAATCCGATATTCATACTGGCATGAAGGAAGGAACCAGTAGAGAGGTCTGAGAGGCCAGCCCCAATCCCAACTATGTGTACAGTCACCCCTCCCCTCCCCCTGGAAGAATTTACTTCAGAGGACAGCACTGAAGCTACAGCTCAGGGAGAGGGACATGTCTAATCAGAGCACATGGGAGCAAAAGAAGCGGGAGGAAGAGAGAGTTGAGCACATCCTGGCCCACTAAGCCTTGAGGACGATATCCCTGCTCAGAGCAGCCAATTCACAGAGAGGACCGTATGGCCGGCCCCACTACAAGACACGACATCCCTCACTGACCCATAGCCCTATAGGGGGCAACACTGGAGACAAAGTGTGGGAATTGCAGCCATTCTGACCCCACCACACCGAGGCGGAACACTCAGGGCGTGCAACAGAACAGCAAAGGGAGCAGAGTGTGGTAGACAGGGTTCTCTAGAGAGATAAAACCAGATTGCTGATAATTTTTTATATATGTATATATATATAAAGATAGTTAGATAATACAAGAAATGAATAGTTAAATTATAAAGCAGTACAAATGGCTCAGTGCAACTCACTCCCATGAGAGAGTTGTGAGACACTGGCAGTCCAAGTCTTGAGGGCTGCCAGGTAGTCCTCTGTAGAGAGAATCAGCAAGGCAGGTCACCAACAGTCAGCCAGATGACAATGTCCGACAGTCCCCAGCTCCAGAGATGTGCATTCCAATTCTCTGGCGAGGCAAGTCTTAAAGGGACCTCAAATTACAGCAACACAGTTCACAGGCTAGGTGTCCCACAGGTAGTGTAGCTTGCAAATTGAGGCACAGAACAAGCAAGGCAGCCACACACTGGTTTGATGATCAAAGAGCGAGAGACAAGAAAGGCAAGGCTCACCGAGCCATTTATCTCTCCGCCCTTCAATTAATCCCACATGTGTTTATTGGCCAGGCTGGCACAATAAAATAACTACCACTATCTCACAGAACAAGGAAGTCCTGAGGGAATACCAAAAATAGACTTTGGGGCCAGGGTGGGGAACCCATCAGACTCCACTAGAAAATACTCTTAAAAGTCAACAAACAGACCTTGAACTATTTACAGGCTTTTCTCTTTTTTTTGTCATTGTTTTTGTTGTTGTTTTCTTCTTTTCTTGCTTTGTTTTGCTCTGTCTAGTTTTTGGGCATATTATTATCTCTGCAGGTCTATCAAGATAAGATAGGCAGGATAAACAATCTGGAGGAGAAAACAATGGGACCAATGATTCTGGGGGGACATGGGAGAGGGGGAAGTGGGGGAAAGGAAGTGGTGTTAACAAACCCAGGGAAAGGGAACAAGTGATCCAAAATTGGTGGTGAGGAGGGTGTAAGAGGTCTGATAGGGTTTGATCAAGGGCAATGTAACCGAGAGGAATTATTGAAACCCAAATGAAGGCTGAGCATGATAGTGGGACAAGAGGAAAGTAAAAGGAAATAGAGGAAAAAACTAGGAGGCAAAGGGCATTTATAGAGGTCTAAATACATATGTAAATATATTTATATATGATGATGGGGAAATAGATCTATGTGCATATTTGTATAGGTTTAGTATTAAAGTAGCAGGTGGACATTGGGCCTCCACTCAAGGACTCCCTCAAGGCAAGAACACTTTGTTCTATTAAACTAGCATTCCATGATGCTCACCTTCCGGACTCAATCACTGAAGACAAAGCAGGTGCATAAGCAAATGTGGTGAAGAAAGCTGATGGTGCCCCTCTATCAAAAGAGATAGTGTCTGAGGTCTTAAAGGCTTGAAGATAAACAAGCAGCCATCTAGCTGAGAAGCAACAAAACCCACATGGGAGAAGCACACCAGCCTGTGTGATCACGATGTGTTGATAGGATCAGGTATCAGGCATCAAAGAACAAAAAAGCATGTCATTGTGAATGAGGGGGAGTACAGAGTGGGAACCAAAAGGCCATCTGTAGGCAACTAGACATCTCCTTACAGAAGGGTCTCAGGAAGGAGATGAGCCAGTCAGGGTGCAGTATAGCACCGAAGAAACATACAACTTTCCTCTACTTCTTAAATGCTTCCTCCCCCCTGCACCCCTCCCCAACTATCATGATACAAATTCTACCTTACAAATCTGGCTAGACCAGAGGATGTACACTGGTACAGATAGGAACTGGAAACACAGGGAATTAGGACAGATGATCCCTTTAGTACCAGTGGTGAGAGTGGTGATACTGGGAGGGTGGAGGGAGGGTGGGGTGGAAAGGGGGAACCGATCACAAGGATCTACATATAACTCCCTCCTGGGGCGACAGACAACAGATAAGCAAGTGAAGGAAGATGTCACACAGTGTAAGACATGACAAAATAGTAATAATTTATAAACTATCAAGGGTTCGTTCATGAAGGAGGGGAGAACGGGGAGGGAGGGAAAACATGAGGAGCTGATTCCAAGGGCTGAAGTAGAAAGCAAATGTTTTGAGATTGATGATGGCAACAAATGTACAAATGTGCTTGACACAATGGATGGATGGATGGATGGATTATAATAAGAGTTGTTCGAGCCCCCAATAAAATGATTTTTAAAAAGAAAGAAAGGCTGGGGGTGACCGTGACCTCTCCCATAGCTGAGTGACCTTGGAACAAGTCACTCTGTGCACCTCTGGGCTTATCCAGCTGGGATTTCTGAGATCAAAGTAATCACCAAGCAGAGTGCCAGGCCCAAAGTTGTTGCTTTAAAAGCTATTGGCCTCATAGAACAAAGGGTGGTGGGAGGGATGTCCTAATTGGGGGGGGGGGGTGTAAGGGGGGCGACTTGGGTTGGAAGGAAGAACCACCGGCTTACTCCAGCCTTTCCAAACCAGTCAGGGCTCCCTCTGTTCAAAACTGAGCAAATGACTCAGGAATTCTAATCCATTCTTCTTGTCTCATACTGGGAGGCCAAATTACAGTATTTTATTATTTTGCCTCTTTACTGTGTACTTTATTTATCTCTGCTGTGCTGCCGAGTTTGGGGCACTTTTTCAAAGGCCCTGCTTGTTCCTACCTGCTATTTGAATTCTTGGTAAACCACGCGTCCCTCTCCCAACCTTTGTGTATTTCTATGGGGCCTGCTGGCCCCGCTGCTAGCCGCATTAATCTGGAGCTCAGTGTTGAAACCCCACTTACTGCTTTGATTCATAGGTTCTCTCAGTGCTTATTATTCAGCAGAGTCAGAACGGGTGCTCCCGGACAAGTGGCTGCTTGTCATGGCACCCACCAACCAGATCATAGAGCAGGTCCTGTGAGGATGAAGGTGGGTGGTAAGGAACGCCTAAGCCTACCTCAACTCAGGAAGGGAAAGAGTGCTGTAATCAGCCATTCTCTTTGTACAGAGCTCACTCTCTCTCTAGGGCAAGGTGATACATCCATGGTGTGGATGAGCCTTGTAGGCCATTAATGCTATAGGTTTAGAAGAAACTGAGTCACTGGCCTGGGAAGACGTCATGGAAGAGATGCTACTGAGTATGGGTTAGGGGCCAAATCCTCAAGGGTATGTAGAGTAGGGATGGCAAAAGAAATTCAATGGCTTTCCTGCCCTTCATTCTAGCTTCAGGAAGTCACAGCCATTATTGCCTTGTTCACTGCTGTGTCTCTGTCACATAGTAGGTGCTCAATAAATATGCGGTGAACTGTCCCCCAAAGTAAGAACTGTCCCCCAAAGTAAGAACTCCAGCCTTTCTTCTTTTTCCTTTCCTGGTAGATGCAAAAGAGTTTCTCTCTTCCTTAGCCCAAAGGTCGCCTCCCTTCTGTGTGGCCTCCCATGTTGATTGTCCCCTACGTTGCAATGTGAGTTCAAGATTGGGAGGCCTGGTTTCCAGAGGCCCTGAAAAGGAAAGGTGTAGAACCAAGATGAATTTGGGTCAGAATATCTTCTCTCCCTCTTCTTCATTAAACTTCCCACCCAGACCCTCTGTATCCTTCCAGGTCTAACCCCTGCCTGACACCAAATTGCGCCTCTTCCTTGAAGCCTTCCCGGGCCCACCAACTCTTCTTCCTCTAAACCCGTAGTACAATGACCCAAGTAACTCAGTCCCACGACAGATAGGCTCTACACTCACCACTTGAACTGTAACCTTCTCTTTCCTAATTGAAATCCTTCATGGTGACAATATTTTTCATGTCTTTAGCCTGTTGCCGCCCAACTAGATGATCAATTCTTTCACAGCAGAGATTGTATCTCATATTTCTTTGCTGTTCCCTTTGCCTGGCCACCAACTCTGGCACAAAGAAAGCTCTCTCTAGCATTACCTACCTCTAGGACGCTCGCCCTCATCATGCCATCACGGCATAGAAAAGTAGGGGAGAGGAGTAGGAGGAGAGAGCGGTGGGAGGAAAAGAAAGAGGGGAGGAGACAGGCAACACACTTGGAAAGAATTCGCCCAGACAGGAAGAGCTGAGCGGAGGCAAACTCTGAGGATGGGTTAGGGCGGATGTCACTGGCGTGCAGATAGGATTTAAAAACAAGACAGGGCTGCGAGTGGAGAAAGGGCGGTCCTGTGAAACGGTCCTGCTCGCGGCTTTTCTGATACACATTTCACGACCAAATAGTGGAACCCAGGGAACATAGCCTCCAGGACCTGCTTTGAGGGGAAATTTAAAAATGCACGTTTTATTGAATAAAATATCAGGAGAAAATACTTCACCACCTAGAAATCAGAGAGTCATCAGGTTTGTGGCGTTTGCTTTTAAGCTGGAAGGGACAGGAAAGATCCTTGAAGGTCACAAATTCGAACCCCAATGTAGGATCATCGGAAAAGGTGTGAAAAATCAAGGCCAAGCTAATATAAACTTTGCTGGAAGAGCATTGGTAACTTTTCCTCCAGTTCTTAGAGGGGGCATATGGCCCAAAAAGTTATAGATCACAACGCTGGACTAACCCTCCATGTTGCAGACCAGAAAGCTCTGATCCAGAAAGATTAGCTCGTGAAATTCCCCACCCCTCTTCCCCCTGCCCCCACTTGCCAAAAAACAAAAAACATAGCCAGGGAGCAAACAGGCAGTCACAACCCAGATGGCCCGTTATCTAGCTGCCACTGCTTCTATGCACGGCCATGCACCCTCCCCAACCCCCCCTTTTTTCTTTGGTCTAAAGAGGTCCCCTTTGTGACACTATTTGCTCTAGCAGGCTTTGACCTGGCGTGTTCTGGATGTTTTGCTCGGTTATGTTTTAAGTGCCTTCTGTGTGTCTGCTTTCCTTCGCCCTAATGATGCCCACAGAGATGTCATTTTCTCGCGTCTCTTTTTCTATTATCACCTTCCCTGGCCTTTGCCCACACTCTTCTGCCGCGCATGGCACATCTCTGGGTGCCCTTTTGTCCTCCCATCCTGGTTTTATGAGACCTATTTATTCCCATGTTGTCTGTGTTTGCCTGGATGTATTCTTACCGAGCTGATGGTGAAACTCTTCTGTCTCAGCGGGAAACGGTTGCTCACAGCAATTACGCCTGCTGTCTTCCTTTTCATTTCCCTTCAGCTCTTGATGAAATTGTGTTTCCAGCGACCCTATGAATCCTCTCGCAGGCGCTTACATAACACGGTGTATTTTCAGCCGTTTCTTCTCCACCTTGCCTTTGGGTTTGTTTGTTTGCTTGGGCATTCGGCTCATTTTCTCTCCAAATAATTGGGGGGCTACTTTACCATCCGTTCCTCTCAGACCCTAGGTGGCTCCTGCATCCAACTGGATGCATCCAGATGCAGGCAGGCTTGGCTGGTACACGCATCCATATCCTGAGCTGCAAAGGAGGGGGAAATGGCTATTGTCTTGTTGCTTGTGTGTCGGTTTTACTGATTTATTTAATTTGTTTGTTTGTTTGTTTGTTTGAGGAGGATTTTTGGTTTGCCCCCTGTGGGGGAAGGAAGTTAGTTTGTGGCTCAGTTTAGGGCTAACGTTTGCAATCCGTTCTTTTGGTTTCAGCACTGTCCATTCTGCTTGCACAGAATGTGCCCTTCAGACAGAGCTCGGTGTGTCCATGTGTGTGTGCGTGCGCGTACTCGTGAAAGCACGTGCGTGCTTTCTGGGATGATTCTAGAGAAAACATCCACTGGGGCTCAGACACGGGTTTCACATAACAAAGACAGCAATACTTCAGGATAAGGTCTCGACTCTTCTTTCCCGCCTCCACCCAACCTTGATCCCTGGCCCTGCCCTTATTCTCAGGTTAAGATTCCAGACCCAAAGAAGAGTACTTCTCCCCAAATTAAGGCGGAAAGCAGACCTTCACCTAACACACTAGGTTCAGGGAGGCCAGCAGGGTCTCGGAGTGAGGCTGAGGAAGAAAGGCGCTCAGGAAGAGACCACCCACAGCAACTAGGAGATGCCTGGCAGTCCTTTCCGTGGGCAGTGGAGACTGACTGACGGCGGGTGTGCTGAAGGAGCCATGAGAGGCGGATCAAGTCCCTAGATCTTGGGACAGGATAGGGATGACTTTCTCATTATACCTCTCACTACACTGAGCAGTTAAGTGTCCTGGCTGGATTAGGAGACTGGGACGAAGGAGACGTCACGGTGACCACCCGCACCTGCTGAAAAGAGCTGGGGGAGGCAGAGGCAACGAGGCCGAGTCTGACATTCTCAGGGTTTTCACTATGGCAACTGCCTGCCTCCACCTCGTTCTCCTCTGGTGCCATGGTACCAGGTGAACCTTGAACCCTGCCTGAGGGGGCCAGCAAAGTGTGATCAACGTATGAAGTGCACTTTTGCTATAATTGAGAACACACACTGATGATGTCTGACAGAGGAGGCCTTGCGTTGAATGGATCGCAGTAAGCAGTCTGAGATCTAGCACACGTTCCTGCCAGAGAAGGAGAGGGGAGGGGGGACGTCAAGTCAGGCTTGCAGCACACTGGCCCTTTGCCCTTACGGATTTACATGGAGGTACAGGCCCGAGAGCCGCTCTCTGCGAGCTTTACCTGATGCCGAAAGGACAAGCCAATACACTGTGTGGGGACTATGGAAAGGTTTTGTTTGTTTGTTTCTCAATTTCCTTTTTTTTTTGTTCTTTAAGTTTCCCACCCCAAAATTCAAATCTGCCTCAGGTTGCCATGAATTCGGCAAGGTTAAACATTGATAGAGAAAATAATTTTAGAAGCCTAGAAACTAAAAAATAGACAGTAGTAGACCCTCTTCCTTCCTCTGAAGATACTGAAAACGTCCCAGTGGAACTTTGAGAGACTGTTTAATGAAACACAAACCAGACCGGAAGTCAGATAGTGAAGTCTTTGCTTAAGGCCAGCCTTGTCCATAAATCAATGTCCTGGGGCAAGTTGCGGGCCTTCTCTGGCTCTCAGCTGCCACTGCACCCACACAATAAAAAGGTTGCGTCCTGCTTTTCGTAATAAGAAACAATTCAAGAAAAATAAGCATGTCACTGAGTCAATGTGCTCCTTTGTTGACTCAAAACTGAAATGGCTCTATTGACCCTGCCACGTACACAGGGGAAAAACCCTGAGAGTTATAAAATGTATGAATACAAGAATATGAAAGATAACATGATTGTTATTTTAGCACTAGTAACATTTTAATGTCTGAATTTTTTCAGGAGAGACCAAAAAACAGTAAAACAAAACTCACTGCCATTGAGTCAATGACAATTTATCTTTCAACCCCCATTTTTAGATGCCAGAGAGCAGCGGTTCTCAACCTGTGAGTCATGACCCCTTTGGGGGTCAAATGACCCTTTCACAGAAATTGCCTGATTCATAACGGTAGCAAAATTGCAATTTTGAAGTAGCAATGTAGTTGCGGGGTCACGACAACATGAGGAATTGTATTAAAGGGTCGCGGCATTAGGAAGGTTGAGAACCACTGCCATAGAGTTAGTTCCAATTTATAATCATCTTATGCCTACTAAATATATCTTAGAAGAGGTACAGCCATAATGCTTCTTGGAAGAGAAGATGGGGAAACTTCCCCTAGCGTACAGAAGACATCGGTGTCTGGACAATGATACCATGCTTGGTACAGTGGCGGGGGGTGCGGGGGCAGTTGGGGGCTGGTGGGGCCATGAAGGAAATGGAGTAACTTGGTGGCTGCCACCATGAGCCCAAGCATAGCAATAATTGTGAACACGGCCCAGGACTGGGCAGTGTTTCCTTCTGTTGGTCACTGTGAATCAGAACTGCCTCTACAACACTTAACAACAATAACACACTAAATATTGCTCGGTCCTGGGCCGTCTTTACCAAAATAGGTGTGTTTGCGCCCATTGTGACAGCCCTGATGCCAATCCGTCTCATTGAGGTTCTGCCTCTTTTCTCTGCCCCTGCACATCAGATCAGGAAGGACAGGATGTCCTGATGTCCTTCTCCAGGGATCTGTCCCACCTACAAGTCTCGCCATGCTCACTTCTAAGCAGTATCCTGAAAGTATTGGTTCCTTCGTCCAGCAGTTCTGAGGTCACCTTTCAATCCTGATGTCTTTTTAGCACCTGAGCAGACCGCATTCATAGCCCTTATCTCATTTCTTCTTCAAAGGCCCGAGAGAGAAACATAGAATGATCACACCCTTTATACATGGGAAAACTCAGAACAGTGAATTTGAGAGCAGATCCACAGCTAGAATTGGCTTCAAATGTCTGTTTGTTTGTTTACCATCCAGGCAAATGTGTCAACCTTTGAAAGGTCGACAGAGCTTCGCCAGCCAGTGTTTCCCAAATGGTCAATACATAATATCCAGAATCGTGCCTAAGTAAGTGATCCATTCAAAGGTACGTGGTAAATGAATAGATGTTTAATGTAACGGAACGTGAAAAGTACATTGCTATCATCTCACATTTCATGTTGCTATTACCCTTTGTCAACGGTGGTCTAGTTTGCATTTGGAATCAAAGACAAATCGCCATGATTATCCGAAACGGGTTTTACAAAATCCCTGTCCAACGACTTAACTATATGTAGCCGGAGTGTTGTTTAGTGGACTTTGACCAAAACAATGTCTCTCCACCACACGAAGACAACCAGATGAAAGAAGACAGCCATCTTCTAATAAGTCTGCCATTAACTAGATTTCCAAAAATGCCAACAGATACCTTCCTTCTCGCTAAGGTTTGTCTGCTTGTTTTGGGAAACAGAGCTTCTTAGCATTAAAAAAAAAAGTTATTTGCATTAGTATGGGAAAGGTTTATTGTTATTTTAATGAATTAACCAATATTGAAATGTTCATTTTTAACACGAGAAATATAACCCCTATAAATAAAATCTCTTTGGGGTGCTTAAGAATTTTTAAGAGGTCCCGAGGCCAAGAAGGTCAAGAACTGCTACATAAACCACTAGTCGCATTAATATTGACAAAGAGACTTAGAGATAGAGCTCATTATGAGGTGTCCATTCACTGTGCCAGGAAATTGTAATAACTCTAGACTTGTAGACACTTAAAATCACAGTCTCAAAATTTATGAAGAAAATATATATACATATAATACAAAAATTGACAACTCTGCAAAAAGGTGGCCCTATCTGACCTTCTCTCATTTCTTTATTGTCACAAAGCAGAAGTCAGACATTCCTCCCAAGCTCCATCCTTCTTCACCTTGTTCTGACACCAACCATTCTTCCAGGGCACTCTACTTCTATGCTGGGTTCAAGAATTCATCGCAATGGCTACACAGAACTCAATGCTGACAATTAAGGGGGCTTATTAGGGAAATTAGCAGTCAGTCTCAGTAAACAGGAAAGGATATAGTTATTGGTCCACACCAACCTCTCCTCAGTGAGTAGCAAAGTCTCTCTGGACCTTAGCCTTTCTGCCTTGTGGTGCCTCAGTCTCTGCCTTCTAGGGCAGGAAGCCTCTGCTGCTCTGTCTCCCAGCCTCATGGTCTCAACTCTGCTGCTCTGTTCTGTCTCACGATCTCCTTGCCCTGGCCTCTAATCTGGCCTGGCTCATTTGCTCTATCCCATGGGCTTGGTCTGCAATCTCCAGTGTCTCTGGTATTGGCCTCCATCACTTCGAACAGAATTCTCAAATGTGCTCTAACTACCCTGAGAATTGTCTCTGATTCTGAGATGGCTCTTCTCCACAGAGGCCTGGCTTTGGTGGGCTGCGGTCTTTGTCTTTCAGCAGACCATGCCCTCAAGGACAACAGGGTGCTGACTTAAGTCACATCCTCTACTAAAGTGGAGATGTAATCCTATCTTAATTCTGTTCATTACCCCCTCTGAAAATGGAATTATAACCACAGACACAGAGGCTAGAATTTATAACAGAGCACCTAAAGGATTATGGCTGGAAGGGCCATGTTAATTAGCGACATCTCCTCTAACATCTTCATACAATATTTCATGTCCCCCAATGATTGCCAGGTCAAGCAGGAAAAATAAGTATGTGGGTCAGGATCCTGGCAGGAAAGATAGAGTTTAGTGAGGGAATATTCACAAGATGTGGGTGAAGTTAGGGGACACCAGCTACCTCAGCTAGCTTTACTGTCATAAAAATGCCACAGATGGGTGGCTTTCCAAATCAGAGATTTCCTTTCTCACAGTTCTACGGACGAAAAGCCCAAGTTAGGGTAGAGCCAGGTCAATTCAGTAGGCTCAGGGGTGTCTCAGCAATGCTCACCTCCCCTCTGGCTTCCCTAGACTGTGCATCTGCATCCTCTCTGTGTCTTCGCTATTCTTTATATAAGTTAGAAGTGATTTGGTTTAGGATCCACCCTAGACTTGTGACCTCAACTGACTTATTGAGTGCATTAGATTACATTGTGCAAGTTGATTACGTTTCATTAGATGTCAAAGTGAGAGTGAGGGAAACCTTGTGCTAGATAAATGGATACACGGGGCACAACAATGGATTCAAACACACCAGTAATCAGAAACATAGAACAAGACAGGGCAACGTATCATTCCGTTATACCTGAGCTCACCATTAAAGGCAACTAACAACAATTATATCCTATGATATTATATTCATAGATATAAGGGTTGCGATTCCAGCATATACTTTAAGACCCAGTTCAGTCCATAACACCAACCAAGGATGCACGCTGAAGCACATTCAGGACTCACAGCTGGGACAAGCCATCACCACTCTTGGACCTAACACCTGCCTGACAAGCTCTGTGACCTTTCTCAAAGGGCTGCAGTCTTTGATAAAAGGGCGCCGCAAGGAGGGAATTGGGTAGATTAGCACTCTGAGTTTTCTCTCCCTCTTTCCAGTCTCTCCCATAGGCTGAGTCCCAGGAAACCGAGAGCGCGGAGTAGTCCTCATTACAATTCAGATGGGTCCGCGTCTGAAGCTCAAAGGCAGTGAGGAAGCCTAGAGACGCAGGGGGCAGGGGGCCGAGAATAGAGACTATCCAGGACAGATACAGATGACTTGACCACACACCTTACAGCAGGGGGGCTCAATACGTCGATCGCGATCTCCTAGTCGATCGCAAATGTAGTGTGGGTAGATCTCAAGGCATCTAAAAAAATAGATGTAAGTTTAACATCATCCCATGACTTAATTGATGTACAGCGCAGCCAATCAGACGCAATCTTAGGTGTCAAACGCATGCACAAACAACTGTGCTAAAGGCTACAAAACTAACAAGCTATCACCAATTTTTAGACCTTGTTTTTTCTCTCGCTTAAACGTAAGAAAGGATATTAAAGTGAGCGGGGCAGCTGGACCAAGTAAGAAGACAAAAACGTATCACTTTCACACGGAATGGGAGATTTTGACACTGCAAGCCGACCTTCAGCTGACGTCCAGAGCGCATGAACAGTTCTGGAACTTACTCGCAGAGGGAAAGTACCCAAACATGAGAACATGGGCTACCGCCCTGACTGCAGTATTCGGCTCTACTGATTTATGTGAGTCAGCCTTTTCCCACAGAAAGATCAGTAAGTCCAAGGACTGTTCCACCATGACTGATGATCATTTGGAAGTGTGCTTGAGGCTGGCTGTCAGCCGCTACTGTCCGAACTATGCATCCCTGGCTCATTCCACTCAGTGCAAGTCATCAGAGGAAACTCAGGTAATGACAAAAATGTACCTAGTTAATCGTGTTGTATTGTGCACTATGGACTCATGCGGTTATGCAAGGTACATACACATACATTGTACATATAAAGAATTCTCAATGCATTGATGTATAAATGTAATATATATATGTTTTGCATTTTGTAATTGGTAGATCATTTTGACTTGCTAATTTTATAAGTAACTCGCATGCTGAAAAAGTGTGCACACCCCTGACTTACAGGTTCAGTTCATTAGATCAAAACAATACCCTGACAAATAATGAAATACCATTCTGAGAACACATGCAACATGTGCAAAAACTGACTGTAATTCAAGGTTAGCAAGCAAGTCAATAACCTTCAAAAATCCTCTAGCCAGGGAGAAGCAGATTCGTCAACCCACCGAGCCAGAGCTGAGAATCTTTCAGGCTGAGTCTACTGAGAGAATGGTGCTTCAGTGACTGAGCCCTTTGGGACACTTGTCTGAGTCAGGCAGAGACCAGGCAAAAGGTCTTCTGAGTTGAGAGACCGCAAGCTAAGGGAGTTTTGTAGCCTTTTCCTAAGCAGGTCAAAAGACTGAGGGAGTAGGCGTGCTTATGAACAGACTGTTCTGATAAAAAAATAATTTAAAAATGTCTCCAGAGTTGTTTCTGATCTGGAATTTTAACTTGGTGCTTTCCCAATAAACTGCATAAGAGTGAAAAAAAAATTCTATAGCTAAGAGAACCTGCCCTGTAACCATAATACCATTTATTTGTGGGAGAATTAGAAGTCAATAACACAAAGATGGGTACATAAGGGTCCATCTGTATAAGTTCTGAGAACAATATACTCAGAGACCAGTGAGAAGGAAAACGCTGCCAGTGAGTCCGTTCTCTCACTCAGCAACCTTACGGGATATTGTTGAACTGCCCCACTACGGTTTTAGGAGACTGTAACGCTTCATGGGAGAAGAAAGCCTTCCCTTTCTCTCTCAGAGCAGTGGTGGTTTCAAACAGCTGACCTTGCCATTGACGGCCCAAAACCTATACTACAAGCAAACCAAAATGTGCGCATGTGATGGAAATATCCTTGTATGTGTGCTTAAAGTTCTCATATTGGAAAATAAAAACCAAGGACTCATAAGCTAAGCATCCAATGTAGGATGTTGAGCGGGGCGGGTAAGGAGTGGACAATGACATAACATAGCTATTAAAGGAAAAATAAATGAACCAAAGACGAAACAGTGACCCTCAGCAGAGCCTAACGCTGGGTCTATGGTAAATCTAAAATAAGCAAAGTCTGCGTAAACACATCTATTTTTTAAAGTGGGCAACACGACGACGCACATGTGTAAACATTCCTGTTTTCCTTCTTCCTGGTCTCAATCCCTGCTTCTAACCCACCCCGCCCCCACCACCTGTAGCCCTGTGTGAATGAAAGGGTTACTTAAAAGGGCAGCACATGTGATCAAATGCACAGCTGGATTAGGCAACTTCTTGAAATCTGTTGAAACTCTACAGATTCCACCACCTCTCCTGTTGGGCAATAACCACTCTGGCTTCTTGCACAGTGAGGGGGAGGGTAAGGCAACCAAGCTGCCAGAGAGCAGGTTTTGCTAAATCGAAAAGGACAAAAAGGGCCTTGAGCACCTGAGTGGAGGGAGAGTGGAAAACTGGCCAATGAGAGACGTCTGCCGTTATTTTATCTGGAGCCAGTTGTGTCCCCGATCTTCATGAGGTGTCGGAACACACTGTCCGGGGGGTTTGAGGTGCTGAAGGGGTCTCCATGGCTACAGAAAAATCTTTTTGTTGTGCTGTTTAGGGAATTTGGGGGGGGCTTTTTGCATTTTCCATTTTTCTTCTGCTGCTTTAAAAGCCCTTTTCTGCGGGGATTGCAAATCCCCTCACAGTGTTCAGTCATCTTTATGAAACGGAGGCCCATTTTCATGAACTATCTCAAGATGTGAGGATCAGAAATAAAACGTTCACCTTCATCATTCACATCCCCGGGTTTTATATTCATGGAAGACGGTGAGTGGTAAAAAAGAATAGCCAACTAGGTGCAAAGTCATTTCCATCTTCATAATCGCGGAGGGGAAATGGCATTTCAAAACCAGGGGTGTGGAACTGACGCTGGGTAGGCCAGAGGTGCTCTTACACAGGTTAGATAATTGCACACCAGACCTTCTATTATAAATTATCAATATTAACGTGCTGAATTTCGAGCAGATCTATTTGTTGTTAACGTATCTCAAGTGGCAGTTGAATAAACTTTGAAAATGGAAATATAGTAGTTCATTTTCTCACATAAAATGAAGGTTCGAGTCCTTTTGACTCTTAAATAAAAGACCAGTCATTAATCTGCTGAAAACATTCTGTGTCGTTGGAGAGGAATCTCTGCATTCCAATTTATTGGGAATTCAATTCTAAATTCAATTAAAGACATCAATATTCTTCATTCTGAGAAACATCCCCCAAATAACTCTTTTCATTTCCAATTTTAATTAAAGGAACCATCTAAGAATTTCTTTACACACCCATTAAAAAACAGAAATGAGCTAAAATTGATTAATATTATCCTTGTGATAATGACTTTAAAATTCTCATCCTGGCCATTTATAATCACTATAAATAAGTGAAATGTGTGTCTTTACTTATCTAACTCCTAAGAAAAGAGACTTCATTCGCCCCCTAGTCATTACCTCGACATAATAGAACTCTGTCTTGAAAAAGACATTTTCCTTTCGTTCTGATATTGAAGTATGATGAGGTGGTCATGGGCCATTATTCATCTCTTTTTTTGTATTTTTAAATCTTCCATTTAGATTATTCCTGTTTCTGCAGAAAGCCACCCCCCAGGCCTTTTAATTCAACAACCAAAATGAGAACCCATATGTATAAATAAGCTCTGAAATTGCTCGATAGAGTCAGTCCATTCCTATCTGAGTGACTGCCTCCAGGTCTGTGCTGTACACCAGCATTTGTAATCCCACAATCTCTGAGACCTGTGACCTAGATAAGGCAATAAGCTTTCAGGCTGAAGCTTATTACACAAGACAATAGCATAAGACATGGCCATAAACAACATACAAATGTTTTCTGGTTACACTCTATTTTATTTTCCTCCTTTGAAACTGGAGCATTAATTTTGCTAAAAATGGCAATGCAATTGCATCGTTAGGCTTACTGCAAATCGTTTAGAAATACATGGGAGGCCCGCATTCGGGATATAGGAGGCTTATCTGGTTTAAATAAAAACATGACCCCAGTACAAGAGTAGGAAAGGGTTTCCCACCTAAAACTGCATCACTCTAAGATGTCAGTGATGTGCAAATTCAGTGCTCCCTGAGTGGGCATTACATGGACATTAAGAAGGGAGACCATTGCAGTCCATCATTCCAATGGTCCCAGCCCAAAGGGCCGTCCAAGTTGCTTTGACACCACAGACTGTGACAGCTTCATAGGCGCAGTTCCAGGCTGCTGGGTCAAAGCACAGTGGGAAAGAGAAGATGAAATTTGGCCTAACGAGTCAATGAGGCCCCGAGTCTCCTAGCCCCAAGTCCCAGCCGCACACGGCTGACTTTTCTAGACTTGATCCACAAGAGGGAGAAAGGTGAGGATTATGTAAGTGATGAGCAACTGATATGGAAATAAGCCCATCACATAATTTCCATATACGTTTACGGACCACCTGTCCTGTCTCGGGGCCCTGGTGGCGCTGTCTGGTAAGCACTGAACCCACCAGCCTCTCAGCGAGAGAAAGACAAAGCTGTCTGCTCCGGTAACGATTTAGAGCCTAGGGTCCCAAGCTTGTTGGGTCAACCACCTCTTTTCAGAAAGAAGGAAATAATTGTTGTTCCCCTCAGTGCCCCCCCCCCCAGCAATGAAAACTTTTGTTCTGTAGCCCACAATCCAGGATAAAATATAGGTGTCTGCTTTGGCAGTCCTGCTCCAGCACCCTGCAGGGAACAGGCTTGCCCACTTTGAGAACCACTGGTTTACAAAGAGGGAAAGCCTAAGGGCAGTGTTCCTTTCTGTTCTTCCGGGTCACTGTGAGTCAGAATCTACAGGGTGGCAGTGGGTGGGGTTGGCAATGGGTCTGCCAACACAGGTGGGAAGTCAGAGCCTGGGATATGCAAGTGGGTGATGGTGGAGCCTTTTCTCAAGAGCGGAAACAGAAGCACAGTCCCACAAGAACATCTATAGACGAAGGGCAAGGCCCGCAGCTAATGGATTTGGGGGTAGCTAATTTGGGCCATTTAGAGGCACCTTTCCCCCACCCCCTTATGTTCTAGTTTTCAAACAAGTGGCAGTTATTTGGGAAATATTCATAACTTGGGTATCATCACGAATAGATATACGTCACTGGTACAGATAGGAACTGGAAACAGGGAATCCAGGACAGATGATCCCTTCAGGACCTGTGCTGAGAGTGGCGATACTGAGAGGGTGGAGGGAGGGTGGGGTGGAAAGGAGGAACCGATTACAAGGATCTACATATATCCTCCTCCCTGGGGGATGGACAACAGAAAAGTGGCTGAAGGGAGACGTCAGACAGTGTACGATATGACAAAATAGTAATAATTTATAAATTATCAAGGGTTCATGAGGGAGTGGGGAGCAGGGAGGGAAGGGAAAAATGAGCTGATACCAAAGACTCAAGTAGAAAGTAAATGTTTTGAGAATGAGGATGGCAACAAATGTACAAATGTGCTTGACACATGGATGGATGTATGGACTGTGATAAGAGTTGTATGCATCCTTGATAAAATGATTTTTTAAGGCAAAAAAAAAACCCAGACAAACAAAAAAGGCTTGGGGTTTACAATTTGTAGAAGATTATGGAGGACAGTGGGAGCCCAAAATCCATCTGTAGCATACATGTGACATTAAGCCTCTGACAGATAACCTCTAGCCATAGGCAAGGGACGTCAACAGCTTCACTATTAGACAGAGATTACTGTAAACTTGGTTATGGTGGATTGAACTGCTCCATGATATCCTAGTCAGTTGACCTCTGTGGTAGTTACATAATCTGGTGTCAACTTGAGACTATTAAGAGCGAAGGGGTGAAATGTAGCCTGTCAATCAGGTCACAGCTTGATGATCTCATTTTGGAGGTTCAAAGGAGATAAATAGCTCACTGGAGGCCGGATACACTCACTCTCTGCTCCACAATCCTGTTGACAAGCCACATGGAGCTATGCTGATGGCAGTCAGAGCCTTGGAACTGGGAGGAGCCACATGGAGACCCACACTGGCAATAAGATGCTTCCACCACCACTGGATCCACAAGACTTTCCACTCACTGGCCTGTGATCTTCCTGCACTGGGTCATTGCATGGCTGCATGAGTCTTCAAGAGGAATTTACAGACTGGTGTCAGACATTTGGGCTAATATGGGATTTATGGACTTGATCTGGACAGGGCTGGGATGTTTTATTTTTTGTTGTTTGCCATCATCATTCTTCAAACATTTTCTTTCTACTTGAGCCCTTAGTATCAGCTCCTTGTTTTATCCCCTCCCCCACCCTGAACCATTGATAATTTATAAATTATTATTATTTTGTCATGTCTTACACTGCCTGATGTCTCCCGTCACCCCCTTTTCTGTTGTCCGTCCCCCAGGGAGGGGGTCACATGTAGATCCTTATGATCGGTTCCCCCTTTCAAGCCCATCTTCCCTCTACCCTCCCGGTATCGCCACTCTCACCGCTGGTCCTGAGGGGTTCATCTGTCCTCAAGACCCTGTGTTTCCAGTACCAGTATAGGGATGTTTCCTTAATATACAATTGCTCTTTGGTATAAAGTTCTCTATTACACACATATGAGTCTCCCTAGACTTGTTTCTCTAGTCTACCTGGATTAACACAACCTCCCTCTCCAACATGAATTTGCTCTAGGCTTAAATATTTCTTACTTGTTCCCTGACAGAAATTTCCTCTCTGACTTTTTAATATTGCTGGTGGTTTTCTTTCTTACTCTTTTGGGGGAAAAAATCCTTATATTATTATTACTTTCTGTTTTGTTTTGTTGTTTATTGTTTCTGTTAGATTTCTCAGTTTATGAAGCACAGAAGGAGTGGATGCACAGACAATAACTGATGCAATGGTTTATCAGGGTGGGCAAGGTGAGGAATTGGAGAGCAAATAACGAATGTGGGAGGGGGAGAAGCACTAGAACTGATTGTGATGGTGTATATACAACTCGTTTTTTTTAAAGCAACTTCACTATGGAAGTATATGATCTGTGGGTCTTGCACCGATAAAACTATTTTTTCAAAGGCTTGGGATTGACATTTGAGTCAAAGTCCTTGTCATCCTCGGGTCTCCTGGCTCAGTGTGTCAGCACCCGACTCTTGCCACCATGCTTTCTGTTCTAGTTCTTTCCCCCACTCACCGGGTCCCAAGCTCCGGCTGCAGAAAGTGCCAAAGGAACCGATCACAAGGACCTACATGTGACCTCCTCCCTGGGGGACGGACAACAGAAAAGTGGGTGAAGGGAGGCATCGGACTGTGTAAGGTATGACGAAATAATAATTTATAAATTATCAAGGGTCCATGAGGGAGGGGGGAAAGGGGAGGGAAGGGGGAAAATGAGGAGCTGACACCAAGGGCTCAAGTAGAAAGCAAATGTTTTGAGAATGATGACGGCAACAAATGTACACATGTGCTTGACACAATGGATGGATGTATGAATTGTGATAAGAGTTGTACGATCACCCAAGAAAATGATTTTTTTTTAAAAGAAAGTTCCAAAGGAACCAGAATTCCTGGAGATTTTATTTCCAACCGTCCCCAGTCAAATCCACACTGTGCTGAGAGAAATTCATTCCAGATTGTCCTGTCATCAAATTTCCAGAATTTAATACACACATAAATATAGATAGTTTTAGGAGTGAAAATTCTTTTTTAAATATTTATTTTATTAGTTGGGATTTAATGCATATAACATATCGTTCCATAGTTCATTCACGCCAAGTAGATTTGTACAATTGCTACCACAACCCGTTTCCAGACATTCCTTTTCCACATGGACTCCTTGACACCGTCTCCTCTGCACCCCCCCCCCCACTGTACCACCCCTTCCTCTGAACCCCTTATTCTACTTGCTGTCCCAATAGGTTCATCAATCTTGGGTTTCATATACTGAAAAATGGAAAGGCATATAACACAGCTTCAAGAGATTGACCTCCATTGACATAACCCCTCTGAGATACACTCTACTTAGAACAAACAAAAACCCCACAAAATAGTACAAACCAAAAATACAGAAAATTTTGGAAAACACATCAGGTCCAGCCTGAATCATAGGGGGGAATCTACTGACAAAGCTTTAACTGTTCAGGTCAGATTTATGCCTGTGATCTTCTCTACTCCTCGCTCCTAAGCTCTCTGGTTAGTGACAGCTTTCCTTCCTTCCCTCTCTTTTAGACAGGGGGAGTTCTCTGGAGTTTTATTTCCCGTGTCATTCCACAAATGGATCCTGGGCTCCCACTGTCACCCATCACCTTCTGCACACCGGATCCTCACAATTTAGCTCAGGTAGTGATCCCTCCTTCTACGTTGGCTTATATGAATTCCAATCTTTTGGTCTCTGATGATGGTGTGCTTTTTCCATGTGGACTTAGTTGACATCTCTCTTAGATGGCTGCTTGTTTGAAGACAAGTCTTTAAAACCCAAATGCTATTTTATCTGATAGCCAGGCACCATCTAGACTCTTCGCCACATTTTGCTACAGCACCGCATCTTCCGTGTTCACTTCCTGCGGACGAGTATCGGTCAGGACCATGACTTAAGATCTAATTGTTGTTAAGTTGGAGCTAGCACTCAGTGCGAGCCCAAAACTCATTTCTGGATCTGTGTTTTTTGTTGTTGCTTTTTTTTTTTTTTTTTAGTTTGCTGTAACTTGAAAGTTAATACATATGTCCTATCACTCCATAGTTCAATCAAGACAAACAGAATTGAACAATTGCTTCCATAATCAGTCTCCAAACATACTTTTCCTTCTTGGACGCCTTGTTATCATCTCCCTTTTACATCTCCCCTTGCCCTGTACCCCCTTCCCCCAGAAACCCTTGTTCTATTTGTTTTCCCTCTAGGCTCAACATCCTTAGGGTTCATTTACCAACAAACAGAAACACAAATAACACAACTTCAAGAAGGTGATCTCCACTGGCAATACATGTCTGAGACACACCCTCATATATATGAACAAGCATAAGCAAAATAAAACAGAATGTCCATCACAGGATTGCTGGAATATTACATATTTTAGCACAGCATAGAGGGCGTTGATGTAGCAAAACCTTGTTTGTCCGCCAACCAACAGTGCACCGCTCCTGGTCCTGCTGTCTTCTGCCTCCTCAGACACCACCGTGGACTTCCTGACTTCAGTCCTCAGCTTCCTAGTGTGTCTGAGGTAGAGTTGAGTTCACCCAGGGGAGTTCCCACACGGGGTCTCACTCAGGAGCATGCCACGCATCCCGAAGATCCAGAACATAAATATATTTTGATTAATATATCAATTCAGTATTCTGCCAGAACCAAAACAAAAAAATTTTTTTTCAGAGAAAGCAAACGGTGTAAATAGGCTGCTAATGGAAGGAACCAGTTCTACAAATAGTTTTTTATCACACTGATTAATTTTAAAGGAAACTTTTCCAGAGTAAAGTCATAGGGCTTTTTGGCAGTTGAAAGTGTCTAACACAGTCAGGTTCCTATGCAAATTTCTCAAACTTTATTTTGCTAATCTCCTATTGCATAAATACCATAGAGTTAATGCTAAGGTAGGTGTGTTAGTCTGGGTTGACTAGAGAAACAAGTTCACAGACACTCACATAGATATAGAAAGAGTGTTACCTACAAGAGCAATTGAATATTGAGAAAACATCCCAGCCCTGTCCAGATCAAGTCCATAAGTCCAATATTATCCGATGTATCTGAGACCAATCGATAGATTCCTCTTCAGACTCATGCAGCACATACAGTGATGTTGAATGCAGGAAGATCACAGGCCAGTGGGTGGAAAGTCTTGTGGATCCAGTGGCAGTAGAAGCATCTCAGCGCTGGCAGGGGCCTCTACGTGGCTCCTTCAGTTCCTGGGCTCTAGCATAGCTCCATGTGTCTTCTTAACAGGAATGTCTCACAGGGAGTGAGCGTGTGTCCTCCCTCCACAAGCTATTTATTTCCTTAGCACCTCCAAATGAGGTCATCAAGCAACAACTTGATTGACAGGCTAAACTCCAACTCTTCACTGTTAAGTCTCAAATTAATAACAGATTATTTAACTACCACAATAGGAGAAAACTTTACCAAAAAAAAAAAAAACCCAGATAGAAGGTGTTTGTAAATATTTGCTTCACACAGACAATATGCTCTACCTTCTAGGTTAAGAGGGAGCATTTGCTTAGCTTGTTTTATTTAACAAAGCCAAAAAATTTGCATGTGTTAGAACCCTATGAATGATTAGTTGCAACGCAACAAAAACTTAAGCAACAAAAAAGTTGGTACCATCCAAGTACAGGAAACCCTGTGAGCAACTGGGCCCCCAACACTGTCACAGGCTGGTGGCGGTGGTTCAGTGCCAGTGTGCTTGCTGGACAGGTGGGTAAATTCCCCTGGTATCCGGGCCGCCTTGAGGCTGACTGAAAGGCAACTCACCAAAGCTGCACAATCAACCCTCTCTTTCACTCTCTCTTTCTCATCCTTTCCCTTCTCTGCTTCTCTCCGATCACACGAAGCCACGGAGGGCTAGAACCAGAGCCACGTACAGCTCATACAGTGGCATCTTCTCAGCACTTAATTCTAGAAAGACAAGAATATCCTCCCCCCTTGTATCAGCTTCTGTAAAGCAAATGAATACATAAATAACACCCAGGAGCAGACGCAGCTCGGAAGGGAGGAAAGAAGGAGGTAGGAAGGAACGAAAGAAGTAAAAAGAGATACGCCCTACACACGGACTGAGACCAAGAAATATCAAGAGAAATGGTTTTATACCAAAAGAAGCAGACATTGATGACTCTAGAGAAGCCAGGACCAGTGGGGAAGGAAAAGAGGAAGTTGGGGGCGGGGAAGATATTCTCAGGACAAAAAGAAAATGCCCACAACATATACATTTTTTTAAATGTGCTTTATCTGAAAGTAATTACTTTGTAAAGACATATATATATAAAGGCATTATGAGAATCAACTTCTTTTATACAGAAAAAAGAAAATGCTGAGAGAAGAATCTGACTGGTCAGTTCTCGGTCACATGTTCATCTTCAGACCAATCGTTCTTGCTAGAAATTCTGGTATTTTGTGTGGTCCAGCTGGTCCCAATTTCCCACCTAGGAATAACCACAATGCCAGGTAGTTGAGGTCAACCTAAATACAAACACACACACACACACACACACACACACACACACATATAAAATCCCATGTGATTCACTTATGAGACCATGAAATTCCCAAAACACTTTTCCGAGGAAGGGCTGAGCAAATAACACTCTGTGCTCACCAACATACGTGCCTTGTGGCGAACAAGACGCTAGGGTCAGTGCCAGCAAAGACATTGTCCAGGTTTGATGTTAAGACACGAGCGATCAGCTTGCTTTATTTCAAAGAACTTGTTCCCCCCACATTAAACTAGAACTGGATGAATCATTAATAGTGATACACAAAAGAGGAAAAGGAATGATTTGACAGTGGCATTAGGTAAACATATGATTTTTTCATTTCCAGCATCTACAATTCTCTGATACTCAAGTAGGCCTTTTGGACAGTAAAACACAACACGTGCAGGGTGTTTTTCCCTTATCATTTATAGCTAGGATACATTAACAACCCTTGAGTGCCATTAATGATCTTTCCACTTAGAATAAACCCTTTAGCATTGCTTTAATTCCGCTGCATCAGCAGTGCCCAGGACCCCAAATGGCAGCTCGAGGCCCACATGCTATCAGTGGAGAGCGCTAGGCTTGTCACGTGCACCTATCACTGTGCAATACTAGGAACCGGTACCGAGACCCTTGTGCTCCGTGCTGGCCACCGCAGCCAGCTCCACTCAGAACTCTGCCTCAGCGGGGCCAAGGGGAGCACAGCCCCACCAGGCATGAGTGGTATGACCTGAGGCCACCTGCGTCCATCGGTCCGGCCCCTTGTTTCCTTAGTTACAAAAATGATAGACTGGAGGTAGATAAACCGTAAGGTGCTTTCCACCTCTAAAGAATTATCATTCTAGCAGAAAACAACTGCATGTAATTGGGACATAAAACAGCCATTTATTTTTGTCACGCAGAGTACAGCCAGTGGCCAGATTCTCATTCATTAAGCCTTGGAAAAAAAACTTGCCACCGTCTGGGCAGACTGTCTGGAGTACAGGGGAGTCTGTCTTACCTTTGCCTTTAAGGAGCACACAGGCTGTCAGAGGAGCCAGGTGGATAAATAATGGCCTTGGGGGCCACTGTGATTCATGAGGCCCCCAAGTGGGTCAGAATAGAATGGGAATCCATGGGGTCTTTGTTGACTGATTTGGGGGAAGTGGATCGCCATGCCTTTCTTCTGAGATACACCCCTGCGTTCACACCACCCGTCTTTTCTGCTGGCAACCGAGCAAATTAAACTGTGCCCCACCTAAAGACTCTACCATTGAAATACAAGGTCATAAGAACCCTAACAGCGGCAGACCAGCAACAACGAGGCGGCAATGACTGCCTTTACCTGGGGGTGACTAACAGGAGAGGCGCTGCCCTCAAGAGGAGCCTCGAAAGGTGAGGAGGAGCCCCACTGACCCCTGGCTAGAGATGACCAAATTGGGAGGGGAAATGCCTGGGCAGGGGACAGAGCATGTGGCAAGGAGGCCAGGCGTTCTGAGAGTGAGGCTTTGGGGCTGCGGTGCGAAGTGAGGCTGGCAGCACTTTGTCTTGTTGGTTGGCAGAGTGCGGCAGCGCTTTCCTTACACACAAGCTGGATGCCCTCAATGGCCTCATGAAAAGCCCCCTCATCTCAGAGGGCAGGGTGGACACACGGCTGCCGGCAGCAACGCCGAGCCTTTGGGGAGCTGTGGTAGGAAGCAGAATGAGCTGAAGAAGTTCTGAGCGAAGACAGTGGCAGGGCATCAGGGTTACTGATCAAAACGGTTTCTTTGTACAGCCTCTGCCCTATCCAGGCCTGCAAGGTAGAATTCAGATCATGGTAGTTGGGGGGAGGAAGCATCCAGGATCTGGGGGAAAGCTGTGTTCTTCATCAGTACTACCTCGCACCCTAATTAACCCATCTCCTCTCCTAAACCCCTCTATGAGGGGATCTCCATTGGCCGACACTTGGGCCTTGGGTCTCCACTGTGCACTTCCCCCTTCATTTAATATGGTATATATATACATATACATATACACATATACATACACACATTTATATCGTTGTTTTTTTTGCATGATGCCTTATACCTGGTCCCTTGGCACCTCGTGATCGCACTGGCCGGTGTGCTTCTTCCATGTGGGCTTTTTTGCTTCTGAGCTAGATGGCCGCTTGTTCACCTTCAAGCCTTTAAGACCCCAGACACTATCTCTTTTGATAGCCGGGCACCATCAGCTTTCTTCACCACATTTGCTTATGCACCCATTTGTCTTCAGCGATCCTATCATGGAGGTATGCAGTCAATTATATGATTTTTTGTTCTTTGATGCCTGGTAACTGATCCCTTTGGGACCACTCGATCACACAGGCTGGTGTGTTCTTCCATGTGGACTTTGTTGCTTCTGAGCTAGATGGCCGCTTGTTTATCTTCAAGCCTTTAAGACCCCAGTCACTCTCTCTTTTGATAGCCGGGCACCATCAGCTTTCTTCACCACATTTACTTGTTCACCCACTTTGGCTCCAGCCGTTGTGTCGGGAGAGTGAGCATCATAGAGTTCCAATTTAATAAAAGAAGGTATTCATGCATTGAGGGAGTGTTTGAGTAGAGGCCCAAGGTCCTTCCGCCACCTTAATACTTGACCTATAAATATAGACACATAGATCTATTTCCCATCCTCCTATATATATTTGCATGTACATGTCTTTGTCTAGACCTCCATGAATGCCCTTTGACTCCTAGATCTTTCCCCCATCTCCCTTGACTTTCCTCCTGCCCTACTACCATGCTTTGTCGCCACCTGGGCTAGAGTATACCTCTTCTCTAAGCAACCTTACCCTTGATTATTTCCCACCAAGCCTGCCACTCCCCCTTCTCTACCATTTGGGGTCCCATGTTTTTCCCTTGTCCCTGGGTTTGTTAACACCACTTCCTTACCCCCCCCTACCCCCCCACCCCAAGTCACCCCGGAACTGTCGGTCCCGTTGTTTTTCCTCTAGATAGTTCATCCAGCCTGTCCTATTCAGACAGACCTGTGGAGACACTAACATGCACAAAAACAAGACAGAGGAAAACAAAGCAACAGTATACAACCAGACAACAAAAACAAACCACTGACAAAGAACAGAACAAAACAGTTCACAAGAGAAAAGCTTGTAGTTAGTTCAAAAAAAAAACAAAAAAACGGCTTCTTTTAGGCACCCATGAACGAATTTGTATTTACAATTTGTATGCTATTGAGTTCAGCCTCAGGGAGGCTCCTTTGGTCAGCTCCAAAGTGTGAGTCCTGCCCTCATCAACATGGAGCCTGCCCAGGAGAGGCCCTGCTGATGAAGTTAGAGGACTCCCAGGGCCTAACAAAACGCAGCCTCAGGGATCTGGCCTTCTTACATGTAAAGCTTCGGGTCTCAGGCAATGCTGTTGGGGCCTTATTGAAATATCTGCCGGAAGAGAAAATGCACATTATGACCTGCTGTTTAAAACCGTGCCTGTTAGAATGTGAGAAGCACTCCTCTGGAAGGCAAAGGGTCCAACACGTTGGCTGCTGTTTACCCTTCAAGGTCATGTGAGACTCTGCCACGGTTCCCATCAAGAGAGAAATCGCTGGAGAAAACACAGGCGTGTCCAAGCCTGAGCAAAAAATTGTAACTGTGGGCAACGTATCGAAGCCCAAGAAGAAATGGGGCAATGCCTTATGTTCTCTGAGTGTGCAGTCTTGTGCAAGAGTGTGCTCTTTGTCTTGCATTCTGTGGCCTCAGGATGATTTCCCACCAACATCCAGCCACGGCGAGCCCCCTCTGTGCCAGGTCCTCTGTCTAACTGCTAGCGATGCCACCATGAACAAAGCAGACGCCATTCCTGCTCCCCAGGAGGCTTACATTCTGTGTTAGACAGGGTTCTCTTCCCTCTGGTGTTTATCAGCCAGGCTGGCACAATTAACCATCTCCCATTCCAATGGGAAAAGAAAATAAAAATACTCGTACCCTACAAGGCAGAGGAGAACTGCTCATAGGGTTTCCTAAACTGTCATCTGTACGGGAGTTGATCACCAGGTCTTTCTTCCGCAGACCTGCTGGTGGTTTCAAATCATCAACCTTTCCGTCAGCTGCCGGGCACTTGCGAGAGACACCACCAGGGCTCTGTCACGGTGTACTGGGTGGTGGGAGTGCTAGAAACTAAAACAAGAAGAGGATAAGCAGCATCGGTGGGGGGTTGCTCTTGTAGATAGGAGAGCTCAAGCAGACCTCCCGGAGGAGACATTACGTCAACACACAAAGGAGGTGAAGGCACCAGCTAGACCATTACCTGGAGGCAGAGTGTTGCAGGCTCTTACCAAGTGCAAAGGGAATGAAGCGTTAGCCCTCAAGCCTAAACAGTGGTCTGAGGGGCTTAAAGAAAACAGGAGGGGGGAGGGTGGGGGAAAAACAAGAAAACAGGAGGAAGGTGAAACTGAAATGGACTTGGAGTGTTGCAACAAACAAGTGCACTTCAAACAATAACACACACAACAACATTTAATGCTATCAAGTCAACTCCAACTCAGAGCAACCCGACAAGAGAGGGTGGAAATGCCATTGCGGGTCTCTGAGACCAGAACTCTTCCCAGGAGTAGAAAGTCTCATCTTTCTTCCAAGGCATGACTGGTGATTTCAAACTACTGACCTTGCAGTTAGCAGCCCAACACATAACCCACTATGCCACCAGGGTTCCTTGGGATGAAGCGTAGAGGGTGTTTCATGTTTTTGAAATCCTATGTAATAAAATTACATATATAACATAAAATCTGCCACTTCATCCACTTTCAAGTCCAGAGCTCAGTGGCGTTTATTCCATTCTCGGTCCTGTCAACCTCGCCATAATCTACTCCCCAAACATCTTCATCACCCTGAAGAGCAACATGAAGGAGCCCTGGTAGTGTAGTGGTTACAAGTTGGCCGGCGAGCTGACCACAGCTAAGCAGCCTCGAGAGAAACATGAGGTTTTCTACCCCCAAAAGATAGTCTCGGAAGCCCTCGTGGGGTGGTTCTACTCTGTTCTGCGTGGTTGCTGTGAATTGGAGTTGCCTCAATGGCGGTGGATTTGGTTTGATAGTTGTTGTTGTTCAAAGAGCAAGTACCCCTCTAAGCAATCCCCTTCAGCCCACTCCTTCCCACCTCCCCTGTGTGGGACAACGTTAGTGAACCCACTCTGACCTCAACGCATTTGCCTGTTTGGAATAGTTCCGATAAGTGGGCTCAGACCATAGTTGTCCTTTGGGGTCTGGCTTCTTTCACTTAGCACCGGTCCATCTCTGCTGTAGCCCGGATCAGAACTTTGTCTCTTTCCAGGTTGCCAGGCCATGGTCGGGACCCACCACAGTCATCTGTTGATGCACAGTTGGATGCTGTCCAGTGCTGCCTATTGGGCACAATCTAACAATGGACATGGTGTTTCCGGGTCTGGTTGTATTCCTGCTTCCAAGTCTTTGGGTAGAGACCCAAGAATGTCTGAGTCATCTGGTAACTCCAGGTTGAGCGTTTCGAGGAACCAAAGCCCTGCTCTCCACAGAGGCCGCCTGTACATTTCCACCAAACATGCACATGGCTTCCAATTTCGCCACATCCTCGCTGCCCATGTGTGTTACTTTCTGTTTTGAGCAGAGGAGCCGTGTGGCCTGCCTTGAGTTGCAACGGGGCCGCTCTGGCTGCTGCGACAAGGATGAGCTGCAGGAGGCAGGTAGAGGCGGGCGAACAGCGAGCAAGCTGCAGGAGGAGTCCAGCAGCGAGATGATGGGCACTTGAACCAGGGGAGTAGCGTGAGGTGATGAGACGTGGCTAGATTCTGACAGAATGTGGAGGTAGAGCCAAGAGGATTTCCTGGCTGGTTACTTGAGGGCTGGCTCCAGCGATTCGGGCCTGAGTAACAGGAGAGATGGAGACGCCCTCGTCTGAAATGGGGAAGACCGCGGGCACAGCCGGCCAAGCGGATGAGCGTGGTGCCAAGCGCCGAGGAAAACACGGACCCTGTTTTCTTTACACATGTTCTGGAAGCAAGTGGGTTTTTATTTTCAGCTGGGGGGGGGGGAAAAGCAGTCAAGTGTGTCCTCTTCCCTCACTTAGAAAGTAAACTAAACCACCAGACTAGCCCATGCTTGCCACCTGGCAACAGTGCTTTGCCCAGAAGACAGCGAAACAGCTGGGCTCCAGTTGGATGCAACGGGAGCGAAGGGCTGGGCTTCCCCGTGAGCACGCCTGGACACGACCACGGATGCGCCCATGCTCAGTCTTTCCCGTGTCTGGCTTCTCCCAGACGGACCTTCGGTTGTTGCCGTTTGGTGCTGGTTTCTTCAGTCAGAGCCAAGGGGAGACCGCCCCGCCTGCAGGATGCCAGCACAGGCGGAGAAGCCCTATTTCGGGTCCAAGATGCCAGATAGGATTGGCCATTAGAGCCAGCCCTGCTGGCTCGGGTTCTGGCACCTCTTCTTGTGTTTGGTTTCCTCATTTTTGGTTGTGTGTGTGTGTACCCACATAGGTGTGTGCTAAAATATATCTAACAAAGCCTGGCCTTTTTGTTAATTGTACGTCTCTTCCTTTTTCAGTCACTCAGATACACACTCACACGCACACGTGAGGGGTAAAGAATAATGGAGGGTTTTGTTGTCTTTTTTTCATGAAACAATTTTTATTTATGTATTTTGCAGGTACATGAAATGATCCATCCACCACCCCCATGCCATTTTAAAGTGCACAATTCAGTGACATTAAACTGACCAAGTTGTACAATAATACCTTTGATCATCTTTAAATGCTTTTCATCCCCTCCCTAGACAAAATCACAGAACCCCTTCAGTAATAACTCCCCATTTTGCCATCCACATCCCGGGTCTGTATGTGCAAAACGAAATCCAAACAAAATATGTCACTGTCGTTGAACTGATACCAACTCATAGCAACTCTGTGTACAAGTTCTACATATTTTGCATAAGCGAGGTCATTTCCCCTCTTGGGCCTGTGTTATTCCACTCAACGTGTTTTCAAGAGTCATCCACATTGTGGCGCGTATCAGAACTCACATGCCTCATATGCATGTGGACGTTGAATATTGAATAAGGAAGACCAAAGAAAGGGTGCATTGGGACCATGGTCCTAGCACCGACGACCGAAAGAACCACCATCTGCCAAAAGAACAAACGGATCTGTCTTGGAAGAAGTACAGGCAGAATGCTCCTTAGCGGTTAGGATAGGGAGGCTTCCACTCATAGTGTGGACAGACTGTTAGGAAAGATTGCCCCTGGAGAAGGACATTATGCTCAGTAAAGGAAAGGGGCAGCAAAAAAGAGGAAGGTCCTCCATAAGATCGATTGACACAGTGGTTGAAGCAAATGGGCCTGAGCAGAGGAACAACTGTGAGGAAGGGGCAGGCCTGGCCAGTGCGCTGCTCTGTTTTACATAGGGTCCTTACAGGGCCTTGATGGCACCTGACAGCACCCTCAGAACTTCATGACTCTGGTTTTTCTCCAGAGCTCCATAAGACGAGGCTTCAAAAAGTTCATGGAAGAATTCCATTATCTTTCAGTTCCATATTCCCATGAATGCTTTGAAGCCCGTGTATGTATGTATGTGTGTGTGTGTTGCTCTTAACTGGCTCCAGCTCACATCAAGCCCATCTACAACAGAACAGTGTACGGCATGGGCGAGGCTAGCCTCACTACTGTCACTGTGCTCCAGGCCCCTGTTGTAGCCACTGTGTCCGTCCATCTCAGCAAAGTCTCCTCTTTGGCTGATAGCCTGCTTCACTAAGCATGATGTCCTTCTCCAGGAACTGGTCCTTCCTGATAATATAGCCCTCGTACCTGAGACAAAGATTTGTCATCCTCAGGTCTAAGGAGAAGTCTGGCGTGTCTTCTGCATGTCACAGGCAGCTAATGAGCCTTCCTCCAGTCCTCATGCCAGGTTCTTCTTCAGATTGCCCCGTTTCTCAGGTGATTGCTCAGCATACAGATTGAGTAAGGATAGTGAAAAAATGCATACCTTTCCTGATTTTAAACCCTTTGTTCTGTTGGAACCATGGCCTCTTGTATAAGTTCTGCATGAACATAATCACGTGTTCTGCAATTCCCATTTTTCTCAATGTTATCCATCATTTGTTATGAGCCATATCATTGAATGTCTTGGAAAAGTCAATGAAACACATGGAAACACCTTTCTGATATTCTCTGCTTTGAAACAAGATCTATCTGATGTGAGCAATGATAGACTTCCTGCCACACCATCTTCTGAATCCAGTCTGAATCTCTGGCAGCTCCCGGTCACTGTATTGCTGCAACCATTTCTGCATTATCTTCAGTAAATTGTACTTCAATGTGATAATGATGTTCTTATTCAATAGTTTCTGCATGCTGTGGGGTCACCTTTCTTTGGAATGGGAAAAATAAAGACCTCTTGTGGTTCCTTGGACAGGCGGCTGACTTCCCTTGATGATTGGAGGCTTCCAGCACTGTATCGGGGTTGTTGTTTTTCCCTCAAATATTTGACACTAGTTTCTGGGCCACCAAAGCATGGAAGCCAGTCTCAACCCTATTTTCCCCTTTTTATAGCCATTCAGACAAGTGTTTAGACCTGATGGGCAAGGAGACTTCAGGTCTGCAAGGCTTCTGTTCACGTGTTTACCCCTTTATTTGTGGAGCACAGCACAGAGACATGCACACAGGCATAGTGGCACAACCCACTGCATCCGAGCAACGACAGTGTCCGGGTAAACGCGCCATGGAAGTGGCAGAGGCTGCTTCTTCCTCTGCTTCTACCTCTGCTTCTTGTTCTTTTTCCCTCTACTACTTCTGTCCTTTCTTCTCCTTTTTTCCTCCTTATTCCCTCCTTGCTACTCCCCCCTCAGACTCCCTCATCATAGCCTACTTTCCATTGAAGTGAAAACCATTTCCTTGTGTAGTTTTCTTTATAAAGGTGTCATAAAAAACCAATCTTTATGAGATTGACTATCTCTACTGAGCATAATGTCTTCCAATTGTGTCCGTGTCGTGAGGTGTCTGACAGCCTCATCATTGTTTTTTAAAGATGCATAATATTCCATGTGTGTATGTACCAGAGTTTATTTATCCATTCCTCCACAGAGAGTTTTTAGTCGTTTCCAACTTTTTACTATGGGAACTTTAGAGAAACAAATCCACAGAAACTCATGTATAAGAGAGAGTTTTATATAAAGATTAACTGCGCATCAAGAAAACATCCAACCCAGTGCTGCCCAAGCCCACAAGTTCAACATTAACCCATTAAACGCATGTCCAACACCAATCCACAAAGTCCTCCTCCATCTCACAAAACAGACCTAAGGATGCCGACTACAGGAGGAAAGCCGAGTTAGTGAACATGTAAGCATCTCAGCACTGGCAGGGGTCTCCAGACGGCTGCTCCAGTACCCAGGGCTGCATCGGGGTAGGTCCATGGGGCTTCTCCTTGGGGATGTCTTTCAGGAAGTTAGCCTTGCCAGCTAAAGCAGGGAACTGGCTAAGGCAGCTGCACCCTGGTCCGACCATCAGAAAGCAAGAGACCCAAGAACTCGAAAGGCGAGGCTCACCAAGCCATTTATCCCTCCGCCCTTCAATTAACCCCACATGTGTTTATTTGCCAGGTTGGCACAATAAACTACCTCATAGAAATTGCTACAATAAACATGGGTCTGCATATATCTGCTTGTGTCTTCTTCTTGATTTATTTGGGCTATATATGTAGTAGGAGATCTATATATGTAGTGGGAGATATATATGTATATAATGGTCTACTTTCCTAGTTGGTACATACCTGGTAGAGAGATCGCATATGGCATTGCTATTGGAGTGTGTCTAAGGAAGTGCCACACTGGTCTCTGTAGTGGGCGTACGAATGTGCAGTTCCACCCTCCGTGTCCCAGTGTTCCAGTCTCCCCAGCAGCACTGTGTCAGTTCTGCTAAGCCATTCATGTGCTGATGAACACTTGGGCCGTTTCCTTCAGTCAGCGACTGCGAATAATGCTTCAGTGAATCTTGGTGCCTAGTTTTCTGTGAGGAAGAACTCAGAAACAGGGGTGGGGTGGGGGAATGCTTGAGCACTAGAAGGAAGCAATCCATGTCGCTGAATTGCAGACCGAGAAAGTGTTCGATCCACAGTCTATGTGTATTCCCCACAGCAACAAGATCAATACATACTGAGAGCAAACATCTGGGAAACACGAGGGCCTCTCGTGTTTCTTTGAGAGACATCTGCTCTGACGCCAAGATGCTCCGTGTGGATGCTGACAGGTCAAGAGCCAGCACAGTGAGAAGAAAGAGACCTTCACCTCACGGTGCAGCTACCCAAGACTGTGTCCAATTCCCTTCAGGGAGGTGACAAGCCTCCTTCTTCTGGCCTGTGATTGATTTCCTCATCACAAAGGTTAGAATTTACTCCCAAACTCTACAACGTTCGTCTCTGGAAGGTTTTCTTTCCTCGTTTCCAGGTCTACATTTTAAAAGACATCAAATCTTAAAAATATTTCGAATAAGATGCGTCTAAGGGTGGCAGGAATGAGCCCTGGTGGTGTGTGGTTACCTGTTGGGCTTCCATCCACAGGCTCCAGTTCAAAGCCACCAGCCTCCTCCAAGGGAAAACAGCCGAGCTGTCTACTCCCCTGAACAGAACGGCCTCGGAAACTCACAGGGGCAGTTCTGCCCTGTCCGTAGGGTTGTGACGAGTCGGAATGGACTCGATGGCGGCGAGTTGCGTTGACTGGGGAAGACTGGCACCAAAGAATTGGCCGGTGAGCTCTTTTCGAAGATTTCCCCACGACAATCCTGTGGAGCGCACAATGAATGCTTCAAGCCGCAACCGAGCCTGGCCATAGTACGGCGGGGGGTGACATCGCCTTCAGATGCGCCTGCCTCACCCGGAGGCTGGGAGCGCCCGTGCAGCGCACAGGTGCACCGCAGCTGGCACCGAGAGCGCACACAGTCCGCACATACTGTACGAATCAGAGTTGCTCAAGTTGGAAACGCATGACAAAGTCCGACACAATTATATGCACCATCAGCTTTACCTGAAGGGTACAGAGAACTCTTCTAAGTAGGAAGAAGAATAGTGATGGGTTTGTTTTGGTTTTCCTCAGCAAAAAAAACAACAACAAATATTTGTCTTAAAAAAAACACGACTGTGATGAGGTAGATGGCATGATGGGATATGTAGAATATTTGCTTAACAATCCACAAAATATGCAAAAGTAAACAAGACAGTAGAATGTTTCCATCACTGCTTCCCGGAGCCCTTTATCTCAGAATAACGTCAACTACATTGAAATGAGTGTCGCCTTTGCAGCCCGAGTAAAGCCTTGGAACTAGGACCATGCGAGTGGGAAGTAGATGAGTCTGCCTGCTTGGCACCACGAAGGACTCCGCTTACTGGAAGAGTTACTGAGTTGCAAGTTTCACCTCTACTCTCCCGTTTACTCCTCCTCTCCTCTGTGTGCAAGGGACCCACAGAGTGTCAAGTCTGGCTTCCTCTACACGTGTGCAAGCACCATTAACTTAAGCTGTTCTTCCATTTAAGAACTTCAGAAAGAAGCCTTCGTTACTTTTCATACTCTGAATAAGCAGTCACACATGGAAAAGACATTCTACAGCTCTGGGCCACAAGGTCACTATGGGTCAGAAGCCCCTCCATGGCAGGGGGGCTGGTTGGTTTAAAAGCAAATTAACTGTGTGAGCTGCCAGCAGATTTCACAAAAACAAGGCCGTCAGAGAAAGCTCAGCCTGGAGTTCTGCCCTTTGAACACACACGCCTAACACCACGAGTAACCCACCTGCCAAATTCCTGGAGCTCCCGGGCTGGCCTTACCAGTACCTATTCCTGTTGCTGACCCCTCCCTCCATTTCTTCTCAGGGACTGGGTCAAAGTGAAACCAAAACCAAGCCAGTGGCTGCCGAGTGGATTCTGACTCACGCCAACACTGTGTGTGTCAGGGTGGAACTGGGCTCCTAAGGTTTTCTTTCCTTTTTTTTTTTTTTAAATCATTTTATTGGGAGGTCATACAACTCTTATCACAAGCCACGCACACAGCCACTGGGCCAAGCACATTTGTACCTTTGTTGCCATCCTCATTCTCAAAACATTTGCTTTCTGCTTGAGCCCTTGGCATCAGCTCATATTTTCCTCTCTCTCCCCACCCCACTCCCTCATGAACCCTTGATAATTTATAAATTATTATTTTGTCATGTCTTACACTGTCCAATGTCTCCCTTCACCCACTTTTCTGTTGTCCATCCCCCAGGGAGGAGGTTACATGTAGATCGCAGTTCCCCCTTTCTACCCCACACTCCTTCCACCCTCCCGGTATCGCCACCCTCAGTACTGGTCCTGACGGGATCATCTGTCCTGGACTCCCTGTGTTTCCAATTCCTGTCTGTACCAGTGTCCATCCTCTGGTCTAGCCATATTTGTAAGGTAGAATTGGGATCATCATTGGGGGGGGGGGGGGAGAAAGCATTAAAGAACTAGAGAAAAGTTGTGTTTCATCGGTGCTACATGCACCCTGACTGGCTCGGCTCCTCCCGGCGACCCTCTGTCAGCTCCCTTAGGTTTTCCACGGTTAATTTTTTTTGGGAAGCAGATCACCAGGTCTTTCTTCTGAGCTTCCTCTGGGCAGAATCAAACCAACCACCTTTCCTTTAGCAACTGCGCCCACTAGCCAGATAATAACTGTCGTTGAATATGTCCACCTCTCTCAAACTGCACATCAATCGACACTGTGCTCAGTGGCTTCTTCTCGAATGGGTTCTTCAGAAGCCTTCACCTCGTAGCCCTCTGGCACTTGGACTGGCCCCATGATGACTCCTGGGCACGGGCTGCAAGCCAACAGGAGGGTCTTTCCTGGGTGAGAATCTTCCAGGTCGATGAGGAGATAACACACTCCACACGATGCAGCCATGAAGTAGTGCAGCCTGTTACCATGGATTCCTGGGTCACTGTGTGGAGCAGGGCACCCTACCAATTTGAGTGAAATATGTAACAAAGGCTAGAAATAAATTGCAGCTGTGTGAAGCCATGAGCTTGGGGGCTGCAGGTTTCACAGTCACCCGAAGAAGCCAGTGACTTGAACTGGCTTTGCCTTTGAGCCACCTGCACCAGGTGTTTTGTCCTCTAAATCTTCTGCCCATTCTCCAGCAGGTCCCACTTCCCACGCCTGGGGGAGGGCACATGCTGCTGCAGGCACAAACCCCAACTTCCTCGGGGGGGCCTTCCACCTGCATGAACACCATTGCTCTAGCCCACCTCAGATGCCTCTCTGGCTCTTCTCAAACATGCTCCTGGGATTCTTTTTTTTTTTTTTCACATTTTATTAGGGGCTCATACAAGTCTTATCACAATCCATACATATACATACATCAATTGTATAAAGCACATCCGTATATTCTTTGCCCTAATCATTCTCAAAGCATTTGCTCTCCACTTAAGCCCTTTGCATCAGGTCCTCTTTTTTGTCCCCTCCCTCCCCGCTCCCCTCTCCCTCATGAGCACTTGATAATTTATAGATTGTTATTTTGTCCTATCTTGCCCTATCCGGAGTCTCCCTTCCCCCCCTTCTCTGCCGTCCATCTCCCAGGGAGGAGGTCACATGTGGATCCTTGTAATCAGTTCCCCCTTTCCAACCCACTCAGCCTCCACTCTCCCAGCATCGCCCCTCATACCCCTGGCCCTGAAGGTATCATCCACCTTGGATTCCCTGTGCCTCCAGCTCCCATATGCACCAGTGTACAACCTCTGCCCTATCCAGTCCTGCAAGGTAGAATTCGGGTCATGGTAGTTGGCGGGAGGAAGCATCCAGGATCTGGGGGAAAGCTGTGTTCTTCATCAGTACTACCTCGCACCCTAATTAACCCATCTCCTCTCCTAAACCCATCTATAAGGGGATCTCCAGTGGCTGACAAATGGGCCTTGGGTCTCCACTCTGCACTTCCCTCTTCATTCACTATGGTATGATGCCTTATACCTGGTCCCTTTGGCACCTTGTGATCGTACAGGCTGGTGTGCTTCTTCCATGTGCTCCTGGGATTCTTGGAAGAACAGGTGTTGAGACACCTTTGAGGAAACATGTACCCCAGGAAACTGCCCCCACCCTTTGCTGACCTCTTGGCTCCTCTCTAGGCTCCTCACTACATTCAATTCATTGCCCGTTTTCCTAAAAAACCATCTAAGACCTGCCATGTCTCCACTACAGAATTGAATTTCTCTTTGTTCATTCATAAACTCTGGTGTTTCTACAGTTTCGTGATCCGCTCCCACCAAGAGCCGGAAGCTAGATCTGACGTTCCGTCCTGAGGTCACAAGGATGACCTCATGTACTGGACCATCGATTCAACTCAAGAGATTCCTGTATAGATGCTTCCAGCAAAGACTCTTCCCTACTCCACCCCTGATCTTCCGGAGTTTTCTTGTCAGTTTAAGTCTGCTCCCTCCTGTTATGTTTAGATTTGATTTTATCCCTTATAAAAGGCCAGGGGTGGGGAGTTTGGGGTGGGGAAGGAAGGAGAAGAAAAAAACCAAATGTCTTTTTAATTAAAAGCAGATGACAAAGATAGTTCGGTCATGGAAAATAATAGGAGACAAAATGTCTCTCTCTCTGGCTCCCATCCTTGAGTTCCTTGCATCGGCTGTGACCAGACAGGGCAGCTACAATACTAATCCAGCCCCCTCTGCGTTTGCAGAAGATGCACGTTCTCCAAGCGGATGTCCACCGAGATTCCACTGGGAAGCTGCACATGCTATCTTCGCTCTTTGGCTCGTGCTTACACAAGGGAGGGTCACTAAGAGTGAGAGTCAACTAGATGGCAGTGTGTTGAATGATCATCCCCGATTATCCCACTCCCCTAGTCCTGTTGCTGTTGGCATGATGCACAACCGGGGGACACACAGCCCTGCCCTCCACCCGCCTCCCATTGTTGTTTGTTAGGGGTGAGCCCATTGTTGTTAGGGGTGGACCCTTGTTGTTAGGGGTGGGCCCATTGTTGTTAGGGGTGAGCCCATTGTTGCAACCACTCTGTCAATATATCACTTTCACATTTTCCTCTTTTTCATTCAAAAGAAAAACTTTGCTTTGATGGATCACACCAGGACCAAGCCGGGACTAAAGTCTCCAAGACCAGCTCCTGGGGACAAAGGGGGTTTGCAGTTGTATTTGCATACACCAGAAAGTAAACTGAGGGCATCAGGAATGCGTGACAGATTTCTGAGGAGCCGTCGTGATGATGCATTAGGGTGAGGTTATGGTTCTTTTCTTTTAAAAAAATTTAACTGTTTATTGACATATAATCACATGCCATACAGTTCAATCGCTTAAATCCAGTAAAAAGAGGTGTGCGATCATCAGTACAATCAGTCTCAGAACATTTTCTTCTTCCATGAAGTCATTATGATTAGCTATTGTTCCTCATCCCTCTCAACATTACTGAGATGACAACACGCATTCCAGCTTTCCACACTCAGGTATTACAAAGCAAGGCAAATAAAATCCTCCCTCCAAAGTTTCATCTTTTAGTATACGCTTGTGATCTGGAATACACTGACAGTACTGTGGGGGGAGGGGCTCATTTCATTGTGTGTCAGGTCAAAGGACACACTCAACAATGAAAACACAAAGCATTCGGTGACATTGGTCACTATCCCCAGAGTGCGTCAGCACGCTCCCCATTGCCACCCTGGCAGCCCCCCCTCCAGGCCTCCAGTTCCCTGCCTCTCTGTGCTTTCTCATCTTCGCTTTGAGCAGAGGCTCACCATTTGGTCTGGTGCAGTTGATTATTCTCGGGTATGTTATTGTTTGTTATATGCATATGCCTGGGGGTGTTATCGTTTGTTCTATGGGCCAATCTATTGTTTGGCTGAAAGGTGACTTCCTGGAGTGGCTTCATTTCCAGGTGAAAGGAGTGTCCCAGATGAAACCAACGTCCATTCTGACTCAGAGCGATCCTGTAGGACAGGGTAGAACTGCCCCTATGGGTTCCCACGCCAGTAACTCTTTACAGGAGTAGAAAGCCTGTGTTGGGGGACAATCTCTCATACAGTAGAGACATGTGGTCACGGGCATGGGCATGTTTGCCTCTCCATTCCTGTGCAGCCTGCTTGTCTTCCTATGTACCCACGTGTAGATTACAGTTTGTTATTCTGACAAAGCAGGGCTGGGTATCTGATGGCCTCTGCTTGGGAGACGCTCTTTGTCAAACCGATAGGTGCTCATGGGCATACTCCCCAGTCATCCCCACCTATGCGGCTGACAGGGTGACTGTGTGTCCACTCATAAGTTCCTGTTGTCACGGGAGTGTGTGTGTGTGTGTGTGTAAGACTATCCGTCACGTTGCCTTTCACCCTTGCTTGTGGCCTCGTGTCTTCCTTTACCTCGGAAGTGTTGTGCTGAGCTCCACTTCGTTGTGTATTGACTTCCCCTTTACCCAAGTCAATACATGTCTCCTATCTAGTTAATGGCTTTCCCTCCCTACCCCTCCCATCGCTGGAAACCAACTAAGAATATTATCATCCATAGAGTTGTGAAGTTGTTTACCTCCTTCTCAAACACTTTCTGTTTTGTTTTCTCTCACACAGTCAAATTCAGCCCACGTGCGCTTGAATGGTTGGTTGGTAGGTTGGTTGGTGGTTGGTTGGTTGGTTGGTTGGTTGGTTGGTTGGTTGTTGGTTGGTTGGTTGGCTGTTGGTTTGCCTGTTAACTTACAGACAGTCTAATGCCAGATTTTCTTACAAGACTTCATTTAGATTCAGACTTCAAAGCTGCACTAATAAATGTGTTTATGGTTAAAATGTTCTTTTAGCATAATCATAATTCAACAGGCCTGGTCTTTGCTCTCGGATAGCTTGCACCCAGACTGGAAGGCCGCATTTGTTGCAATAGCACTGAATAACACATTAGGTTATGAAACCTTTCCCTTCCCTTCCTTACTCCCAACCAATATAACAGGAAAGTGATGGGGCCAGAGTGACCCAAGTGCAATCACGTGTAGGTTATAAGCAAGACTAAACCGAACAAGTTCTTGTGAAGACGAACTCCATCCATGTTACATGACAAAGAGAGGAACAGTTCTAGACTCTTCCCTGTTCAATGGGAGATTTAGTTAGGCCTCTTGAGTGCAGAAGACAAGAATTTAACCCAAACTAGCTAGCGCTAAAACCGGAAAACTTTATTAGCAGGCTCATGTATCCATATGGGAAGAGCAGGCGTGACATCAGATGTCAGAGACCACTGGGGTCAAGAACTCAAAAGGCCCCAGGATGCTTTCTGGCTCTTGTCTCCACGTCTCTCTGATTTGGCTTCATTTCTCCCAGACTGATTTTTGTCCAGGTAGTGATTAGGTCTCTGGAAACTGGAATGATTCAGTTGACCTGATAGAATCAGGTTCCTACCTACTCCTGGGTGCTAGATATATTTTCTTTTTTTTTTTTTTTAATAACTGCCATCAAGTCAATTCCAGCGCGGAGTGGTCCTATAAGCCAGGGAAGAACTGCCCCGTGGGTTTCAGACATTTTTTTGGAGAACAGAAACCCTAATCTTTCTCCCATGCACCTGGCCAATGAGCACATGTGGGATTCATTGAAGGGCGGAGAGATAAATGACTCAGCGAGCCCCGCCTTTCTTTTCTCTTGCTCTTTGATGATCAGACCAGTGTGTAGCTGCCTTGCTTGTTCTGTTCCTCCATTTGCAAGCTACACTACCTGTGAGACACCTAACCCGTGGACTGTGTCTCTGTAATTTGAGGTTCCTTCAAGACCTGCTTCGCCATGCTACTGCAGTATACATCACTTGAGCTGGGGACTGTCAGACTCTGTCATCTGGCTGGCTATTGGTGACCTGCCTTGCTGTTTGCTGCCTGTGGCTGGATAGCCTGAATTGAAGACTTGAAGGACTGCAGTGTACTAGCTGTCTCGTGGAAGTGAGTCGCACTGAGCCATTTGTACTGCTTTATAGATTAATTAACTGTTTATTTCTTTATATTTATAAATCATTAGTGTCCTGGTTTTGTTTCTCTAGAGAACCCTGTCTAACATAGCTGACCTTGGGGTTAGCAGCCCAATGTGTAACCATTACCCAGCAGGGCTCTGTCTTAGAAGGAGGAAATCATTGAAGTCCATTGAAGCCCTCAAGGCCCCTACCATTGGGTGCATTCTGGCCCATGTTGACCCTGTAGAACAGAGCAGAACTGCTTCCCAAGATTTTCAAAGCTGAAAAAAGTGTCCTCTCCCTCCCGCAGCTGCTGGTTTGAAGGGCTGATCATGTGGTCAGCCTCCCAACACGTAATAGTCACCATAATGCATGTATATCACAAGTGTGACAAAGGGCAAATTCCTTCACTTCCCTGGGCTTTGGTATCTTCGTTGTAAAATGAAAAGACTCCCCTACCCCCCTTTCCAAAGGTGGCATTCTTCTTCAAAGAGCTATTGATCATTTAACACAGATAACAAATGTCAAAGGCTGGTGCCGTACCTGGTATGTATGGGGCATCAATAAATGTTCATTTTCCTTCCAAGGTGAGTCTTAAAGTCAAAGAAGAAGTTATCCCATGAAAATGGAGAGGCAAATTATTTGGAGCAGAGGGAACTGAATGGGCAATGCTATACAATTCAGAGGAAGAGGCACTCTAGGAGTTGTTCAAAGGAGAGTAATAGAGCCTTAAATCATTCCTAGCCCTAAATCATCCACTAGATCTATGCTCCAGTGACCTAGTGGCTGGCAGTAGCTGCTGAGAACCTGGAATGCCAAGTTGATCGATTCATCTGTGGCTCCCGAGACAGCCTTTGCTATCGCGGGGGAGAATACTGCGGACAAGTCACATTTTAGGGCCCACATAAAAAGAATTGTAAGCGATGTGGATTTTGATGAACTCCGAGGAAGTCTTTGCTCACATTCCCTTTACACCTCTTTGGAGGCCTGCCAGTGAACATACCTGCCTGTGCAATAGGAATACCTGGATTTACTACACGCTCTGTGAAAATATTCCCTATGTTGTCTTCCCTCATACATTTCTTCCCTAAGTTTTATGAGAGGAAAAAATAGATGGCATATTCTCCATTTCTTAGGGAAGATTATTACACCAGTGGAGGACTGCGAAATCAGTCGATCATAAAATTTTCACTTTCCCCAAAGCTTTCAGAGTTTAGTACATCTAAGATGTGACATTTTTGCATTTGAATCAATTTGACTCACGCCGACATCTGTTCTTGATATAATAATATAAAAGGAAGTAAGTGTCTTAATGCAGGCACAAACCAGACTCTGCCCCCTCCCCCTCCTTGTTCCTCATTCCTTCCTGTGGTATCGCCTACATCATCTACTCCTCTAGTGTGTGATGTCTAACAACTTACTGGAATTTACCAGCCCCTGGACAGTCATGTTCCTCAACACATGTGGGCTACTCATTGCAGTGGACTCTTTATCGTCTGAGATGGTACAATTGAACCTCACCACTGTTATGGCTCATGTGACTACCTTGAGCTTGAACTCAGCCCAAATCTAGTCTCCCAGATCCATTCCCTCCATCAAGCCTTATCCTATTCTTCCAGCACACAATCAGTTTCTTCTTTAAACCCTGACTGATTTCATCAGTCCTTCAATCTTAATCAAAATCTGTTGGGCATTACCATTTCATTACTATTAAATGACATGCCTATGTCATTTTCTTTCAAATATGTTATACAATAATGGAGGTCATATCAATCCAATAGATCAGAGTAGAACTGCTCCTGTGCGCTCCCGAAGCTGTAAATATTTAGCAAACAGCCTCATCTTTCTCCTTCAGAGTGGCTGGTGGGTTAGAACTGCTGATCGTGTGGTGAGCAGCCCCATGGGTAACCCATTACTAAGAGAAGTGATCCAATGGCAGTGAGTTTGGCTTTTGGGGTTCTTTGCTGAATACTTGTTCCTAGCACAATGCATCTAATGTTATCAAGGTAATTCTGAATCATAGCGACCTCATGTAACAAAAGTAGAACTGCCCCATAGGGGTTTTCTAGGCTATAATTTCACAGAAGCAGACCACCACATCTTTCTCCATGGAGCCATTGCATGAGTTTGAACCACCAACCTTGGGTTAACATCTGAGCACTGAATCACTGTGACACCAGAGCTCCTTTCTAGCATGAACCCAAGTCAACCAAACTCACTGTCATTGAGTCGATGCAGACTCATAGAGACCCTATAGAACAGAATAGAACCTCCCCTGTGAGTTTCCAAAACTGTAATTTTTATGGGAGTAGACACCCCATCTTTTTCCCTCAGAGCTGCTGGTGGTTTTGAACTGCTGGCCTTGAAGTTACCAACCCAATGCATAACCACTATACCACTAGGATTCCTTTCTTGTCCTAAAGTAAGGCAAAGTAAGAACCAAAAGCACCTGTTCTGATTTACTGACAAATTCAACTTAAAGAGACATTTAGGACTAGCTCTTATTCATAACCCAGGGGCTATCTGAAGCATTTTGACACAGGTCAGCAAGTCAGTCTATCTCAGACTGGAGCCTAATGATGATAGGTTTGGGCTCAATACTCAAGGGTGAGGAGAAGAGGCTCATAGAATAAAAAGGAGGCACTAGGAATGGCATGGAGATATGGCTGGGCACAGAGGCAGGGGTTAAAGGAAGACATGGGCAAGCAATCCAAAATCCTGGAGCAGAAAACAAGAGGGCTGCACTCTGTCCCTCCTTCATCACTAAAAGCAGACTCTACCAGTGTACATGTAGATTTCCCCCTCTTCAGCCAGTGACCTTCAACCAGGGATAACTAGTTGCTGTCAAGTCCACCTGAGTTGTGCCTAAAACCGTGAGTGTCCAAATAGAACTGCACTCCGGAGGGTTTTCAGTGGCTGATTTTTTCAGAAGGAGCTCTCCAAACCTTCCTTCCAAAACACTCTGAGTGGAAGCAACCCTCCAAAGTTTTAATTAGTAGCCCAAGAGCCATTAGTCTCTCCCAGAAAGCCCTCCACCAGAGCCAAAACCTAGTCTGTAGACCAAAACAATTGACATAGATGTCAATTCACACAGTCTAAAAATATTCACCTGGTTGAAAAAGATTTTTTCTATGTCCAGAATAAACTCCTGCAGGGCTCCAGAAGCACTCATTGCTGATCTACCACATGACTTGCTACCCCCAAATCACCTGCAAGCCTGAGGGATGCTGGGAAAATGTTGGCAATTGTCAACAGGGCCATCAGCACTACTGACTGATGGAGTTGATTAAAGATCAATTAGAGAAAAGAAGCAGCTATTTTGGAGAAGAATGAATAGGGCTAACTTCACTGCAGATGAGGAAGCTTCAGAAAGTTGGTGGAGATGGAATTAAGAGATAATGAAAAGCGTCTTCATCCTTCATCCTTGAAAAGAATCTTAATTGAGCACTGTGGGAAATTAGGATGGACGCCTTTGCCTCTTCAGAATCTACTCGGGAACACCGCAAGAGCTCTGGACCTTTAGAACCAAAGGCAACACAACCAACAAATAGCATTATCATTATAAGATTTTCCCAAAACTTTATTTCTACAGCTAGGTATGGCTTATGACCATATGGCCAATGAGTCGTAAGGGGAAGTAGTGGGGGCCATTTCTTGGGTAGACACTTAAGGGGCCCCCTTTTTTTTTTTCTTTCCTCCCTCCTGCTGTTAGCCTGGCACACAAACATAATGGCGGCAACTCCAGCTGCTATCGCGAATCCCAGGGGTACCAGTTGATTTGTACTTACTTCCCTGCTCTCCAAAATCAATGTTTAAATCCTGACTCTCAGTATCTAGGAATGTGGTCTTATTTGGAAATTGTCTTTGTAGACATTAACTTGCAGTCATACTGAAGCGAGGTGGGTCCCCATCCCATCTGAGTGGCGTCCTTATAAAAGAGACACAGAGAGACAGACCCAGGGAAGAAAGACAGCCATGTGATTGCACATATGTTGCTACTGAAGCCATGGCCCCCCTACCAGAAGCTGAACAAGACCCCAAAACGTCCTCCCTTTAGAGCCTTAGGGGTGAATGCCTTCCTGATGCCCTGACTGGACCACTGGCCTTCAGAATTGTGGGAGGGGGACTTTCTGTTCTTTACAACTCAAAAACCGAACTCCCTGCCCTGTGACTCCTAGTGAGGTAGGTAGCTTATTGCGCCAGCCTGGCCAATAAACACAGGTGGGATTAATTAATGGGCAGAGAGATAAATAGCTCGGTGAGCCTCGCCTTTCTTGTCTCTCGCTCCTTGATCATCGGACCAGTGTGCGGCTGCCTTGCCTGTTCTGTGCCTCAATTTAGAGACTACACTACCTGTGGGATGCCTAGCCTGTGGACTGTGTTGCTGTAAATTGAGGTCCCTTTAAGCCCACACGATTGGAATGTACATCTCTGGACAGCTGGTGACCTGGCTGACAGTTGGTGACCTGCCTTGCTGTTTGCTGCCTGTGCTGGGATAGCCTAGCTCTCTCTACAGAGGACGAGCTGGCAGCCCTCAAGACTTAAAGGACTGCCAGTGTCTCACAGCTCTCTCACGAGAGTGAGTTGCACTGAGCCATTTGTACTGCTTTATAATTTAACTGTTCATTTCTTGTATTATATATCTATCTGTACATAATTTAACAGTTAATGTCTGTGTCAGATAGATGGATAGATAGATAGATAGATAGATAGATAGATAGATAGATAGATAGATAGATTAGCAATCTGGTTTTGTCTAGCTAGAGAACCCTATCTAACACATCTGGTTTAAGGCCACCCCAGTGTAGCAGCCTTAGATGATACATACAGAGGGATAAAAAGTATAGCCTCAGACTAGAAGACACCTGGGACCCAGAGAGCTCCACGGAGCAGTCACAGCAGCCACAGAGAGCTTTCCTCTTTTGCATGAGTGCAACCTACTGGCTTAGTCACTGTCTCCTGAGGCTGAGGGGTTTGTTTGTTTAGAACAAATTTAATCTTAATACCTGTCACTAATCTGAATCCTGACTTGGTGATCCTTAAGACGCATTCCAATGTGGTTTGCCGTACATGACATCTACTGTTTATGGGAAGGAAAAGGAGGTCTCATGGTGCACTTGGCTGCTAACCAAAGGGTTGGCTCAAAGCCAGACAGAAGTCCCATGGCAGAAAGACCTGGAGATTTGCTTTTGTAAAGAGGACAAGTCTAGAAAGCCCTGTGGGCTGCTTCTACACTGACCCACAGTGTGATTGGGAGTTGGAGTCAGCTTAGTGGTTCGCTGGTGGCTTCTACTAGCAAGGGCAACCATTCAAAACCAGCAGCCGCCCCGCCTTCCCCCAAGGGAGAAAGATGTTAGAGCATCAGAAGTTACAGTCTCAGAAACCCTTAGTGGCAGTTCTGCCCTGTCCTAAAGGGTTACTTTGAGTCAGAATTGAGTTTGGTTGTTACGTTTGTTTGAGAACAACAATGGGAAGAAAATACATTAGAATGCCTGCTTAATCCCTTTCCTCCTAACATAAGAGGTATTAAGATTTGATAACGTTGGATATGTGGATTGTCATATTGGCCGGGCAAGTATGTGGGTGAGATTTCCCACATGAGGCTCTTGGTGCGCTGCTTGAGGACATACCAGATCACCTCAAGTTGGAAGCAGTCCAGCAGCACTGGCTCTGCGGGCAGAAGCAAGTTTTGAAAAATGAAACCACTCACTGGCACGGGGTGAGTGCTGACTCGCGGCGACCCTGTAGGACCAGGGTCGCACTGCGCCTGTGGGTTTCCCGAACTGTAACTCCTCTGGAGCTTAGGGAGTAGCCCTCATGCACAACCACGACTTCGCCACGCTGGATACAAAAGAAAGAGCCGCTGGACCCCGGAGTCGAGCTGCCTGTCACTAGAATGACTCCTCTGGTACCCCGTCGTTTCTTTCTGGAAACCAAGGGTTGGGGGCGTAGTCCTGGTAGCTGGCACGTGGGTCCGCGGTGTGGAAGACCCGAGGGACCGCATGAAACCCGGTCTGCACAGAGGCCGCACTCCCTGCACATTGACTGGGGCTGTGCTCCAGTGCGCGCCAGCTCCTGGGATCATCTCCTTGTTTAGGTGAATGTTACAACCAAGAGCTCAGTTGGTTGCCCCTGTTAGCCCATAGATCAGTGTTTCCCAAAGTGGGCCGTATAGCCACCCCACTCCCAGCCCTGGGTGGTGGTGCGCTGGAACCAGGGTGTGTGTGTGTGGGGGGGGGTCGGTTCTGCAAAAGCAGGCACTTGATCTTGGATCATGGGCTCTAGTCCCAACGCTCATCATTGGGAAGGAAAGGGAGTTGTGGTGGAGTGGGAGATGTGCACTCTGGAGGGGTGGGGCGGGAGGTAATGGTGTTAAGTTTGTTTGTTTGTTTGTTAGTTTAATACATCTGGGAGCCTAAACTATGGGTTATTGACTGATGGGTGGTTTGAGAGCTGACACAGCCCTCATGGGATGCCCCCTATTTCCTTTGCTGCGGTTTCCAGAGTGTCGCATAAACTCTCCGTCGTTCTCCAGCCTCTTCTCTTTGGTCCTGTCCTTCAGTTCATCGGGTTGACCTCACTGAAGTTGCAGTCTCTTGCTGTCGGAATCTTGTATGGGACCACACCCACCCTCTACACCCCCCCTCCCACACACACACACCCACACACCAACCCCCTCACTGGCGTTTGCTCTGGAGTAGCCGAAGCTGAGATAGTCTCGCGACCACTGTGACCCTGAAAAGCCTTAAGATGGGGACCAGGAGTGAGTCCTGCTGGTTCACTTTTTGGGGGTGTGTTTTCCCAGCTCAGATGGGAAATATGAGCCGGATCTGTGTCATGTGTTAGGAATTCCTCCTCCTCTCTCCCAGCCACCCTCTCAGTCAGACTGGCCCCAATTTGCATCAGCTTCCCAGCGGAGCATCCAGGATGGCCAGCAGGCGGGGTGGGGATGGGGTGGGGTGGGGGTGAGGTGGGGGGTAGGGGTGGGGAAAGCATGAATCTATGTCCTCAGGATGCTGCTAGAGGAGTTTGTGCTCCAAGCCCAACTAGAACCCGTGGGAACTCATTAAGCTTGGGTTCCGTTGAATGCCAAAGGGCTTTGAAAATCTTTTCTGTACTGGTGGCTTAGTGGTTACCAGCTGGGCTACACGATCTACAAGGCAGGCAGTTTGAAACCACAAGTCACTCTACAAGAGAGAGACTGGGCTTTCTACTCCCATAAACAGGCACAGCCTCAGAAATCCCCAGAGGGTCCCTATGAGTCGGCCTTGATTCGATGGCAGTGAGTTTGGCTGACCCTCTCTAAGCATAATTTCCTTCCCCAGGAATTGGCCTGTTTGGTAATGCGTCTAAAGCATATAAAGCGAGCAAAGTCTTGGCATGCTCCATTCGAAAGAGCATTCTGGCTGTACTTCTTCCAAGACAGATTTTTGTTGCTGTCGTTTTTCCCCGGCCTGCTTTTAATATTCTTCCCCTCAGGTGACTTCGTGCAAAATGGAGCTGCTGGGGGAGGATGAAACCTGAAGAGCAATTGAGACCCCCACCCCCACCACACACACACACACACACACACATACGCGCACATACACGTGCGCGCGCGCACCCTGGAAGCCCAGTGGTTCAGTGCTGGGCAGCTATGGAAGGCTCCAGCCCTCCCAGGGAGAAAAGTGTGGATCTGCTTCCGAAAGATTACAGTCTTGGGCATGAAATGGGGGCTGGGGGTGCGGGGGTGCAGTTCAAGGCTGTCATCCAGTCTTGGAATTGACTTGGAATCCATTCCCAGGGCAATGGGTTTGTGGTTTGTTGTGTTAGCACTCTGTTCCATTGCCTTCTGTTTGGGTAAGGCCGGGAGCTTGGCTTATGGGCCCCTCTCCCTGAAGGTTAGCTAGACTCCACCCTCACCTCCTCACTGGCTTCATTTTGTGTCCCCAACCCCAGTCTGCTCTTCACTTTCTCAGCCACTACTTAGCTAGCACCCAGAGCTTCTGGTGCTGACAACAGCACTGGCAGTACGCAACAGTGTTTAGAAGGGGTACCGTTGAGGGGGGTGCGGGGGCTGGGGCTGCTTTTCTTTGGCTTGCTCCCAATTCTTCTGGGGTCTTGGGGTGCCTGCAAAAAGATGGGTACTACTCCCAAGCCTCCAGTGACTTTGCGAAGCAGCATCTAGCTTTTGATTCCGTAGAAGACAGCCTCCTGCACTCCCGAATCCCCACACTCTTCATTGGAAGCAGTGGATGGGCAAAGAGGGCTCCCTAGCAGCCCATCTCAGTCTCTTACTTACGTTTCACCATGGTGGCTGGTCCTACTACGTCCAACCGCACGGGCCCTGTTAGGTGCTCAGACAGAGTTCCCAAGCCCCACTGCTCGTTGGAATCACTCAAGCTGCTGTTGTGGGGTACTACTGAGGCCGTTCCGACCCATGGCAACCCTCTGCACAACAGAACAAAACAATGCCCGGTCCTCACAATCACTGCTATGCCTGAGCCCATTGTTGCAGCCCAGGTGTCAGTCCATCTCCTTGAAAGCCTTCCTGAGGAGCTTTTGCAAAACACCATCCCTGTCCCCCACCCCCAGACATCTTGGTCTGATAGAGAGCAGTGTTCCCTAAGTGCCCTAGGGATACAAATGGTTAAGCCTCGGCTTGAACTTGCCCAGCGGCTCTGTGGGAGCACATCCAACAGCTGGGCAGTTCTGCGCCGTCCCTTGGGGTCACCATGAGCTGGCATGGACTCAACTCGAGGGTACCCACATAACAGCAAGAGGCTGTTGACATCAGGATCTTTAAAAGCCCTGCAGGTGAGTCTGAAAGTCTGGGGATCGCTGCCATAGGTGACCCACACAGTGTGGGCACAGAGATGCTGGTGTCAGGGGGCTGGTGTGGGTGGAGGAATGGTATTTTAATAAACTTGGTCATGCCCTGCTTGTTTCCTTAAGGTGGCTAACATCACACGCCTCACCAAAGAAAGGCAATTCTATCACATTCTCACTGCCGTGCAATTCCAACGCACAGAAGCCCTACAGGCCTATGAGCCCCTGTGGATTTCCGAGACTGGAAGCCTAGTCTTCCTCCCAGAAGAGTGGCTGGTGGTTTCAAACTGCTGGCCCTGCGGTTAGGAGCCCAAGCCCTATACCACGAGGACTCCTCCCATTAAGGATGAGTTAATTAAATATTTGGCTTGTAGGCTGGCAAATGACCTTAGAAATACCCAAAGAGCCGTTGGTAGAAGAAAGGTCCCCACCCATCCCTGCCTTAAGTCAAGGAGATTCCAGATCAAGGGAACTCCCCCTGGGCCAGAGGAGAACTGTTGTTCCATAGAATTTTCTGATTTTTTTTTTTCCTTTCTGCAAGTAGATTACCAGGCTTCTCTTCTGAGGTACCTGTGGGTGGACGCAAACTGCCCACCTTGCCACTAGCAGCCAAGTCCATGTACCATATATACACGTGTATAAGCTGAGTTTTTCAGTACATTTTAATGCAGTTTTGTGGTAAAATTAGGTGCCTCGGCTGATATTCAGATCAGCTTATACTCGAGTGCATACAGTATTTAACCTTTGGCATAACCCAGGGATTCCTACCTTAAGGTGGTAATTTGGTGTGCATAAGAATCAGTCCACTGAATTTGTTAAAATGCAAGTTGGGGGCTATCCCTCCCCCAGAGTTTCTGATCCATCGGGTGGGAGCCAATCATTTGTGTTCCTTGTACGTTGCAGGGACTTTCTGTAAGCGCTAGTGCCTTAAAGCTGTCTCTCTGAGACTTTCCTGAGGCACTGGTTAAAACAAAGATTCGTGGGTCCCGCCCCAATGTACTGAGCTAGACTTCTCCAAGGGGGCAGGAGCCTATTCAGAATTCATGGGGCCCCTCCTGGTTTTCGTCTTTTGGGATGTTTGGAAAAGGCGACCTTAAGGTTACACTGAGGGTTGAGCCAGACCCAGGAACCTGTGTTAGAACAGGGTTTAGTCAGTGCCCTGGTTCCGTGGTTAAGGGCTACACTGCTAGCCAGAAGTTGGGTAGTTCGAATCCACCAGATGGGACCATCTGCTGCCATAGAGATTGCAGCTTGAGAAACCCTACCCTGCCCTGTGGGCTCTGTGTGAGACGGAGTTGGTTCCCTGCCAATGGCTGGTTTTGCTTAAAGGGGTTTAGCTGGTAATTGGTGGGGTGGTGAGGGGTGGGGAGAATGCTAAAGTAGACAGACTTATAGGGCGATGCTAAGTGTGTATGTACCGTCGAGCGTTTGGGGCTTTTCTCTCACTATTCACCCTAAACTTAGCCCGAGAGAATACTGGACCTTCTAAGGAACTGTGCAGTGGGGCCTCCCAAACTCAGTGCGTGAATCTGTTGCCTGACCTGGCCCAGTATTGGAGTGTTGCTTTCTTTTAGAGAGGGTAAATGACTTCAGTTTATTCTTTGTGCTGTTACATAATCTCCTGTCACCTTGAGTCTAGCCTGAAAATCGGTTCGCAGCTTGATGACCTCATTTAGATGCGCAAAGGAGATAATAGCTCACTGGAGGCCAGATAAACTCTCTCCTTGTGAGACATTCCTGTTGACAAGTCACATGGAGCTATGCTGATGGAACCAGGGCCCTGAAGCTAAGATGGTTTCACCACCACTGGATCCACAAGACTTTCCACCCACTGGCCTGTGATCTTCCTGCATTCGGCATTATTGCATGACTCTGAATAGGAAATTATAGACTGGTATCAAACATATGGGCTAATATCAGACTTATGGACTTGATCTGGACTGGGCTGGGATGTTTTCTTAATATACAATTACTCTTTGTATAAAGCTCTCTCTTAGACCCACATGATTCTCCCTGGATTTGTTTCTCTAGTCCTCCCAGACTAACACACCTTTGAACACCTATTTAGCAGAAAATGTGGTGGATGGGGAAGAACTGAAGCGTGACAGCTAACGACAGACACTTCAATCTTGTCTGGTTTACAGTGAGCTCAACTTTCTTGGAAAAGGATCATTTTCATTTTATTTGCTCTCAGGTGTGATTTTCTTCAGCTTCTAATCTTCACCTAAGTTTTGAAGGAGGACATGGGGCAGCCCTTGCAAGTCTAAATCAGGAAGGGGTGTCAGTCCTTCCAGTTCCTGATCACCTTGCTGTAAATGACTCAACTCACGCAGTAATGTCGCTTCAAGTACAGCTTGGGAAGCATGCCTGCATCGAAGACACTTGCCTCAGCAATGCGTCTGGTGGCTGCAGGCTCCACTGCATTTCAAAGCATGACCATGCTGATGGCATTGCCTTTGGACATGCACTGAGCAGTTCGAGCAGGATATAGGCAGCGCCTGGCTGCAGTCCTTTGGTGCTCAACTGTTGTTTCTCCCCTTCTCTTTCATCTGGGAATTGAGGAGGAGAGAGAGATGCTCAACTTCCTACTGTCAAATGGGCAATCTTTGTGCATTTCTCCCTCCCACTTCCTCTAGCCATGCTGATGTAGGAGGGAGACTGTGTGTCCAGGCTGGGGACATAGGGTAGCTGGTCTATGCCAGTTCCTGAGTGGTCCTCTGGGTCTTGGCCTCCGTGATGACCATTATCTTGCCGGTTGTGATGGCTCGAGATTATGTCAACTAGACACTCCTGGATGTGTCTAATAGTAGAAGTGGAGCTCAACCTATCCACCGGGGTTAGACCAGGTTGACTAGAGAAACAAATCCAAGGACACTTATAGATGTATAAGAAAGAGCTTTATATCAAGAGGTCATTATTTAGCAAGAAAACATCCCTACCCAGTCCAACTCAAGTCCTTATGTTCAAAACTAGTCCATAAGTCTGATATTAGTCCATAAGTTCCTCTTCAGACACACAAAGCCACATGTAATGACGCAGAATGCAGGAACATCATCACCAGCCCGTGGGTGCAAAGTCCCATGATGGTGGATCTGGCAGCTCTCTGAGTGATTTGATAGCAGGAAGGTGCAGGCAGGGAGAGAAGGGAAGGTTTCCAGGAACCTCTTTATGAGAAGGTCACACCCACAAGGAGGCACCATCTGGCTGTGACCTGATTGACTGGCTAGACTCCACCCCTACACTTCTGTATCTTCAAGTTGATACCAAATTAGGTAACTACCATTCCATCTATCGATAGCATTGCAACCTGATGACACCTGCTTGGTGTGATCGTCATATTGTATGAGAGTGAAATAGAGCAGAGTCGAATCCTCTTTGGCCCTTCGCCTTCTGCTGGGGCAAGTTCTTTGATCTCTCAGTGCATTGCCTGCCAATCCCAGGAACCATCCGCGGACTACCCACGGTGGATTTGTTCAGCCGACTTTCGACCTCTGTATCCACCAGCCTGTGCTCTCTGCCGACTCTGCTTCATGATCTGACTTCCTGTTGTCAGCTTCCGCAAGTCGGGAGAAGCTTGACTTGAACCAGAGGAGACTTACCTATTTCTACAGCTGTGTAGGCCATTTCCTAAGACACATTTCTTTCTGTACGCACATACATAACAAGCATTGGCGGTTTCCCTTCTTGAGAGACCCAGCCTGGCCCACCGGTCATAGGATAGCATGCAGGCGTTTGCTCCCGAGGTGTCTGCTCACCCCACCTGAACTGTGACCTACTGCCTTACCGCTGTGGGCATCCCCTCAGCAGCTACCTGATGCGTGGGCACAATCACTTCCCCTACCTGGTGTGTGTCTCACTCCACACTCCATGGGCTTCCCTGGGCCCCAGCGGGCAGACTACTCGTGTGTAGTACTCGTGTGTCAACAGCGCTCCAGGCTACATCTTCCCTTGCCTTCTGAAGACCCATAGAAAATCGAGGCACCCCCCTCGACAAGAACAAACAGAGACTTTATTCTTTGGCCTGAACCTGCTGACAAGTCCAGACAAAGACACCCACACTCCCCCAACTTCCCCTTTTGTGTCTCAGGATTGAGTCGCCAAGATTAGAACTGCTTGTTCATAGCGAAACCAGAAAGAAACATGTTTTCAGTTCAAATAACTGACCGACTTTTCCCCTGCTTGCAATACAGCCCCAACAATTACATCACCCTACCTGTAGCTTGTCCTCTCCTCCCCATAAAAGTCTAGGTAACCGCTCCCCGCTCCACCCTGATCTTCAGATCTGAGGTGCTCTGCCTATTGCAGTAGTCTGAACAAAATCTCTCGCCTTACTTTGTCTAGTTTTTGCCTTTGACATCCTCCACACCCACCTTGGCTCTCAAGGAAAGAGGAGGGGGCTTTGCTAGGCTACTTGGGGATTTCGAGCCTCCGGCCCGGGGGTGTGGTGCCCAGCTGATTGCCGTGCGCACCTGAGCAGGGCTTGGAGGGTTTGCGATCTGTGTAAGAACAACTTCTCTGGAAGTCCCTGCTCCTTGGCTCTTTGCCCCAAGAGGCGACCAAGACATAAGCGTCAAATGTCAGGTCTTCCTGCTTCCCTGGTGTCTCCTTCCTCCATTCTACTGTGCCTGCACCTCAGGGTCCCTGCTCATCAGAGCTTCCTCTTCACACTTTGGGCTTTCTTGTTGCAGGCGGTCGCAGTTCCCGTGTAAGCACGGATAATCGGCGGCTGGGTGCACATTGGCAAAACATCAGGCAGTCTCTCCCACATCTGCTTTAAAAACTATTGAGGCTTTCATGAGCAAAACACAGGGATTCGGTCTCAGAACTGTACTCCTTAGATGTCTGATTCTAGCCCTAATCATGACGCGTTCTGCTTTCCCCTCCCTCTCTTCCATTTAAAAACCCACTGACGGAGTAGCGGTTATGCATGGCGCTGCTAACCACAAGGTCAGCAGTTTGAAACCCCCAGACATTTCATAGGAGAACGATGAGCCTTTGTACTCCCTCAAAGAGTTACAGTCTCAGAAACCCACAGGCACAGTTCTACTTTGTCCCATCGGGCTGCTATGAATCAGAATGGACTCGATGGCAGTGAGAGAGCTGTCACATCCAGGAAACCCTGGGGGTGCTCTGGGTCAGGCCGTGGACTGCTAACCCAAAAGTCGCTGGCAGCTGAAGCCCATCAGCTGCTCCCTGGGAGAAAGATGAGGTTGCCACCTCCCATAAAAAGGTATAGGGTGGAAGCCCAGCTTAGCATCGCCGAGATCTATGACACCCAGGGGCATTTGAAATTTCTGTGCGTGCACAGTTAATATGAGCCATGGCATTAGTCCCTGCTGAAAGATTAACTTCTAAGAGTGACCCGCCATTGCTTTATACAATAGGTGTCTCTCGAAGAAGCTGTTATGCATCTAGTTTAGCAAACCCACTCTCCTTCAGATGCATTAGGGCCGTCAGCTATTGAAAGAAGTCAACTGGCAATCCTTGCAGGAAGGCGTCCATCTTGTGTGGCTCAGTGAGAGACTTAATTGGGTAACAATTAACACACCTGTGGCACACCTGGGTAGTGTAAATGGTTACGGCGCTCAGCAGCTAATGGAAAGTTTGGAAGTTCCAATCCACCAAGCGACATCTCAAAAGACCTGCCTGGCAATCAACTGCCTTGGCCATCGGCCATTGAAAGCCCCCCGGAGCTCAGCTGTCCTCTGACACACGAGGAGTCACCAGGCACCAGGGTCGACTCAAAGACATTCAGCAACTGGTTAGCACATCTGTCTCAGAAGTTGAAATACTCACTGAGCGGATTCTCCCAGAGCAGGGCAATCCAAGGAAACTACAGGAAAGCCGCCAGAGCAAACCCCAGACGCAATTTGATTCCCATGGGTTGAGACAGGACCCAAAGTTGGGTGTGTGGCCAGTGGAGTTTGGCTCCTTCCCGTGGACGTGGCCTCCTGAGCTGTAACTGTGGACAGATGCTGAGAGACACCCACCTGGTTAGTGTGGCCCAACACGACTTGGGGAGAGACTGGAGTGTGTAGCCACTCCCATTTTTCACCTTTCAGATGACAAGAGTTCCAAGGATCAAAAAACCTCCTCCTCCAGACGCTCCCCAGAAGAAGACAGGCAGGGATCCAAGGAGGAGCGTGCGAGACAGCACGGACTTCACATCCAACCCAGATGGGCTCTGCAGTTCAAAATGGCCTGTCAACCAGGGCACCTCAGACAAGCAGGGTCTTCTTGGCTGGGCCTCATCTGGCCTCACCTGACCTGGAGTGCTTGCTTCCAGAGCCCAGGAATCTGGGTAGCTCCATGGAGCTGAAGCCTAAACCAGGTTCAGGCCACGGAGTGGGGGATCAAGGAGGCCATAAATGTAACTGCACCCCATCACAAGAGTTGTGTTTTCCCAAAAGCCTGCCCTGTAGGAGCGCGTCGACACACCCCACTAACATCAACCCCCCCCAAGCCCTAAGGAGAGAGGGTCATCTCTGATTTTTCCCCTCCCCCTCTCTGAATTTCAAGGGCAAATTATAAAATCAGGAGCCTGTGTATCCCCTGAGACATGTACACTTAAGCTGGACCCAGCTCTACCCATGTGTCACAGGCAACAATTTCACCCTGGCAGGGAAATGGCCTAAGTGACTTAATGGGTATTTTCCATCTCTAATTTCCATGATTAAAAGAAAGAGGTTGAGAGGGATACATGTGGAGCCTATTGTGAGTTTGCCAATGAATCCTGATTTAGATCAAAGAGCGTCTATGGGACACTGGACCATAAACACCCTAGTGTGCGTTACTTCAAGGAAGTTGTTAGCGTGTCCCCGATGGCTATTATGCGATACGGTTGCGCTCTCCAGTCTGCACCCTTTAATTACTAATATAGAAGAAAATCCCATATAAGAGGGAGGAATGTCCATGAGGCCTCTGCTCTTTTGAACAGTCGATGCATTTGCCAAATTAGAATTTGCTGTGGGCTCTGGTTTGCCCCTGGTCCTCTCGGTAGGGATCGTGTGGCTCTCAAGATTAAACCTGACTTTCCAAAAACTGTTTCCGATCAGCGGGCCGGATCTCAGGTCTCGGGGTGTGTTCTGCACGAAGATGTGGGTCATCAGAACCAGATTGGGAACCACATCTTTGAAGTTTTCAAAGGTAGGCAAGAAATCCTCCTGCGTGCTCATCTTGCTCTGCGCCGCTGAGGGATGCTGAAGGGCGGGTTGGGGGCGGAGGTAGCCGGCTGCTGAGAGGGGGTCATGGGGGCAGAGGCCAAGCAGCACCAGCACCACCCTCTCGCCCTCTGTCCCAGCTGTCGTGGGAGCTTCCGTGCAGAGCAGGTCCTGGTTTAGGCGGGGGCTGTGCTCTGAATCGGTGAACGTGACCACACTTACTGAAGTGGGGGCTGCCCCCACTGCATTTTCAAGCCCAGTTTCAAGTGGAGGAGAAAGACAAACGTCAACTCCAAGAGCACACTTTTGAGTGATGCTCCCTCCTGGGGGGTTTGGGGGGGGCGGGCGGTATCTCAGTCCTGGGCCTCCATGAAAGCGAAGAAAGACAGGCTGGCTCACCAATTTGCACATAAATGCAGAGCTGAGTTTAGGTCCAGGCGCCGGGCACAAAGGCGACTATGCTTATTAGCCGGAATGGCTGCTGAAGATATTAGCCATTCAAGGAGCTTCACCATCCCCAACGCCGCATCGTGGTCACTAAAGCTAACGCCTTCTTGGCCATCTGGCTCCTACTACCCGGAGATAATAATCATCAAATCATGGCTTAATGAGTAAACTAAGTCGAGGCTAATTCCCTGGTAGGCCATATTGGTGTTCTTCTCCAGAGGATGCTACGTTCTCAATGAGGCAGAGAACGCAGGGGAGAGAGCGTGGTGGGGCCCGCCCTGGGATGCCGAAAATCTAAACCCAGCGCAGCATATGTCAGTATTTAAAGCCCCATCAAAGAAACATCCAACTTTTCAGCTGTAACCCAAATATAAATTTTCCTTACCCTGTCAATTAGCAGATTACAAAACTTCTGTAGCAGGAAGACCATTCTGGCAGCGCAGGCCGAGTGTTTGGACTGGGTCCAGGTCAGACAGATGGCGTGGAAAGGGGGTGCAATGAGACGTTCCCTCTCGGGAGAGGTTGCCCTGGCACACAGCAAAGGCAACCTTTGGAAGGCTGCGAGCTGCAAGGTTAGGTCGCCCGCCCGCCTCCCATGCACCTGGAGGAGCACAGAGATGTCTAGACTTGCCCAAACCAACGGTGGAAGCACAAGGGGCCACCGGCCAAGGGGAAATAGGCCAACAAGCAAAGTCCTGTCTTCTCTGAGAGACGATGGTTGAAATGAAGAGGATCAGGGTGTTCTTAGCCCTCAGGTGGCACTGGGAATGCAGAGAGCAAAGGAGTTGCTGGGCTGTTCTTAAATGTCACCTGCACGCTAACCTTGAGGTTAGCGGTTCAAAACCACCAGTCGCTCAGGGGGAGAAGGACAAGGCTTTCTACTCCCATAAGAGAGTTTCAGTCTCAGAAAACCAGAGGGGCAGCCCTACCCTGTCCTTTTAGTGCTACAATGAGTTGGAACGGCCTCGGCGGCACTGAGTTTGGGTTGGGGTGCCTGTCCCCACGGGTGGCACAGCTGGCTTGTACGGAACTGCTAATGGCCACTAACAAGAACTCACCTCAACGGTGGCCGCTGGAACCCACTACCTGCACCCCGAAAGACAGGTCTGCCTGTGCAGGGATGCAACCGAGACACCCCAGGGGGCAGCCCGACTCTGCCGCGTGGGGCCTTGCCACTCGATAGCGACTGGTTTGGTGCTTATCGTTATTGTTGTCGGTGTTGGGGAACGTGTGTGTCACCGTCCATTGGCAAAACTGGCTCACAGACAGCACCCAGCCTGGGGCCGGCACCAGTGGCTAATGGAGTGACTCCACAGAGTACAGCAAGGGGGATAACACACCAGTTGAAAATGTGTTTTCAAATGGAGATGCAATTCCATGGCTTTCTCCTTTTTTTTATTAAGAAATTCCCAAGTCCCCCTCATGAAGATCACAAAGCAAAATTACCTCTTGGACTTGAATATTTTTAGGTCAGGGAAAGTGGCTTTGTGGCTTTCTCTTTAAATGAGTCGTGGGAGGCCACTTGGAAAGTGGAATTCTTCTCGCCATGTGCGAGATAAGAAATGAAAGAGGCCCCGCTCTGGCAGCGGCTCTCAGCACGGGTGGTCTGAGCGGATGCTGGCTTCACCCTCCATGGGGGTGTTGGATGTGGAGCTCATCACAACACTGAGGGACACAGGAGGGAGAGTAGAGCTGCCCCCTGGGGTTTTCCAGCTTGTGATTGATCTTTCTGGAAACTGAGTGCCAGGCCTTTCTTCTTCACGGCAGCTGGGTGAGTCGGAACCTCCAGCCTTTCAATAAACAGCTGAGCCTGTAAGCCAGGAGTTCTCAACCTGTGGGTCACGACCCCTTTGGGGGTCGAACGACCCTTGCACAGGGGCCACCCGATTCATCACAGTAGCAAAATGCCAGTGATGAAGTAGCAATGACACTAATTTCATGGTTGGGGGGTCCCCACCACATGAGGAACTGTATGAAAGGGTCATGGCAGGAGGAAGGTTGAGAAGAGCACACCACCAGGGAACCCACCAGATTCTAATGCCCCCCAAGGAGAGAGACCGCGGTGTGTTGCAAACTTCAAGTCAAGCTTTCCGCCTCATCTAGGGAAGCACCAACGGGTGAGGAACAGATGACCAGGCTTGGGTGCAAATGGCCTGGTTGCAGTTCCAGCACCTACAGACGCCACAACACAGCAGGACCACTGCCAGGTTCTGGGCCACCCTCGGGATCGTTGTGCTGTTTGAGCCTCTTGTTGCCACCACCGTGACACCCGTCTCTTGGAGGGTCTTCCTCGCTCTCACTGACCCCCAACTTCACCGGGCGTGATGCCGTTTCTTGGGCCCAGCCTCTCCTGGTAGACAGTCTCGCCCGCCCTGACTACTAAGGAATGTTCTGGCTGTCCTTCTTTCCAAACAGATGTGTTTGTTCGGCTGACGGTACGTTCAATGTACCTCGCCAGCACCATCCATCCAAACGCACCAATTCATATCGCAGCCAGATCCAGGTCTGGGCTCGTGAACCAACCATGACGGTTGTTCTGTGCCCAAGTACGTGGTGATGTCCTGTCTACCCAGGAACCTGGCTCCCCTCACTGTCTGCCTCTGCCAAGGGAGAAGCCGGCACAGACCGGATGGTTGAAGAACTTCTGATCTTTGCACCAAAGCCTGAGTCGTCTCCTGGGCCCGCCGACTCAGGAACGCGGTGCAGCTGGAGAAGGCGCAGCCCGGAAGATGCCGCGGAGGCTGACTGATCTGAGGATGATCTTGTACCAGGTCCCTTCAGCGGCTTGAGCACAGTTGGAACCCCACTTTAGGCAGAGGCTGGGTTTTCTTGGTCACAATCTGTCACAGACAAAGCAGAGGTCTGAAATGTCAGCGCTGTCTATACCTAACTCACTGCCATCGAGTCAGTGCTGACTCATAGCGACCCACTTTGAAGTTTCCTTTCCGAGACGGTCACTTTCGCCCGTGGAGCTGCTGGTGATTTCGAACTGCCCACCCGACGGGGTCGCAGGTCAAGATAGAACCTCTACCGCACCAAGGCTCCTTCCTGTAGCTCCTGATTAGAGAGGATGCAGGTCTTGTATTGAATTTGATGGGATTGTGACTTCAGCCCTTAGGCAGCGTTGACCTGCCACGCCTGGGATGAACCAATTCCAGCAGCGGTGCGCTGGGCCAGCCCTGCATCCCGTCCTCGGAGGAGGTGGGGAAAGTTGTTCAAGGTAACAACAACAACAACAACAACAAGCACAAAAGCCTCATAAAAGTACCAATTGCTCATTTTAATGTTGGCTACTTCTAACTGACAATTAAGCTGTTAATTGATAGTTATTTCAATGAGTTGTCCTCTGTGTGCATTGTTCAGATTAGCCATGCGTCTCTGCCTGGTGATTAAAGCCCTGGGGAACGACATCCAAACTGCTGCGATGTGTTCTTGCCTCATTCTTCCATTTCGGAAGAGAGGGGAGAAAAAGGGGCGAGCCTCTTGAAAGCCCCGGAAGACTTTTAGGCTGGGGTTTAAAACCTCTGGTTAAAATGTGATCTTCCGCAGAGTGCTGGATCTGTGAAAGGTACTGCTTAGTTACAGAAATTCTTTTCTATGCAAATGAAGTATCCATGAGCGCAGAGGGAGTCACAGAGAGTGATGGAGCAGCGTGGTCCCCACGCACACACACCACGCGGAAACGTTCTTGTCGAGAACATGACGAATGGAGAAATGGGGAGCAAATGGCGCTGAGGACAATAATGTTCTCAAATGGATTGTGGTGATGAGTGTACCACTCCTCTTAATATAATTGAACTCGGGTCGCATGACTTTTGGATTACATGCCAATGAAACTGTTGAAATATAAAAATAATAAATTGTGCTCCCTTGAAATGACATCGTGCAATGTGCAATGCTAATCAAATAAAGGGACATGAAAAAGTTTTAAAAAAAAATAAAGGGACCTATCCACCTTCCCACCCCCTTGGCTAAAGAAAGGCTGTCTCTGATTTGTTGTGACGGCTGCAACAAGAGCAAGTAAATGCCAGCAAGGATCTGCCCTGGAGGACAGATTGCTTTAGAGTCACAGCGGCCCAGGCTCAACACCAATTGTGAACACCACATCTTAAAAAACAACAGCAGCAGCAAAACAAAAACACACCACTCCAAAACCCTCTTACTGAAGAAATGCTTTGTGGCTTTAAAATTCTGTAACAAGAGATTCAGTTTCTACAGGTTTCTTCTACAGTATAGAAGCTTTAAGCCTTGTCGTTTTAACAGTGACATGAAAAGGGATCTCTGACATCAGCTGGCAGCAACTCAGCAAGACCCAAAAGGTCTCTCTGTCCTATGGGGCAGTGTTGGCCACAAGGTGGCAGCTGCCCAGCTCCTCTGGGGCAGAGTGAGCTATTAGAACGAAACGGTGTCTACAGGGCATGTCATAGTTTGTGCATGAGTTTAGACGGAAAGTAGTCGAGTTATCAAGCTTCTCTGCATGTCCTCTCTAACTAGGTCATACTGAAAAGCCTGGCAGAAGCTCTTGTGAAATTGGGGCAGCCGTCTTTTTCATAGCAACTGTGCACAACCAGTCAGCGTTGAGTTGATTTTGACCCCTGGTGGCCCCGTGTGTGTTGGTGCTCAGTGGGTTAAAGGCTGCAATCTTTCTTTCTTGAAGCGACTGGATAGATTCAAAGCGCCCACCTTGTAGGTTAGTAGTTGACGACAAAACATTTGTACCACCTAGGGACCTTCAACTCTCAGTGCCATCCAGTCGATGCCGACGGCCCGCACCCTCTAGGACACGGTAGAACTACTGCTCCTGTGAGTCTCTGAGGCTGTAACTCTTCATGGGAATAGAAAGCTCTGCCTTTCTCCCTCAGGGCAGCTGGTGGCTTTGAACTGCTGACCTTGCTGTTAACAGTACAGCCCATAACCACTATCCCAGCAGGACTCCCCCACAGGGATTGTAGGGTTGATAAGTAAGTATGTTATAGTTAAAGATAGCTAGGTTTCTCACTGTCTGAAAAATAAGTTTAACATTTTAAAACATGAAAGGATACATTGGGGGTTCGAATTAGAGGTACAAGTATGAATTCGTGTAATATATGAGGAACCACCCCCCCTAAAAACAGAATTTTTTTCATAGCTGTGTATTTAATTAAAAAAATACTTATCACCTTCAAAGTACTCTCCATTACACTTAATGCCTTGGTCAAATCTGCAATTCCATTCTTGGAAACATTTCTTCAAACTCATCTGTTTATATGGCTGACAGCACCTCCCTCATTTTTTTCTTCACCTCTTCTAATTGATCCACACCCTGTCCTTTCCTGTCTCTCTTCATTACCAGAAACATAAAGAAATCGCAAAGAACAATGGCAGGTGAGTAAGGTGCAGGGGGCAAGAGAGGCATGCTGTTTTCTGCCAAAAACTGGCACACTGAGATGGCTGTGTGAGCTGGTGTATTGTCGTGGTAGTGAAACCATTTCCCCATCTGCTACAAATCAGACCTTTTTTGTCACACACTGTTATGCAATCTTTTCAGAACCTCTACATAGAAAGGTTGATTAACAGTCTGACCGAGTCCACATTTTCACCCATTCAGGGAGTTGATGGACGTCTAGAACAAGGTTTGTCACCAATGGACATTTCACCTTTTTTGAAAGGGGAAAACCACTTGAGTTTTTCACATAGCTTGTAAAGCTGTGATCAACATCGCAACAGTTTATGCAACTTATTTCCTGATCAGGAAACAAAATTTCACAACCACATACTGTTCTCTTCAATGAGCCATCACACACACAAAAAAACGAGGCTTGAGCAAAACTTCTTTTATGAAAAATTTCACTGTGACCATAGAGAGCCTCCCCAGGCTACACCACTGGGTGCACTAACTCGGAGCGAGTTGCTCGATGCTCGCCTAATGAGAAAAAAATGAATACTCTGAAAGCTCCACTTTGCCCAGTGCAATTCCGGGTTTTTGTAGAGGATCCCCTGGTATACTCAGATAGACAAAGAAACAAATCTAGAGCTGTGTGTACACATGGGTTCGTGCCATACTCCTCACTTATGTACTTATGTACTTATCCAGCATTTCACATTTAATCCACAAAATAGTAAAAACTACCCCAAAAAGTCTCCTATTCAACTATTCTGTGCATCAATGATGCACATCTGGTTAAAGAGGACACTGGGGTGCAAGGCAAGAGTGATGCTGACTGTGTTAAGGTTATGTGTCAACTTGGCTGGGCCATGAGGCTCAGTGGTTTGGCAGTTATGTAATGATGTAGTCTTCTTCTGTTTTGTGATCTGATGTAGTCATCCTCTATTTTTTCCACAACAGCCTGGTATTTGGAACCTGACCTTGTCCATAAGCGAGTAATAGTTATAAACATTCAAGGAGGGCTATTTTTACAACTACTCTGTAAGCTCTAAAGCAGGTTTTTCAAAAGCTACGGGAGATGGTAATGGAAGGTATTTGAAGCCGTAAGGGCAGTCAAGAAGTGACAGGGATGGATGACATTTGATGAGCTCCTGGATTCACCTCCACAGCAGTCTCTCTCTCTCTGCCATTGACTTGATTCCTACTCATAGTGGCATTATAGGACAGGACAGAACTGCCCCTGGGGGGTTGCATTTCCAAGACTGTAACTCTTTACAGGAGTATAGGCCCCATCCTTCTCCCATGAAGTGAAGCAGCTGGTGGTTTCAAACTGCTGACCTTGTGGTTACCAGTCCAACAAGGAGCCCACCATGGTACCAAGGCTCTGGGTCCTGGTGACATTTTATGAGGTCCTGGCTCAGACTTGAAAGCAATAGGAATGGTTTATGGGCTTGTATTTTTTACTTATATCTAAACCCTTTTGAACAGTTCTTCTCTGACCTATAAGGGAATTGTGAGTCAGAATCCACTTGGGCAATCAACCAAAAGGTTGGAGGTTCTAACCAACCAGCTTCCAGAAGCTCTGTGCAGGAAAAAGCGAAACAGTCTTGCTTTTGTAAAGATGTACAGCTTCGGAATGGTTCTCTGGAGCCGCTCTACTCTATGGGATGGGGTGGCTATTCGTCAGAATCTGCTGGATGGCAGTGGTCTTTTGGTTGTTCCGTTTGAAGCTCTACCTGAAGCTGGGTTCTCCCAGGACAAGGGTGTCAATAAATATGCGATGCCTCGCATCCTTTAGACTTGTTTCCAGAAGGGACCAATCCCTTGGAAGACACATCATGCCTGGACAAGTAGAGGGTTAGCCCCAAAGTAGACCCTCCCTGAGACGGATTAACACAGCAGCTGTCGCAATGGGCTTAAACACCACACTGGGGATGACGGTGTACAACCGAGCACCATTCTGTTCTGTTGTATAGAGGAGCCTCATGGGTCGGAACCGACCCCACAACTCCTGACTCTACAACACTTAGCCCAAAGTGAAGAATATTCTTTGAACAACAACAAAAATGGACTAATGCTCTTTGAAAGTGGCAAGGGGGTGTGAGGAAAAGGACAGTGGAGAAAATCTCCATAAACGTAGGAAATGAGACATTCTTGTCACGCCCTTCCTTCTGCCAGGCTAGTGACTGTAAACAAGACGCACTCCAGGGGGAGAGGTAGGGAGACCACCCTGCCCTCGGAGCTGTTTCACCCAATTGCTTTGGGGCCACTATTCATTTGCAGGAGGCCCCCAACTAACTTACTTTGACAAGGAGAAAGGGGCAAATTAGCACATTTTCTCCTTGTAACACTGCAGGCCTATTGGCCCCTACCTGATTCACTGCAGAGGCTCAGAGGAAATTCCGTCTGGCCTTCGAGACTATAACCTGATGAAGACAATGAATAAATGCTCCTTTTGCTTTTCCTCAAATTCTTTTCTGGGGCCTTCCCACCACCACCCCACCCCCGCCCCTGGCTTCTACTTGAAGCTGAGGCTCATTCGGGGCATGGTGGTCAACTGGCATCTCTGCAGCGGTTCAGCTACCTCCACGGAGCTCAGATTTGAGGAGAATAATTCCACTCGGCCGGGAGCTCCAGCCATCAGCGTCAGCATCCGCTCTCTGGTTTTTCTCTCAGTGTCACGTCATGCAGATGCTGCCAATGCAGGCAGTGACCTAGAAGGATTATGACCTGCAGTCAGCCCTTAAGCTCTTCTCAATAGTTCACTACTGCCCAAGCGATTTGCATTACCGTTAAGGTGTTGTGTTTCCAAACTGTCCTGCTAAATGCAAACTGTTCCCTTGGAAGCTTCACACATTAGTAGCTCTTTCCTCAATCATTCAACAACCCTGGTGGTACATTCTGCTGCTAACTGAAAGTGTGGATCTTTAAATCCACACGGAAGCATCTCAGAAGAAAGGTCTGGAGATCTATTTAGGAAAAATCAGTCGCTGAAAATACTGTGTAGCATAATTTTAAGTTGGTACACACATAAAGTCAGTATCAGTTGGACTGGATCTCTGGTGAGCCCTAAAGGAATGTGGTAACCAAGATGGGTAAATAAAAAAATATTGCTACAAAGCGTGGTGAAGAAACCAGATGGTGCCTGGCAATCAGAAAGAACTGAGTCTGGGGTTTTAAAGGTTGATTTCAAACACCAACCTGTGTGATCCGAGGATTGTAAATAATAAAACCCAAATCCAAAGGAGGGAATGGTATCAGAGCTTAAATTGTGAACATCCAGTTTGCAAAAGGCTGTAGATGACAGTGGAAGCCCAAAATCCATTTTCAGTGTCCCCAACATTGACTAAGTCGCAGATGAATCCCCTCTGAACCATCAGACAGAGAGCATCATCAAGTCGATTATGGCACATGTAGTTAGATTAAAAAGTAACACCTTATCATTTGCTCTCCCTTTTGACCCAATTTAAAGTTGTTTTGTTTTTTAATATTTTCTGCTCTCTTTTCTATTGAGGTTTTTATACATTTCATCTAGTCATTGTTGTTGGGTTTTGTTTGTTTACTTTCTATTTGTGGTTTGTATTATTTTCTGTATATAAAAGCCAGGATAGGTAGATCTATAAAGACAGTAACTGGGTTGATGATTGTCTAGGGGCATTACAGGGGGAGAGGGGGGGTGCTAACAACCATGAGCACAAGAAGAAAATGTTCTGAAATGATCGTGGTAACGATTGCACAAATCTTTATAAGCTTGAACGATTAAATTGTTTAGGTGTCATATCTGCCAGTAAAACTACTTTTAAAGTACTGCCGCAAAATCATGGAATCATTTATTATAGAAGGATGTTAAATGTAGAGAAGAATGTAAAAGTGTGATGCCATTGTTTCTCAACATGTCCATCGAGGTCTATACACTCTCTAACCATTTCCCCCGAAGAATTCCGCACTTTTGGATTTACACACATCCAAACAACAGCTTTGGCATCTTTGAGGAACTCAAATCACGTTCCGTTTCAATGCTCTTTGAGCTGGGGCACAAAAAGAAGTCTTAAGGAACAAAGACTAAGGCCATAAGGCGGATGGAGTGAGTCAGCCTTCCCAGGAAAGAATTGTGGGACCGCCCTTGCCGATGTGCATTGTCGTGGTGGGAAAATTCCTTGGTGCCACTCTCCTGCCTCCTATCACCAATCCTTTCATTTTCTTAAAACCTCCTCATAATGAGCTCCCGTGATCACCCTACATCCTTGGAGAAATCTATCAAGATTACCTTTTGAGAGTTCCCCCACCTCCCCCAAAAGTCACCAAACCTTCTGAGCTGACTTCTCAGTCTTGAATTTAACTGATCCCCTTGAAAACCACTGTCTTGATAAGCTCTTACTCTCTGAGTGGTATCAATAAGTCCAAAATTCATCCCAAATTACTCCTCCTCCCATAAAATCATCTGCATTAGCTTCCATCTTGCTTACAAGATCCGCTCTTTGAGCTAGATGATCCTCATGCGATGTTTTCTGCTTTCATCAAGAGGAAAGTTGGCAGAGACCATGAAGTGTGATTCCAATTGAAATGTCGAACCCTGTGAGTTCATCACTATGACACGAGTGGCAATTCTCCCACCGGTCTCAGGACTTCAGCCACGGTTTCTTCCTTTATCGAGTCTCCCCTCTCTTGGCTCATCTTTGAGGTTGTCTTGACCCTACTTCCCATGCTTACTCCATGTAGGCCCCCAGTTGTTTTATGAAGGACAGCATTCCTATACACGTGTTGCAAAGCTTTAATGATCTAAGAAGATATTCTCTTGAGTTTTATTAAAAATTTGATGTTCACATTGACCTGAAAATCATTTTCCCAATGGCATACAAAAATATGCTTTTTTTAAGGCTATCTAATGAAAATTCTGAAACTTCCTCTTGATTTTAGAGTAGCAAAAGCAAATAGAAGAAATGATGAAGTAAAAGAGCTGAACAGAAAATTTACAAGGGCAGCTCAAGAAGATAAAGTGTGACAATGAAATGTACAAGCTCTGGAGATAAAGGTAGAAAAGACTCAACATAACTCAATCCAGCTGAAAGAGCCGAAGAAGAAAATTCAAGCCCAGAGTTGCAATATTGAAGGATCCTGTGGGGAAAATATTGAACAATTCAGGAGACATCAAATAGTGAACATAGGCATAGACAAGTCACTCTACAAAAAAGAACTGGTCAATATTCAACCATTTCAAGAACTGATCGCACTAAAGGGGAAAGTCCAAGGTATATTGGAGCAATTAGTGACAAACAAGGTTCCAGGAATGGACAGAATATCAACTGAAATATTTCAGCAAGCTTGGCAAAGATATTCTTGGCAGTCTATGTCAAGAAATTTGGAAGACAGCTACCTAGCCAACCAAAGGGAAGAGATCCATAACAAAGGCCATCCCAAAGACAAGTGACCTAATAGAATGTGGAAATTATATAAAAATATCATTAATATCACAAGCAAGTAAATTTCTGCCTAAGATCATTCAAAAAATAGTTGCATCAGTACATTGACAAGGAGCTGCCAGAAATTCAAGCCAGATTCAGGAGAGGATCTGACATAAGCATATCATTGCTGATATCAGGTGGATCTTGGCAGAAAGCAGAGAATACTAGAAAGATGTTTGTTTGTGTTTTATTGACTGTGTGGAACTTAAATTATGGAAAACATTGAGCAGAATGGAAATTCCAGATTACTTCAGAAAGCTCATACAAAGCCTATACACAGATCAAGAGACAGTCATTTGTACACAAGAGAATAACAGATGTTTTAAACCAGGAAAAGTGTGCACGGGATTATATTCCTTCACCATACATATTCAATCTATATGCTGAGCAAATAATTCAAGAAGCTGAACTATATGAAGAAGAATGGGAAATCAGGATAGAAGGAAGGCTTATTAACAACCTTTGATAGGCAAATGATACAATCTTGCTTACTGAAAGTGAGGAAGACTTGAAGCACTTGCTGATGATGATCAAAGACTGTATCCTTCAGAATGGATTATAAGGCACTATAAACAAAACAAAAACCCAACTGGGCCAATAGGCCACAGACAGCAGAGAAAGCATTGACGTTGTTAGCTATTTCACGTGTTTGGATCCACAGTCAATGTTCATGGAAGTAGCAACCAAGAGATCAAATAACAATGGCATCGTACAAATCTGTTTTAAAGTCAAGAGCAAGCATGTCATTTTGAAGGATAAGGTGCCCTGGCCCAAGTTACGGTGTTTTCAATTGTTTCCTATACATGTGAACATTGGCCATTGAATAAGGGAGACTGGAGAAGAATCCATGCATTTGAATTGGGGTGTTGGCAAAGCATACTGAAAGTATTGCAAACTACCAAAAGAACAAATGGCTTTGTCTTGAAAGAAGGACAGTCAGGACTTCCGGCAAGATGACGACTGAATAATGCATACCAGAGGAACTCCACAGAAATAAGTCCAAGAGAGTTACTAAAAGGGAAATTTGACACTGCAGGGTCATAGGAGGAGCATCATAAAGATAAGCAGGCACAGATCCAGTAGGTTTCGAGGAGCTGGGGACTTTTAGCTTACTACAGTGGAGGCTGGCTAGGGTCTAACCTTAGCCCTGCCGCTGTCTCAGCCAGAGCCGGAATCATTTGGAGTGGCCCAAGGGCTTTATCTCAACACAGTCACAGCTTGCTGCCGCTGCCTCAGAGCAGGGTTTAAACCCCTCCAGCCCCATGGTTAGGGATCAAGGCTCAGCTATATTGTTATATTATTATCTCTGCAGGTCTATCTAGATAAGATAGGCAGGATAAATAATCTGGAGGAGAAAACAACGGACCAACAGTTCTGGGGGGACATGGGAGAGGGAGAGGCTGGTTGGGGGGCGGGAAGGAAGTGGGTGTTAACAACCCCAGGGACAAGGGAACAACAAGTGATCTAAAATCAATGGTGAAGACGGTATTGGAGGCCCGGTAGGGCTTGATCAAGGGCAATGCAACCAAGAGGAATTCACTGAAACCCAAATGAAGACTTAGTATGATAGTGGGACAAGAGGAAAGTAAAAAGAAATAGAAGAAAGAACTAGGAGGCAAAGAGCATTTATAGAGGTCTATATACAGGAATGTACATATGTAAATATATTTATATATGATGATGGGGAAATAGATCTATGTGCATTTATTTATAGATTTAGTATTAAGGTAGCAGATGGACATTAGGCCTCTACTCAAGGACTCCCTCAATGCAAGAATACTTTGTTCTATTAAATTGGCATTCCATGATGCTCACCTTCCCAACAAGATCACTGAAGACAAAGCGGGGGCATAAAATGTGGTGAAGAAAGCTGATAGTGCCCAGCTGTCAAAAGATACAGCGTCTGGGGTTTTAAAGTCTTGAAGATAAAAAAGTGGCCATCTAGCTGAGAAGCAACAAAGTCCACAAGGAAGAAGCACACCAGCCTATGTGTCCAAGGGATCAGGTATTGTGGGGGGAGGTCAGATGTTTACAGACATCCCTGAAGGCAATCACTGCCAGACTGCTGTCTCACCCCAGCACAGGGCCGGGCCTGCTCCCTGCTGCTGGAGACAATGGATTAATGGTCCCTATCAGTTGAGCCAGGGAACTGGCCAAACTGGCTCTGTGGCATCCAAAGTTAGGCTGCCATCCTGTATCTGGGATCCACCCATCTTGCCACATGTGTACCCCTGGTCCCTCCTCTTCCTGTTGCGTGGATGCCCCGAGATCATCCCTTCCCATTACTGTATTGCCTATAGCACTACCCCTTCCTGTGATGTATGCCTTCACCCGTAATTAGGGGGCTTGCATGTCCCCAGAGAATATAAAAGCCTGGGCTAGTATTAAACTCTCTTTCCCTCCACGTGGACCACCAAGCAAGGCTGAGGTGAGCATGCTACCATGTAATGTGTCTGGCTGCATTATTGTAATGTTTCTTCTATTGCTCATGCTCTCAACGACTTTAATATAATATATATATCAACCTTACAATTGTGCTTACTGAACCCATGGGTAGTGGTGGGGGGCTGGCCCCCAAAATTCATGCTACAAGGTATCAGACATCAATTAACAAAAAAACATATCCTTGTGAATGAGGGAGAGGGTGGAGTGGAGACCCAAAGCCCATCTGCAGGCAACTGGACATCCCTTATAGAAGGGTTGCGGGGAGGAGATGAGCCAGTCAGGGTGCAAGGTATCAATGATGAAACATACAACTTTCCTCTGGTTCTTTAATGCTTCCTCCCCCCGCCCCCCCCCCCAACTATCTTGATCCCAATTCTACCTTACCAACCTGGCTAGACCAGAGGATGTACACTGATACAGATCAGAGCTGGAAACACAGGGAATCCAGGACAGATAAACCCCTCAGGACCAATAATGGGAGTAGAGATACCAGGAGGGGAAGGGGAAAGTGTGGAGGAAGGGGGGAACTGATCACAATGATCTCCATATAACCTCCTCCCTGGGGGATGGACAACATAAAAGTGGGTGAAGGGAGACATTCAACAGTGTAAGACATAGAAAAATAATAATAATGTATAACTCATCAAGGGTGCATGAGAGAGGGAGGGGGGAGAATGAGCTGATACCAAGGGCTCAAGTCGAAAGAAAATGTTTTGAAAATGATGATGGCAACAAATGTACAAATGTGCTTGACATACCATGGATGGATGTATGGATTGTGATCTATTAAAAAAAAATTAAAAGGACAGCCAGACAGCTCCTTAGAACTAGAAGATGGAGAGAATTCATTTAATGCATGTTGGACATGTTGTCAGGAGAGATCAGCCCCCAGGAAAGGACATCATGATTGGTAGAGGGCCATCAAAACAGAAGAAGCCCCTCAATAAGATGGACTGACACAGTGGCTGCCCAAACATAACCATGGTGAAGATGGGCAGGACCGGGCAATGCTTCATTCTGCTGTGCAGAGAGGCTATGAGTCAGAACTGCAGCGTTCAGTAGCAACAAGGAGCACAACACGATTGAACTACTGAGAGGGCTTGGCTGCAGGCACCCACTGATGGCTGAGACATGTTTGAACACATTTATGTGGCATAAACCTGTGCGTGTATGAACTGGGCCCCTACTAACAATACTTGTTTTCTGACCCTCATAGATAGGTGGAACATGCTGTTTCATTTGCTATTCTTTATCCAACTCTTTTTCATCCTCAGTTTCAGGAAGCCTTCATGACGCCCAATTCTAGTTTAGATGAACTCTCATTCTATTCAGTGCAAAGCTGCTAGGACATTCATAACTGAAGGGAACTCCCGGTTCTGGGAGTAGTTTACATGTCTCAAAATCTCCAGTCCTTTTCACTGTTGTAAAGGATCGCATTAAGTGACTCTTAAAGCGTCATTCTTAAGCACTACTCTGAGGAGGGAAAAATTGATATTCATTGCACAAAATCTGGAAAAAATAAAGTCGATATTGCCCATAATGGCAAATGTGGTTGTGGGTCATGAATCTAGTGGAAATCACTAAAATCCATAAAAATAGCTACAACATGTTCATAAAACGCCTCCTGCGAGGTTTTCCATAAGGTGCTTAAGAAGGCAATGAAACATCACATAATGGGGGGAGCTAATTAACTTTGGCAAAACTTTGCTTGATGGGCTCTGGTTTGGGATAGTAATTATGTACCCCATGGACACTCCAGGCTTGGACACACTCCCTCTCCACCCAAGTTTCCACTCCTGATGGGCAAAAGAATTAGAGCCATCCCTGCCACCAGACTTACATCTTCCTGCACATTTCTGGGCCACCAGATAGAATGACGTCATAAGCAGATTCAATCACTGATAATCAAGTCTGCTAATACCCCAAGTCCTATGTCCAAAATGGGAAATGAGATCTATAAATCTTTGTGGAAAATGTAAAACCAGAAGGGAGAAAAATTGTCACACAAGCCAAGAAAATCTCATTGTCCTTTACGGGTGTGCTCCACTTAGCAGATGGCTGGATGCTTCGCACACGTGCTGTGTACCATGACTGTGTTCTGAATCTTCTGGTCTCACTGGTACATATTTACAAATGGGTGACCAAGGAATAGAGATTACTCAAACATGAAACCCCTGCTGTGTCTTGTGTCTCTCATTAAATATGAGGTCTGGGTGGGGGGATTTCCCCGTATCTCTGCTACAGAGAGTCCTGTCTCCTCTTTCTTGGTTTGGGGGTTGTTGTTCTTTTTAATCACTGATGAGTTTGGTCTCGGTTCTAAGTTTCCCAGCGCCATTCACCATTTTGCATTACCTTGGTATTTATCGCCGCCGTGAGCTCTTGGCAAAAGTTCAGCGACCGTGTTCCAGCATAATGGAACATCTGCTAAGTAATGACAGATGCCATTTGCACAAGTTCAAATGGGGCTGGTTTGGACAAGATAAAATAAAATAAGGTTTCTCTTATTTGGTTTGACCTGTTTGGTTTCATAAATGACCTAATGACCTCTCTGGTTTCACAAACAAATTGAAAGGAGGTAGGCACAGACGCCAATGATTACCTGTCAGCGCATATTAAGAGGCAGAAGAGCAAGCATTGAATTTGTAGGTTAATCTACATACACTTTCTTTTGCTTTTTCGCCCAGTCTTCCGTTCAGTACTTCACTCTGTTGACAGTGTCCATTAAGGCCTAAAAACAGCTTGAATAATCTTGGAACAGGAGGAAAAAAGAATTAGCATATACTTATCACAAAAGGTGTAGAGGCAATGATGCTGTAATTACATATTACAGCATATGATATTATGATATGTATTATGAAGAAAACAATTCTATGTCTTAAAAGACAGCTTGCCTGGAAACATGGAGATGATTTGGGGATGTAGCCATTTGATAGTTGAAAAATAATTTTGGCAGAGAGCAATGTGGTCAGCGTACTCAAACCACAGAGCAAATGTAATTAAAAGGAGGAATGGAAAATGCTGTGGGTTTGACTTTAAAAAAAAGGCTGGGACTGTTGGTGATTGTTCCCTTCTCTTGTTAAGAATGACAGCGGAGGGAAGTATTAACCTGCTCCGGTCCTTCCTCGGGTTCACAGACACATCGTGAGAAAGGCCAAGGTAAATCTAGACTATAAGACTGGTCACTTTAGATGCCCTATTCCCTTTGATGAAACCTTTTGCGGGTCCCCTTTCTGAATGTTAACTGAATTAACATTCACGAAAAAGAAAGGGGAATAAAATAGGGCAAAGAAGGAAACATTTCGGGGATAAAGACCACAAGAAGAGAACAAGTATTATCCGAACAAAACATGTGGGTTTCCTCTCTCGTTTCTGCTACCATCAGGTTGCTGCCAGATACCAGGGGCATGCGATCTACCCAAGCAAACAAACACACTCCCTGCCATCGAGTCCAGTCTGACTCTCAGCAACCCTTCCCACGGTGCAGAACTGCCCCGGGGGTTCCCCCAGATGTAAGTCTTTGCAGGCACAGAAAGTCTCACCAGTCTCCCTTGGAGCAGCTGGTGGGTTCGAACTGCTGACCTTGCATGTTAGCAGGCCAGCACATAACCCACTGCGCCACCAGAGCCCCCTGTATATGACAGAGCGCTAGGTTAATCACCCTGCCTTTTCTCATAATTCAGTCTACTTTCTTAATAAAGTTTTATGTCTAGTAGAGACTTTCTAATTAAATGAGTTTATTCCCCCAAAGCCTCGGGGAGCAGTGGGGTGGGGATCCCCAAATCAGTATGACTTGGTTATAGTTTATAATCTATCAGCACCAGTGTCATACTCAAAACTAGAAGGATTGGTTGTTTCCTTCCTTCCTTCCTTCCTTCCTTCCTTCCTTCCTTCCTTCCTTCCTTCCTTCCTTTCAAGTTTAGGTGCTTCCAAGGGGAGAGAGCTGAGATGGGGCAGAAAGCTCATCAGAGCTAGGAGGACCTTGGCCATCTGCGTGCTGGCCAGAACCTAGGGGTCTGGTAGGAAACAGAGCACCAGCCTCCTCTTCTGCAGCTCTCAGCTAAGGGAACTGGGAAGGGAGCCGATCCTGCAGCTGCAGAGGTTTTCCACGTTGAGCTCAGACTCACCACTGCCCTACAATCCTGTTTGTCCCTGGGATGAGAATTGAGCACCGGCCTTCTCAACAGCTATACCCACTCCACAAAGCCCCGCTGCTGCCATTGTTGGGTGCCATCAAGCTGTGAGTCTGACTTGGAGGGCCCTCCAACCGCAGAGTAGAGCTGCCCCCCAAGGAATGTCTGGCAGATTACCAGGTATTCCTCCCACAGAGCCACGGCATGAGTTCAGATGGCCAACTTTTCAATTAGCAGCCAGGGCTTAACCAGGGCTCTCTCAAGGCACACTGTCCTGCAGTCGCTTCCCATTCACAGCGACCCTATAGGACAGGGCAGAACGGCCCCTGTGGGTTTCCGAGACCGTGACTCTTCACATGAGGAGAAAGCCTGGTCTCTCCCACTGAGCAGCTGGTGGTTTGGAACTGCTGACCTGGCAGTTAGCAGCCAAGTCACTTTGCCTCCACGGGCTCAAGGCACAGCGGCTCTTCCCAGTGGACGTATTGGCTGCTGTGCTTACCCCTGCCCGACGTCATGAAGGTACACAGGCTGTCCCGGGGTATAAAGAAACTCCATTCCTAAATCTGCTCCCATGTTGATCGTGTGCGGTCCAGGTACATTCCTCTCGGACCTCAGTGAGCGTAAGCTTTTCTTAGGAGATAGTACACAGTGTACCTTCTTATGCATTTAAAACAACTTAAAGCAACACTTTCAGATACATGAAAACACCGTTAGCATAGTAATAACGTAATCATGGTAATGTTTTGATGCACTTGACAATGGAGCACCCACTTGTTATGACGAACCTCCGATTTTGAATATAATCGCCTTGAAGTGATTCAGACACGATACCTGTATTTCATTCCAAAGGCAGGGCTCAACCTCAGCCAACGGGCATAATTGGTGCAGGGCCTAGGGCTCATGACACTTTCAGGGGTCCACAAAGAATGTTTTCATTTCTTTTATAATCTGAAGGAAAAAATACACATATTAGGGGGTACACCCCCCCAAAAAACCGAATTGCTCTGGGTGGAGGAGAGCTTTCGTAGTGCACGGTGTCCCACTAGGTGAGCACCTCGCTCTGGGTCAGTGCACCAGAGCTGCATCACCTGGGAAGGTTCTCACTGGTCACTGAATTTTTTTTGTAAAAGCGGTTTCTCTCCAACTTCGTTTTTTATGATGGTCAATGTATGAGAACGGCGTGTGACTGTGAAATTTGGGGGGTGGGGGGTGCCGCGGAAACTGTTGTGATGTTGAGCACAGCTTGCAAGGAGAGCACTATGGGAAAATTCATGTGTACAAGTGGTTCTCTCTTTTCAAAAACGGTGAAATGACTGATGACAAACCTCGTTCTGGACATCTGTCAACTTCCCAAATGGATGAAGATGTCAACTCATGGTACATTTAGAGTGCGTTCCACCAGGTCAGATTGTTAATCAAGCTTTCTATTTAGAGATTCTTAAAAGATTGCATAACAGTGTACAACAAAAAAGGCCTGGTTTGTAGCAGACGGGGGACTGGTTTTGCTACCACGACAATATACCTGCTCACACCGCCATCTCAGTATGCCAGTTTTGGGCAAAAAAAAACCCAGCATGCCTCTCTTGTCCCACACACCTGACCTCGCTTTGTGTGACTTCTTTTTGTTTCCTTGAATGCAGAGGGACATGAAAGGATAGAAATTTGATGATGTAGAAGAAGTGAAGGAAAAAAAACGAAGGTGGTGCTATCAGCTATCCAAACAGATTAATTTGAAAAATGTTTCCAAGAATGGAATCCCAGATTTGACAAATGTATTAAGTGTAATGGAGAGTACTTTGAAGATGGTGAGGTTGTTTTGTAAAAAAAGTTTAAATACATAGCTTTGAAAAAAATTCCCATTTTGGGGTGGGGATGTACCTCCTCATATATGCATAAAACAATGACAATGACTTAGATTGTATTTGTCTTTGTACCAATGTAGTCATAAAATACAATTTTAGTTCTGGGTTTTTTTTCCATGACAGCCTCATTAAGGTCAAAGATGTCAGAGGCCAAAAAACCATCACAGAATCCAGATAGAAAGTTCAAACCCAGATGCAGGCTGGGGGAATGGGCTTAAGTTGAGGAGGTCAGAGAAAGCCAGCACAGTGGGGGCAAGCCACAGGGTACTCCGCTGGGAGAACACTGGAGAGTCAGCAGGGACGAGGCCTCCATACAGGCGCAGCCATGTTATTTTTAAGTGCTCCTAACAATGTCCTGGTGATGCAGTGGTTAAGCAGTCAGTCGCTACCCAAAAGGTCTGAGGTTTTTTTTGGTTTTTTTTTTTTCAGGTCTGAGGTTTTAATTCATCAGGTGCTACTCGAGAGAAAGGTGTGGCAGGTTGCTTTCATAAACATTACAGTCTCGGAAACGCCTGGTGCTTTTCTGCTCTGAATGGACTCTTCAGCAACAGGTTCGAGTGTTAACAATGTACTGAACCTTACAGACAGCCAGGAAGCTGGTCCAGGACCAGGCAGCACTTCCTTCTGTTGTACCGAAGGCAGCTGTGACTTAGTGTCCACTTGACAGCAGCTCAACTAAAGGGGTCTCGGTACTGCTGTGGGCTGAGCATTGGATTGCTAGGCATAAGGTGGGCGGTTCAAACCCACCAGCTGCTCTACTAGAGAAAGATGAGACTGCTAGCACCTATAAAGATGTAGTCTCAGAAACCCTCTCTTAGGCCAATAGGAGCGGGCGGGGACTCAATGGGATTATCAGTGGGCTGAGAACAACTAATAATAAGAATATAAGATTTTGTTTTGTTTTTTTCAAAACCATTTTATGGGGAGCTATTCAATATATTCCACAGTTCAGTCACATCAAGCAATATTGTACATTTACTATCAGTATCAAACCATTCTCTTCCTTCTTGAATTCCGTGATATCAGCTCCCCTTATCCCCCTCCCCACTGTATGCCTCCTCCCTAAGCACCCGTATTCGACTTGCTGTCTCCATATGTTCATCAATCCTGGGCTTCAGATACTGGAAACACAACACAAATTTAAGAGGCATGCCCACAATAACAAAATACATCAGAGATAAACTCCAATATGATAAAGAAGGAAAAAATAAAACCAGAAATTGTTGAAGACCGGATCAGGCCCAACATGTATCAGAGTTTGGGGATCTCAATTAACAAAATGTTAACCATTCAAGTCAGGTTTATGGATGTATGTATATATTTTATTTTTAGGTCATGTTCTTTATTGAAAATGGAAATGGAATTAGATACTAGATTCAAATAATCTGTTTATCTTCCCGTCATTCCTGATTCATATACATATATATTTATTTATATGATTTTATTGGGAGATCTTATGGCACATTTGTACATATGTTGCCATCATCCTTTTCAAAACATTTTCTTTCTAATTGAGCCCCTGGTATCAGTTCCCCTTCCCCCCCTTCCACCTTTGTGAACTCTTGATAAATTATAAAGTATTATTATTTTCATATCTTACACCATCCGCTGTCTCCCTTCACCCACATTTCTGTGTTCAGCCCCCTGGGGGCAGGGTGTTATATGTCGATGATTGCTACCAGTTCCCCATTTCCCCCCCTTCTCATACCACCTTCCCCCACCCTCCTGCTCTCGAGACTGCCCGTACTGTTCTTGAGGGGTTTATCTGTTTTGATCTCCTACAGTCATCTCTCCAATGTTCTCTGTTTCATAACTAGCTTATTCCCATTCCTCCATTGTGGATAGAGGGAAATCAATGGAGGCTTATTTCCTGTGGAGATCTCACAGATGTATCATGGGCTTTCACTCATCCACAGCCTTCTGCAAACCAGAGTCTCACAATTTCAGATCTAATACTATCTCGTCCTTTGTCTTTGGATTATATGAATTTCAGTCCTTGTGTCACAGATGTTGGTGTGAACAGCATAGTGTTAAGGTTTTCTTGGGTGGTACAAATGGTCAACATGCTTGACGGCTAACGTAAAGGTGGAAGGTTCGAATCTGATCAGAGTCACTGAGGGGAGAAGTCCAAGTAATCAGCTTCTGAAAAAGTCATCACCGACCATCCTATGGAGCACAGATCCACTCTTGACACACGTGGGCTTGCCATGAGTCCACGTCCATCTGACAGCTGCTGCTTTGGGCTGGATTAAGTCCACAGTCACACGGTAGTGGCATCCAGGGGCAGCAGCCAGGTGGGAGGTGAGAAAGTGGGAGGCATGTGGATAACTCTGGGAAGAAGCTGATTATGAGTCAAGTCAACCCTCTCTCTAAATCCACTCACACGAGCGGCCCACCAAGCACTAAGGAAATGAAGGTGAAAAAGACAAGTGGTTAGAAACCCACCCGCTATTACTGATTCTGAGACACTGAGGATGAATAAAACGTACACCTCTTCTGAAGCTGGGTTCCCGATCAGCTAGCAGCTTGATAGAAACCATCTGCTAAGTTTAAGAGTGTCTGCAGCGGAACAATGTTCTCTGTCCCCACAGAGCAAACCCGAAAGGAAATGAAGTCTGCAGATGGTTCCCCGCCACTCCTCAGGGCCGAGGAGGAAACCGCAGGAATGAAGAAGGTGTGATCACTCAGCAGCAGTGCTGGGGGGAGGCCCCGTCCCTCGTCTTCAGACACCATCTTGTCACTCTCCACACAGGTGGCCATCAGCTTTCGCTCCGACCTCGCCTCCTGAGGTCCTAGCTTTAGTTTGAGGGAGGCTCAAAAGTCTCTCAAAAGCTCTTCCTTTAACCTTGGCCACTGGGAAAGGGCCCCGTCCGTGGAATTCCAGCTGAGGAATCTGGGACGTGAGCCCAGGGAATACTAGACCCCTCGTTTGGCGTGGTCTTTGTGCCCACTGGGCTCATCACTAAATGACGACTGACTCAAAGGGTGGAGTATGACTTTTCCCTCCTCTCCAGCAGTCATGATCAAGTTGGGCTTGTGTGCATGTTGCTGCCATCCCAGGGAAACTAATGCTCCTGTATTAGAATCTGTCAGGGGGCTTTGCCCGGGACAGGCCCCCATTGAAACTATTCTAACTGCTTTGTTTTTCTCTGTCGTAGAGTTTGAACAAGTCAGCTTCTCTGTGCTTTCTTGGAACATCATAAAAGTCTCACGAGGTGCCCTGATGCGGAACCCTGGCACGGGTCCCTACGCTCGGGTGCTCACCTGCTTGGGGTGCTATGCTGCAGATGTCATATCTGTTCACACTCAGCAGGGTTCCGCTGTAGCTTTTAGAGGGACATGTTGAAGAAGGAGAGTCCTCCTCTGACCTTAAAATAAAGGGACACTTTGTTGTGGTTGACCAGGAGTACTCGGGGCGTAGTGGGTTATTCCTTGGGCTGTTAATACTAAGGTCAGCAGTTGGACTCCACCAGCCACTATGTGGGAGAGAGAGGCGGCTTTCTATTCTGTAGGTAGTTACAATCTTGGAAACCCACAGGGCCAGCACTTCTAGCCTCTCCTACAGAGTGGGTGTGAGTCAGGATCAAGGGGATGGCAGTGAGTTTGGGGGGTTTTGCTGTGCAGGAAGATAGAGAACGCAGTTTTAAACACACCTTCAGGGCGTGGACTGTGAATGAATTGTCCTTCTGGGCCAAGTGAGAGGAGTTGAAAGGAATAAACATCTTCATCCTGTAACTCCACGGAGACAGCTGTGGTACTTGGGATAATCAGGTAGGATGCGAGGCCAGGGGATCTGGGTTTCAGTCCCTATTCGGACCTCTCCTGGCTATGTGGGTTTGAGAGGTCCTTTACGGATGCCTAAAGGATACCTGGAGACAATACCCAGTCCATCTGTGTCATGCCGTTTTAAGACTCAAATGAGGTCACGTGTAAATGCTGGAGGAGGACTAGCCTTCTGAAGGCAAAAACAAAACACAAAACACGCTTCCGTGATAGAAGCCCCGGAGGCATAACAGGGAAGTTCACGGCTGCCAACCAGGACATCGGTTCGGCAAACACATCCAGCAGCGGCTCTTCGGTAGAAAGACCAAGCACAGTGTCTCCATAGAGATGATCGCCAACACACCCTTTGGAGCAGTTCTCCTCTGCCCCAGGGGATGCCAAGGAGCCAAAATAGACTCAACAGCACCCGACAAAACTCTGTTACCACATCGCAGTGAGTAAGTGACCAAGTTTTGGACTTAGATGTGCTGGGCTGGTGTGTGGGCTCTGCTGATTCCTAGTTATGTGATCGTGGACTTCTGACCTTTCCAATCCAAGACGGAGTTTTCCAGTCTACATTTGTGTGGGCATATGTGTACAGCAGCAGCATCTCTCTAGTTTCATGTTGATTACATAACCTAAGGCATGCAAACCACTTCCTGCTATGCCTAGCATGTGTGAAAAACCCACCCCCCTGCCATCCAGCCAACTCCAATCCATGGCGACCCCATGGGGCAGAGTACAGCTGCTCTTGGGGTTTCCAAGATGAAGCACCTTTCTTATCAGAACAGCCTCCACTTTCTCCTGAGGAGCCAATGACCTTGTGGTTGAACCAATGGCCCTCTGGTTAGCAGCCCAGTGCTTCGGCCACCCATCTTAAGTATCAGTCAATATAAACCTAAAAGAAATCAGCAGTCTTCCTACACTTGGAAATGTTTGCATAGCATATTAATGAGTCCAGTCGCCTGTCCGCCTTGCTGTCTGTCAGCTAATATAAACCAAGCTGCTCATGTGGGGTGGGGCGTTGTTTGTTTGTTCCTGTTTTTACAGTATATTTTGTATTGTAGCTTTTCCTTTCTTACAAAGCATTTGAAACACACAGAAACATAGAAAAGAAAAAAAATGAACAACTATGTGTCCACCAACTCGCTTTAACTATCTTAACATGTTTAACATATTTGTTCATTGTGTTAGGCTGGACTGACTAGAGAAACAAATCCAACGACACACATATATGGACAAGAAAAAGCTCTATATCAAGAAGCCATTGAGTATCAGGAAAACATCCCAGCCCCGTCCAACTCAAGTCCCTCAGTCCAATACTAGTCCATCAGTCCTTCTTCAGACGCACAAAACCACACGCAATGATGCAGAACGCAGGAACATCACCGGCCAGTGCGTGCAAAGTCCTGCGGCTCCAACGGTGGTGCTCTGGCAGGTCTCAGCTAGGCGCACCAACAGGCAGGTGAAGGCAGAGAGAGAGGGGGGCTTCCCAGGACCCTCCTTATGAGGTCACGCCCATCTGGAGGCACCATCAGGCTAGACGGCAGCCCTACACGTTTGTATCTTCAAGTTGACACGAAATTAAGTAACCACCACGCATGTTTCAGAAACCGTGAGTTGCAATCTACTACACAGGCCTGTCTCTCTTAGCCCCGAGGCAACTGCTGCCCTGATTTTGATGTTTACCAATACCTGACGTGGTGTTCTTTGCTTGCATGTACCCATCCATAAGCAATACCTAGGATCATTATGACTTTTTTGAAGCTTGACATAAATGTAATCATTTTGCACATAGTCTTCTGGAGCGTGTTCTAATGCTCATTTTGAGATTTATCTAGGCCAACATGTTTGTCTGACTTATTTTAAATGTCAGACCACTGAGTAATTAGTTTATCAAATCATCAATTTTCTCACGGATGGGCGTCTCAGATCTTTTCAATTTGGGAGTGTTGTAGGCCATGCTGCGAGGGGATATTTCCCATGCTCCCTGTGCAATGGGTGTGCTTTCTCAAGTATCGATCTAGAAGCCGAATCCCTCACCAATAGGATGTTCCCACATTTAATTTTGTCAGACATTGCCAAATTCATTGCACGTGCTAAATAAGACCCCCATCAACAGGAGATGGGAGTTCACATTTTCTCGTGTCTCCCCCAGTCCTTGACTTTGACGGGTACTTTTCCCTGTGAAAAACAACAAAGTAACTGTATCTTGGAATTGATTAAATGATTCTAACTTCATCTGAGAGCACAACAATAGCTAGGAAATGAAAAGGGAACCAGAAAACTTAAGGTACAGACAAATGTAAGTCAAAGAGTATTGCTAAAACAACATAGGAACTGTTGTTAAACAAACACATATCAACATGCGAAGTATGGTTTGACATGTCCTTTATGTTGGTCTATATTCCTCTGAACGTGATATAGCTCCTCCATTCCTGAAGACACATTGAAATAGTGTTTGGCATCCTGAAGGGACCCAAATTGTGTCCCTTTTTAAATGCCCTTTGAGTTTAGAGAGCAAAGGGAAATTTGGAAAAAAAAAAAAAAGTAAGGAAATTTGAAAGAGCAAGCACAGGGCTGTGGGGTGGAAGGGATCAAGTTTCCCAACAAAATTATCTCCAGAAAATACTTGGTACCCTCAAAGAATGGGCAGGTTCATGACCGTGTTGGCATAAAATTCTTCAGGTACAATGTTCTCGGTCTTTTCCTCACCAATATGATTTTTCGTTTTCTTCCAATGTCTTCATCATACACCCCTGTAATTGCCACTGTCCATCAAGAGTGTCGCTGTTGTTCTTGTTGGGTGCCATGAATCAGTTCCAGCCACAGAGACCCTGTGCACAGTAGAACCAACACAGCCCGGCCCTGCGCCCTCCTCACACCTGTGCCTGTGCTGAGCCCACTGTTGCAGCCACTGGGTCAACCCATCTCCCTGAGGACCTCCCCCTGTCCACTGCCCTCTGTACCAAGCCTGATGGCCTGCTCCAGGGACTGGTCTCTCCTGATACCCTGTCTCCCCGAAAATAAGACAGTGTCTTATATTAATTTTTGCTTCCAAAGATGCGCTAGGTCTTATTTTCAGGGGATGTCTTATTTTTCCATGAAGAATACAGTACACGTTTATTGTTTATTTGAAAGAGACCTCGCACTTCCTGTCTGCTCTGGCTGTGCTGCGGTCAACAGCGAGTTGCGCGGCAGTGCCAGCCGCTATGGTCCAGAGTCGAGTTATGGTAGCTTTGGGGGCCCTTATTTTCGGGGGGATGCCTTATATTTTAGCGAGAGGCAAAACTATAAGTAGGTCTTATTTTCGGAGGATGTCTTACTTTTGGGAAGACAGGGTAACATGTCCAAAGTACATCAGATGAAGTCTCTTATCCTTGCCCCTAAGGAGCACTCTGGACACACTTCCTCCAAGACAGATTTGTTTGTTCTTTTGGTAGCCAATGGTACTTTCTGTATTCTTCTCCAGCACCACAATTCAAAAGCAGATTCTTCTTTGATCTTCTTTATTCAAGGTCCAATTTGCACATGCGTACAAGGTAATTTAAAATACCACGGCTTGGATCAGGCCCACCTTAATCCTAAAGGTACCAAGTATTCTTGCTTTTCAATGCACTAACAAGGTATTGTGCCGCAGATTTCCACAATGCAACATGTCGCTTGATCCCTTGATCGCTGTTTCTGTGAGCATTGATTGTGGAGCCAAGCAAGATGAAACCCTTTACAACTTCAACCTTTCCTCCATTTATTGTCATGTTCCCTATTGGTCCAGCTCTGAGGATTTTGGACTTCTATCAAGATTACGCCATTGGAAGCTAAAAAAAAAAAAATCATGATAAGCTTCTGAACTGACCTCTTTGTCTTGAATGGGGTCCAGTATTCCAGTAGATCCCATCGGAAATCACTGTTTGCTTGAACTTTTTTAACCCTAAACACGACTAAACTGCAAAGCAAACTCACTGTCATCGACTTGATTCTGTAATTCTTTGCGGGAGGAAAAAGAAGACTACGCTTGTCTGCAGCCTTGTCAAAAGCTATCCACTAATGACAAACACATTTCAGCACAAGCATGTGAAGCCTGTTCTAGTAGCAATACTTTTTTTATTTTATTTAATACATTATTAACACTTAATATATATGCCATGCACCGTGGAGAGTAGCTTACATGCATTCATTTACTTAATCTCCACAAACCCTAAAACCCAAAACTGGATTGGAAAGGTAAAAACAGCAGCACCCAGGACAATAGCAAATCTCTGCATTGCATCACTCAGTGCATCATACCATTACAGATTGTTACTGATAGGTGCTATTGAGTTGATTTTGACTCCTCAGCACCCCGTGTGACTGAAAAGTGCAATGTGTAAGGAAGCAGACCATCAGATCCTTGCTCGGCAGAGTGGTGACTGTGTTTGAACCACCAAGTCGTGCTTGGCAGTAAGGTGCTTAACTGCAACACCACCAGAGATTCTTGTGCGAAATTTTACCTGTACTAAGGAGCCCTGCCAGCATAGTGCTTATGCATTGGGCTGCCAACCACAAGGTCAGTAGTTCAAAATCAGCTGCTCCTTGGGTGAACTTTCTACTCCTATAGGAATCTTGGAAACTCACAGAGGCAGTTCTACCCTGTCCTATAGGGTTGCCATGAGTCAGGATTGATTTGATAGCAGTAATGGTGGGCGGCGGTGGGGGTGGGCGACTTCTGCTTAGTTTATTTGTAAGGAACTCTGCAGTGTGAACCCACCAGCTGTAGCTGTGGTCAGCTGCTTCTCTGGTTGCTTTTGTGACCCTATGTACAACAGGCAACCACTGCCCCGTTCTGTGGCGTCTTTACAATTGTCATGCTTGAGCCTACTGTGGCACCCACTGTGTCATTCTATCTTCTTGATCCACTGAAGCTCTACCAAACCCGACGTCTTCCTCGAGGGACAGCTTCCTCCTCAGACCATGTCCACGTAAGTGAGGCCAAGTCTCCCCATCCTAGCTTCTGAGGACCATTCTGGCCGTACTTGTCCCAAGAGAGAGTCATTTGTTCCTTCTGGCAATAAGAGGGGGAACCCCTAAAAAGGGTAGGAATCCCCCCCAAAGCTATGTATTTAATTTTAAAAATAAAACAACTTATCCCCTTCAAAGTACTCTCCATTACACTTAATACATTGGTTAAATCTGTAATTCCATTCTTGCAAACATTTTTCAAATTCATGTTTGAATGGCTGACAGCACCTCCCTTGTTTTTTTCCTTCACATTGTTTTCTTCTTCACCTCTTCTACATTGTCAAATTGCTGGACTTTCATGAAGAAGTTGCATGGTACAAGGTCAAGTGAGTGAGGTGTGAGAGGCAAGTGAGTGAGGTGTGAGAGGCATGCGGGGTTTTTGCCCAAAACTGGTGCACTGAGATGGCTGCATAGCAGGTGCATTGTCATGGTGGCAAAACCAGTCCCATCTGCCCCAAATCAGGCCTTTTTTGTCTTACACTTTTTTGCTATCTTTTCAGAACCTCTAAATAGAAGCTTGATTAACAGTCTGACCTGGTGGAACAAACTCCAAATGCATTACAAGTCCACATTTTCATCCATTTGTGAAGTTGATGGATGTCTGGAACAAATTTTGTCATCAATCGACATTTCACCTCTTTTGAAATGAGAAAACCACTCATACACTTGAGTTTTCCCCATCGTGCTGTCCTTATAAGCTGTATTCAAAACCACAACAGTTTCTGCAGCATTTTTCCTGAGCCGGAAACAAAATTTCACAGCCACATGTTGTTCTCTTAAATCGGCCATCACAAAAAACAAAGTTTGAGTCAAACTACTCGTATGAAAAATTCACTGAGACCAGAGAGAACCTTCCCAGGCAACGCCACTGGGTGCACTAACTCAGAATGGGTTACTTGATGGTCACCTAGTGGGGAAAATTGGTACTATGGAAACTCCACCCAGTGGAGATTTTTTTCTGTTTTGGAGGGGAGGTGTCCCCTTGTATATTCAATGTTCTTCACCAAAACCATCATTCAAATGTATCGATTCCTTTTCAGTCTTCCTTATTCATTATTCAGCTTTCACATGCATATGAAGTGACCGAGAAAACCATAGCAGGGGTTAATAGCACCTTAGTCCCCAAAGTGACATTGTTACTCTGTAGCACTTTATACAGCGTTTTTGCAGCAAATCTACCCAACACATTTGATTCCACTGAGTGTTGATTGTGGATCCAACTATAATGAAATACTTGACAACTTCATTGTTTTCTCCATTTATCGGGTTGTGAGGATTTGTATTGCATGCTGAGGTATAATCCATAGTGAGGGCTGTAGTCATTGATCTTCATCAATAAGTGCTTCAAGCCCTCTTGGCTTTCAGCAAGCAACGTTGGGCCACCTGCACGTTGCAGGTTGTCAATGGGTCTTCCACTCCTGATGCGCATTCGTCATACTTCCCAGCTTCTCAGATTGCTCACTCCTTGGAAACCAGGTGAGGTGGTTCTAGTGTCCTAGAGCAGCAGTTCTCAACCTTCCCAATGCCGCGACCCTTTAATACAGTTCCTCATGTGTGGTGACCCTCCAACCATAAAATTACTTAAAAAAAAAACATTTTATTAGGGGCTCATAAAATTATTTTTGTTGCTACTTCATAACTGTCATTTTGCTACTGTTAGGAATCGGGCAACCCCTGTGAAAGGGCCATTTGACCCCCAAAGGGTTCGCCACACACAGGTTAAGAACTGCTGTCCTATAGGATCATGATGAGTCAAAATCAATATCATGGCAACAGGCAACAGGCAATATCATGGCAACAATAACATGACTACATGATTCTAGACAAGTCACAGAAAACTACTAGAAGTTAAAATGGGAAAGATACCACTACTAGAACTTACAGAGTGTCCAGGGTGGGAAAGTGGGAAGGAAGAGGTGGTTGTGTATACAGTATTAACTGTCAGTTTACAACCTGTGCAGGACCTCAGGTTGGAAGGCACTGAGATGCGACAGAGAAGCTGCTTTCTAAAAGTAGAGTCAGCCACGGTGACATGAATGGAGAGAGCCTATGAGTGGAGCCTTTGGGATCTTTATGTGTTGATGGGACAGAACTCAAGCGGAGAAGACACAGCCACAACAAATCTACTAATAATTGGAATTTGGAATGTAGGAAGTATGAATCCAGGAAAGTTGGAAGTCTTAAAAAATGAAGTGGAACGCATAAAGATCAATATCCTAGTGAGCTGATGTGGATTGGTAGCGGCCATTTTGAATCAGGCAGCTTTGTGGTTCACTATGTAAAAGGTCATTAAAAAGACAGGAAGAAAAGATCAGAGTGGATATCCAAAGACTCTGAAAGTTGGTCTTAATCCCAGGGTAGCTAAAGCAAATGATGACTACAGAGAGCCGAATGAAAAATTTCAAAAAGCAACTTGAGAAGACAAAGTCAAATAGTATAATGAAATGTTAAAAAAATGTATAGAATTAGCAAAGAAGGAACACATTCAGTACAACTTAAATAAAAAAAAACTAAAGAAAAAATATTCGAGCCTAGAGTCCCAGTATCGAGATTCCTAGGCAAAATATTGAATGATGCAGGAAGCATCAAAATAATAGCTATCACCATGCTGTGACTTAGTGGACATGTCGCCATTTCCTGAACTAGCATGCAAGCAAGAGCCAATGGGCACTGAAGGAGGAAGTTCAAGCTACACTGAAAGCATTAGCCAGAAACAAGCCTCCAGGAAGGGATGGAATGCCAACTGAAATGTTTCAACAAGCTAATGAAGCACTGGAAGCACTCACTCCTTTATGCTAGGAAATTTGGAAAGGCAACACTTAGCCAACTAAAACTGGAAGAGATCCATATTTGTATCCATTTGTATCCAAAGAAAGGTGACTTATTTGCATACATTCATCTGTATATTTAAGATGTCCAGTATATGAAAGCCAAGATAGATAACCCTTCAGAAACAGTAACGGGAGTAATGGCTCCCTGGGGGTACAGGAAGAGGGGGAAGGAGGGGGAATAGGGAGCTGATAGCATTGATGACTGTATAACCCCGCTTGATGGGATCGAACAACAGAATTGTATGTGAATGGATGTACTGGATCCTGTAAGACATGCCCCTCCCCCCCAAAACCAAACTATTATAGGGAAAAAATAATAATAAGGGTTCCTGGGGAGGGTAGGGGCAGGAGGAGAAAAGGGGGAGCTGATACCGAGGAGTTCAAGAAAGAAAATGAGATTGCAGATGGGCATTGGACTTCCACTCAAGTATTCCCTCAATGCAAGAACACTTTATTCTATTAAACTGGCATTCCCTGATGCTTACCTTTCAGACACAATTGCTGAAGACAAAGCAGTTGCATAAGCAAATGTGGCGAAGAACGCTGATGGTGCCAGGCTATCCAAAGATATAGCATCTGGGGTCTTAATCGCTTGAAGGTAAACAAGTGCCATCTAGCTGAGAAGCAACAAAGCCAACATGGAAGCACACCTGTCTCTGTGATCACGGGATGTCGAAGGGATCAGATATCAGGCATCAAAGAACAAAAAAATCAAATCATTGTGAATGAGGGGGGGCTACAGATTGGGGACCCAAGACCCATCTGTAGGCTACTGGGCATCCCCTTACAGAAGGGTCTCGGGGAGACGAGCCAGTCAGGGTGCAGTGTAGCAACGATGAAACATAAAACTTTCCTCTACTTTTTAAATGCTTCCTCCCTAACACTATCATGATCCCAATTCTACCTTACAAATCTGGCTAGACCAGAGGATGTACACTGGTACAGATTAGGAACTGGAAACAGGGACTCCAGAAGAGATGAACCCTTCAGGACCAGTGGTGAGAGTGGTGATACCAGGAGGGTGGAGAGAAGGTGAGGTAGAAAGGGGGAACTGATTATAAGGATCTACATATAACCCCCTCCCTGGGGGACGGACAACATAAAAGTAGGTGAAGGGAGAAATCAAATTATAATAATTTATAATAATTATTAATAATAATTTATAAATTATCAAGGGTTCATGAGGGAGAGGGGAGTGGTGAAGGAGGGAAAAAATGAGCTGATAACAAGGGCTCAAATAGAAAGCAAATGTTTTGAGAATGATGGTGGCAACAAATGTACAAATGTGCTTGACACATTGGATGTATGTATGGATTGTGATAAAGGTTGTATGAGCCCCAATAAAATAGTTTTGAAAAAGGAAAATATTTTGCAGCTCATTGTGATAGCAATTGTATGATACTGCTTGATGTGATTGAACTATGGAATATTATCTCTAAGAGCTACCAACAAAATGACTATTTAAAAAAACAAAGGTAACCCAATAAGATAGTCAAGTTATAGAACAGTATCATTAATATCATATTAAAGTAAAATTTTGAAGATCATCCAACAAGTTGCAACAGTACATTAACAGGAATTTTGTCTGGGGATCAGGCGGAGCACACAAGAGGACACAAAGCAAGAGATATCATTGCTGATGTCAGATGAATGAATCCTGGCTGAAAGCAGAGAAGACCAGAAAGATGTTTTCTTGTGTTTTATTGACTGTGCAAAGGCCTTTGAAATATGATTATCATTGGATCATAACTATGGATCATCTTGAGAAGAATGGGAATTCCATTACACTTCATGGTGCTCATGTGGAACTTGTACATCAAGAAGCAGTTATCCAAACAAGGGAACGCTTCTTAGTTCAAAATCACGAAATACTCATTAATAATAATATACATATAACACACAACCTGGCTTGCTGAAAGTGAGGACTTCAAACACTTCCCAAGAAAGATCAAGAACTGCAGCCTTCAGTTTGGATTGCAATTCAGTGTAAAGGTCAAAATCTTCACAACTGGATCAATAGGGAACATCATGATCAATGGGGCAAAGTTTGAAGTTTTCAAGGAATTCATCTCATTTGAATCTACAATCTATGCTCATCGAAGCAGCAGTCGAGATCAAAGGGCAGGTTGCATTGGGTAAATCTGCTGCACAGGACCTCTTTACTATTGAAAAGCAAGGATGTTACTCTGAGAACAAAGGTAGGCCTGACCCGAGCCATGGGATTTTCAAATGCCTCACAGGCATGGGCAAGTTGAGTATTGAATAAGAAGAATCCATGTATTTGAACTGTGGTGCTAGAGAAGGGTATTGAAAGTACCATGGACTGCCAAAAGAACAAACAAAACTGCCTTGGAAGAACGTCCAGAGTGCTCCTCAAAGGCAAGGATGGCGAGATTTTGTCTCATGTGCTTTGGATATACTGTCAGGAGGGACCAATCCCTGGAGGACACCATGCTTTGTAGAGGGGCAGAAGGTCCCTGACAAGTTGGATTGGCACAGTGGCTGCACAATTCAACACAGGAACAATTGTGTGGATGGTGCAGGCCCAGGCGCACAGGGTTGCCATGGCTTGGAACCTACTCAATGGCACCCAATATGACCTGTTGAGTTCAAAACATACTGAAAAATATCAAGTTCATGCGCTTGAGACACTGTCAAGGCTAATGCTGACATGCCAATATTCACAGGGGCAAACAAGCTATGACACACCCTCTGACAATGCCTTTGCTTCATAGTTCTCCTGGGCATTTTACTGGCCTTTCCGGGCTCCTCCTGACTCACCACGGCTTCACAGCGTCCACTCCCACATCTAAACCCAACTGATCGCACACTGACTCTTTGTTGGTATTTACAGGGCCAAGTCACCAACTTCTTCCAACCCTTATGTAAGGTTTTAAGAGTATTTTATGGAGGTTTATCCCCCTACCACACCCCCTACCCACCCACCCCCACACACAAAACCTACTGCCAGAGTGGACTCCAGTTTCTGACTCATAGTCACTCTATTGGACAGAGAACTGTCCCCGGGACAGACTGTAACTTACAGAAGCAGACTGCCAAACCTTTCCCCCAAGAGCAGTTGATGGGTTCAAACTGACAGCCTTTACTACTGTGCCCTTTCTTAGGGAACCCAAAGGCAGTCACAAAACACAAGCAAAATCCAAGCTGTCAAGAGCTAAAGGCATCCCCGTCAGCCTGATTCTCCCCACTCCCCCGCTGCTCTCTTCTAAACGCAAGCTACCATTACCCCCTATTCCAAATTCTCAAGAGAATTAGCTGGTTTCACCATTTTTACTCCCTGTCGAATTATCTGTGGTCCATCCATGGAGATGGCCGAAATATTCCAAAGACAGACACTGGACTGATTCGCTCTTTTCATTGTCTATTCATGGCAGGCCTAGTTAAGAAAAGCTCATTCCTTTGGCGTTCTGACCTTATAGCCACTAAATGCCATGATCATTTTTCATTGCAAATTGGGTGGCTTCCAGAGCAAACCCACTTTCCACTCAACGCATACCCACCCAATGGTTCATGTTATGACTCCAGCCTCTTACACCACTTCCTGTCTCCCACCTCCCCTTTTCCTAACTTCTGAAGTTTATCCTCCGGCAAATGCTGCCCTCTTGATCTCCAACATTTGATTGTTGACAGCACACCCACCTACTGTTAGCTGAAAATTGAGCCACGAGGGCGAGTTCGGTTCCGGCCTGTGGCGTGACTAAGGAACTCCAACCGCCTCTCTAATCATTAAGCCTGGTCTTTGAAGAAAATAATTTTGAACTTGCTCCACATTCTTTAGTCTATCGAAGACTGTTAACTCATCCCTTTCAGAGCAGTTGATGCTTCAGTCAGTAGTGGTAACTGGGCAACCATTTAGTTCTTAGTCTCAAGGTTGTGGAGGCTGAAGTTCCCATGCCTCATTAGTCTAATGGACTAATTGCTCCCATGTATCTTCAACTTTCTTTTCTCCAGATGTGGAGAAGCCAGTAGCACACATACCTTCAATAGAAATGAACCTAAAGATTCTTTGCCTGATTCAGAGGATCAGAAAATTATTTAAGAAAAGACACTTTTATGCAATTCATTCTTTTAATTACATCCTTCTGGATGCGCCGATCACCCTAGCCACATTGTCATTGTCCATTGAGAGTCTCAATACGATTCACATTTGGCATAAATACAAACTTTTTTTCTATGAAAATCAATGCACGAACCATATTCAGACAATGGAAACCCCACGGCAGTGACTCCAAACATTACGGTAGAAAGAAATCCCAGAGTTCATAACTTTGCTTATGACAAGGGGGCAGGTGGGGAGAATACCGTTTACTTACAGCCCAGGCTTACCATGCAACCCCCACAACCCTAGCAGTACTTCACCCATTGTTATGAGTAATGCAGATAAGAAACCCAATACCAGATGTTTAGTAAGTCTGCAGCTTACAAGATTCTGAAGAGGGAATAAAAGGTAGAGAGCAAGAGGGCTGAAGGAGGAAGACACCTTCCCATTTTAGCTCCTCAAGTTTAACCGATTATGCACAAAAAATGAAGTGGTGAGAATGAATCCTGTGACGTGACACCATAGCATGTAGCTTTTCAAAAGTTCTGAGGGGGAGGGGGGATTGCATTCCAAAGACCTGTTTTGTAACTTCAAATGTAAGGGAAAAAAATTAACTTCCAAACACCAAATTAACTATGCCTTTTCACAAAAGGGAAATCTAGTGATTATTTCTGAGTAGCTTAGAGATCATTTTAATTCTTTTATACACTAATGGCTACACTATAAAATGTTTTCCCCTCAGAAAATGTTTTCTAAGACCAAGCATCTATCTTCTCTCCATGACACCTACACTATGCTATCTCCACAGCTTCTTCAGTACCCTAAATTGATTACACTCAAATTGCTTATAAAGATCAGTAGCCAACTCTTCCTTGCCAAAATCAAGGTTTTCTCAAGGTTCACCTAACTTAACCACTCTTGACATTCGTCACACCAGTTCCATAAATGCGGTGTTTCCCAAGATCAGTCCCTTTGCTCACACCGGTTCCCAATGCAGTTTGGACATTTTGCACTTGAATAAATGTAACAAATATCTTTCTGGGCAGAAAGCCCACAATTTTCAAAAAACTGGGAATCAATGTTAAACACTACTAAATTCTCAACTCTTCAACTTCATGACCTCTCTTCCAAAACTCTTCTGTGCTCTCTGAGTTCTCCATCATTCATAAGCCTTACTGTAACTTTGCCAATGTCATTTCCTCTGCACAACATCACTTTTCACACTTCACAAAGGGGACCTTGAAAAAGTTCCCGGGGAAAATTCCATTATCTTTCGTTTCTCCACCATCTTGTTTAAGTCCCCTTGTACGCCAATAGCATATATTTACTGTATAGACTCGAACCCGAATTTCGGCCGAGGCACTTAATTTTACCACAAAAACTGCTTTAAAATGTGCTGAAAAAAGTCATCTTATACTTCAGTACATATGGTGCATTATGCTGAATTACAAGCCTGTCTAAGTAAAAGTAAGTCTCCACACTAAACTTTAAAAGGGTGATTTCATTAAAGTATCAAATTTTGTTCCCCAAATAACTTGTTTTGCACTCCCTGGGAAAAAAAGACTTACTGTTCACTCATGTTTACCCACCTAGTAAACAAAACAATTCTTTTACATTGTGAGCAATTCTTACCAACTTTCCTTAATACTGAACACAGTAAACCGTGTACTGTGAGAACGATGGACTCTGGATCAGGTAGTATTAGTGCTTGGCCTCTTTCAGACTCGATGAAAGTGGCTTTTCCAGGTGTGTCCAGCAGAGAAACTTCAGGAGCGGTTTCAAAAGAAGACTCACCGCCAGGGATGGTGCTTTCGTCAAGGAGGGTAGGTCGGTTGACGTGCTCTTTCCCAGCATTGTCCGACGAACAATACCTTTTACAAACTATTCCGATTACAAACTATTCCCTATGAAATGTTCAACATGCTTTTTTAGCGTTTATGTATGGAGGAAAAACTTCAAGCTCGTAGAAAAGTCCTGTTTTATTTTCATTGCATTTTTCATGAACTTTTTGAAGCTCCTTCGTATTTCCAAATATCCCAAATACTTTTATCACTATTTTGAGAGACCAAAGTTATTTACAGGGCATCTAACTTTTTGCAACAGGTAGTTTAAGAGTTTTGTTTTGCTTATGGATTTTATTTTGGTAACTTAGTAGTCACTTCACTTCAATCATTGAAGTGCCAACCTAGACAACAGATTTCTTAAAGCGGTATTTTTTAAGAGTTATATAGATGCCTAGCCCAATAGTATGAATGTGTGTGTTAAGTAGGAATTAGGTGTATGTATATATACTAAATATGCACTACAAAAATTTAAAAACAATTAAAGAGTACATTTAAATTTAAAAATATACATGATAAAGTTATTGAAGTAGGAAAATAATTCTTCGGGTAATTTTCCAAATGTTGAGCATACTTAACATTTTTAATATAAAAATACTTAAAATCACCTGCACTGAAGTGAAATACTAATTTTGATTTTTTTAAGTTGGTCAAAACAACCTAAATTCATTGGTAAATTCCTAGCGGAATTTGAACAAATCTTAAAAATCTACAATAATGTTCAAGACTACTTACTTCACTGCATCTATGCTCCACGAACCCTTAAAATACGCTTGGAAGCCCGTGGGGGGGGGGGGGACTCAACTTTGCCAAAGTCTTATTTAAAAGCACCTCAATGGCTTTACTCTAGTTCCTAAATGCTTCCTCCTCCCTCCCCCGCCTACCATGATCCCAATTCTACCTTGCAAGTCAGGATAGAGCAGAGGTTGGGCACTGATGCAGATAGGAGTTGGAGGCACAGGGAATTCAGGGTGGATGATCCCTTCAGGACCAGGGGTGTGAGTGGAGATACTGAGAGGGTAGAGGTAAAGTGGGTTGGAAAGAGGGAAGTGATTACGGACAACACAAAAAGGCAGAGAAGGGAGACGTCGGACAGGGCAAGATATGACAAAATAATAATTTATAAATTATCAAGGGCTCATGAGGGAGGGAGTGGGGAGGGAGGGGAAAAAAAGAAGACCTGATGCAAAGGGCTTAAGTGGAGAGCAAATGCTTTGAAAATGACGAGGGCAATGAATGTAGATGTGCTTTACACACTTGATGTATGTACGGATTGTGATAAGAGTTGTATGAGCCCCAATAAAATGTTTTTTTTAAAAAAGCACCTCAAATACTCTAAAAAACTGTTTTCGTATTTCGCTCATAAACAATTTCTTCACACAATTTTGAGTTATCAACAAATTATATATATGTAAGTTAAATATAAAACCTTAAGTTTGAAGATTCCACCTGAATTCCTTTTACTACTTTGGACCATTCCATGCAATCATCCCTTCAATTGCAAGCTCTGGCTTCTTTTTCAAACCACACTTCAGACGCACATAGAAACGCCCTTACCTAGCTTTGTCCTATGCAAGGATGCTCCTGGCAGTCGTTGTTTAAACTAAACCTGGAAAACATCGTGGAAATCTTTATCCCGCTAGTGCAGCATATATGGAAAAGAACTGGCTTTACTTTGAAATGTCTAACAGTCATGTTTTCTATTTTTCCTACCTTGCCTTTACGATGGTTAGACAAACACAAGTCACATTACTCCTTCTTCAGGAGTCCTCATTACACTCAGGTTTTTAATAAGCCTAAATATTATGCATTAACAGCACAGGGAAAACAATAAGGTGTGCCAAATGGCACTGACAAAACTGATGAACCAATGTGAGTTTAGTTAATAGATTTTTTAAAAAGTTGTATCTAATAGGCCCATTTTTAGAATGTGCCTTTTAAGATAAATGTCCATGTACATTCATTTTTGTACCTGATACATAGAACAGTAAGACTGAGGTAAAAAAAGGAGGGGGGAAAGGCCACAGATATTACTTCCTACCACTGTGGTAGTTTAAAGGCATAGGAATACAACAAACTCAAAAGAAAAAAAAATAGTGTTTTATTAACTACCACACTGTTATAATACACTTTAAACGTACAATAAGGTAGCCTTTAAATCTGAGGTGGTCTTAAGAATAACAAATGAACAGAATTCCAAATTTTTGAAAGGTGAATTGCTGCAGTTAATAGGTATACATTTAAGAAAAACTGTATAGCTCTTACAAGACCAGCAATGTAACTTTATTTTTTACAGTTGAATAATTGAAAATATAAACAATAATTAAAAGATAAAAAGAAAATACAGCATAATAAAAAACATGTTTCTCAATTAAATGTACTGGATACATACAAATTTTAAAAGAAGCAAAAAAAAAAAAAAGAAAGATGGTTGATATTTAAGTGCAGACTGACTACCTAGACAAAAAAAAGCTTTAAAAAAATAATCATAAAACCTCTAGTTTTCTATGACTAATATCCATATGGTTGGAGTATCGTCACTATGGAAGTGATTTTGTTATCTTTGCATATGTTATACTTCACTGGTAATTTACATGATGGCTTTTAAGGCCCTGGCAGACATATGTTTTTTGGAACAAGATTGAATAAAAATCACTGCTAAGACGCAATACACCTTATTTTTTTGGTCCTCCAATATTCAAGAAAAGGGATAATTCACTATAACATTTTTCTTGCCACCCAAATGCCTCAACCTATACATTTTACTTTTTTTAAACATTGGTTATATTGCCCAACTTTGTTATTGAAAGAATATTAACAAGACATTATTTTGGCAAATTAAATCTTAAACATGGCTTTTCAACAGGATTTAAAAGGTGACTATCCCTAGAGTTCCATGTTAAAATGTAGTTTTCAAAATCTTACAAGAGTAATGCTTAAAATATTGTACATAGTTAACCTAATTAAAATAATTAGCTTCAAAATGACAAATTGATAAGCTAAGTAAAGCCTACACTATGTAACATTTGCTTGGAAACTTGATTTGTCAGTTATGCATAATAAAAATTCCAGTCATCAAGAAAATTACAAAAAAATTTTTTTATCATAACATGATTTCTTTCACCCACCAACTTTTTTTTTATCTTACAATAGATAAATACCAACATGTTCTCATTTTTACACTAAACCACACAGGATTGATGCATTTGGTTAGACTACCATTCGCATTGTTAAATTCAATTTTCTCTTTATATAACTTGGTAAAATTTCATTTCTTCTAGATTCCAAAAGTACCTACAAAACCCATGCAATTTTACCATTTTTAATATACTATGGAATATCATACAAAGTAAGGCATTTCAGTGTCATGTATAACCAAGTTACTGTCAATCCAAAAATTTTTGCACATCAATAAAAAGATATCTAAGAACTTAGGAACAATATTCTTCTCACTACTGTATAAAAATAACCACAATGAATAAGTATTTGCGTAATATTTACTCCATTGTCTCATTTCCAGAAACTGTGACGAGCTGTAAAGGTATTTCAGTGTTGGTAAGTATGTCTTGATTGCTGGTGGCGGACGTATTCACAGTTCCCATCCCTGAAACAGAACCTTGTTGAATATTTGCGAGGATAAGCGTCGTTCCCCCTGCAGTAATCAAAGTATCATCTCGCGCAGCTTCCACAGATGCCAGCACTGTACTGCTAGAGTGAATGCCTTTTTTATTCTGATGTGTTTTAATATGTTTGGCAAGGTGGTCACTTCTCATGAAGCGTTTTGAACATTCCGGGCAAACAAATTTCTTCTCACCTGTTAGGAGTAAAAAAACTAAAGTTACTTAGTTTTAAAAACTCAGCATTCACACGCCCACATAAACCAACACCCATGGTTGGGTGATCCATGAAAACTGGGGTAGGTTCACTAGCTGCACACACACGCTCTCCGGGACAGCCCCTCCCTCCTCAAAGCACACAGTCATACCGTCACAGTGCTAATGCAAGAGCAGCCTTCAAACTTACTACATGTAGGGCTGATGCTTAAAGAAGACTGCTTGATGAAAGCATAGGAGCTAAAACAAACAGAACATTGCGCCGTACTCTACACACTCAGCTTATTTCCTGTGACATATAAAGCCAACACAGAAGGTAGGCAAGCAGTCAGAAATGGCAGTTTGCCAAGCTAAAAGAGAACTTGTATCTGGCAGGCTTTTAAAAATCTGCACTGTTCTGTGTAACCTTACTTCTCTAGAGACTGTGAGTAGCAATGGGCTTCATAAAGTTCATGGGAAAATGTAGTTAAAAGATAATGGGAAATTTCCACAACTTTTTGAAGCCCCTTGTACATTACATACTTTCAATTCTCCAACGATAAACACAAACTAACAGACACCTTGATCATATATTTACAAGGCCTTGGAGAAAAGATCTCCAAGTTCCTATTAAATTAGGCTTCAAGCTGGGTTGATTCCAGGTCCATTTCATATTAATAACCACATTACACTTATACTAAAAACAATTACACACAAAAAAATCTTGACAGCAACAATGCCGAGGTTATTCCTCAATGAAATGGAAGTAATGTCCTTCACTTAGTCCTCACAGATATTAAAATGATGGAAATGGCGAAATGCCTAAGTTTATTAGAAGAAAAGTAATTGTTGTTTCTGATGGTGTTAAAGGGAAGGGAAGAAGCAACGAAGGAAGAAACGCTCAGAAGTAAAAGCAGACAAAAATTTTAAACATTAACAAAATAAATAACAACGTAAGTGTGGTGGAGGTTATTCGACAACACAAACCAAGCTAACCAAAATCTGTACAAAATAAAACTTAAATTATAAGATGAGCCATGACGGCTTGTACTTTGGAATTAGTATTTACAATTGACATTACTAGAAGTATCAAAATTCAATGTAGTTAGTTATAATTTAATTGTCTTTAGTTCATTTTACTATGCTAAAATAAAATGTACTCCTGCAAGATTCATATTAGTCTGTTAAAGGTAAATATCAGTAACCTGTATGTGTTCTTCTGTGCCTCTGTAACTCATCACTTCGAGTAAATCTTTTACCACAAAACATCCAGTTGCAAACAAATGGACGCTCCCCAGAATGCCAGCGCAGATGAGCTCTCAGATGTGAGGTCTTCCCATAGACTTTCCCACATCCTGGTATGTGACAAATGTGTTGCTTCTTTTTTCCAAGATTGGTACCTCTAAAAAACACACAGAATATATATTTACATGAAAATATTCAAATGGCCATTAACACTTTCCTCTACTTTCACAATGAATTTCAAATTGAAGACTGGGAGGGTCAATGAGAAACCAAGACCACTTTAAATTAATTAAAATAAAATCTATGTATTTCAAACCCAACCATTGTGCCCATTAGTTTTACTAAAATACAAATGAGATACTGCTGTCCAAATGTAAACATACATAAGAATTGTTACTACCTACCATGCATAGCATTTCATACATGAAAATATATATAAGGTCACCAACTAGTCCATCTGAATCATTCACAAATTATATGCAGAGTCCCAATCCAACTTGGTATATGAAAATTTGAATGATCTATGTTCAGAAGTCATGATGTTAACTTAATTAGCCATTTGAAAAGTAAGTAAGTCAAAGGTTATATGCATAACTGATCAGAGGCACAATTTCAAGGCAGATAGCTTACGCAGATTTTTAGGTTGACATAATTTAAGCTATTTAAGTGTACATTCACATTTATTTGTAAATATAGACTTCGAAGGCTTAGTTCTTTTAGTATTATATAAAATAAACATAAGTCGCAATTATGCATGCCTTTACATTTTCCTTCCTATTAACGATGCAAAACCAAAACTTCACTGCCATCCAGTTGATCCCGACTTAAGTGACCCTATGCAAACATACCCACAATTACACATAAGGGAGATCTAGACCAATTCAACATTGTGAGCATAATTAAAAGTTTGCTCCATATCTGACATAGATTATAGTTCAGTAGTTGATATCAAGAACAAGGCTTGAGAAGTAAGTATGCAGATGAGTTAAAGGAGCTGCTAGTATAAGTGAGAAGAAAAAGACTTTAATTTCAGAACTGATATTCAAATAGCATGAAATACCATAGCATGGAAAGTTATTTTCTGGCTTAAAAATTATTTTTACTAATCAATTTTTTGAGACAAAACTTTTATACATAAATTATCAAAAGCATACTCTATAAACTTTGCAAATGTTCTTTTAGGTTCATTAAAACTCCCCAACCACCCCTCCCCCAATTTCAGTCAATGTATCCTACACCATCCTCCACAGCCTGCTGATTGTCCTGCACACATCTATTGCTTCTCTTATTTTACTGGAAAAAATCCTCATTTCCCCCCACTTTATTACTCACACTCAACAGCATATGAAATTGCCAGAGGGCAAACAGTGCTAAGCCGTGCTGTGCTGGCTGTTAGGTGCCCTGGGTGTTCGGAACAGGGAGACGGCTACGGGCTCCAGTGGCAGGGAAGGCCTCGAGGAGAAGGTGGGTAAGGTTTAGACAGAAAGGAGGGAAGCCCTTCCAGGCAGAGGAACAGCATAAGTAAAGACAAGGAGGAGTCTTAAGGGCAAAGATACCCCCAATTTCTCTTCAAAGTGTGCTGGGTCAACAGTTTTCTGGCACATTTCGCAATGCCGAAGTCACAACCAAAATCAACGTTAGTTTCCTTAGTTTGTTTTTCTTACAGACTGTGAAAGAGCCATATTTATAGATATTGGTACACAAACCAGTTTTCCCTATTGTGTTCAACACAGCGAACCCACCACTTCAATTCATCCTTGTAATTCAATGACATCTTGCTTCTAAGTCTGCCTCAGGTCTATTACTATGCTTTTAAAGGATCCAAACTGTTCTGAAAGAATTATCAAAACCTAGATTTGGAGCACTAATAAATCACAGGAAATGCTGCGACCTCTCAAAGAACCAAGAAGCTAGGGAGAACCTTTTCAAACAAATTATTAAGAAAACAAGAAAAACAGAAAGAGGGATCGCTATCTAGAAAAGAAAAAGGAGGTGGAATAAATATCTAATTCAGGAGAAAGTCACAAGTCTAAATCTTCACTTAAAAAACTTTGTTTTTACTAAAAAGAACTAAATATAGATTTATGATATATGAAGTAAAGGTATGAAGTGAATTTCTCCACAATTTCAAGTAGGAAAAGATTTAGTCTTCTCTTGACTAATGTAGCCACATTACTAAAGACTATGACACATCTTGAAAAAACAGTTTAAAGTTTCTATTCTTAAGTGAATACATTTGCTTCCCATAATTTAATAATGCCAAGACGACACAATAATGAAGTTCTTTTCAAGTTCAATTCTGGGAATGGGGATTAAAGATGCTAAGTGAGCCCTTTGGCTACAATCTTTCTTTGGTGTGTGGGGAAGTGCAGTGAGACAAACTGAAGTACTGACAGGAAAACAGATTCTGCATGCCAATGTTAAAGTAGTAATACATATGCCACACAAAACTCTACGACAATTCTAACTTTCTATTTGTCTCCACCACTATATTAAAATCTAACTATTGATTTTATTCAGTAAAGATTGGCTACATGCGCAAATAAATGGCACAACAAACCTATGAAAAAACCTTTAGTGCTCTAAAGGTGCATGAAAAAAAATCTAGTCACCTTCCCAGTATTATTGTTGTTTTTTAAGAAAATGGCAGAGGGGAAAATGCCTATAACTTTTTCAAAAAGTAACACCTATTTCATGTTTGCAGGAACTTTCGAATATTTTAGCTTAGTAAGTTTGCTTTTACCGATTAGACATAATTATAGCTATATATCCAAAGAGAAATACTACAGTTTTGTTGTATTTTTAAGAACTCGGTTTTGGTTGCTTTATCAAAAGAGGAACTCACAAAAAGTTTAAGAAACAATATAAGTGATTATTTTATGAGTCTGTGGAATAGGGAAGACAACGTAAAACGGTGGAATGTTTTTAACACATTCACAGTGCAGCTTTGCAAGTCAACGAGCAAGCTGAGGCAATGTAAAATTGAGAAACGTGCACACAGTTAGCAGAAACGAACACTTTTCAGAAGACAATTCACAAAAGAAATCTAAAAATGGTGTAAAAAAATGCTAATCCTCACCAAAATACAGCAAATAAGAAATACTGAGTATTCTTCAGCTGCCAAGACTTTAAATAAGAGAACCTCCCTTCCCCTCTTCTCAATAACAAAAATACCAGGTAACATTTATTGCTTGGGTGGGACGGCAGGGCAGATATTGCCAACCGTTACTGCTCAGAATGTAAACTGGTCTTTCGAGTAAGACAATTACCTGTGACCCAGCAATTCCACTTCCACCAAATTTTATTAATATATTAATCAGATAAATGTATGAGAATTAAAATGAAAACAATAAACAGCCCAAATGCTCAACAAAACAGAGTTTATACATCCATAAAGCATTGACACAGATTCTATATAGACTTAAAAATATGGTCACAAAATTTTCAGATCAATAGCCAATTCAAACTCAGCGCCATCACGCTAGTTCCGACCTTGTAATGGGTGTCGGAGGCGATTATATTAAAGGGAGCAGGAAAGCCTCATCTCTTCATCTCTTCTCCCCCCCACCCCTCCCCAAGCCCGTGGGTTCAAACTGCTGTGCTTCAGTTAGCAGCCCAGCAGGTAATCCACTACACCACCAGGGCTCCAGAAACACGAGCAAACATGCAAAATACTGAAAACAATATAGTTCACTTTGAAATCAGTAGGAAGACTAAAGGGTATCTACAAAAACACTGCAGTGGCTATCCTAAAATAGAAGAGTTCAGTGTTTTTAGTTTTTTCTTTCCTTTTAAATACTCTTCTGTATTCTAAAGTTAGACGAGTTTTAGTTTCATAAACAAACTGCAATTTTTTTTTTCATTTTAAACAATAAATGAAACCCAGGTCAGGAACTGACCTTCAATTAGATTTATTTTTCATAAATTATTTATCTTCTAAGATGCTCAAAAATGATTAATACATTTCAGAAAATTTACCAAAACAGAATTTTATACTACTTAAATTGACCAAAACACTTTAATGAGTGAAATTAACAACCATCAATTAGCAGTAAATACGCATATCTAAGTAACAGACCCACTTGGGAGGTGGTAGTGAAGGGGGGTGATGGTTTTGGATAAGGAACCGTACAGATTCCACGTGAATGTGCTCTTCTAAGAGTCTGTGTACCTCACTGACACAACAGTGTCTGCACACAGTAGGTTGGCAATGTCATTAGCAGCTACTATCCACTTGACTAGTGTAAAGGACTAATGTGCATACGCGGTTCTCAGAGTTTTACTATAGAGGAGATCTGGTTATTCGGTCGTTAGTTTTTTGAGCAGGTGGAGTTATAAATGGTTGCTCTTGCTCTTTAACATCATGCAGACAGACATAATGACTTAAATCTTCTTAGTGGAATCTTCGTACTATTAAGAAATATATGGGGATGTCAAAAAGTTGGTGGGAAATGCAATGAAAAAGATAATAAAAACCTTCATGTATCCTTGAAACCCTGCCCTTACCTGATGGTACCATTGATCTGCAAATTTTGCTAATTTTTATCAATAAAATCATTTCCCATTCCCTTTTCTTTCATTTTCCTATGACAATTTACTTGAGGTGTTCCTTGTTATCAACTTAAGTTTGGAATTTGCTTTTAAATATTATCTGAGTCTCGATCCGTTACAATTAACACTCAATGAAATTACTGATGTTTATTCCTATCATGTTATGCTACCTACCACTTATTTTTACAACGCTGACTTGAAATACTAGTTTCATTTTTAAAAATCTCACTATTAAGACTTATTATTTTTGTATAAATCTAAGTGCTTCTGCCCAACTATTTGCAGACTTAATTTTACTACCATCCTTACACCAAGAAACATCTTTTTATCTGTTTAAGCAAATCCCATTGCTGTTTGGCAAACAGACTAAATTCTGGTATAAACCAGACTCACTGACATCGAGTCAGTGCTGTATCTTGGAACGACCCTTGTGGGCTTCTGAAACAAACTTGATGGGAGCAGACAGTCATCTTCCTCTCTTGGTGCTGCTGGTGGTTGCGAACCACCAACCATGTGGATCACAGCCCAACGTGTAACACTAGAGGACCAAGGCTCCTCCAAAATTCTGATACAGACTTGCTAAAACGATCATTTTAAAAAATAAATGGTTTTTAAAAATGCAAACTAAGTAATTCCAATTTTTTTAAAAGACCCTTAAATCCTAGTATTATTCAGTCGATTCTGAGTCATAGTGACTCTGTGGGACAGAGCAGAACTGCACTTTAGGGTATCTGAAGCTGTAAATCTTTATAGGAGCAGACAGCTTCACTGTTCTTTGAAGTGGTTAGTGGCCCAGTATTTAACTCACTAAGCTCAATTTCATATGTTACACTAAACTTCGCTGCACTCAAACACACATCCGAAATGATCATGCATAGTTTTCCTTATTAAGCATGGCATGCAGAATTTTAAAAATTAAGATGACATTAGCACTCATAAGAAAAAAGAGGATGTTTCATATGTGCATACCTCCCACCACCTTCTTTACAGTTGGGACAGGTGCAAGCCACCCTTCGAAGTCTTTTCCCTTCTGGATGCTGTTGGTCCCCTTCTTCATCTACCACCTGTACTCTTAAATGCGTCAAATCATGGGTGTTCAATGTCGAGTCACCACTGAGCTGCCACTCTTCAGGGTCAGGCTCCTCTTCTTTGATCCGAATATCTAAAGAAAAACAAATACAGATGAGCAGCAGCCCACTGGCTAAAGAGGACAGCATGCAATCTGCACCTCTCTAAGGCAGTGGGAATCATGTGTGAGAGTCAGAACCATCTGTTTATGTACCATAGAGTCCCTGCTCCATAAACACAAACAAGTTCATTCTAAAGGTCGGAAGTCAAAAAGAGAATAAAACATCAAAACAACTTACTTTTTAATAGATTTTAAAGCAAATCTATAAACTTAAAGCAGTATAAAATTCGAATACGGCTGTTCATCGATAAGCCGAATGGTCAATTCAGAGTGGGAAAAAAATCTAATGCCTTAAGTTTCTCTTTCACAACCTGCATCAACTGACCTGTAGGTAATATTATCAAATGCACAAGAAGGTAGGCATTCACTTAAAACTTACTAAAAAACTTGGACTTTAAAGGTAAACCATTACCAGAATATCGATAATGCCACACAGCACCACTGTATAAGAAAGCTGATTACTAACCAGACTAAAAAGCCACAACAGACATGCAATGGTAAAGTATGGATTTGGCAGGAAGTTATGTCATTTTCTCAGCAGAAACAACACATCTGTATATTGATGATAAAAACAACCCAAACCCATTGCTGGCAATTCCATTCTGACTCACAGAAATCCTACTCTACAGAATGGAACTGCCCCTCAGGAGGATTTCCATAGGTTGGAAATCTTTACAGAAGCAGGCTGCCACACTTTCGTCTGGAAGAGCAGTGGGCAGGCTTAAACGATGGACCTTTCAGTTAGCAACTGAGTGCTTAACCACTGCGCCACCGGCACAGCTACATTCTCTAAGTAAAACTAAGAAAACAAATCAACTGCATCTTTCCTCCTCAAAATACTGATTTAAAAATAAACAAGTCATTTAAAACAAATAATGCATTATAATACCCCTTCAAGAAAACAAATTCTAGTTTAACTTCTATAAACTAAAACTCCTAAGGAAATAGAGGGTTGACTCAGGTCTACATTTTGGGTACTTAACCATCTGCACCACCCGAGGACTCTTAAGTAAGATGAGACCTGTGACGTGATGTGACCTCTAATAATCTTTAATAACAAGCACTGATGTTCTTGACCGGCGCTGTTTCAGTAGAGAAAGGAAGCTAAAATTTTAATATTTTCAAAAGATTGGCTGATTAAGAGACAAGCAGTGTAAAATGGCTCTAAGAGTTTTGTTGTAGAAACAAGTATTATAAAATGGTATTAAAAGTCCGAGGACAGTCCATAAAGATACTTAACACACGAGTAACTGAAATAGTGCCAACTAGCCATTATATTCAGCAGCCTGTCTTTAAAGCAATCTGTTGCTAAGGAGGAACAGTTAGCCCTAATTTTTGTCAAATGTTTGTCTCAGTAACATGGTATACCTGTCTGTGCATAAAAACATTAGCAAATGCTTCTACATGCAAATCATCTTTAACACAACATAGCAGTAATAATGATGTGTGGTGTCACAAAGTTACACGAACTAACATGCATCTCGATCTGTAGGATGGTAGGTAGTACAGGAGTCGGTTCAAAACCACAGGTTGTACACCTTCATAACCCAGGAACTCTTAACGACCTGTATTGTGAAATGAATCATGTTCCCTGAAAGAGACAGACTGAATTTCTGACCCTTGTATCTCCTTGTGGGAAAATGGTCTTTCCTTGAAAACTCAAACTCCCGCCGTTGTCATTTCCAACTCATAGTGACCCTCTAGGACCGAGCAGAATTGGCCCTGGGGGCTTCTTAACAATACTCTTTACCGGAGTCGTAAGCCTGCTAACTGCTAACGTTGTGGTTAGCAGTCCAATCTGTAATCCCTACACCTCCAGGGCTCCTGCCTCCTTGGAAACAGCATTTAAACCTGAAGATCAGGGTATGACCGAATCCCAATCCCTTCTGAATGGTGTCTTAGCCGAGGAGAACAAGGAGATACACGTGAACACGCAGGAACAAGCGGCAGGTGAACGCCAGCGACGAGGCCCTCCGAAGGATGACAAACAAGGTGACCCAGGACCCAATGTGCACTTTCTGAGTCTCCAGAATTCAGAGAAAATAAAACCCCTTTCTTTTAAAAGTTCTCCTCTCTGTGGCATTTATTTATGGCAGCCTTAGAAAAGTAAAACAACCAGTACTTTTAAAAAACAATAAATATACTCATTTAAGTTTGACTTTGGTACTAGAGGGAAAAAATGGTTTCAATGTAAAATATTTAAGAAGTTTACAAAGTAACAAGTCTGGTTTTATTTGTTTTGGTTAGCTTTATTTGTCCACTATTTACGTTAAACTGTACAAATCTCCTTTTCACGTGGACCGCTTTACCACTGAAAGCCATCTCTGTCAGCCAGGTTTACAGCTGTTTTCAAGAATTACCAATTAAAAATATTTGTGAAAGGCACTTGGAAAAAAATACTGTACACTTGGACAAGAGTTGAGGAAAAGACAAGCAATCATGAAATTTTAAGGTGATGAACTAGATTTATATACATTATATGGTACAAAGACTAATTTTCTTATATGGCTAATTGACAAAGCACTAACAGAAAAATGTTATAACCAGTTGCCCTCACTTAACTCCTCATGGACACTGCACGTGTGTCGGAGGGGAGCCGGGTCCCACAGCATTTAAGACCTTCCCTGGCTGGTTGCACAGAGGCGCAGGTCTTTTTTCTGAGGACGCACTTCTGAGCAGACCCAAGCTGCCAACTGGCTTCACAGATCAGCACTACACTCTAAGTGGAAAAGTAGTGAAACAGCGAGAATGCAATATAAGCACAATCTTCTGATTTAGTGGAAACCACTTTTTATCCCACCACAGTGCTTGCTATTAGTTCTACTGAGCTTGGTTACTTTTGCAGACTCGAAAGAGGATGAAGCCAGTGAGCTCCCAACTTTCCTGACAGCTCCACACTATTAACTAAGTCTTGAACATGCACCCTATAATTGTATATACTTTATTAAGTATATGCATGTCATGCTACTGAAATCTTTATGAAATAAGTATAAAACACAAGGGGAAATAAAAGGATAAGATAAACAATAATTTAATTGTCATGTTAATCATAATAGCTCAAAATCTGGTAATATTTCAAAAGAAAATATTTAGGTTGAGACTAGATACTTATCAATACACAGTCATCCGGTTCATCCTGACTCATAGCAATCCCACAGGGCAAAACAGAAACTGCTCCCTAGGATTTCTGGAAACTGCCATATCTTGCTCCCTTAGCTCAGCAGGTGGGTTTGAACCACCAACTGTCCAGTTAGCAGCCCAACACTTACACCTCTACGGCTCCTAGGCATGAACAATACAAAATGGTAAATTGTTTGCTCGGATATTTTCCTATTGTTCTGTGATTCCTGCAAATTATTTTTTCCTATTCAATAATGATCCATTGTTTGCTATTCAGCATATATAAACAGCAATCTGCTAAAAGCAAGCAAAAAGTGAATAGGCATATTATAACAAAGCTGACACAAAATTATATGAAGCTCCAATAGCAATCTGTATAATCAATATTAGTTATGCACTAATAACTCACAAAAGCATGCCTAGATTCCTATTTTTAAAATTACCAGAAAAAAATGCTAAATGTCTTCTTTCTTAAACTAATTGCTAATTATCAATGGAGCTAATAGAATATTTAAGCTAAATTCTTAACATGTTTATCAAGAATGAAACATGCATACTTAATTTAAATAACTAACACTAGATAAAATATGAATTACAGTATTGTTGGTAAAATGAGCCATTCTCATTTATCAATAGTGTATCATTAGGATTTTGTTGTTTTTATCAAAGTCTTTTATTTTCTCTGCCTTCATTTTCTTTTAAGGTACTGATGGAATTGCTGCATTTAATTCTAAAACTTTTATTTACATTTTCCCTTTAATCAGTTTCACCTGCCACAAAAAAACCCACCTGAACAACTAGTAAAAAATGTCTGCCGTTAGCATTTGGCTCTGTTTAAGAAATACCTCTATGGGATCAAACTGACAAGCAGGAAGGCAGCCGAGTAGGCAGAAACCTTAGAGGCTCGGCATTTACATTAATGGAGGAGCGACCGAGACAGAACGTAAGGATGGTTACGGAATTCAGTCAATGACACTGAATGGGACATGTATCAACTGGTGATTTGATACATGTCTTGCGATGTATATTCTTAATAGCAACAACAAAAATAAATAAAAACCTTCAGGATTCCCAAGAGGCAAATCTTATGAGAGCATAATTGCCACAACTTTCTTCAAAGAAGGAACTGGTGGATTTGAACCACTGACTTTTCAGTAAGCAGCCAAGAACTTAAAACACAGCAGCACCAGGGCTCCACTTTAAGGAACCGCATAGACAAAATCTTCTATTTCACAAGTTTTTCAGAATAACTATGAAAGAATACACAATCAATATAAGGTATTATTGCTGACAGTCCCTGAGTTGTTTAGACAGCTAATGAGCTTGGTGCTAATGAGCTTAAGTCTAGCCAGAGGTACCTTGGAAGAAAGGCTTGGTGACACTTCTCCAGAAACAAATAAAAACCAGCCACTGAAACTTTGTGGCATATTGAGACTGTGACACTAGTAGGACTGCCAAGAGTTAACCGAAACCTGCTATTCTTTCCACAGTGAATGAAGAGGGAAGTGCAGAGTGGAGACCCAGAGCCCAATTGTCGGCCACTGGAGACCCCATCACAGAGGGGTCTAGGGGAGGAGATGGGTCAGTCAGGGTGCAAGGTAGCACCAATGAAGAATACAGCTTTCCCCCAGATCCTGGATGCTTGCCCCGCCCAACTACCATAAACGTTGGGGGTTGTTTTCCTTTCTTCTTCAGATTAAAATAATAAAGACTACTTGAAACGTACTACAAAACTCAAACCCACTGCTGGTTCTGATTCACAGCAAGCCTTCTTGCGTTTCCAAGACTAAGTCTTTAAGGGTGTGGACAGCCTCAGCTTTCTCCCACGCAGCGGTTAGTTGGTTTGAACTTCCAGTTCACAGTCTGATGGCTAGCCTGCAGTACCAGAGAAAAATTTAAATATCTTTGTGCCTATCAAAACAATACAAAGAAAGGTAATATTCAAGTTATAAGAAACAGCACTTGACCATCTGGTGGGTTTTTTGGTTTGTTTTTCTTTTGTACTTACTGTTGGTATTATGTAATTAGGGCCTAGCTTCAGAAATATGCTTTCTTAAAAGCACTGACCATTCTCAATTCTATTTAAATCTTAACAGTCATCTTGTTGGGAGCTGATTCAATTTTGAGAGGTAAAAATCGACCTGAAATGACCTCAGGCGGAGTGATTAACCTACTGCCTGATTCAAACAAGGGCAATAGAAACTAGATTCACACGTAGTGAAAATAAGGTTCATTTTATCAACTTTAATACTCTGGGGTGTTTTAACCTAAGTTTTAATTAAAAGTGATTTTTTAAATTGAACTTTGTATTTAAGAGCATTATTTACAATTTCAATGTTTAATTATTTGTACCTGTAGTCCCCTACCTAGGAGGTACTTGAGTTACAAGGAACCACACTTACACTCATCTAGGTGGGAGGTTATTGTGTACATCGTTCTAGTTGTACATACTACATACAAGGTGCTGATATAACTAACTCTCAGGTGGTTCCTGGCAGATATTCAAAAGTCAAATTTATAACAATACTGATATCAAGGAGTATATATGGGAGTAGATCCCTGTCATAAATCTAGATCTATTTATGTGTTTAAAACTATGCAAAAACTTCTGAAATTCAAAACCTGGAGGAAATGAGCTATTTAGGACAGTAGTTTCAGGGTAACTAAAGAGTAATGACCACATTTCAAAGGACCCCTCCAGAATTGCGTATTTACCAGCTCCAACAGGAACTCAAAGACACAGCATCAGACAAACCCTTGAATGCTGTACTAAATCTCCAATTTTATCAACTCTCCCAAGCCACCATACCCATATTACACTTTAGAATGGACATCTTCCAAAAGACCGGTTCAATGTTTGAGATCAGTCAGTATTGCTAAACTGTATACAAAGCGTGGATAAATGAGCCTGGAGAAAGGATTTGAGGCTTATCCTGAGAACCCCCAATTCACAAACACAGGAGGTCCACGGGGTTACCTGAGCCAACACTGGGGCCCTTCCATGGCTTTCCTTTCAAAGAGATGCTCCCAAAGCTAAATGTGGGACCAGGCCCTCAGGTAAAGAGGGTGATCCCATTCAGACCAGCTTTACACAGTGGGGTCATCTTCCACTTAAGATTCAATTTAAGAGGGTTCTCCTTGAGCAGGGAGTGATAAGGTGAGGCAAGAGTGCTTTGTCTTCCCCATTTATATAAAAAGACACCCTTAAGGAAAAAAATTCTTTTCCTCAATCATATTAGAAAGACAAGCGCCCCAACCCCAGGGATTAATAGCATGTTCTATATTGTCAACCATCTTAATTTGAGTTGTTGGCACAGGGAAGTAGGAAACAATGCTTTATATGGGAAACAATACTTTAAATTATCCACTAAATCACGCCTGTCTATGGCTCTGAATAGTTTTTACTTGTTAATACTACTACAAGGTTCCTTTTTTCTACCTCTGTCATTTGCCTGATACCTTTGCATGTAATCTACATAAAGGGATACTTAATTCAATGTGTGGGCTAGCTATTAAGAAAAACAGAACCCGAAGGGATGGATCTTGGCAATTTTAGAATGTGTACCTTACTCTTTCATCCTCACTCAATTCAAGCACTGATTGAGTATAGAGCATGACTAAAAGATATACTTAAAACAATCAGTACTAGTGAGGTTATGCTACAGTAACAAACTCAAAATCTCAGTAGCAGGACATAAGTCAAATTAATTTCTCACTAACTGTACATATGCACTGCAAGTTGGAGGAGGGATCTTCGTATTATGTCCCCAGGAATCTAGGCTCCACGCGACACTTGCTTCCAAGACAGCCTTGCCAAGAAGGGTAAAAGGGCCATCACATGCTGCTCCTGAAACGCACACTATATTGACCACAAAAAGTCACATGCCTGACTTAAAAGATGATAGAGAAGTATAACCTGAAAAGCATGTGTTTGGAAGAAGCAGACTGTTTATAAAGAATTGTAACCATATTTTTTCCCATGTATGCAGAAATCACCATGGTGAAACTCCATGAATCATAGCTACCCTATAGAACCATTTCATGGGGTTTCCAAAACTAAATCTCCACAGAAATTGACTGCCTTCTTGGTCTCCCAAAGAGGGGCCTGGGAGTTTGAACCAACAAACATGAGGTAAATAGCCCAGGACACCAAGAAGTCTCCTAGTTAACAGCATTAAATTCAAAGACGAGGATCTAGGGGTCGACAATGCCCTCCTTCATCCAGAGGCTTAGTTCCTAAATAGAGGAATTAGCTTCCTCCCCCTCAGAAATGAAAGACAATGGTGAGACAAGGTGGTCAGAACAGCCATTTGTTTAAGAACAAAACAAACTTCTCACCCCCTTAGGAAAGAGGAAGAAAGGAAATGTCCCTGGTCCCTGGGATTTGTGAGGTGAGCAGACAGTGTTAGGGGTTGGGGGGCGTTCTCTGTCTCTTGGCTCTATCCTCTCAAAGATAACAGGAAGAACCTCTCATCTTCCTAGACCACCAGCGAAGTGCCACCTGAGAGTGGCTCTCCTCAGCTGCGAAGCTTTCTAAGTCAGCTCAAAATTAAGGTAAAAGTAAAATATTAAGAGGTGATCAAGCAGAGGACATAGCCATTAAATCTCAGGTGTGTGTGCGTGTATGTATATGTATATCCCCCGCTTTTCCATGCTTGTGGTTTCTTGGCAATATTTACTCCCTGGAAAACATAAAAAGCTTCTTCTGTTTCATTCAAGACAGTTCCAAATCCAATGTCTAGAGCTATACTTTTCTAAATATCCTTCTTAGATTTGGGTGCATCTCTTAGTTTAAAATTCTTACTAATCAGTGGTGAGGGGGAGTGTTAATCTTACAGAGCCCAACATTCTGGCTTCTTTACATTGCTTCTCATTCCCACATGCAGAGACCAGCCAGATCTTTGGGGGAACTCTTTCTTATAGTGCCAACAGTAGCTAAAACACAATTTTGCTTTTCAATCTCTTCTCCTAGAGCTACAAATGCACTGGGCACGTATCTGCTTCCCAAGTGATTAAAAAGACAAGTCTTATCAAATGCTGCTTGCTTAGATCATCTTCTCAGCCTCTACTACGTTTCCTTGAAGCTCAATTTTGAGTCATCCGTCAGGCTTTTTTGGTCAACGCACCCTACTCCTGGTATTATTTTTCATTTTAGTCTGGATGGGCTATTGCTACTATGCAAAGGAAATATAAAGCAACTCACATATGTGACTTAAACTTTTCTAGGAGCTATATTTAAGAAGTAAAATAGTAGAATTAATTTTATTGTGTATTTAACTCAATGTCATCTCAACATACAATATAAATATTTTATACTTTTTTTAAACAAAGTCTTCAAAATCCAGCTTGCTTTTTACACTTAACCAAATCACTCAATTCCGACTCACACCATCTCAATTCAGACCAGCCACATTTCAAGGGCTCAACAGCATCATGTACCTAACGTGGTTCCGCATTGCACTACAGGGGACAAAGTTCAGTTGCAGTAGCGAACTACCCCTAAAACCCGAGTGGCTTAAAACAAGGGCTTACTTTTCATGACTGCCTCTCTGCAGCACCTGAGAGCATGCTGCCTGTGGTCCTCACCCAGGGAATAAAGCCACTACTGGAGCAGTGACCAGGCTGCAAAGCTTACACAAGATAGCCCTAACTTTGCATGCCTAGGAAGAGAACCAGAAATACGATGTAGACAGCGTTAGTGACTGCCATACCCACTTTTCAGACACAATTTAAAATTTCTGAACTATGCAACCATGGAATTTAATCTTTTTCATTGTCCATTGTTCTGATAAAACTGGTTACAAAATAGTAAATCAAATCATAGAATGGTAGAAAATACTGTTCTTATGCTTGCTTCATTTATGCAGAGAATAGATAATTAACTTATAGACACTCAAAAAATTCTTTACCAAAAGATATTCTTTTTTTAACTCTTGCTCAATTTGTCCATTTTTAATCAAGTGTCACTTCAATTCTTCCACTCTTCTGTCTTGAGCTTCAATCCTATATCTATCTGTACTACCAATGGTCATTTCAACATAACACCAAAATTAAAATCTATTAAAACTAGAATCAGTGTATCTTCTCAGACACAACTCTGCCAATTCATTTGCCTCTCTCTCTGATGGCCCATCACCAATCCACCCACCCCTTGTCTCTGGCATCCCTATTCCTTACACTGTGATAACTTTAACCCGGGGTAATGGAAGTAGACCAGAGTTTGAGGGTGAGTTTCTTCCCTCTCCAACCTATTCCCACAAGCATGCCTTCCACTGCATTAACTTATTCATACTATTCCTTTGTCCAAAACCTTCAAGGACTCCTCAAGTCAAGTGAAAATAGGAAAATTCTCACCAAGAGAATTCAGAGTGCCATCCCACCCACCCCCATTTTCATCACCATATTTGCCAGAAAGTGTTCAGCCAGTCACTAACTCTCAATGTCCCAGCTGTCTATTTAGGCGGTTACAGCATTTCCCAAAGTATTTCTCAACAACAAACCCAATGAAACAGTAATCTCTAGAGAAGAGATATCAAATAAAGAAACATAGATGCTGCTGCCTGTTCTTAATCAGGTTATTTTTGCAGGACTTCTCAGAAACCTTAGTATGCAAATGAGTATCTTTATAACCTATTTAATAAAGAATACAATGACCTTGAGACAGCCTGATGGTGCAGTGCTTAAGTGCTCAGCTGCTAACCTAAAGGCCTGAGCACAAAGATGTAGCAGTGACTGGTCTCTCCCAACAAGAGGGAACAATGAAGGCAAGCACAGGCACACGCATGGACTCTTGGCCCACGCAAACTAATGATCTGCTCTGTAAACCTTCACTCCATGCACAAGAGAAACTCTCTTAAAAAAAGACTTACCCAGGATAGTTCCGTTCAAAACAGCAACTGGATTAATGATTTCTTAGGGGTGTGGCAGGGGAAGTTGGGGAGAAATGGGGAGATAATAATGAGCATAAGAAAGAAGAAAATGTTCTCAAGTGGATTGTGTTAATGGTTGTGGTTATATAATTCCTTCTTGGTATGACTAAGCTACTGAGTTGTATGATATGTGGCAAACTTTTAAGAACAACAGTTTTTCAAAAAGTGCATGTATTTGTCAAAACCTGTGAAACTGCATATTTAAAATGGTACTTCATTACATCCAATAAAATAGATTAAAATTGTAAAAGAAAAAATAGAAAAAAATGTACTCGCCTAGAAACCTATCTGGACAATTCTGTAATATCCTATAGGTTGCTATGAGCAAGAATTACCTCAACAGCAATGGGTTTGGAGTGTTACTATATTACACACCATTTTCAGAGGTAAAGGCTAGGCTAATGAAACAATTGCCTCAATGGGTTATCTTTCTCATTCATGTTACTTTTTGTCTTGTTAAGTAAACATCATCCCCCTCACTCCCTGCTTATCCCAATCTTGATCTTTCCTTCAAACTCCCATTTATCTATCAAGGCTTCTCAGATGCCTGGAGACTTTCGTGATTACTCACGCCTCTGAACTTCCACACAATTATTTGCATCATGTAATTTAAGAATTTATTACACGGACTGAAATTATCATCTACACACATATTGCTGATGTTGGCTTATGCCTGCTTTATATATTCCAACAATTCTGTAAGTACCTTCAGAGTATGATTATGTACTTCTTTGCCCAAAACTTCCAAAATATATGTAACAGCATTTATCAAAAATGAAAACTATCTGGGTTATTCCCTCACATACCAACCAAAACCAAGGACACACACCACAGTATAGTATGACTTGTCAACAAAGGTCTCATAATATAAGAAATAAAGCGGGCAAATGGCCTCAACAGTCAAAATTCCATTTTTGAAATTTTAAGAGAGCCACAAAATTGTGCCCCTAATAGAACAAATACTTATACCCAGTTTAAGCTCCTCTCCCCCAAGGAATTCTGGCATCAAAATAAAAGTCCAATTTTAATTGTATGTTAAATATTTTAAAATATAATTTTTAAAACAAGCCAAGATTTCTGCTACTCAGTAGTATAAAAGCTATTTATTTCAGAAAATCTCAAATATATACAAATATAGAGCAGTCTAATAAACCCCAGTATACCCATCTTTCTACTCAGTTTCGACAACCTAGAATTTAAGCTAATTTTGCTTCACCTATACCTCACAGAGCCTCCTCATATAGACTAATCCAAAAGTATTTACCATTAAAGAACTCCCATTTTAAAATATCATTGTTACACTAGAAAATGCATAAGAAAAATCTACAGTGGTTAACAATTTTGGGTAAGAAATTGAATTCTTCTAAATTCCCTCAGATATGAGCATTGTTGATTCTAAAATCCCTATTCCTTCTCTTAGTTTTTCCCTTCAGGTTTTTAGGTTGGTTTCTAAACATAATTCTAATTTTCACCGTCTTTAAAAGTTGCAAATCTAACATAACTACACATTTGGTAGTGGTGTGAAATAAACACCAAACACCTCATCCATATGTACAAAATTACTTCAGAAGCAAAGAGTAAATTTACAGCATGCATAACCACACAAAGCAATGTTTATTCTGTATCAATTGGTGGTATTTGTTAATTTACCTACTTTCCAAAGTAGAGATGGGGAGGGAGTTTCAAAATGCTTATGGAAATGTCCTTTATCTTTTGATTTCATTGATCCATGAACTTTGTGAAGCCTCCTTGCAGAGGAATAAGAAATAATGGTAAGAAGACATGTTAACCAGGGCTAAAAAATTCAAAGGATGCAGGAGTAAGGCAAGGTGAGAGGATGAGGTGGTATCTAAGCTAAACTTTGAAAGATGTCAACCAGAAGGATCCTCCTCTACATTTTCCCAAAAGTTCAGGCCATTTACTACACTATACAAGAAGTGTCAACATGCCGAGCTAAGCCAATGGTTCCCACAGGGTGCTGAGGTAGAGTATGGTCTGTAAAGGGTTTTGTCCCAAGGGACATGGGAAAATGTCTGCAGCCATTTATCATCGAGACCAATGTGTGGATGATACTGGCATTTAGTAGATAGTAGCCAGAAGGGCTGCTAAGGCATCATACATGCAGAGGCCAGCTTGCACAACAAAGAATCAGGCCAAAAATGTCAATCGTCCCCAAGTTAAGAAACCCTGCTCTAGGTATGAACTGTAGTACAAGTTTCACACTCGCCTTGGTACCACTAGCCTCTGACACACTAGGAGTTCTATACCTACCGGATTTTAAGGCAATGAAAAACTGGTTTCTAAAACACCAACATGAATAAAGTAAAGGATATAGTGGCACAACTTCCAAAATTAAAAACCCATATACTTTAAACACTAGGGGGCTTAAAAATAAGTAAATAAAGAAACGGAAAATGGAATTTTCCCATCAACTTTTTTACACCCCCTTGTATTGGGAAGCCTCTAGGACTAAATTCTGAACTTTCCCAATTTTATTTATTTTTGTTTTAGTTCCTGAATTTCTTCTTGGTTATTGTTCAAATATGTAATGCCATTTTTGTTATAGTCCCCAACATGTTCAAGCGTGGCTTTTATAACTTGGCCACAGTAAAGCGTGGTTGTGCTAGCCCATGTTTGATCATTCTGGTTATCTGCCATCTCAAAAAGGGTCCACTGTCTGCTGTTCCTGCTGGTTCTCACTCAGGCCTGCTTACTTCTAGCTGCAGCCCAGCAGAAATCAGAAAAACAAACTGGATCAGAATGAAGTCATGTTCCAACCTCTTCACTACATTGTTCCAACTAAATCTATAACTCTCCAGCCAAATGAACTTCAAAATCACTTGAGGTCTTTTAAAACCGTTTCCTCACAAAGACCAATTAAATTAGGAGGTGATCACAAGCTGTTGGCATTTTTTCAATCTACCTGGTGGAGCCTACCATCCAGCCAAAGGTTGAGCGGCTATGAGCCAGGTGTCATAATGCATACAATCACACCTATGCAGGCGAGGAGCCCTGGTGGTACAGTGACCATGGGCACAGCTGCTAACTCAAAAATGAGTAGCTGCAACTCACCAGCCACTCCACTGAAAGAGGCGGCAGCTTATTTCTAGAAATATTTAGTCTTGGGAACACTATGGAGCAGTTCTACCTTTTCTACCTTGTCAAAACTGACTCAATGGCAGTAGGGTATTTTCCCTTCCTTTATTAGATACATACTCAAGGCTCCCCCTTTTTTTCGAATCGCTAATCTGATCTGAAATCCAGACTTTGACAATAACCGGAACCACCCAGCTGCACAGATAGGTCTTGTTGAAACCCGATGGTTCATGTAAACATGTGGATAAATAATAGACATTTCAAATTTAGCATAGCCAAACAAAACTCTTTTTACCGTGTGCTCCCTCAGACATTCCTTAGTATCAACCAAGTCAACTTACTATCCTGACTTACTGCAGCAACCTTGTTATTTTTGTTGTTATTCCACTTCCACCAACCAATCTGCCAAAAGGATCTGCAGCGATCTGTTTTTATCATAAATCACATTATGTCACTTGCTCAAAATGGCTTCCTATTAAACAATAAAATCCAAATTCCTTACCATCAACGTCAATAAAACCTGGTCCCTGTCCACTTCCAATCTAATGTTAAACACCCCTCATTCACTATATTCTAGCCACACTGGCTCAAGTCCGCTTCCTGGAATACACTTTGCTCCATATCTCAATACGGCAGGTTCTTCCTCAACGTTCGGTTCTGTACTTAAGTTCCATCACCTTATTCTAAGAGTCAGAATCTACTTGATGGCAGTTTTGGATAAGGCGTTTTCCTCACAGGGAATCCAGGACAGATAAACCCCTCAAGACCAGTGGTGAGAGTGGGGATATCGGGAGGGGGGGGAAGGTGAGTAGAAAGGGGGAACTGATCACAAGTATCTCCATATAACCCCCTCCCTGGGGGATGGACAACAGAAAAGTGGGTGAAAGGAGACATCGGCCAGTGTAAGACATGACAAAATAATAATAATTTCTAAATTATCAAGCGATCGTGGGGGGGAAGGGAGGGAGAAAATGAGAAGCTGACACCAAGGGCTCAAGTAGAAAGAAAATGTTTTAAGAATGATAACAACAAATGTACAAGTGTGCCTGACACAATGGATGCATGTATGGATTGTGATAAGAGTTGTACGAGCCCCCAATAAAGTGATTTAAAAATGTGTTTCCTAACCATCCTATCTAAAACTGTCACCCATCCACTCTCATTATTTTAGAACCTTGATTTTCCCCACAACACTGGCTATATTAATAATACAGGTAATGTAAGGTTTAATGTCTGTTCAGGCAACATCCAACCACATGTCTACGGTCTCACAGGGATTTTGTTTGTTTTTTAGGGAAAAGGACTTCCTTTTATTTATTATTTCCCCTTACTGATTTTAAAGACCCCAAATTGACACTCTTGCAGCACTGGCCTATCTATGAGTGAAACACAGGCAGGTGAGGCCGAGGGCATGGGTCTAGGCGTGGGTGGCCTCAGAGGTTCTGTCCAGCAGACTGGCAGACACCACTCCTCCCAAAGTCACGTCCTCTTGCTTTTGCTCTTGCTGCTCGCAGTACCTTTCCTCCACTCTTCAACGGCGGGAGCAGCAGCACTAAGGACCACTGGACATGGGCTCCTGTAAGGACTGCATATGGTGTTTGCACAATGTCCAAACTACATAATATCATTCATTTTACAAAATCTATTGTGGACAATAAGCAATGCAGACCTGTAAGTGTTTAACTTCTCCCTCGAGAACACAAGATTCATGAGGAGACTTCTTCACTATGTGGTCAAAGCACCAAGAAGGACTGTCGAATACCCTCAGCCTCCTCAGATCTAGCTAAGGTACTAGAAGGAGAACACCAGTCAGGAGAGGATTTCATCATACAGTTGAATACCACCACGCCCCAACAACTACTAAAATGAGTAAGCACCATAAAAAACAAAGGTAGTAATATGGGGCTTGCTATAAATAAAAATGTCAAAAGCACATTCTAACGACATGAGGAGTCAGTGATCTCCATTCTATGATACCTACCTAGAACTCTAACTTACATTCTTATGAATGGCTGACCAAAAATAGAGTACACTATACTTCAGGAAATAAATGAAGCGAAAATGAATGAGACAGCAGTTGTTGAAGATGCACCCAACAAACTGAAATAGAGTTGGTCTAGGATTCCATGGTTCAAATCACAGTTACGCCAGAACAAAGTACTGGTGCTTTGTCGTTGGGTGCCATTAGTTCCAACTCAGACCCATGTAGGACAGAAGACACCCCCATGCTCACCCTGCGCCACCCTCACGAGTGCTCTCACGCTTGAGCCCATTGCTATAGCACCGTCCATCTATCTTCTGGGTTGGTCTTTCTAGTCACATGTCCAAAGTACTGTACTGTTACTTTACTTACCAATGTTAAATTAGACATTTCAAAGTTACCACTTTGAAGAAACTAATCCTGGATCTATGAGCATTCTTTCTCCACAAAATACTGAGAAAATAACAATATATACATTATACACATGCATACCTTATACAATGTATACATTATACAATATATATTTTGACATTTTATTTTAAGTCACAAAGGGAGAAATTTTGTTATATAGAAATTATAATGTAAAACTTTCTTCCACATAGTTACCAATGCATCAGTAGACTTGCAAATCGATACAAACTAAGCACAAAAAGTATACTTCAAAGTTTCTAAACTCTCTTGCTTAAAAAAAAAACAAAAAAAAATCTATTAAGAACTTATGTGTCCTAGAACGCACCATGACCAAACTTAAAAGCAAACAAATGGAAAAAAGATTTAGGATATGTGACAAGATTAACATCCTTAAAAGTACAAAGACGTCTTATAAACTAACACTGGGGAAGAAAACAAAGGGAAAATGGACCAAAAAATGAGAGGCATTTACCAAAGCAGCAGAACCAGTGAACTACAAAATGTTCAACTTCAATGAAAATCAAACAAATGCATGAATATATTTTTAAATCCTCTAAAACTGTTGCCCATTTGATAGAGACATTCTAGTGCTTGAAAAGTATGTAAAAGCCTATGCTTTCATACAATGCTGAGGGAAAAGTTATTTTTGCAATATGCAGAAAAAGCTTTCAACAGTAACACTCTCTAACCCACATTCCAATCTTTGGTAAGTAATTTGAGCAAAGATTTCTAAACAACAACAAAAAATGAGAAATTACGTAAACACTCAACAAAAGATTAAATAAACGATGGGCCAACCATACAATGTATTTACTAATGCAACCAAATAATCATATTGTAGAAACTCAACGAAGTGGGGGGAAATGCATGCACTATGTCTTTCAGTTAAAATGTTACAGAGCTGCTGTATTCAGTGGGTAGGTCCCTAAGTGGCACAGTCTGCACCTGACTACTATCTAAAGTACCTAGAGGTACTATGGAAGATCAGTCAAAGAATCTGCTTCCACGGAATAACAGGTCAAAAACCCCTCCAGGACACAGTTCTAACACAGGGCTTATGAGTTACTGTTTGATATATAGGAAGATCCTAATTTCATAAAAATGTTTAATACATGATACAGGGAAAAAAGATTAGAAGGCTATTTAGCATAAACCGAAAGAACAGCTGTGGCAACAATCAAGGCGATTTCCAATGTGCCAGGGAACCCTGCTCCACAGGGTTTTCAATGGTTACTTTTTATAACAGCCAGGCCTTTCTTCCTAGCTCTAGGCTTTTATATCAGCCAAGTCATATAGAACTATGCCCCCCACCCAAACATTCCTTTTATTGCAGAAACATCATTTACCAATTGTTCTGCCTGTGGGATTAGTAATTTTTGTTTACTGTTTCCTAAGCAAAGCTTTCCTGAATTTCTGTATCTGCTACTATTGTTCTTTGCTGTATTTCTTCTCTTCTATTTTCTACCAGTTGTGGCCATTTAAAGGAGTCCCGAGAATTGGTGGTCATGCGCTAGGTTAGTAGTTCAACCCCCCCCCTACCCCTTCCACAGAACAGTGAGGCTCTCTGCTCCCACAGACTGAGAGCCGTAGACACCCTTAGGGGCAGTGCTACTCTCTCCTACAAGGTTGCAATGAGGGGAGTTTGGTTTGGTCCCAAGTTAAAAGCTGAAACTAATCCTGATCTTCATGTTCCTTATAAACAAACAATGAATTTCTATAAGAGAGCTAAATCTACTCTTTATAAAAATTATCCCAAGTGACAAAAACTAACCCACAAACCAGTCTTATGAACACCCCCTACCCTTATTTCTTCCTCACACTTTTTATCCTATTTCATTTTAACATCATAAATATTAACTATCAAGAAATTATTATAAATGGATGAAAATACAAAGACACAACTTCAGCAAAAATTATGTTAACTATTAAAACACCAACTCGTCCCGAAAATAAAGGGAATGAACAAAATATTTTGCCTTTCCTGTACAAACTGCATTTTTTGATAACTACTAAGTATCTTATGAGGAAATTATTTTAAGAAAAAATATAGCAACAAACACAAAAGGAACAAGAGAATTGGAAAGAGCCATTTTGCAGCCTTCCACAAATGACTGGGTCCAATGGCAAGCCAAAGTGCTTCAACTCAGGAGCACCATCCACCGAACATAATGCACAGACTGTATCCTACTGTGAACCAACTGGACTCAAAAAGCACACTTGATGGATCAACAGGGAGCCCTGCCAGAGTAACAGCATGAACAGATTGCAAATTAAAGGAAGTCTGATACAGAAAATAGGTTTACTTTTGTAACAATGAAACACATTAATTCATTTGAGTAGCAGTTCTGAAACTTTCGGATCACTTTTTAGTCATGTGCCTATCAAATCCTTAGAGCAACCCGGTAGTTTCCAAAGCTGAAATGTTTAAGGAACAGCTGCTCACCAGGTCTTGTGTTCCCCGATCAACTACAGGCACAAGCACAGCTCACACCTGGACTGCACCACCAGACTCCTCGGGATCACTTTAACTCTCAAATGCTACGAAGACCTACAGTTTTTGTTTATTGAGTTAGACCCATTTGCCGACTTGAGAGGTAGGAGGAAAAAAGGTGACTACAAAGTAGCCTTTTGGGGGGAAGGAGTAAGTGATGAATGTATACTGAATGACTATATAATGGAAGGAATGTAGAGTATTCATGAGACTCATAGCTTGACGGTATGGTAGCTACGCATCAGTGCATTTGTCAAAACATGCACATTAATTAAAGAAGTACAGCACTGTTCACTTCCATGTAAATTATAAAAAAATGGGGACGATTAGTCTTTAAAAAACTAAGTTCAAGTCACCCAGAGGTGCCTAGGAAGAAAAGCTTGGACCACCAGAGTAATCAGCTTTGAAAACTCAAAGAACACAACTCTACACACACTTGGCGTGCCATGAGTTGGAATAGATGCCAAAATAGCATTTTGAATGAACTCTTTCCACAAAACTTCTAGGAGCCATTAAAAAAAAAAAATCGAGGACGCTAAATAGTCTTTGCTTCTGTATGTATACCTACTGATGTCACATTAGAAATCAAAACTGGGAAATTTTAAAATAAGAGTAAACACATGTGAATATTAGCATCCCTTTGTAAAACAATTATTTTCAAGTGAGAAAATGACATTTTTACAAATCTCCTTATCTGGTATATTAAAAAATAGCTGGATTTTCTGTTTCTACAATTTATTATTAAAAATCACACAGGCTACAGAAAATACCACTAAAGGTTACCTGTGAGGTGAAAATGAAATAAGCAAATTCCTCCTTCTTGATGTTATAAAAATAATTTCAAGCTTATAGGCCCTTCAAGAGTTTCAGGGGCCCAGACCACAAACAGTCTCACTCAACTGATATTTCTGATTCAAGTTTTGTAATGTATAGGATTTACTTTCAATTACTCTAAACAAACAAAAATACATTTTTAAGTGATGAAAATAAGGGAAGCAAAAGTGATCAACTGTTCAAGTTAGGAAAGGGATACATGAAGGCACATGCATTTTTTTCATGAACTATTTTCATGTGTTTAAAAATTATTTTGTTTTTTTAAATGCATTATGTATTGGGAGTTAATACATCTCATTCCACAATCCAATGACATTTTCCAAAAATTTTTAACTTAAATTGACAGCTAAAATATCAACTTTTTGTCCATTTTTGTGATCACTATTATTTCATCACACTAATTTATTCTGAATCTATTTTTGTACTTATCTACTCGATTCTCGAGCTATTGCAGTAAAGGTTCTTGAATAATAAACTCCAAATCTTGATATACTTTAAATATTACTGATCCCTAACTCTTTAATAGCAGTTTGATCAGATAAAAGATCCTACATTGCTGAGTTTTGGGTTTTTTTCTCACAACATTTTGAAGATACTGCCCTTACTATCTTTTGGTGTCTGTGTGGTTACTGAGAACTTGCAGGTCTTTTATTTTTTAATTTGTCTTCTCCCAGTGGGAGCATTTAAGGTTATCTCTTAATTTCATTTTAAGTCAGAACGAACTTCAATTTTATTTTGCTTGATATTTGAAGTAAAATTTTGGTCTATGGACTATTTCTTTACCACAAAAAAATTCTTGCTATTATTTCATCACATATCATTTCTCTGCCAATCACGCTATTCTTTTTCTAAAATCACTATGGTTGATGGTTCTCAGCCACGTGTCTTAAATTGCTCTGTTGTCTGTTATTTACAAATCCTCTTTTTCTACGGTTCAGCCTAAAGGTTACTTTTCCCTAACACTTATTTTTTTTATTTTATTCAATCTAAGAGAATACTGAAAAGATATACCACTATCAGCTTTTAATTAAAAAAAAAAGGGCAGTGATTGGAAAAATCACAAAGATAAAGGGTTGAGTTATATATAGCTATCAATAAGTTATATACCTGTGAAAAGTTGAACTGACCTCCCGGCTTCTCATACTCCCCAACACCCAAAAGTGACTGCTGAGGCTGCGTACCATGGGATTTGGCTCCTTGATTTTATAGAGCAACCTTTAATTGGTCTAATGTCCTGTTTCATGGTTCCTTTCTACCTCTATCTCACTGCATAGTGCCTGGGGTCTTACAAGCTTGCAAGTAGCTATTGAAGGCACAATAATTGACCTCTCTTTTCATGGAGGCAAGAGAAAAAGCAATAAATAAATAAATAATTTTTTTTAAAGAGAAAAAGAAAGCTGTCACACACAGGAGGATGATACTGAATGTGTGGCAAATTCCTCCAATGACTAAAGGTCCCCTTTACCGTGAGACTAGAAGAACTGGGGGGTGCCCAGCTACCTTTAACAAACACTCTCATCACAGAGTCTTATACAGGAATCCTGATCAAAAGGGTTGAAATGCTGAGCAAAATTCTCTATTTTAGTACTCTCTAGATTGTCTGGAGCTACAGAGGCTGGATGACCCTCTGAAACTATTACCCTGGAATAATTATCAAACCTTAAACCAAAAATATCTCAAGTAGTCTTAAAACTGAACAATAATTTTACTAAGAAAAAAGATCTGTCTTAGTCATTATGGTCTTAAAAAAAAAGAAACCATCTAGCTGAGATCAAACTGACAACAAACCAAAGATGTTTAGATAGGAACCCTAAGGGCAGTGAGTCAATGAAGAAGGACTAAAACTGAGGGCGGGAATGGTTGCTCAACTCAGAATAGTCAGTGTCAGTAAACTGTACCTGTAAAACAAAGTGTGAAACAAGCCACTGATGCAGGAGGCCACACTCCTGTCAATTCTGAAGTGCTTTGTTCAAGGAAACAGTTAAGTTAGAAAATGTTTTTGGGTTTTGCTTTTAAAAGCATGTAATTTGGGAAATTAAAGAGTAAAAAAGGGAAGTATAGGCACTCTTAAAAGATACTTTACACAATGAAAGTTAAGTGAGTCTATTTGTCCAATACATGTACTGTAATCAAGTGTTACACATTTTGTAGAATGCATAACCCCTTGGGGAAAAAAACGAGTATTTCCACACTTTTGTACACATAACATACATATTGTACTATTATTTTGTCACTTTAAATGGCTAGAATATTTATAGAAAATGTCAATTCAACAAACTGTTGAGTGTGTTTTGCTGAGTACATTCTCAACAAAATATATAAAAACAAAAAGCAGACACTGCACCAATTTAATATGAGCATGCACTATAAATAAACCTATTTCAGAAATATAGGGTTACACAATGTGTCTTACAATCAATCGCAAATTCTATTTTCATTATCTACCTTTTCTTGTTTTATAACGTCTACTCCCTTTATCTCACTGACAATTATATGCAGATTTTAAATTTTAACAAGTTTTTCCATTACTATTCTTTATTATGATGTGAATTTTTCTAATTGTGGTTTTACTGGCTATTTTGAACAAATTTTGCTTTCTTCATATATTTTACAAATTTTGTTTGCAGGCTCGTCTTGAATGACTTTTCCCCTCTCTCTCTAGTCACACGGCCACATCTACTAGTTTTTCAAATGCCTCCCCCAAGCCTCCTAGACCCAATAAAGAGCCAGGTGTTGATGTGCCCCTACTTCTCAATGTCCCCTTCACATGTGTCAGTATATAATTTCACTTAAGATATACTTTGGCTAACAGACAACAGTAACTTTTTTTCTTTCAACACATCTTAAAAAGACCTCTCCTTCCCTCCTCTGGTCTTAAGCAGTAGTTGTTCTGGGTCTCTCCTGTGATAAAGATACTTAAATAGGTTGTAACTCCAGATCTAACTACCAAGATGCCATATTTTCAAGCTAATTCAACAAAGTAATACATTTTTTTTAACCCTATATACAGGGCTTCAAACAGTTTTTGGAAAAATGGAACTGAAAGATGAGATTTTCCCATAACTTTTCAAAATGTATTTTATAATAGCATTTTTTCTTGATTTTTGTTCCTAAATGTCTGAAATTTCTATAACCTTGCTCTGCAGATACTGTAGAGCAAGGCCTCAAACCCTTTCAAAGCTGCTCTTGCAAGCACTGTAGGAATGCACAGGGTTACTCCAAACCCAAGCACGCTGGAGGCTTGCAGTTCCATGACCTTTCTTAATTCCCCTCATTTGTGTAGTATATTATAATTTTGTTTTTAAGTGACACAAAGTCTTATTACTTTTGTAAGCAGGAATAGTGGAGTAAAATTTCCTAATATCCATGTCTCAAGAAGCCTATGACATAGTGGTTATACTTTGGGCTGCTAATCGAAAGGTGAGCAGTTGGAAATCACAAGCCCCTCCACAGAAGACAAAGCTTTCTACTCTCCTAAATAGTCTCAGAAGCCCACAGGGGCAACTCTACCCGTGCCCTACTGGATTGCTTTGAGTCAGAATCAACTCAATGGCCTTACCTTTGGTATGGCATCCAAATGAGTGAGTGGGATTATGCAAATAGGGCTTGTGTAACACTAATAGAGGGCACTTGATTTTTCCATTTTAGTTGCTACTCCCCTGGCTAGAAGGATGAACCATCTTAGAAGTGGGCAAAGAGAGAAATCCCAAGACCATCAAGGAGGAAGAGCAGCTACCAATGGAACACATTCAAGACCTCTGCCTGAGGTAGCAAAGGCTGAGACCAGAGGCCAAGGCAAGGAGAACACAGACAGAGAGGAGGAGCCGTGCTGAGACTGAGGCAGAGCAGGCTGGCTTCCTGGTCTTGAGGCAGATGTCAAGGTTCCATGTGGCTGGGAAGCTGAGGACCAGGGCAAAGATTGGCTACTGAAGGAGGGGTGTTGCCGTGGACCAGTGAACAAAACATACCCTTATCATCTTCTGATCCTGTTAACACCCCTAATAAACCCCCTCAATTTCTGAGTTTTGACAATACTCAATCTGTGAGTATTGTCTGTTGGTTCTGAGTGGCCACTGCAATGACTTATCGAACCCAACAGAAAAATACAGTGTTGTGGGAGGACTGGTTGGTGTCAGAGAGGGTAAAAGGATGAAGAGTGGAAATACCATATATACTCATGTATAAGCTGAGTTTTTCAGCACATTTTTTATGGAGTTTTTGTGGTATAATTAGGTGCCTCGGCTGATATTCGGTTCGGCTTATACTCGAGCATCTATGGTACAAGTCTGACTTCTGCTTTGTAGTAAACAGGCTTGAGCTGGTGAGGAATTGGATTCTCCTTCTCCCTTGTGTAACCGGAGGTCAGATATAGCCCTGTGCTTCTCTAGAAGCAGGCAACACTTACTTTGATGAAGAACAAGTAGTAGAAAATGACCTGATTCAGAAAAGACACTGTAAATATACTACAGATCCACTTGTGTCATCCGCCCAGTTTCAAATATATAGCAATAAGAGACAAAGTAAATATAACATTACAAAAAGTTCTCTAAAGCAGCATGCAGTTATTTCTTGGTTGGTCAGTAACAGATAGAAATATAAGCAGTGTAGTCTGATGGGTGCTGTTTCAAGGAGGACAAGGATTTGGCTCTTGAGGGACAATGGCACTCCAAAGTACCCCAGAGTTAAACTCACTGCTTGAAAGATGGGTTAGAGTAGGGGGTCCTTTATGTTGCTAAAAGAAACATAAGAATAAAAGCAAAAATAAATTCCAAAACCCTGCTAAAAAAAGTCCCATTTCTCATGTACTTTTGGAAAATTATTATGCTAGTTCCATCCTGACCAAAAGAAAAATTGCAAATCACTATTAACCTTTCATTCAATCATTGTAACCTGGGCACACTAGGGGCTAACGCAGATAAAGAAATTTTTACTGACGTCCACGTACAGAGAACATTGTCTAAAATAACTTGCCCATTAAAAGGACAGCACACCTCAAGGTTGCTTTTCCTGGTACCAAATATCCCCAAAATGAAAATTATCTGGATTTTATTACCAAAAATTATCAATAATACAGCTTTTTTAAAATTATCATTCACTTTGACTTTCTTAAATTCTTTCTGTATGTCTTTAAAAGTGGGCCAAAATAACATTTTGATGGCCTTCTGGAATACAGGCAGTCCCCAAGCCAAACAAGCTCCACTCCTGTGTCTTTACCTTTGTAGGTCTGTTAGAACAATAAAAATGGTTCCTATTTAGCCTTCATGAAAGAAAAGGCCTTTTCAATCATTTAAAAGTTGCATGTCCAGCAAAGTGAAAGTGATTATGATAAAGAATTTACTTCCAGTTCAATCATTTCAAAGTGAAGGCAAATTTACATGTTACCTCTGGGCATCCAAGAAGGCAACTTGAGTTACTGACCACAACACTGTGAATGCACGTGGCTCTCCAAAGTCCTGCTCATAATCCAATCTTATGCATCCGGTTCCAGGAAGAGTTCACTATGCCTCTTCTGAGTCTCCATTCCAGGGCTTGGATTACACGTTTTCAGATTGCAATTACCAGGACAAATTACCCAAATTGTAAAAATTCCAATCTGTTTCGCTTTACCAGCCCTGGCAGAACCGATTTGAAGTCATGCATTAAAGGAGTTTGTCCCTAAGTTGGACACCCATAACCCACAGAGTACCTACGTGAGCACACCTTGTTTTGTTCCGCCTTGTCGACCCTGTTTGGATTTTTTGTTTGTTTGTTTTTAAACAAAGTAAAGGTTTGTGGCAAGCCTACCAGCATCCCTTTTCCAGCAGCATATGCTCACTTTTGTCTCCGTATCATGTTAACTCTCAGCATCTCTGAGGTAGGCCTGTACTTTTTCATGATTCTCTGGCCACCATTCAATAACTGAATTGCCACTTAAAATTCCTTTCTGCATTTGATTCGCAGTGTTTCTATTTTGATACTGGTTTTTTAAGTATACGACTTTACTGGAGCCATCAGTACAAAACAACTTATTATCAAGACTTATTTCCTTTGGGTATCCACAAAATCATAAATTCCCAAGAAATGCTTTTCTAAAAACATAGATGGACTACTATAAACGATTACCTTTATACACGCTTGAAGAAACTGGTTTCTAAAAACTATTTGCTAAAGCCTCTTATTCCTCCTACCAGTGCTTCTCAAGATTCTTGGCCATAGAACTCCTGTAGACTTTTAAGTACTACTGATGTTTTCAGTAAGCGTTTGCTTACCTAAGTTAAGCAGCTAATTCTTGTGTTTCCGCTGGAGTATGTTCTACAGCGTTGTTAGGAAGACAAACACAAAATACTGCTCGGCTCTAGTCACTATATTTTTGTTATTTAGCCAATATAGAACCTCTTTTAGTTATGCTTCTGTTTAAAGACCTTACTTAATATATAACGCTGACTGACTCATTAACATTTAACTGATAGTCAACAGCATGTTAACTCGTGCCTGAACAAAGCTTATCTAATACATGTTATTTATACCACAAGGCATATTAAAGTAAGCTTCGAACAACCAATAGACAGACACAGTACTACTAGATGTGGGGGTCATTTTAAAAAGAGAAAACAACCACAAAAAGCCCAAAATGAAATCGCACGGCACTAAATACTCTGTAAATAGGATGTTTGTTTACAAATGCGAACTGCAACAAGGAAGCAGAAATCAGCTTGGTCAACGGAAGCCAGGCAGTACATTTCAAGTGACTCAAATTTCTGGCCACTCTTCACGTCTGTATATGACCATGAAAGTATTGATTGTGGAGTTAACAAATAAATTTTAAGTAGCAAAATTCACACTGGAATTCGTAATCATTAGGGCTCTTTACTGCCAATATTTATGATAGAAATTTATTTTAATTTGTATTAATATTAATCTATTACATGTAAACATCGTATTTTATGAAGTTATTAAAAAACCTACTGTGAAACCATGGTTTACATTTTTTGCAAGTCTCAAAAGAGTATTAGAGTATCACATCTACTTCTGCAGCTAAACTGTTAAAATACATGGTTTAAGTTGCAGTAATATTAACAACCAGTCTGACAGTTCAAAGGGGAACAAGTAACTCAACAGCTTTTTCAGTCAATTGTGAATATTCTTCTTTGATATGACATCAAATTAGACAAGTAACAATTGCTTTAAAGTCAGTTGCAAAAGGGAATTTGAAAAACTCCACCAGTAAACTTTCCATACTCTGTTATTGTCTATATTGGACTTTGAATAAAATAGTGTAACTTTATAACATAAATGAGTTTCATTTGAAAATCTTTGTTCACTGAGGTATACAAATCTTCCAAACATTTCAAAATACAGTATCAAAAATATATCACCACTCATCTTATCAAAAGTATTTATGCACTGTGACGCTGTTAAGCTCATGGTTTAGTCACATTTTCTATATTCCAGAATTTAAAAGCCATTGAACGTATGCCTAATAAAATGCTTTTATATACTGAAATAAGATAATTATCTTTGAAACAAAACTTTCCTTCAATTGTGTACTTGTGTGAATTATGTGAGTTGTAAGAACAACTAGATGCTATTTTCACAGAACACTTTATTTAGAAAAATAACTAATAAACTTAAGTGCTATACAGACTCATACATTCAAACAACAGATATTTTCTTTAGTTTCTTAATACTGAAAGAAAAAAAACGATAATAGTTTTCTGATATTGAGTACAAAACTGCTTTTTGAGATAATGAAAATGCTCTAAAATAGGATGTGTTGGTTATACAATTCTGAGAATGTACTAAAAATTACTCAATTCCAGTATACTTTTAAAGAGTGAGTTTTATAATATGTGAATAATATTTCAATAAAAAGACATTCTGCATTCAAGGGTCAAGAATTACTAATGAATCATTGGCACAATTCTTAATATGACTGAACAATTAAATTGTATGACATGTGAAGCACATACCAATAAATCTGTTTCAAACATAATCTGGCAATCGCACAATAAACACTATCTAAACATTTAAAAAAATCACTAATGTTTACTGCTATATCACGGACACGCCAGTGAAATTGTCATTTTAAAAATTAAATACATGGTTATAATGAATACCAAGACTACTAGAACAGCCTTGATTCATGCTAAGACATCAATAGTTTTATCCATCATTGCAAATGTCAACACATTGAAAAAGATAAAATAACTTCTCAGAAATATCATTATCAGGGACCCAACAATTACAGTTGGAGACCTGCTACTCAACATGAGAACTATGGAAGACTCACATGCAATTTCTGACCTGAGACTCCAGGTCAATACCAATGATATACATATTTTACAAATATCCCCCTTAAAAAAGGGAAAAATTTAAAAGGTCATAGGGGTTATTTTAGTAAATTAAAACTCAAATGTTCCCATTTTAGAGTGGACTGATCCTGTGAAAGGCTGAGATAGCAAAAACTCCATAAAAACCCAAATATAAATGAAAATAAAAGTTCAGGTTATAGTATATAATAATACATTCACAAAAATGTTATCTATACAGGTAAGAGCTCAAAACACAGGGAATCCAGGACAGACAAACCCCTCAGAACCAATAATGTGAGTAGCGATACCAGGAGGGGGAAGAGGAAGGTTGGGGGAGAAAGGGGTGGAGCGATCACAATGATCTACATATAACCCCCTCCCAGGGGGATGGAAAACAGAAAAGTGGATGAAGGGAGAAAGAGGTCGGGTGTAAGACATGAACATTTTTTCCCCCACAAATTATCAAGGCTCATAGGGAAGGGAAGGGAGATGAGCTGATACCAAGGGCTCAAGTAGAAAGAAAATGTGAAAATGATGATGGCAACATATGTACAAGTGTGCTTGCCATAATGGATATATGTATGGACTGTGATAAGAGCTGTAAGAGTCCCCAATTTTTTAAAATGTTATCTAGACAATATTTATAGAGTAACAATGACGTTATCAACTCAAACTTTATTACTTACCGTATATACTAGAGTATAAGCCAACCCAAATATCATCTGAAGCACCTAATTTTACCACAAAAGCTGCATTAAAAATGTGCTGAAAAATTCAGCTTATACACAAGTATATACATTAATTCTTGCAAAAACTGCTCAAAGAATAGACTTCTGAAATTTCTACCCATATTATCAATAGGAATACTGCTAGCACTTCCAAGCATATGCCCATTGCACACTAATAAGAAAAGAAAAAACTATGTAAGAAGCCAAAGAAATTTTAGGTTTGGGAGAGACCCTTGGTATAGTTACCATTTTGCATGATGGGAAACTGAGGTCACAAAAGGAAAAAAAGGGGCTCAGCCCCAAATCACATAGCTAGCTAGTGACTGAGATAGTATATTCTTTACTCCCAGTGTTTTCAGTAATTCTCCAAACAAAAACAATGCATAATACATTTAACCCACAGCACACCAAGGCTAACCAAGACAATCTAATTGCCAATTACAATTTGAGTAATGCTTGACGAATGCTAATTAGATATGAAAACAACAAAACTGATTAGAAAAAGTTATGTTTAAATGGTATAATAAATTAGTCCTCAACTTCAAAAATTACATACTTTCAATGAAGCAACTTTCATACAAACACTGAAAACTGCATCATCAATTTTTAATAAAGCCAGAGGACAATAAGCTTCTAAAGCAAAAGCTTTAATATATAGCATAACATGACCTAAGACCCACACAAAGATAACTTTCAACAAATGTGTCAAAATACATACCTGCAGGACTGTCGGCATTCTCTCCTGGATGGAGCTGTATACCAGTAGAATCTAGGGAGTTTACTGTAACTGTCTGTAGATTTGGCAACTGACCAGTGCTTAGACTAACTGGAGTTGAAGTCAAGGCTCCACCTGCTGCAACTTGGCCAAGTGTAAGCGTCTGAACAGGTGTCAAAGTTATTTGTTGGGCAGCGGTGTTCTGTATTTGCAGATTCTGTAAATTCTGCACTCCTTGTACTTGAAATGTCTGCCAGGTTATCTGTCCAGAAGGGGTCACTGTCTGTGCCTGAATTAAAAAGGTTCCTGGATTCAGCTGCAATTGAAGATTTTGCAAAGCTTGTTGTGATATATTTTGACCACCGGCTTGCACACCATGGATTGTCTGTGGTGTAATACCTTGCACAATTTGGGCTTGACTGGTTGGCTGCTGAGACTCTTGAAGTTGTAGATGTTGTACAATAGGCTGTGCTGTAGAAACCTGAATATTCTGGGCCTGTGTCTCTTCAGAAACAGGCGACTGGATATAATTTCCCTGAAGATCTGAAGAATGCACTTGCCCACTAGAAGTGGTCAAGCTATTTGTGTTTTGTTGTAATATACCTGTACTATCTATAGTAACAGGCAACTGTGATGAAGAAGAGGTTGGCACAAATAAATCTGTATCAGTATTTGTCTCATTAATATCAGGAGAAACCCGCTCACCAGTCCTTTCTGAATTGTCTGAACTATCCATAGCTTGTCCTGTGTTTATCAAATGTCCATCGGCATTAATGCCTGCAGTCATTGTCTGAGAACTGCCAGAGAGTCCCAAAGAATCTAGATCGACACTATTGATTGGTACAAAGGTAATATTTCCTGGCAGACCAAGAGGCACATTAGCAACTACTTGGGTTTGGCCAGGAAACGATGAACCACCAATTGCAACTCCCTGAACCTGGACCTGACCAGTCTGTGGTATGAGATCCTGGATATTACCAGGAGGTGTTCCAGAAGCAAGTAAAGTTTGATTAGAGCCAGGAATGATCTGAATTTGACCACTTTCTTGATTTATACCCCCATTATCTGAAGAGCCTGTGAAGCCAATCTGAACTTGCTGACCATCTGTGGACTGAATCTGTGGTATTACTTGATACTGAACACTGGGCACTGTACCATTCGATGACTCTGATCCAGGTGCAACTGAAAATATTTGTTGATTCTGCAAATTCTGAAGGGGGAGGACATACTGCCCACTCGAAGTAGTAGCATTTGGAATCTGTACTAGATTACCAGCTTCATCTTTTATAGTTGTAGGCGTGGCTGACAAAACCTCCCATCGGTTTGGTGTCCCTCCTAATGGTGTAGAAGTCAAATCACCTGTCTGAAGAAAACAAAAATAATGTTATGTGGTATATTTAAATTAATCCTAAAAGGCATCCGTCTAAAAACTGGCTATACCTGAAAATACAAGTTATCTTACCAACATAATAGAGCTCAAATAAAGTAGTAGCATTTAATAAATAAATGAATAAAGCAGAGCTCAAACAAAGTGACAAAAATGATCACCTCCAGTTTTGTTAGTTACTACAAAAGATAATCTATCTAAATCTTTTTTGGATTGATAACATTCTTTGTTCTATAACCACAAGCTTATCTTCTAATTCTTGATCTGTGATTACTAATGGTATACAGTTAAAAAAAATGGTGGAGATGACTAGCGAAGAGTATGGACAATTCAAACCAAATAAACCCCAACTACTGGAGAGTTCAAAAAGCATACAAACCTCTACAAATATATCACTTTCTACTTAAAAAATTTTTTAAACAATTTTTTATTGTAACTTAGGTGGGAGTTTATATTTCAGATCACCAACTTTTCATTCAATAGTTCAATTCACCAATTAAACCCTCCGGGAGTCCACCCCAACCCAGTCCTCTAAAAATGTATCACTTCATTAGGTACTTTATAGTCATGAAAAGGAACATTGCCTGTATATTAATCCCCCACAATAATACTATTGTTATAAAATACTAATCAAACTATTAAAGTTACCCTTCTATAGCGATGTTAAGATACTATATATAGGGTCAACCCATGGCTAGGGTTACTCTCCTAGGAAGAATCATTCTTTACTTTCCTATGAACTACTAGGAAAAAGAAAGATGTCAATTTAATGAGGAAGTTTTTGCTCTGTGACCGCAGGACTAGGTAGCCCCATCTGAAATGTTTCTAGAAATTGAAAGCTGGGGACTATAGATGGATGGCACCTTTACCTACAACTGCAGCCGAATGTCAAGCATAGGCATAACCTGCTAGACTCTTAGGTATCATTCGTTATTTTACAGTTTAAATCAGTTGGGAAAAATGCCAAAGAAGAAAGCAGCAAGAGCCTACATGCTAATGTCATTAGATAATTTGATTTGTGTTTTCTTTTTAAGGCAATAATAACTAATCTAAAAGTTCAGCCTTTCTTTTATATGCTGAGTACTGTGGTAAGATTTACCTAAGATGCTATCATTTAATCCTTAAAACAATCCTAGGGAGGGATATGATCCACATTTTACTGGTAAGAAAACTGAGAGATAAGATCACATACCTTTTAAAAAGCTGAGACCAGAATTAAAATCAAGCCAAATCTAACTCCAGAACCAAGGCCCTTAAGCACTACACCATACTTGTGTCTCCCATTAGGAAAGGGAACAGTCCATGGGGAGTGATAGCCCCATGAATAACTCACCATCAAAACAAAGCCAGTATCATCCCACTTCCAGGTGCCCCATTGGCACCATGAGTTAAACACAGGGCAGTTAACCAAAAGATTGGCTGTTCAAGCCCACCAGCTGCTTCTTTGAAGATATGGAAATTTGCTTCTATAAAGATTTACAGTCTCAGAAACTCTAAGGTGCAGTTTAATCCTGTCTTAAAGGGTCTCATGCATGTTTATCTGGAAAGACACTCACCAAAACCAAACTTCCCGGGAAAAGCCTGTAGTAGAGGGTCAGTGAAAAAGACTGCTCTCAGTGAGATGGGTGGAGACAATGGCTACAACAGGCTCAAACCTAACAAATGCAAGACCATGTAGGACCTAGCAGTATTTCACATTGGGTCCCTATGAGATGGAAGGGCTGCTATGAGGTATAAATTTTCTAAACAGCAGTAGTTTGGGTAATCATAATTTCCACCTAGGCCTTTGATTCCTGTTAACTTTACATATCACAACACAAAACAGCCAGCATCTCTAACCCGGAATTCTCAACCTAGGATCCAATACTAGCTTGCTTCAATGGATGAATCATCTAAAATAGAGCAACTTTTTAAGGAAGAACAATCTTGGGGGTTGGGGAATAACCCAGGGTTTTCTCACAATTACTAAATACTGGTCCTCCCAACATAAATCATTCCACAAAGTTTAATACAAAGCTCATAAAAACAAAAATGTAAAAAAAAGTTTAAGCTTCTTAAAGAAACTCCGTGCCTAATTTCATACAAACCCATCGTTCAAAACCAAACTCACTGCTGTCGACTCACAGCCACCCTGGGAGCAGAAAGTCCCACCTTTCTCCCAGACCCATAGTTAAGAATATATTTCAGTGGATAAGGCAATTTAATAATTCCATTCAAACACTTGAGCATATCTGCCAAGATTAAATAAGCATGTGAGTAAGCCCATGAGATAAATACTGTCTTCAAATGGTTCAGCCTGTCCACATTGACTTTCACATACATGCTAATACAATGCAAAAATTGGGAGTGCATTAGCCATTTGATCATAGCAGGGGCATTTTTAATAATCCAAGAATAAAATCTAAACATGGGAAGTTAGGAAATTTGGATGGACAGAGGCATTAACAAAGATGTAACAATATCAGAGCATACAAAAGCAAAGCCTAGATAATACTTAGCTTGGCTTGCATGAAAAAAAAAGGCAGATTCTTAGAAGCAATGGGGACCAGCAGCAGACATTTATATCAGGGCCTGTTAATGGTTTCAGACTCTGCTAAGGAGTTTGGACTTTATCCTGCAGATAGCGAATGAAAGCTAGGAAAGGTGTTTAAGTAAGTGAGCGGTGCAATCAGATATGTGTTTTATAAAGAAAGAAAAACTAAAGCCCAGTAAAAGCGAAGAAAAGGCAGAAAAGACTAAAGACAGAGAAAATGCAGAACACATTACAAATGTGTCTGATCTAACATAGTAAATCATCTTTTAAATTAAAAAAAAAATTCAAATAAGGCACCAGATACTAAAATCACACATTCTTCAACTTCTGTCGGGCAAAAAAAAAAAAAAAACAGAAACTTTGTTTTCAGTACTACAGTAACAATTCATAACTCATGGTAGTCTTTTAGAATTTTAAGTAAGCTAAAAATATTTAAATTACACCCTGAACTTTCCACTGCAATCTTCGCTAATGTCTAAAAGCCTGTCCCTATCTTAAGAAGGCATTCATCTTTGGAGATGCAACAACTGAGTCGTTTCTGACCAGCATTGTGTGTGCAATTTAATCACTAAGAACACTGAGAACTAAGTATCTCATATAAACTGATTTTATAATGCTGTCATTTTGCCACTTATTCCTGTTACAAAAGCTCAGTTATGGTACCCAATTTCCCCGCCCCCCCCCCCCAGAAAGTAATAAAGGTAAATTCTGACAACAGAGTGAATACTCAACTTTTAACAAAGCTTCTTTCCAATAAAGAAATCCCTTGAAAACAAGCACCACACTGAACTCAAATGACTGAGTTCTAGTCCTAGCTAGAACTGTGTGAATTGAGAGTAGTGTCTCAATTTCTCAAGCTAAAAAAATGGAGGGGGAAGCAGAGGAAAGGAGAACAGACGTCGGGGAATAATCACACAAAAAAGTATCTATAAAAGGAAACGTTAAGTTTTATTAACTAGAGAGCATCACGCAATCCTAAAACCAAACCCAAATCAACACCATTGGCATGAACTAGATTTCCATGCAGATCAAATGACAGCGTAGAACTGCCCCACTGGGTCCCCAGGTTGAAGTCTAGCTGGCCACCAATCGCCACACCTTTCTCCTAAAGGGTTTACACCACTAACCATTGAGTGGGTGCCCACACATGTTAACCATTGTGCCACCAGGCTTCTGAAAAAGGAAAATTAGACAATCTTCTGAGATGAAAAAGGAAAAGTCATAAAAATGTTTGGATGTTAGGTTATTTGGAAACATTATAGAAGGCATGAAGAAAAAGAACAAGGACATATAAGCCAGGCAAGAACTAGTACTAGGCTCATTTTGTCTCCAAAACAAAGGTTTGTGCAGCAACCCCAGAAACAAAAGTTGCAAAATCACACACTTCATAAACTTAAAAACTACAAGAAAAATCTGTCAGTTTCCGTAACACTTTATATTTTTAACTGGATAACCAATAAACAAAACAAACATCTGACATGGAAGTTGGCATTATTGTAAAAAGTTGTCATTGAAGACACGCTTAGCTCTCAACTAAATATAAACACATAACCACATGATTTAAAAAAGGACCACAACTTAGCATAGCCCTGGGTGGCCAGCAGTGTCATGACTATAGCAATTCATTACATGGGCATTCTCCTGCTCTTTGAAAAATAGCATACAAACAAAGGGGGGTGGTATCTTCTCCGATAGTATCCAGTAAAAAAGGAAAAGGAAAACATAAAAAGTAGCTCACATCACACTGCATAGCATTTAGAAAGAATTAACTTCTCAATTCCCACAAATGGCTTTTTGAAAGCCAAAGCAGGCAAAGGAAGGGTATGTACATGTGAAAACAAGTGCACGTGTAAATCATGCTTACGCAAACACTCAAGTCTTTTTAAACCTTCAAGAAAAACTAAAATAATTCAAAAACATTTCAAATAAAAGCAAGAAGCCAAATGAATTATTTACAAGGGCAGAGAAGGTCTTAGCTTAAGCAACAGTAATGACCTCTTTTTTTAAAAAAAGCTGTTATTCATGTTTTAGCTCACCAGCATTTAATGGACTAACCAAAGCTGAAGATAAAAGCAATGACTTCCATATTTATTTGGCTATGTTATTTATACTACAATACAAGGGGGATGACCAAATTAATAATCCTCAAGCACATACAAATGCAAAGGTGGCAAGATAACACATCTAAACCTAAAATTTCTTTTCTATTTTTTATTACTAAGATTGACTGTATAAATAACAACGTACAAAGAAGCCTTTCTCTAAAACCAGTTTTGGGAATCCATGTGGTAGGATCATAGGCAAGACTGAGTGTACTGTGATTGTACTTAAGGTACTAATCAAACAAACACTCTTTGACTAGGTCATGATCCAAGCTGAACCCCATCGAGTGGATTCCAACTCATTGATTCCATAGAACAGCTAGAACTGCCCTGTGGGTTTGCTAGGCTGTACATCTTTATGAAAGCAGAAAGTCTCATCTTTCTCCTTCACAGTGGCTGCTGGGTTTGAACTGCTGACCTTATGGTTAGCAGCCCAACACATACCCCACTCCACCACCAGAGCTCCCTATTAAAATAAATTCCCATTAATAGTTAAGGCAAATCTCCTACACAGATTATTGGCTTTCAGTCTAGGCTGGTATGAAGTTGAAACTGTGAGAGTATATTTTTACTTGCTTTTAAGCACAATATACCACAATGTAGTATGGTATCCTGGATTGGGGGGGGGGGGGAAGAGAAGGGCATTACTGAAAAAAAACTGGTGAAATCCAAATGAATGAAGTCTTACAATAATATGGTACTGATGCTAATTTCCTAAATTTAAAAAAATAGGGATATTCCATGGTTATGATAGCAATAGGGGAAACCGGAGGAAGGGTATAGGGGAGCTCTCAATACTGCCTCTGCTACCCTTCTGTAAATCTACAAAATTGAAAGTTTTGTTTTTAAATAATCTCCATCAAATCACACTTTTAAATTAATAGAAACATGTCCACCAGCTCACCAAATTTATTCTTCTCATTTTGAGATTTAAGCATCTGAAATTCATTTCTGACCTAGAAAAATTATTTCCCTATTTCCTAAAGTAATCACACTCAAGTTGGTCAGGCCAATTTTACTCAAAGTGAAAAATCTTGGTTTTACAGCTTCCAAACATACAAAGAAAGAAGGGAAGGAAAAAAAAAACTTCAGCTGATTCTGGTTCATGTTCATCTGGCGGGAAATGTGTCAGTAAGAATTTGGTAGCTTGGAGGAGGAGCTATGTCAGGAGCATGGAGCAGAAGCATGGAAACAACTTCACTGGTAAGCAAGCCACAGTTGGCTGAAAATGGAGCGTACTCCAGTCTTGGGTCTGAGAGTCAGTCACTATACATATTTTTAAGAGATAACTTCCTCATTCACATCTTACCCTCCCCCATGCCGTCCTCCATCTGTGAGCTGATTAACCTTGCTAATTCTCAGCTCTAAGAAAATTTGCGTTCTGCTTTACAATATAAGTATGGCAAGTAGAAGCAATCTGCTTTGTGATTTGACTTATGGAGTGGTTTTCTAAGATAACTGATATGCTTGCTTCAGCACTGTGAGGCTCGGTGAACAGTTCATAAAAAAAAAGTCTAACCAGCGCATAGATGTTTCAAAAGAAAAATGCCTCTCACACATTTTTACAATTAGATCTGCTTACTTTTAAAAGCACAAGATTTTTAGAGCATTCAACTTCCAAGACAGTCAAACTATAGTAAAGTTGAGCCATTAAAAATCACAAAACCTTAAAAGTAGTCCACTTTCACTTTAGCTTAACTTTGAACGCCTAACCGTACAAACATCCAACTTTTATAACCTATGACTACTGAAAATACGACACACAAATCAAAACCTATAATCCATCTCAAAGCAGCCAAAAATTATGCAGAGTAGTTTCCATTGTGTTAACGCAGGAGCCAATCTACAATCAATCCAAGATAAAATTCACAATTAAGTCTGAAAATTTTCTAGCCATTTTATAGTAAACTCTCATCCTCCTATTGGCCAGGCCCTTTCCCATACTTACCCCAGGAGTAAGCACAGCAAATTGGAAAAAATGGTTTTGCCAACCCGACACGATTGCATGTAAATTCCTTAGACTTTTCAAATACTGGTATCCCTCAATTCCCAAAACCAAAGTACAAGCCAAGTCACTTAGTTGAGTCCAACATGCCCTGTTACACTTACTCTACCGACCAAATAAAGAAACACAAAACCAAGAAACTCTGCAGTGCAGACTGGAAAGGACTAATCTGCAAAAAGTAAAACTTCACCATGCTGAATGGCCACTGAACAAGCACTGAAAACCGTTCACCCTGCGTACAAAAGGCGGATGCAGAGAGGAAGCCTTCAAACCTGGTTCTTCTCCACGACGTACACACTGAGGCTCTAAGGTCTGACCCCTGGCAGAAAACTTCAGGTTCGAAAGGCCCCGAAAGCTGCAGGCACTGCCTCCCGAGTTGATACTATGGCCGACGGGCAGAGCAGCAGGAAAACTAGGTGGTTGAACCGCGGAGTTTTCCGGCGCTGATATGAATTGTTCAAACATCCATTTTGGAGAGCCCTACCTCCCATCTCTAGGGCTTCATTTTGCAGTGGCTTTGGCGCGTGGCGCCGCGGTGACACTTTCCGCGGTGGCCCGGGCGGGCTCCGGGTCGAGCCCGGCGTGCACGCGAGCAGGAAGGGGCTGCGGGCGGGCGGGCCAGGAAGGCCTTTTGGGCGGGCGCGCCGCAGGCCCGGGATGGCGGGCGCGGGCCGCGCGCGCGGCACTTACCGCTCCGGCGGCGGCGGGGACCCCAGCTGCGGCGGCGGCCGCCTCCTCGTCGTCGTCACCGGGCGATGGCGGCCCTATCTTGCTGCAGGTAGCGGCCAGCAGAGCGAGCGGTGACGGCTGAGTGTCCTACCCCCGAGGGGCGGGTTCAGAGAGGGAGACAGGGGAGGGGGTGGCGGTTAGGGCCGGGCCGCCGCTCGCTCGCACAGGAAGTGCGGCTGGGTCCTCGCCGGCTGCGCCCGGGCCCGCGCCAGCCCGCGCTCTGCTCTCCTCTCCTCCCTCCTCCGGCCCCCGGCCCGCGGCCTCCCGCTCGCACGCCCCCGGGCCCCGCCGTCCGTCGGCGGGCAGCGCGCCGGGCCTCCACCTTCCGCCCGGAACCCACCCCGGGAGGACGCGCGCGCGCACACACTCACACACTCACACACACACAAAAAGGCGCCGGGCGGGGGGGAGCGCGGGCGGGGTCGGAGCGTTGGCGCCTCGGGCGGGCAGCTCCCGGGGCGGGGGGAGGGGAGGAGGGACGCGCGGAGGGAGGGGAGAGGCGAGGGGAGGAGAAAGCGGCGAGAGGGGGGAGCCAGGCCAGGGCTCAGCCGCTCCTCACCTGGGCCACCGCCGCCGCCACCGCGCCGTTTCCGTGCTGCTGCTGCTGTTGCTGCTGCAGATACTCGCCGTGGCCCCCGCCGCCGCCGCCGCCGCCGCTGCTGTCTACATCCAGGGCAGCCATTTCCTCTTGTTTCACGGGCTTTTCGGGAGCTGCAGGCACAGCGCGGGGGGAGGGGAGGGGGTGGAGGAGAGGGAGGGGGCCCGCGGGCCGAGGCGAAATGACTCCCAAAGCCCGGGCCCAGGCCCCTTCCCCTCCCCCCTGTCCCCCGGCGGCGGCGGCGGCGGCGGCTCCCTCCTCCCCTCCTGCTGCTGCCCCCGCCCGCCGCGGCTGTAACCCTCCTCCTCCTCTTTCCCTCCTCCTCCTCCTCCCCGCGCTGCCCCTGCCCCCTCTCCTCTCCTCCCCTTTCCCTTCGCGCCGCTCGCTCGCTCGCTCGCACTCGCTCCGCTCGCACCGTCACTCACTCACACACGCCCGCCCGCCGCCCGCGCCTGCACACTAGGGGATGCGCTCCCGGCGGACGGGGCCGCCCGCCCCGGGGCCCGGCGGGGAGACGGCGCTGCTGGGGCGTGAGGAGGGGTGGACGGTGGCTGGCGAGGCGGGGAGGGCGGCTCTGCGCCTCTCACAGACACTCGGCCGCACACACGGAGGCGGCGGCGGCGGCCCTGGGCTGGCTGTGGTCGGCGGCGGCAGGCAGCAGCAGCAGCAGCAGGAGGGGTTGCTCTCTCGGCTTTACGTACCGGTCATAGTGTGTTTAGGGCACCTCAGGCGGGGCTCCCCGCCGCCCTACACATGGTGAGGAGCGAAGGCGGCGGGAGAGGATGCGGGAAGCGGCGGCGGACACGGCCGGAGCGGTCCGGGGATTTTTTTTTTCCTATTTTGATTGACTGTGCGGGAAACACAAAAGGTGGAGCCTCCAGCCCAAAAGGGGGGAAGAGGGTGACAGCCCGCCCGGAAGTCCTGCCCCTCTTCTTCCCGCTCATTCGCCGCCACGCTCCCCACCGGGCGCGTTCATTGGTCTGGACGCCCGTCTGTCGCTCTGCCAGGCGGCGCGCTTCCTGTTTGCCCCCGGGGTGGAAGGGAAGAGACAATGAGCGGCCGAGGCGGCGTAGGTTCCCGGCAGCGGCTACGGCTCGCCCGTTACCCCGCTGTGCCCGCCGCGCTCGCCGGCTGCCGCTGCCAGGCCCCAGACGTAGGCCTCTCCCATCTCGCAGGCGCCCGGAGCGGGCCCCGCCGAGCTGGGGGACAGAGTCGTCCCCGGCGGCTCCGCTCGACGCGTCCTCCATCCCGATGGCAGCCGCGGCCGGATCTCCCCCAGGCCTCGCGCTCCGAGCCGCCGCTTCCTTGCGCTGCGGCGAGGCCCCCGCCTCTCAGCCCCGGGGCTGCTGCCACGGCCGCCGCTGCTACTGAGCCGCCCAGACCCGCCCCGCCAGCCCGGGGGGAGGGAGCTGGTATTGGGGGAGACACCCCCTCCGCGGCTGGAGGAGGATTTTCTCTCTCGCCCTGGCAGTTCTGGATTCCCAGCCAGAGCCATCTCTGCCCCGTCCCCCTACGTCCAGGCTTCTCCCGATCTGCCTGCCCTGAGGCGGGCATAGAAAACATAGACCTCCAGTCACCACCCTGTTGAGGGACAGTCTGAATGCTGGTCGGGCGATAGAGCGGATTTTAAAGTATTTCACTTTCTCCAGGATGTGTGCAAGTATTCCATGTGTCAGAATCAAAAAATAAAATTTCACCCTTGGCTGTCAACGTTTCCCTGCACAAACATTTTCCCACACTTGTTAATCCTCTTGGTACACAGTCCGATGTCTCTTCAAATAGACTGAAGAAATCTATTAACTGCCAACATTTTAAAATAGTGAATTTCAGTGAAGAATGCTTTTTTTTTTTTTGTCACCCTCGAATGTTTTAGGTAGACTAAGATCTCATTTATTGGATTAGCACTCCTTTGGAAGTTGGCTTCCTTGATACCTTGCTATCATTCTCTGTAGAAAAGGTCTGGTCTATTAAGCCCACCCCGGGCCCTTCCCAACAGAGAGCTCTCCCTGCCTGTTACCTTTCGATGTATTCGCCAAGAAAGGTTAAATACAAGAGCTGGAAACACAATCCACAAAGTTCTCTATTAGAAATCTGATCAGTATTCCAATTACGATGCTTACTAGTTTTGTGTGATAAATGAAGTTCTGCTGGGGTGGAAGATACATGGGGAGACCAAACACTTGAGCTAGATTTTGTGTGCACTAACTTAAAAAAAATGGCTTCCTCCATGTGAGGCACTCAGTTTACCTTAGTTCTAAAGCACTGGAAGACTAGGCTCCGTGACTGGGCAACATCGGTTATTTGACCCCCTCATACAGGAGAGCGTTTCCAGGAAATTGACCTACAAAACAAACATGCAAAAATTAAACTTGAAATTATAAGTCCAAGAATAGAGTTGATCTAATAGTCTTCTAGGCCTCACTGTTAAGTAGGAAAAAAAATCACTTTTAGAAATGAGTAATGTAATTGGTGTGCACTATAGGAAGACTGCGCTTTAAAGGAAAACAAGTGTTGAAAAATAAATTGATTTTTGTTTCTCCACACACACCCAAAAAAAGAGAAGGTCACTTGCAGAGGCCACAGGCGGATACAATGGAGAAAAGGAACAAAGTTACAGTATCACTACCTGGTTACAATGAGTAGAGGGTAGCTCTTACCCTGTGTTTAAGGAATATCCTGGTCATTTGTCAGGGGCGGCATATTTGTGTACATAAGCACCGTTATCACGCTTTTGAAAATTATTAGTCCATTCGCCACTGAAGGGTTGGTGGTTCAAATGCCGTTTACCTCTGTCCTGTAGATTCACTGTAATACGTAGTTTATTTGCTATACAGAATAAACTCCATAAACTCCAAGCAGTGGTTTGGTTAGTTGGATCCACAAGAGCTATCAGAATTAAATTCATTTCCTTATTGCTACCAATGGACAAATGACATGAAGGGATTGTTTTCAAACTTCTTTGGTCTATAGACTTCTGACAGGATGCCAACAACACTTCCTCTGCTCTGACAAGAGAAAACAGGCCACAAAACAAATTTGCTTGTGCTGTTGAAGCAACCACCACCTACTCAGAGGGCCTTCTCAGACCAGCCTTACAGAGGATTGGAAATGAACGTAGTCTGTGGGAAAAAATGTTTTCCTAACAGTCCTTCGATCAAATCTTGACCTATGTCCTAATTCACTGCACCCCATTTGTTTTCTTACTGGAGAAAATGTCGATGCAAGTGCTACATGGCACAAAGCAGTTTCATGTGAAGTGAGACAGTGCTGGATCTTATTCATACTGTCTCCTTTCCAAAAGTGATTTGAGGCAGCTCTCCGCTGTTGGCAGAATAGATGTGGGGAGGGTCACTATTTTCCCTCATCCTCAGTTTCCTTCTTTGTTTTAACGTCCTTATGCTGTTTTATTTATTATTTGGAATGCACATGCAATGGTCCAACTTTCCTACATGTACACTTCAGGGGTTACCTTCTTCAAGTTGTGCAGCCAGTGCCAGTCTCCTTGTTCAGTTCTCCCTCCTCCATTAATATAAACTCACTCACTGCCCCCTCAGGTCTCTAAGGAACCTCTGGAATTGTGGTCAATTTGTTGTTAATGTCATGCTCGAGGCAAACTGGTTTGGGTTTTTTTGTTTGTTTTATTTTTTTGCTTAATAAGCTAAACTGTTGTTTGGTTTTAAGAAGACCTCAAGGGTTATTTTTGGTTTGTGTTTTGAAGATTATTTCAGGACAATAATAGTTTCAGAGCTAGATTTCATGATCCCAGAGAGCCTGGAGTCCATGAGAATTTGATATTCTGTTCTGCGTTTTCCCCTTTTTGAGCAAGACTATTCTGTGGAATCTTTTATTAAAATAGTAATAGCAGTCAGGCACCATCCAGTTTTATATGTATTTTGTACACTTCCTTAAATCTGGAAAAGCTGCCATGGAATATTTCACTCATCTTCAACCCCTTCCCCCCCTCCGCCCCGCCACAAAGAGAGAAAACCTTTTGCCTAGGATTTTCTTAGTAAGCTTTTAAAAAGCAGATTGTCAGGCCTTTCTTCCATGGCACTTTTAGGAGTCCAGTGCAAGTCATTTGCACCACCCAGCTGACCTGCACCACACAGAGAAGAGGCCAGCCGATAGCATGTAATCCACATCTGTGAGTGCTTAGCCATTCTCTGTGGAAACAAAAGAGCAATGCCCTGCTTAACAGCACCATATCTGAAAAAGTAAGACCTTCGCTCGTCAACCCACTGCTGTGTTTCTTCTCTCATAAGCTAGTGGCTACTTACTGGGCTCTTAACCGAAAGGTCGGTAGTTCGAAACCTCTAAGCTTTCCTCGGGAGAAAGACAAGGCTTTCTACTCCCGGAAAGAGTTGCAGTCTCAGAAACCCACAGGAGCAGATCTGTCCTGTCATGAGTCGGAATCAACTCAGTGGCAATGAGGTTGGAGTTTTTGCTTTTGTTTTTTTAAGCATCTATTAAGTTACCCATATGAGATTACCCATATTCAGTCATTTTCTTTTCTTTTTTTTTTGATTTCCAATTTTTTTTAAATTTTAACAATTTATTAGGGGCTCATACAATTCTTATCACAGTTCATACATATACATACATCAATTGTATAAAGCACATCTGTACAGTCTTTGCCCTAATCATTTTTTTCTCCTCTTTTCTTTTTTTTACATTTTATTAGGGATTCATACAACTCTTATCACCATCCATACATCAATTGTATAAAGCACATCCATACATTCCCTGCCCCAATCATTCTCAAGGCATTTGCTCTCTTAAGAAGTGGCAGTTGTATATAGTTCAACCTAAACCAACATCTCTTTAACATAATCTTTACTGCTATTTGAGGCCCTGGTGGCATGTTGGATCACCTATCAGATTGCTAAACACAAGATCAGCAGTTCAAACCCACCTACCACTCCATGGAAGAAAGGTGAGGCTTTTTGCTCACATAAAGATGTTCAACCTCAAAACCCAAACCGGAAATTCTACCCTGTCCTATACAGTTACTATGAGTTGGAATGGGCTCAAGTACCATGAGGGTTTTAGTTTTATTGTCATCAAGTTGGCCTTTTTATCTACCCATGGATCTCTTTCAATATCTCTGGTGGCACAGCAGTTAAGCACTTGCATGCTGGCCTAAAGGTCAGTGGTTGAACCCCACCAGTGGCTCTGCAGAAAAAAATATACAGTCAGCTTCCATACAGGTGTACAGTTTTGAAACCCCTATGTGGGCAGCACTACTCTGGCCTCTGAGGTCACTATGAGTCAGAATCAACTCAAGGGCAATAACCTTGGTTTGGATTTTTGGAGCTCTTTAATCTGTTTACACCAGATTTCAAAAATCTCCAGGTTTGTAAACTTACATAATAACCATCTGATACAGTTTATTGTGCCAGCCTGGCCAGTAAACACATGTGAGGTTAATTGAAGGGTGGAGAGATAAATGGCTCGGTGAACCTGATCTTTCGAGTTCTCAGGTCTCGCCTTCTGATGGCCGGACCAGGGTGCAGCTGCCTTAGCCAGTTCCCTGCTTTCGCTGGCAAGGCTCACTTCCTATGAGACATCCCTGAGGAGAATGCACATGACCTACCCCAATGCAGCCCTGGGTGCTGGAGCAGCCATGTGGAGACCCCTGCCAGTGCTGAGATGCTTACACATTCACTGACTCAGCTTTCCTCTTGCAGTCAGCATCGTTGTGTCTGTTTTGTGAGATGGAGGAGGACTTTGTGGATTGGTATTGGACATATGGGTTAATGTTGGACTTGTGGGCTTGGGCAGCACTGGGTTGGGGTGTTTTCTTGATGTGCACTTAACCTTTATATAAAACTGTCTTACACATATGCATTTCTATGGATTTGTTTCTCTAACATACCCAGACTAACCTATGTGACAAACTGTTCACATCTTTAGCCTTATTTAGTCCTCAAAGCCTTATAAGATTACTAATAGAAATTTCTTTTCATACGAGAAAGAGGGAACGCAGCAAGATGATATAACTTGTTCAGTGTCACTTTCCAATAAGGGGCAGAGTCAGGGTGAAAATCCACATCCACCTGTCTCACCCTTCAGCTTGTCAAGTTCTCTTAAAGGATTAATTGAAGATACTGACTTGTTCTCTGAAAAGTAAAGAAAATCAATAAATAAAAGATAAGGAAGCACAGAAAAGTAGGTAAAGTGAGTCCTTATTTAAAAGAAAGGTAACTTTCAAATGACGTCATCCTAGAATGTGAGTTCTTGTGTTTTTGAATGCTCTCACCGATCCCTAACATGCTGGGGATGTTGTTTAATTAGTTGAAAGCACGCAGATTGTCAAGACAACTGAGAAAATGGGTGATGAATGCAAAATGAAAATTGTGATCAATTTGAAAATTGACCATTACCAATTTTCTTGGATCTCATAATAGTTCACCTCTTTCAAGATCGCCTTCCCTAAATAAGTTAGACCCTCATTTTTTTCATGCTCCACACCAAAGATATTATTTTTGTTGTTGTTTTTGGGGTTTGGGGAATATTATTATGGTCTGAACTCACCTATCTCCCTAGCACTCATGAAACCCTATTCTCTTGAGCTAGGCCATTGACGTGACTTGGTGTTCTAAAACTTCTAACGATTTGACCCTTGTCATCTGTTTTAGTAGAGTACTGAATGTCAGAATGCGTTTTGTTCTAGAAGTTGCCTTAGAAGAACTCAGAAGGCTAGAAAGCCTCTTGGTTTCAAATGAGCAAACACAAGACACAACTTAAGAGCTTTCCTTGCTCTTTGGTCTTGGCCCCAGAAGCGAGATGACAAGGGAATGTTGTCCTTCGGAAAGTGTTGCAATAAGACGCACACCTTGTGCCGGCCATCTCCAGAAGTCTACCTCTGGCAAAAGTGGCTCCCCTGCCAAGGGCGAGAGAAAGTATAACTGGAGTGCCCAAACTAAGAACCAAAATCCCACCTGTCCTGATCAAACGAGACACCTCAAAATTGTCCACTGCAGACTCGGGCCTGGATTCCATAAAGGAACAACTGAAACCACGAGGGCAGCTCTTGCAGCGCCCAGTACACCCTACAGATCTCAACACTTAGTTGTGCGATAAATGTGCTTGTATTAAACTATTTTTTAAAAATAGCTTTCTTGAATAAAGAAGGAGCTGCCACTGAAGTTCAGTGCTGCCTGAAGTGCCTTCATGCTTTATCTGAAGACTTGGTCTCTAACCTAAAATGGAACTCCTTTCCTTTCCCTGAATCCTTACCAACCAGACACAGACATCAACTATCCTCCAAGGAGCCAACCTTACTCAAGACCTATCCAGAGAGAGGAAAAGGCATTAAGCATGAAGAGGTAAGGAGAAGGTGGAACAAAACTGTAGCAATACCTTTTACCTTCCTTGAAGGATCACAATTTTTCAAATTCTCCCTCGCATGGCTGAAATGCTGCATTATGCCATCACCCTATTTCAACCCAAGATCTAGTTAAAAATAACTGGGAAAGAAATGTATATGTACACACACAAACAGATTTCACATGTGTATAAAATACAGAGGATCCCTGGTGGTGTTGTGGTTATTCATTGAGCTGTGATCCTGCGAGGTCAGCAGTTCAAAACAACCAGCAGCTCCGAGGAAGAAAACAGGGCTTTCTACTTCGGTAAACAGTTACAGTCTTGGAAACTCACAGGGCCAGTTCTACTCATCCTATAGGGTTGCTATAGGGTCACTATAGGGTTGCTCTGACTTGGCATCACTGCAATAGCAGTGAGGAGTTTTTGTGTAAAATAAATGCACAGATAACGTGTAACTGTATGAGAGTGAGTCAAAATAAATGCACAGATAATGTGTAACTATATGAGTGAGTCAAAAACTGTTGCTATCAGGTTCCCATTCATACGTGTACCAGTTTGTTCAAACAAAATGTGTTTAAACACATCACATTGATCAGTGGATGGCGATAAGCAACCTTTCTCAGTAATCTACAAAATCAGAAGTTCTAACCCAACAGCCACTCTATAAGACAAAGATGAGGCTGTATATTCCTGTAAAGACGTAAAAAGTCTTGGAAACCCCAAAGAGGTAGTTCTAGCCTATCAGAATGAACTGCATGGCAGCGGCATTTTCGGTTTGAGTCTCCCTAGAGTGCCTAGAAAAAAATTAAAAGTACAATCCAAACAATGTCTTCCAAGGGGATGTACTGGGCCAATTAACTTCAAGGCAGCCATGGCAACTATTTCTTGGGCTCCCAGGGGGTGTAATCTTGATAGGTTTTCTCAAAGGACACAGGATAATCACAAAGGCATATGATGAGGAGGTTTTGAGAAATTGAAAACTGACAGCGTTGGTAAGAAAAGACCAGGAGACTTGCACAGAGGACTCGCTTTCCATCACGACAGTTCTCTTGCTCATCTTGGACGGTGGCAAAGGCTGAGAGAATTTAACGGGGAAAGCTTTACCCCTACAGCCCTCATCTTGCCCTGGCAGACTTCTTTGTTTCCCAGACTCAGAGAACATTGCAAGGGGACACGAGTTTAGACGCTCGACAATGCCAAAACTGCAGGTTAGTTGCGGTATACATCAAAGACCACAGCGCTCTGTGGGGGAAGACTTAGAAGATGGAGGGACCGCCTGTAGGAGACCCAGGCTAGGTGGGAAACAATCGCTTCACATTCTGTTACTCTTGTTTACTGTAAAGTCAATTTTCATAATTTCCCCCTCTAAAACAACGTACTATTTCCATGGCTACAACAGGCAAACTATTGAAGGATTTTTTTTAAAAGCAGGGAATGATTAAAATTGAGTCTAGAAAGTTGTCTCCAGTAACCCTGAGCAACTGGAGAAACCAGAAAATGGAGACAAGAAACCCTTTGGGGAGGGAGAGCAGTTGCTAGGCAAGGAGAAAGCAATAAAATGGAAAAGGAGGGGGAAGGGCAAATGCCTCCTTAACTTATCTGACTTTCTTCAAGATGGTATGCTCCTTGAAGTTAGCAACCTCTTCAATGGTTTTTTTACCCCTCTATTAGCTAGCGCAATACCCAGCAGGAGATAAGTGTTTGTAACAGGATGAGTGAAGAAGCAACCACTTTGTAGCATAAGATCTAGTAAATAAATGTGCAGATGCCTTTGCTCTCGTATCCTATCTTGTGCAATAGGCAGAACAATGGCCTCCTAATGGCTTCCCGGGCAGGAGGAGCCCTGGAGACATCATTGGGCTGCTAGCCAGGAGGTCAACAGTTTCAAACCAGCCAATCCATGAGCTCTCTTGATATGAAGACGTATAGTTCTACTCTACTGTATAAGGTCACTGTGAGTCAGAATCCGCTTGATAGTAGGGAGATGTGTTTGTTACTTAAGGAGTCGTGGCAGTACAGCAGGTTAAGCCTTGGACTCCTAACCACGAGATTGGTGGTTCCCATCCACCAGCTGCTCTGCAGGAGAAAGATGAGGCTGTCTGCTCTCAAAGTTTTCCATCTCAGAAACCCTAAGGAGCAGTCCTCCTCTGACCTACAAGGTCAGTGCTGGAATCAGCTCCATGGGTGGCAGTGGGTTTGGTCTGAATTTTGATTAAAGCTCTCCATTGAATCCAGAACTCATAGATAGCCCCTGAATGTTAGAATAGAGCTATGCTCCGTGGAGTTTTCAACAGATGCATTTTCAGGAACTGCCATTCCTCTGTCCACATAACCAAATTCATCTCCTTTGGCTATGCTCAAGAATGTCCAGTAATATATGTTGGAATACACACAATGGTCTCTGTCTGCCCTGCAGTCACTGGTACCCTGAGCCTGCAGGTCCTTCAGTAGCATAGCTGACGAGCTCCTAACGAAAAGTCCCGGTCCACTCAGCAGAGAAAAAGAAAAAGTAAAAACAACTCACTGCCATCACGTCCATTCCAACGCAGCGACCCCCACAGGACAGGGTAGAAGTGCATGTGTGGGTTTCTGAGACAACCAGTTTTTGTTTTTTTAATCATTTTATTGGAGGCTCATACAACTCTTATCACAATCCACACATCCATCCATGGTGTCAAACGCATTTGTACATTTGTTGCCATCATCATTCTCAAAACATTTGCTTTCCACTTGAGCTCTTGGTATCAGCTCATTTTTCCCTCCCTCCCCTGTCCCCCCACTCCCTCAAGAACCCTTGATAATTTATAAATTATTTTGTCATATCTTACACTGTCTGACATCTCCTTTCACATACTTTTCTGTTATCCATCCCCCAGGGAGGAGGTTATAGATAGATCCTTGTAATCAGTTCCCCTTTTTCACTCCACCTTCGCGGTATCACCACTCTCAGCACTGGTCCTGAAGGGTTCATCTGTCCTGGATTCCCTGTTTCCAGTTCCTATCTGTACCAGTGTACATCCTCTGGTCTAGCCGGATTTGTAAAGTAGAATTGGGGTCATGACAGTGGGGGAGAGGGGAAGAAGGAAGCATGTAGGAACTAGAGAGGAAACTTGTATGTTTCATTGTTGCTACACTGCACCCTAACTGGCTCATCTCCTCCTCATGACCCTTCTGTAAGGGGACGCCCAGTTGCCTACAGATGCATCTTGGGTCCCCAATCTGCACTCCCCCTCATTCACAGCGGGGATCCCTCAGCATTGCTTGGAGCTCGTGACTGGTAGCAATGCCACCCCCGTTTAAAACCGTGAGGATCTGGTGTGGAAGCATGATGGCTTTCCTACTCCTCTGTGGCTCTTGGGCAGTACTTTAAAAGGGAAGCGGCTCTCCCTTGGCCCACTGTTGTTAGGGTTTGTTTGTTTTTTTAAGCTAAGACATTTATTAACAAGGGGCCCTCTTCTGCTGCGGATTAAGCGACAGGCTGCAAAACTCCGTCTGGCAGCTCAAATCTACCCCAGTCCCCTGGACAGAGAAGACTCAGCGACTTGCTCACAGGAACATTCGCAGCCTCGGAGACCCTAGGGGTATTTCTACCCTGTCCTATCAGGTGGCTACGAGCCAGGATCTGCTCGATGTTAAATCGCGTTTAACATCTTCTGGTTTTAAAATTTAAAATATTAATTTAATTTTAAAATATTCATTTAAAATCTTAAATTTAATTTTTTTAATATTAATGGAAACTATGAGATATTTCTGTTTTATCAAAACAAGCATGTTGCTGAGTAAAAGAGAGCTCAAAGCACATTTCTACAACACTGAGCCAATACTCATAGAAGACAATCAACAAATATCATCAGCAGGTGGTTCGCTTCAAAAAGACATGAATTCCGATATTTTTAGCACTAAGAGTTGGCCTAGTGGGTCTCCTGGATTCCAGACATATGATTCTTTACCTCCATTATGTAGTGCCAGTCCAATTTCTCCATGTTGATCCAAAGGCATGAGAAGTCCAAGTGGTCTGGGGGCATTCTCAGCTGCCAGGTCAGTGGATTCCGTGCTGTGTTTCCGGGTGGGAGGGTTCCTTCCTTTGGGACCAGGATCGGTCTAATATTACATTTTGTGCACCAGTATCCCACACCCTTAGTATCCATTCCCAGGCATGTTCCCCAGGCTTCTGCTTGTATATATTTGAAAACTCGAGCAGATCTTTGTGAGTATAGCATGCTTCTTCTTGGGCAATCATCTCAACCTTACCTTTAGGAGTTTTCTGAGACTTAATCTTAGTGACAGGTCTAGTGGAAATCATGGGTGGTGAGGCTGTTTTCTGGGTGCTCTCAGCAATGGCTTGTAAGGCATTCCCTCAGGCAATGCTACCGATACAGCCCCACCTGGCATATCAACTTGAATAGTTTGGCTAATCTGCTCAGGTGTGGATTGTGAATGAATACTTTCAGCTGGGAAGGGTGGGTCTACTGACCAGGGTGGGTCAACTGTTTCTAGGGGCTCAATATCTTCCTCTTCTGGATCATCAGCTCATATGTTCCCATCCCATGTTTCAGAGTCCCCACTTGTCCCAATCAATGCCCTCACTTGGGTATCAGACACTGCTCTAGATCTGCAATTCAACTGACGCTGTAATTCAGCCACTCGCATAATGAGACTCTGGACCTGGTTCTCAGCAATGTCAGTTCTATTACTAGAGAGAAGGTTTTCCTTTGTAGCACAGATGGAAACTTTCCGTCTATACCTGAGGCACGCCTCTGAGGCTCCAAGACCATCCCTCTCCTTAATCGCCTTTCTGGGATCTCCCTAAAGGACAGTGGTGAAGGGAAATCGTCCCAATGGGCAGAACTTCGAGCAGTGCACCTGGCCGTTCAGTTTTCCTATAAGGATATATGGCCAGATGTGAGACTGTATACTGATTCATGGGCTGTGGCTAATGGCTTGGCTGGATGGTCAGGGAATTGGAAGGAACATGATTGGAAAATTGGTGACAAGGAAGTGTGGGGAAGAGGTAAATGGATAGACCTCTCTGAATGGGTCAAGGAAGTAAAGGTAATTGTATCTCACGTGAACGCTCACCAAATGGTTACCTCTGAAGAGGAGGACTTTAACAATCAAGTGGATAAGTGATACCATGCCCTGTGATTAAAGTAGATGGTAAGGAACAGCAACCCAATTCTGACAGGATGTATAATGACCCAGACCCCTCAGGAATGAAGGTCTGAGTCACCCCACCAGGCAAAAAACTACAGCCAGCTAAGGTGCTTGGTGAGGGCAAAGGTAATACAGACTGGGTAGTAGAAGTTAGTTCTACCTATCAGTTACGACCACATGAGCAATTGCAAAAGTGAGGTTTGTAATTGTTGGTGTATTTTCTTTATATGTGCTTATTGAATATCTTTCCTTTGTTCATGGATGATATATAAGATACAATGGGACTCAGTGTGTTTTCATTTGTATGTATGATAGATGTTTGATGATAAGTATAAGTGTGATTTCATTAATGTCCAGAAATTATATATGGCTAAAGAATTGTGTAGAGGTATGAAGTTGGCAAGGGGTGGATTGAGGTAGTTAGTTTATTGTGCCAACCTGGCCAATAAACGCTTGTGGAATTAATTGAAGGGTAAGCCTTGCCTTTTTTGTCTGTTGCCCTTTGATCATCGGACCAGGGTGCGGCTGCCTTGCTTGTTCTGTGCCTCAATTTGCAAGGTACACTACCTGTGGGACACCTAACCCGTGGACTATGTCACTGTAATTTGATGTTCCTTCAAGACCTGCTTCGCCACACCATTGGAATTTATATCTCTTGAGCTGGAGACTGTCGGACATTGTCACCTGGCTGACTGTTGGTGACCTGCCTTGCTGTTTGCTGCCTATGCCTGGATAGCCTGACTTGCTCTGTAGAGAACTACCCGGCGGCCCTCAAGACTTGAAGTACTGCCAGTGTCTCACAACTGTCTCATGGGAGTGAGTTGCACTGAGCCACTTGTACTACTTTATGATTTAATGAACTTTTTCTTTTTAAAAATCATTTTATTAGGGGCTCATACAACTCTTATTGCAATCCATACTTACATCAATTGTATCAAGCACATTTGTAAATTCATTGCCCTCATCATTCTCAAGACATTTGCTCTCCACCTAAGCCCCTGGCATCAGTCCCTCATTTTTTGCCTCCCTCCCCGTTCCCCTTTCCCTCATGAACCCTTGATAATTTATAAATTATTATTTTGTCATATCTTGCCCTGTCCGACATCTCCCTTTACCCACTTTTCTGTTGTCCATCCCTCAGGGAGGAGGTCACATGTAGATCCTGTAATCGGTTCCCCAACTGTTTATTTCTTATGTTACACATCTATCTATCTGTATAAATACATAAAAAAATGATTAGCATTCTGGCTTTGTTTCAACAGAGAACCCTGTCTAACACAATACAAAATCGAATAAGCTTACTGTTGTCGGCTACTCATCTTCCCTTTCCTTCTTTGTATTGACCGTTCCTCCCTTTAGTTTTGTTCACAGCTTACTGCATGTTCCTTCTGCCTAGTCATTGACATGTAAAAGGAATGAAACAGGCCCTCATATTGATTCCCTGAAGCTTTGTGATCCATCCACTCCAAACTGTTTCACACTTGGATGTCAAAATCACTGTTTAATCCACTGAAGGGCAACCCATCTGTTCACTACATATCAGTAAAGCATTATAAGTAAGTCCGTGCTTACCTTGCTCACTGGGTACTCACCCCTGACGGGAACTGTACGTTTGAAAAGTGGCTTCCATTCTGCAGGAAAGTGCCATGGGGTTGGGTGAGAGACAGATGCCAGTTGTACCCAGACACAGATCTTTGGTGGGTTGGGAAAATGTGAAGTTGTTCAGAACAGATTAGTAAATAAGCACAAGTAAGCCTGTGTTTACCTCACTGCTTCTGAACGATTTGTTTGCATAGTATTCTGTTCTTGATGCCTTAGGCCCAAATCTGAAGATCCCTGCGTGGTGCAGTGTGTTAACTTTGGGGCTGCTAACCACAAAGATCAGTAGCTTTGTGGGAGAAAGGGTCAGCTGCCTGCTCCTGTCAAGACTTAGCGTCTTGGCAGATTTACAGCCTACTTTGTCATAGATGGTGAGGATAAGCCTGAATCAACCCAAAAGGCCCAGGAACTGACTCATGACTTCTCTAGCTGATGTTTGTCATTAGGTACTGAAGTTCTTTCACACCACTGCAGCAATATGAATCTACGCTGACTCTTCTTAAACCATAACTTCCCAGGATTTGCAATGGTTAATGCAAAAGATCGAATTGTAACCCCCAAAATATGTGTCAGCTCAGCTGGGCCATGATATGTAGTGCTTTGGAGTTACATAATGATGTAATTTGGCAGTTTCATGACAATGTAGTCAACCTGCATGATGTAATCTGATGTGATCAAGTAAGGGGGCTAGGGTGGGATGCAACACCTTTAACCAGGTCACCACATAGGGTGTGGACTTGTAGCTCCCTAACCTGTGAGAAAATAAATAACTGTGTGGAAGCCATCCACTCGTGGTATTTCAGTGACAGTTGCTGAGATAACTAAGACAGTTGGTTTCCTACAAAGTTTACTAATCTCTTGTCCTGCATGGAAGTTAAACTTAATCTTATACTTAGGATTTAGGGTATGGACAATTATTCAATATAAGTTTTAATGATTAGCTATCACTCCTATCTTTAATGATGAATTCAAACATCTATGAAGAATTGAGAAGAAAAACATTTGAAAGTCAAAATCTAGTAGTCACATTCACCTAAAACTTTACCTAAGAAGAATTGCCTTTTAAATTATACCTTAATTTTAAGGTGTTTTTTAAATCATTTTATTGGTGGCTCCTACAGCTCTTATAACAATCCATACATCCATTGTGTCAAGCACATATGTTGTGCTTGTACATATGTTGCCATTATCCTTTTCAAAACATTTTCTTTCTATTTGTGCCCTTGGTCTCAGCTCCTCATTTGTTTTCCTTCCTCCCCAACCCTCCCTCCCTCATGCACCCTCGATAATTTAAAAATTATTATTATTTTCATATCTCACACAATTTTTTAAATAGGAGAAAAAGAAATAAATAAAACCTTTGCTTTAAAGTAATCTAGTAAAATAGTGTGAGAGTATATTTGAGAATAGCACAGAGTATAATGCGGGTCAGGCACTGATAGGGTTTTCAGATACACAAGAGGCCTTCTAAAAGTTCCTGGTGACATTCCATGACCTGTTTATGCCATATTTTTGACACCCCCTTGTACTTTTTAAGGATGTGTGAAAGCACAGGAGCAAAGGCTTATAAAGGACATTTTTAAAGAAAGTAAAGATTATGCATAAAACAGGACAGAAATGATGGACACATTTTTAAAAGCTTCTTTAACACATGCTAAAAGTGAATGGATTAAAAAAAAGTCAAACAAATCCAAATTTCCATACAAATAAATATATCTCAAAAAGCATAACAACAACACAATCGGAAGGAAGAAACCAGTATCTATTCCTATGTATCTGTTTTGCCCATTTGAAAGCAGGGACCAGCGGAGGACTGAGCACAAAGTACGACTTCAGTGTATTGACTGGTGGATATTTTCTTTCTTTTAGCTCTGTGATCTCATTTTTAGTCAGCTGTCTCTGATTTGCTGTGTCTTTATTAGTTTTTAACAATTAAAAAAATCCTTTTTGAGTTACAAAAATACGAGCGTTCTGAGGTACCTCTAACTGGCCTACTGTTAGGTTGAGCAACCACCCCAGTGTGTGTGGGTGGGTGTGGGGGGTGGTGTTGGCCTAGTGTTAGTACTCTGCATTTCAGGTCCCCAGAAACTCCTCAGTCCCAGGCAAAGTTGTTTGGTCAGCCTACACTGTTTGACCTCTTCCAATGCCATGGTACCTTTGGCAAAACTAAGAGATCAACCGGGAGATAGATGAGGCTGACTACGTCTGGAAAGGGTTACAGTCTTGGAAATGCACAGGGCCAGGCCTACTCTCTCCTGTGTGGTCCTCCCTGTGAGTTAGAATGGACTCACTGGCAGTGAGGGAGCAGAGGTCAACATCAGCCCATTGGTATTAACTCAACTCCAAGTTCATTCAGATTTCACCAGCTTTCCCACTGACATCATTTTCTTTCTGCTCCAGGATTTAACTCGGGGCACCACATCGGGTTTGGTTATATTTTCATCGTGTCTACTGGTCTGTGGCAGTTTCTCGGCCTTTCCTTCTTTCTCGTGATCTTGCCTCTTTGGAGGACACTGGTCAAGTATTTTGCAGAATGTCTTTAGCTGGGTTTGTCTGATATTTCTTTCATGATTAGACTGGGGTCAGAGGTCCTGAGACCCAAATTTATTTTTAAACTCTGAAAATACCAGTGTTTATTTTCATGGCTACAATCACCCTGTGACATTAAAGCCCACCCCACCACCCCCCACACACAACATATCCCATTTTACCATAAGGAGGATGGACCCACCCGTCTAAAATCATACAAAATGCCACAGTGAATTATTTTATCGGAGGTAAAGCTTTCACGCTGTTGTTGGCTGCCAGCGTGAAAGCCGGCTCCTGACTGCTGGCGGCCGGCCTGTGTATTGGAGCAGAAGGTGGTGCTTGGGTGGCTCTCCTGGCAGAAGCAGGTCACGCCTTCTTACCCTCAGAGCTGCTGACTGCACTCAAACCATCAACCTTCAGTCAGCGGCCAAGTGCAAGACATTTTTTACCGCCCAACTTCCTTGGTGCTGCTGTTGTTAGGTGCCGTGGAGTTGGCCCCATTGACAGCACCCCTCTGTCCAACAGAACCAAATACTGCCTGCCCTGTGCTGTCCTCACACTCCTGATAGTTGAGGCCACTGTGGCAGCCACTGTGTCTGCACACCTTGCTGAGGGTCTTCCTCGTCTTCGCTGCCCCTCCACTTTCCCAAGCCTCATGTCCTTTTGCAGGAATTGGTCTCTCCTGATAACATGTCCAGAGGATGTGAGAGGATTGTTCACCAAACATTACTGGGGTGGTTAGAGTTTATGTCAACTGCTACCTGAATGGCGGCCCTGTAGCACAGTGGTTATGCATTGAGCTACTAACTACAAATCAGGAGTTTGAAACCACCAGCCGTTTCACAGGAGGAAGATGAGGCTTTCTACTCCAGGAAGAGTGACAGTCTTGGAAACCCACTAAGGTAGTCCTTCCTTGCCTGGAGGGTCGCTATGAGTTGGAATCTACTTGAGGGCGGAGTTTTCTATCGGAGTGTAAGTGTAGGGGTCAAGTTCAACCTATCAATCAGGTCACAGCCTGATGATGCCTCCTTAGGGGGTGTCCCCTTTTTGTAAGAGACACTTGCAAACCTCTCTTGCTCTTGCCTCTGGTCTGCTACTTGCTTGGATTCTATGTCTGCCTCCAGGGGCAGGCACACACGGGCTGCTGGCACCCTGCCATGTTCCCATCAACCTTGGGTCCATACAGCTCTGCTTCCCGCTTTACCTTTCGGTGTTGTTGGCCTAGAGCTTCGGCTAGCATTGGGCCTGTGGACTTAATTTGGACTGGACTGGGATGCCTTCTTGATCTAAAGCTCCTTCTGGTACTTAAACGACAGTCGCTGCCTTTGTTTCTCTAAACAACCCAGCTAACACATTACCATATTGCTCCTAGTTGACGTTGAAATATGGCACAGCTCGTTGCCAAATTATCTTTGACACCACGTGCCTTCTCTACTCATGCCAACCCGAGGGGTAAAAGAATACTACCACTCGACAAAACAATTAAACAAACAAAATTAGAGTTAATTATGAGTCTCTGGGTGGCATGTTTACATACTAGACTACCAGCCAAAAGGTGGGCAGGCTGAACTACCCAGAGGCACCTACAAAGACAGGTGTGCTATTCCGCCTCCAAAAGGTCACTGCCTTGAAGCTCTAAGGGGTCACATTCAACAGCAAATTACCAGCAACAGGGTTTTCTAATGAGGAAAGGATGTTATTGCTACAAAAGTTAGATAAGAGATAAGTAAAAGAAAAGAAAATAGCAATAACTACAAAGAAGCAAATGAAAATGTAGAATCTTTGTAGGTATTAATCCACATCCTAGGAAAACCATTGGTTATAACTGTTATCCATTTTATAATATTTTAAAATATTTTATGGTCTTACACATTGATACACATTTTAAAAAATTGGATGAGACTGTTATAAACTAATTCTAATCAATGAAAACAATTTAATAGGCTAGGAATATCCTGTGATCCCACTGGGCTCCTATGGCATAAGTCCTTGCCATCCACTCAGACCTCACAGAAGCAGACTAACTCGCCTTCCTCCCTAGGAACTGGTAACTTCACTCATCAGCCAAGGGCAGTGACCACTGTGTCACTAGGGCACCGTCATAAGACTTCTCAGTGTAGGTTTAGTAATGGACATCCTTGTCACTACGTCTTCGTGTGTGATCATTTCCTGCGGTGAAATTCCTTCAAGTGGAGTTGCTGGATCAAAACCTAAAACTCAAACTCACTGCCATCAAGCCAGTGCCGACTCATAGAGGCCCGGCAGGACAGGGTAGAACTGCGGCTGTGCATGGCCGAGCCTGCAACTCGCTAGGAGAGCAGACAGCGCCATGCTTCTCCCACTGGATCACAGGGTACGCATACTTGAAAGCTCCTGAGATGTGCTGCCAAATTACTCTTCAGAGCACCGCGTTTGGCTGCCAACCCCTCACTCCCCCTTCAAGGTGTTTTTGAAAATTGCACCACACGTTTCTTTTTACAGCAACATGTGAGGATACCAGGGTAGGGAGTCAGGGTGGGGCCCTGGATTGCCAAACAAATGTACAAAGCGTACATTGTTGGTATACAAAGACAGTTGTTGTACCAGGATAAGCAACCATAAAGTATTTTAATAAAATGTGGAACGACCTAGAGGGAGAAAACCAAAAGGTTACAACATGACCAACATTTCTCAGGCTGAAAGAAGTGAAGGAAAAAAGCAACCCTGCAGTTCAAATATCGAAGGACCTCATGGGAGCTATAGTGAATGATGCAGGAGGGATTCACAGAGCCACTGGGCCATAGAGAACCGGTCAATGTCCAACCATTTCGGGAGGTAGCCGATGCTCAAGGATCAGGGCTCCAGGAATGGACGCAATACCGACTGAGATACTGCAATGCGGCTGGAAGCCCTCGCTCTTCGGTGCCAGTACATTTGGAAGGCACCTACCCATCTAGCTGACTGGACGAGATCCTCACTTATACACCCCTTATGGGTAAAGGTGATCCAACAGAAAGAAGAAATGATCAAGCCATACCATTAATATCACATGCAAGTTAAATTTTGCTGAAGTAATTTACAAACAGTTGCAGCAACACATTGACAGAGAACTGTCAGAAGGTCAAGCTGGATTCAGAAGAGGATGTGGAACAAGGCATGCCCTTGCTGACGTCAGCTGAAGGCAGAGAATATCAGAACGATGTTTGCCTGTATTTTAATAAGTTTGCCTGTATTTTAATAAGTTTGCCTGTATTTTAATAAGGTGTCCCACTGTGTAGATCATAACAAATTATGGATAACATTTTGAAGAATGGGAATTCCAGAATGCTTAATGTGTTCATTCAAACCTGTACATAGATCAAGAAACAGTCTTTCAAGCAAACAGGAAGATAATGCATGGCTTAAAATTAGGCAAGGTGTGTGTTAAGGTTATATATTTCCACACTTATTCATTGAGTAATTTGGATTATATAAAGATTTCTTCAAAAAATAGAACTACCATATGACCCAACAAGTCTACTCCTACGTAGACTTGAAAACAGACTCAGAAAAAGATTTGCACACCAGTGTTCATGGCAGCACTAGTCACAACACCCCCAAAGTTGAAACTCCCTAACTACTATCAACAGATGAGTGGATAAACAAAATGTTGTGCATATGTCTAATGGAATACTACCGAGCCAGTAGGAGAAATGAAGTCTTCAATTTATATCACAGTATTGAAAGCGCTTGAAGACAGCTGATCAAAGCAAGTCAATTACAAAAGGACAAATATTTAGGACCTCACTTATAGAAGAACAAAAACAACAAAAGAGGCAAAAATTAGAAGAGGATTAACGGTAACAGAAAAATAATATTGACTAAGGGTAGGATTGCATAGCTGATTAGTATCAATGCTGTCAATAAATTATACACTAATGAAGGTTGAATTGCCAAAGTTGTGTGATGGATATTATTTACCACAATACTAGAAAGAAGCATAATCACTGTTAGGATCCTTATATGCAACGGAACACCTCATGGGATTTGGCTCCTTGGTTCGGAGGCTTCAGTCATGGTTTCTTGGGACATCATAGTTAATTGGCCTAATAAGGTGTTTAGTGCTTTTGTTTTACCTCTTAGTTCATTGCATATTGCCTGGAGTGTTAAAAGCTTGCAAGCAGCCATCCAGAGCACAATAATTAGCTTGTATTCACTTAGAGCAGTGGTTCTCAACCTTCCTCGTGCTATGATCCTTTAATACAGTTCCTCATGTGGTGGTGACCCCCAACCATAAAATTATTTTAGTTGCTACTTCATAGCTGTCATTTTGCTACTGTTATGAATCAGTGACCCCTGTGAGAGGGTTGTTCAACCCCCAAAGTGGTCACGACCCACTGGTTGAGAACCCCTGACTTAGACTAATAGAGGAAGAAGGAAAGTCAAGAATAGGAGAAGGATATGGCCAATTGGCTCCATGAACGACTGCCTCATTTGCCATGAGCCTAGAACTCGATGGTGTCTGGCTACCGTTACTGAGCACTTTGATCAAAGATTCTATAGAAGAATCCTGATCAAAAGGAGGAAATGTCGAACAAAAATTTCAAGTTCTCCTGGACTCTAGGTTTCTGGGATTCCCAGAAACTGAGATCATCTTTAAAACTTAAACCAAAACTAGTCCCTGAAGTCTTCTTAAAACCAAACATTAAATAGCTTAACTAGTAACAAAAGTCTGCCTTGAGCACTATGATCTTCTAAGAACCATCTACAGGGGATCGAGTCGACACGAGCGGCAGGAAAGATTCGATAGAAATCTTAGGGGGCACGATTTTATGCTAATGAGCTGGGGATAATTCAGACAAAGGTGAGGATAGCTGCAGAACTTGAATGTAATCAATGTCACTTAATTGTACATGTAGAAACTGTCAAACTGGAGTAGGTTTTGCTGTGTATATTTTCAACAATAACGAAATAAATATTATTTAAAGAAAAAATAGAACAATGTGGCATTAGGATTATTTAAAAATCACATTAACAACCTGCGATGTGCAAATGACACAACCTTGCTTGCTGAAAGTTGAAGAGGACTTGGAGCACTTTATGATGAAGATGAAAGAATACGACCTTCAGTATGAATTCTATCTCAACATAAACATGTGTTAAAAATTCTCACGAGTGGTCCTATAAGCAGCATCATGATGAAAGGAGAAAATATGGAAGCTGTCAAGGATTTAATTTTGCTTGGATCCACAATTAACACCCATGGAAGCAGCAGTCAAGAACTCAACTGAAGTATTACATTCGGCAAGTCTGCTCTGTGAGCCTGACCCAAGCCAGGGTATTTTCAGTCACCTTACATGCATGTAAAAGCTAGACAGTGAGTAAAGAAGCATGAAGAAGAATTAGTGCATTTGAGTTATAGTTTGGGTGAAGAATGTTGAATATTCCATGAACTGCAAGAAGAACAAACAACTCTGACTTGGAAGGAGCCCAGCTAGAGTGCTCCTTAGAAGTAAGGATTGGCAGACTTCATCTCATGGACCTTGGGGATGTGATCAGACGGGAAGGACATCACCGTTGGTAAAGCAGAGGGTCAGTGAGGAAGAAGACCCTCAACAAGCTGGACTGGCACAGTGGCTGCAACAATGGGCTCACACATAAGAATGTTTGCTGATGGTGTAGGCTAGGGACCAGGCAACGTTTCACTCTGTTGTGCATAAAATAGGGTCACCGAGAGTTGGAACCAACTCCACCGTACCTAACCACCACAAAATGGCTCTGTCTGAATTTCTCTTTGCAGAGGAGAAAGGGGACCTTGACAGAGAAAGGAGCCCCTATGGACTCGGGGGTGGGAAATGGGAGGGGAGTGCTGCCCAGACAATAGCGTGTGCTTACTTGACCTCCTGGGCCATCCAGGCTTGGTCCTGAGGAAGCTCTCCGACGGGTATTAAATGCCATAAAAAGTAGCAATACGGACCTCATATTGACTCCAACCTACTCACTACTCCCAGAAGCGGGTCCAGTTTGCAGGCTGTAGATCAGAACAGAATGGGTGGCTAATGGTGTTTGTGCTGGGTCATCCAGCCAGCAGCCCCAGGTATCACACACATCCTTGATCCTGAAAAGCCCCCGCCCAGCTCTTGCTCAAGGAGGCCAGGTTAGGGAAATATTTTCTTTTACTCTTATAAGCTGCCTGCTTTCTAGAGTTTCCTTGTTGACCTTATTTTGCCATTTAGCTTCAATATTAATACAGTGTGGAAGGGGAGTGGGAGGGATGTCCCAAGCTGAGCCAAAGCTGGGCTCAAAGCCAAGAAGCAGAGTCGTCTGGGCCTGTCTGATGGGTTTGCCAGGAGTCTCTCAGCATGAGAGATTGAGGAGCCTCAGAAAATAACATCCTGAGGCAGTGGGTGTGGAGGGACACATCACAAGTATGGAGATCACCAGGGTAACTATATATATATATATATATACATATATATATACATATATATATACATATATATATCTTCCCCATACACATCCTTCATTTGAATTGGATGTGCATGTGCACTAGCAAGTAACACTGTGTTGGCACCAAAATTAGCCCTCGGAGCTATGCAGATCAGCCTGTAGCCGGGCCACCAAAGGCTCCAGAGAACACAGCATGGCTTCAATACATGAGAGCTCTGGCAATATGACCCTGACACACAAAACCCTGAACACCAATGACTTTAGCATGTCCGTGACCATCTACAGCAGGAGTTCTTAAACTCAGAGCCAAGAGCCCCTGGAAGCCAAAGAATACATTTCAGGGGTCCACAAACTCCCAAGAATGTATGCATATCATTAGGTGTGTATGCTTATTTTCCTGGAATACATTCTCAGATGACATACAAAAGTGAATGTGATGCTCCAAAGGTTAAGAACTACTAGCCTGGTGACGTCCGAAAATATGGGTGCCAGCAGACTGTGTAGGCTTCTCAGAGTACAGCTAGAGTGGATGTGGACCAGAGCCAGAAAAACGCCATTGTCTTCAGTTACTGTGACTTGTATTTACCGGAAGGCATCAGTGGCCTGGTGAAACACGGGATATATGAAAATATAAAAACCCCTCTGTGCTTGAGGTCCACCTCAAATGTTTCCACCTCCTCCACAGTCCAAAGCATTGCTTTCCTGCCGAAGTCCTGTTTGTCTAGCTCTTCTTTTTTTTTTTTTGTATCACTGAGCACTTGCTACCATCCAGTACTTTAGATGTGTGCATACATTATGTCTCTTCCACGAACGATAGCTTCTGTGGGTAGACACCATCTTATCCATCTTCTGTCTTGGAATGTCCAACCCAGCATGATGACTTAATTATCTTTGGGTAAACAAATTTTAAATCCATCGTCTCTGCCAGGCCCTTTTCCTCTCGACTAAAAACAACTCACCCTTATTTCATGGTAAATTAGACCCTTTGCAACTGCTCCTTATAACTCATTTCCTCCTTGCTTATAATTTATCCAATATTTGCCCACCTTATCTGTATGGTTAGTTATACATGATTTAGAGGGCAAGGATTATAGATGCTGACCATAAATTGATACACCGACATGTCTCTAGGGAAGAACACATGGGCTAACCAACATGAGTCCCCTGCAGTGCCTGTGTCTCCCAGGCCCGGCATACACGACGAGGAGGTGTTTCAGGAGGAGCATAGACGGAGACAGACAGGGGGCTGGGAGGGAGAGGAGTACAAAGCAGCTACTGATGTAGGAAGGAGAGTCCCTGGGTAGTACGGACAGTTGACGGGCTCAGCTGCTAACTGAAAGTTTGGAGGTTCAAGGCTACCTAGAGATGCCTCAGAAGAAGAGCTATTTGTAAAAGATTTTGAAAACATTACGGAGCACACATGCGTCGGAACCAGCTCAATGGCCACTGGCAATATAGAAACCAAGCGGAAGAGCAAACTCACCATGTTAGGGAACTGAGTTCTGAAGAAGAGATACAGCAGAAAGAGGGGAGCTGAACCAATCTGCTAAAGGAGCCGAAAACACAAAGGCAGCCTGTCTCAGGGCCGCTGCTTCAGAAAAGTCCCCTTTGTCTGCATGGCCAGGTGTTTTCTAGCCCAATTTGGTTTTTTCCCAAATACCAGGATTTCTTTGTATTCATAAACTCTGGCAGCAGTCCTGAGCTGTAAGAGGATGTTTATGGGTTCATTTTTGTGGGTTATGTCTGTTTTCAGGCAAACTCAGTCCCTCCCTCACTGCCCTCAAGCCCATTCCAACTCACAGCAACCCTACGGGGCAGAGAAGAACTACCTGTGTGCGGTTCCCAGACTGTAACCCTTCACAGGCGTAGAAAGCCTTATCTTTCCCCCACGGAGTGGCTGATGGTTTCAAACTGCTGACCCAGCAGCGAGCAGCCCAACTCAGAACTACTAGACCACGAGGGCTCCCTATTTTCAGACAAAGCTGAGTTATGTTTAAATGATCCGGGCCGTAGCATTCCTGGATATTTGAGAAACATGGCAGCAATTCCTTCTCAATTTAACATCTACTGACTTACAGGTCAGTCCACACATCGCCCGCCATACCCTAGACAATGAACATCTCCAGACGATCGCCTGATCTTGCTGACCATTTTAACGGATGACGGAATTGTGTTAGCTGTATGATTGTTCATTAATCACGACGGGGAGAGTCAGAAATGTCAGACCACACCATTCCCCAGCCAAGGGTTAAAGTATAGAAAGTGCAAGTTCAAAGCCATTTTGTGGCTACTGTGGAGGCTCAGGCATTGGGCTACAAACTGCAAGGTCAGTGGTTCAAACTCACTGGCTGCTCTGCATTTACAGCCCCAGAAGCCCTGTCTGGCGTCACTTTGAAGCAAAATTTACTCCGTGGCAGTGGGTTCCACTGGGGGCTTTAATACCAGAGATCACTCAAAACCAACCCACTGCTATAAAGTCGATGCTTATCTTCGTCTCCCTGCAGGGTCGCTATGATTAGCAACTGACTTGACGGCTTTGGTTTGGTTTGACCAGAGTTCAGACAGCCTGGTGGCACTGTAGTTAAGCACTCAATTGATTGCTAACCAAAAAGTCTGTGGTTCAAACCCGCCAGCAGCTCTTTGGGAGGAAGCTGGTACAGTGTGCTTCCACAAACATTACCGCCTGGGAAACCCTGTGAAGCAGTTCTACTCTGTCTTCCAAGGTTACTAGGAGTTGCAATTGACTCAAAGCAACGGGCATACTCACAGATTGGCCCTGGGACCCAGAATCCCTGGGTGGTGGTGCACAGGTAACACGCTCAGCCGCTAACCAAAGCATTGGAGGTTCAACTCCCCACGTAGACACTTTGGAAGAAAAGTCTAGTGATCTACTTCTGAAAAACCAGCTCCCCCAAACCCTATGAAATAGCGCAAAACAAGACAAAACCGCCCTAGAGAGCACAGTTCTACTCTAACATCCTTGAAGAACTGACTCTGTAGCAACTGGTTAATGTGAATGCAGTTATCTGAGTTAGGCTTCTATAGCTTTTAGCTTAATATAATTTTTAAAAATCTTTTTATTGTGAATTGGGTAAAGGTTTACAGAGCAGATCAGTTTTCCATTCGAGTTTATACATAATTTGTTTCATGCCATTGATTTTAATCCGCACTGTGTAACGTCACTTAGCCCCCTTCGTCCCTGTGTTTCCTATTTCCATTCCTCCTCTCCTAATCCTTCTGAATGTTGTCCGCGGGGAAATGCCGCCTTTTGATATCACATGCTCGCTTATTCTAATGCGTGCGTACTTCGCTAATGCGTGCGTCACCCTGTCATTTGCCTGAAAATGAAGTCGTGGAGTTAGTTCAGTTCCAGACCTGAAGGATGGCCAAGGAGCTCAGTCTCAGAGGTTCCCTTAGGCTCTAACTGCCCAGGAAGTCTGGTCTTTTTCATGATTTTGAGTTTCCCAGGCGACCCAGGACCTTCTAATGGAACCCCTTTCGGGGTAGTTGGCAGGGTTAACCGGGCACAAGCTATTTCTTCTGGTCTCCGGGTTGTGGAGACTGACCTTACACTGGCCTTTTAGTCTGTTGGCCCCATTTGCTTCCGTATGTGGACAGTCTTCTTCCTTCTTCTTTCCTCAGACAGAGAGAGACCAAGAGTTGTGCCTCAGATGGTCACAGTTTCACATAAATTTAAAGTAGGCATTGGTCTGGCAAGAAGCATTGACTGAGAGCCTGTGTGTGGTGTCCATCAAGAAGCAGAACAGTAACTTCTGCCCTAGTAAAGTTTACACCGTGGTAGAAAAGGGGCCCATCTGGGTGTCATCTGCCAATCTTTGACATCTCCCCTGGGTCTTAACTCTCAAAGACCATTTTCTTGCTTCTCCATCACTTACCTAACTGACCGCAAAATGAATTTGTTTTCAACCCTTAGGTGTTTGGATGAATAGAGTCTTCATTTCTGGGTCCCAGGTCCAACCCAGCCTTCCCGCGCATGGCACTCTCTTTACCACTTTAGCCTGCGTATTCTTAGGTTCAGGCCACTGGGTAATTCTGGTGACTTAGCGAGACATCCAGAACAGAGTTTGGGAAAACTATGGGAGATCATCCAGTTTCACCCATTTACTTCCCAGATGAAGAGACGGGGACCCAGTAACCCATAGTGATATGCCAGTGTCACATGGCTCAACCTGGATTTGTTTGCTGGCCCCTTCCTCCTAGCTCAGTGCTTGCTTTCCCATCATATCATGAATGGAAGTGAGGTGCAGGGCTAACAGAGCCAAAGGTGGCCATAGAACTGAGGGACAGCAGGTGAGAGAGAGTGCTCTAGGGAGGACTGAATGTCTTCTCAGAACCAAAATCCACCCCAGGGCAGGAAGTTGAGCACCTCGATATCACATGGAGTCAAATGTCCCGAGAGTTCCTGGGTCTAGAAAATCAATGGCCTTTTGGAAGCAGGCCATTTCTTCCAAGACTCCTTTGGGTAGAACTGAACCTCCAACTTTCAGTTAGCTGCCAAGTACATTAACAGTTGGCAGCACCCAGAGACTCCACTGGATCTTTCAGGCAGGCTATAGTTAGTGAGAATTTAGAAATCCGTGCTCCACAAACGAATCCATTTATATATTTTTATCATTGTTTGTGAAGTGGACCAGGATGAGCCGATTTTGAAAGAGTTCAATGTTGTCACAGCTGGGCTGGACACATACTAGAAGGAAAGAGGAATTTTCTAGATCTCATTCAGTAAAGGAACCAAGACCAACAGCTGCCTGAGCCATTGGGGCTGATAAATGTGAACAGAGAGAACTGAAACCACAGGAAGTCTGCATTCACTTACTAGCTGAGATTTTCCCTTAAAGAGCTCTGATGAAATTACAAACTTGAATTAGAAAGTGTATGATCCAAGAAACACAATTCATTAGCTTTTAACTATCCTGCCCCCATTTAATAAGCAGTTAAGCAAGAATATGGACTGAGGGTCAGAAAACTTGAATTCTTGGGGCAAGTTCCTTAACTTTTCTGAGCCTCGGTCTCTCCACCCATGTAATGGAAATAAACTCTGGCTGCTCTTCCTCCTGGGGCAGTGAAAATTAAACGAGGGATCATGTAAACACTTGGCATAAACGGCACTGCACTCTAACAGTGTATCACTATCAATTAGAATTCGATGCAAAAGCTTTCTAATTAAACCCACTCTTCAACTGAGCAACGCTATAAAGAGTCCTGGTGGCATAATGGGTTATGTATTGGGCTGCTAACCACCAGGTCAGAGGTTTGAACTCACCAGCCACTTTTCAGGAGAAAGACGGGGCTTTCTACTCCTGTCAGATTTACAGTCTCAAAACCCCACCGGGACAGCTCGACTCTGTCCTATAGGGTTTCTGTGAGTTGGAATCAAGTGGATGGCAGTGCGTATGGGTTTGGATGAGGAATCCCTGGCGGCGTAGTGAACTATGGGTTGAACTGCTCACCATAAGGTCAGCAATTCGAAAACCACCAGCCACTTCACTCGCTGAAGAAAGACGGGGCTTTCTCCTCCTGTAATGATTTATAGCCTTGGAAACTCTAAGGTCCCTACCAGTCAGAATCGACTCGAATGCAGTGTATTTGATGAACATCGAGGGATGGGGGCAGCAGCATAGTCCCAACGTCAATTCTTTCAAACATCAAGGAATCAAAACAAACAAACAAACAAACAAACAAAACCCCTGCAAGTACAATGAAGGTAATGAGGATATAGTCCTTTTCTTTTAAAATAAAAGACTTCATTTCTTTCCCTTATCACAGGGAAAGTCAAGCCAGGTGAGCCACCGGGGGCGGGTGGGGTTGGTTTGGTTTTGTTCACACTCGGCGGAGCAGACCAGACACGCTGACTCAACCAGCGAGTGTGGGAGCAAAGGAAGCATCTGCATTCCGCTCAGTCTTGGCCACCTCGCCCTCAAAAGGGTCACACTTTTGAGAGCTGGGAAAAGCGTGTTCTTTCAGATTGTTTTCCGTGTATTCCTTTTGCCCACCACGGAAACGCTCGTTCCTCGGTCTCAAGCTGCACGGAGACGGCCTTTGTGGAGATAAGCGAAGCTTTGCCATATTTGGCAGCTTTGAGCTCATGCTGATTCTACAGACTGCGCGGCCCAGACACGTTCACTGATGGGCAGATACTTATTGATATGCCCTGGACTGAGGCGTACCTTACAATGTGACATTTCTTAAAGCTCCATCTGCCAACCTCCAGGGCATCATCAACAGTATCTTATTATATTTTAAAAATTTCACCCTGTACTCCACTGCCCTTGGGGGCGTTCATAGAGAAAATGAGCACATAACAAATAAAATATTACAGGACAACAGCCAACAGCTTCAACTAATTGAAAAATAAAAACTCATAAAGTAGCCTGATTGCCAGTTCACTGGGCAGAGCAGTCCTTTGGTCACTGAAACCGGGCACACTAGAAAGAAGGTACATTTCCCAAGCTGCGAAAGGAAGCAGGAGCTGGTGAGGGGAGAAGCACTAGAGGGGTACCATAGCCAAATGTATTAACCCAAACCCACTGTCAAATCCAACTCGTAGTGACCCCATGTGGGGTTTCCGAGGCTGTAACTCTTTACAAGAACAGATAGCCTCGTCTTTCTCCCAGGGAGCAGCTGGTGGATTTGAACCACTAACCTTATGGTGTCGCATGTTTTTTACTCAACTCAGTGTCATTGAGTTGGTGCCAACTCATAGCAACCCTATAGTACAGGGTAGGACTGCCTGTGAGTTTCCGAGACTGTAACTCTTTATGGGAGTAGGAAGCCCTGTCTTTCTCCTATGGAGCAGCTGGTATTTTCGAACAATTGGCTTTAGGGATTGTAGCCCAATGCATAACCTCAGGGCCACCAGAGCTCCTATGAACATTTATTAGAACCACATTACTTCTCCAGCCAGGCACACAAAAAGTTGTTTAAACTAAGCAATGGCCCAGTACTATCATGATGACAAACCTAAGTAGGGTCATGTTTGACTTGAGATGTATGGTGCCATCAGGAGTCCTGGGGTGGGGCTTAGAGGCTTTGTGTGTGTAAATGGATAGCTCATTTGCTACTAACAGAGAGGTTAACCATTCAAGGATACCCAGGGGCTCCTCACAAGAAAGGCCTGGTGATCTACTTCAGAAAAACAGTCACAGAAATCCCGGGAGGCACAAGTCTATTCAGACAAACTTGGGATTGCCATTAGAACCAACTCAAAGACCATGGGCTATGTTTTGGTCTTGTTTGTATTGCCCAGCTTTAAATTCCTACCTGAACGAAGCCTCTCCGGCCAGTTTTCCTGCCAATCTTAATTGATGACACCTCCTCACCAAATAGGAAGACTGCTATATGATACTAAACCTAAAATTGAACTTTTGTATTTCACACATTCTAGGCTCAAGTCTTGGTATTTTCAATTGCCTCATATGCATGTGAAACCTGGACAGTAAACAAGGAAAACCAGAGAAGAAGAATCGATGCATATGAATTGTGGAGCTGGTGGAGAATACAGAACATACCAGGGACTGCCAGAAGAACAAACAACAACAAAAAAGAAATCTGTCTTGGGAGACATTTGGCCAGAATGTTTCTTAGAAGGGGGCACGGTGAGACTGTGTGTGGTAGTTACATAATCTGGTGTCAACTTGAGACTATTAAGAGTGAAGGGGTGGAGTGTAGCCTGTCAATCAGGTCACAGCTCGTTGACCCCATTTTGGAGGTGCTATGGAGATAAATAGCTCACTGGAGGCCAGAGTCACACCCTCTCTGCTTAGTCTTCCCGATGACTATGGAGCTCTGCTGATAAAGCTAGAACCCTGGAGCTGGAGGAGTCACGTGGAGACCCCTGCCAGTGCTGAGAAGCTTCCACTGCCATTGGATCCACAAGACTTTTCTCCCACTGACCTGTGATCCTCATGCATTCGGCGTCATTGTATGTGTTGTGTGAGTCTGAAGAGGGATTTATAGACTAGTTTTGGACATATGGGCTAATATTGGACTTATGGACTGGATCTGGACAAGGCTGGGGTGATTTCTTGATATGCAATTGCTCTTTTATATAAAACTCTTTCTTATCCACAGATGAGTGTCTCTGGATTTATTTCTCTAGTCAACCCGGACTAACACACTTTGTCTCACATACTTTAGACATGCTATCAAGAGGGATGCAGGAATAGGATGCCATGCTTGGTAAAATAAAGGGTCGGTGAAAAAGAAGTCGCACCTCAAAGAGATGGATTGACACAGTGGCTGCAACGATGAGTTGAAACGTACCAAGCATTGCAAGGGCGGTAACAAGGCTGGGCAGTGTCTCCTTCTGCTGTGCATAGGGTGGGTGCGTCATCACTGACCTGATGGCCTACAACAACAACAACAACAACAGCAACAAGCACGGTTCCCCAGCTCTTGTTGTAGCTGCTGTAGAGTTGGTCCCCAATCCCCACTGCCTTCATGCACAATGCACACACACTCACAGATGTGAATGAAATGCTGACAGGTCTGGGCTATTGGACCTTTGTGAGCCATTCGCAGTAGATCACAAGACCTTTCTTCCTAGTCCATCTTAGTCCAGATTTTTGACTCTAGAAGGTCAACAGAAACATCACAGGAACACACACGCCTCCACTGACAGAGAAGTGGTGGTGCCACATGACATTCATTCACCGGGAACTGAGCCTCGGACTCCTATACTGTATACACTCATGTATAAGCCAAGTTTTTCAGCACAGTTTTTAATGCAGTTTTGTTGGCAAAATTAGGTGCCTCAACTGATATTCAGGCTGGCTTATACTTGAGTATAGCCAGTACATAAGTGCATGAGCATATTCAAATGTACACATACTCAAGTACACACGTACACTCACATCTGTGAACTTACAGAACTTTCCACAAACCAGACCACACAAGAAACTCATTTTACTGGTCAAAATGCAAAAGCCAGTTGAATCACTATGCTTACTTAAAATCTGAGTGGATGCTAATGTTTCTTTAAGCAGGTTTTCTCCTTGCTATTGGAACACCTCCGGGCAATGCAGCAGAGGTTCACTCTTCCCTTGGTTTCTGATTTCTGGTTCAGCCTGAAACCCCTCAAAGTATCTTTCTTCTGGGACACTGAACCAGATGAGCCCAAAGCAGCTGCCCGAGATTGAGTCCATTTCCAAGGAAAAGCCACTTGCGATTTTTGCTTCTTTTTGAGTCAAAGCCTCCAGCCTTCCTCTGGGTTGTTCAAAGAACAGGTGTGCGGGCGTTTTCAATCTTCTTGGATTCTCTAATTTGCTTTCATGATTCTATCTGTTTCACTTCTCTTTCTTCCTGTCTTTTGTCTTGGCCCCACCCGTGCTGTAGGGTTTATTTTAGATGTAAAGGAAAACACACACACACACACACACACACACGTGCGCGCACATACGCACTCGCCCTACCCCCAATGCTTTGACATTGTACATATATTTCCCTGCAGCATTTCCAAATGCTCCTTTGCTGTTCGGGCAGCAGCATCCCATCCCTCTGGGGGAGAGCCAGCAGGAGGCACGGCTGGAAGTTCCTTGGAGAAGAGGTCTCCAACAGACAAGCACAGCTGCCAGGCGCGCCAGGGCCGCGGACGTGCTGCGGAAGACGGTTTATGCCACTTCTTCCCGCCTTTTCACTCCTGCCTAGGCTCCTCATTCTTGTACGGGTGTTTCCCAACCTTGATCACATGTCAGAAACACCTGGGAAATGTTAAAACCAACCACTACCTCCCCCTCTCCTCCCCCCCCACCCCCCCCAAATTCCAATCTTTGTCCTGGTCAGTGGGTCGGTCCCCAGATGATTCTGTGGCTCCCTGGCCGGTGGCAGTCAGCCAGCCCGGAGCTTCCTCCCTGCCTTCCAAAGACACAGGGAAGGGGGGGAGGGGGAGAGGGGGGGAAGATTCCCCCCGCCAGGAAGTGAGGGGTGGGGGAAACCTGCAGTTTAGTTTTAGAAGCTGGGGCAGTGGCAATTTTTTCACTGGAGTAGACAGAGGGCAGAGCAGCTGGTGGTTTTGAACTGCTGACCTTACACATCGCAGCCCATTACAGAACCACTAGGCCATCAGAGTTCCCTAGCAAACGAAAAATAGAGCCCTCTTTAAAAGGAAGGCACTGCAGCTGGGGAACAGAAAGCCACCTCCTCTCCATGGGCCTGCGACTCCTCCGGCTTGGGGAGGTGATACTTTTAAGCAGTAGGATGCTCTCTGGCTCAAGCAGCCATCCCCCTGGGAATGGGCTCCTGAGGTGGGTGGTGGTCTTTGTGAGCGTGTCTTAGAGCCTATTCCCACTCACGGTGACACGGTAAGACAGAGCAGAACTGCACCCATAGATTTGTCTACACTGTCATCTTTGGGGGAGAAGACTGCCAGGTCCTTTCTCCCATGGAGCCACTGGTGGGTTTAAACCACGGTTAGCAGCCTAGCACCGTTGTACCCATTGCGCCACCAGGGCATCTGGTTGCAGTGGAGATGGTGGGGTGGGGGTGGGGTGGGGGTGGGGTGCTAGCGACTCTAGAGAGAAGAGCAGAGTTCCAGGCAACAAGTATAATTCACAAATTAAGCAACAGCTGTACGGAAAGGGTTACTGCCAATGACAAATACAGTTGGACTTGCAGCCCAGAGCGGGAGAGGCACACAGCTGCTGCTGCTGCGATGTGGGGCCCAGGATGTTTCTGCTTCTCTGAAGTTCCTCGATTGCTGGCCAGGGAAAAGTGTCCCTGAGGCCCAAGCCACCACGGCCCGCGGCTCCTCCACCTGCTCACCGCGCTCTTAGGAAGCAATATGGAAACCTCTCTTGGATACCCGTCGTTGCTCGGGCAACTGAGTGGGCACCTTCCATGGTCCTGCTTGGCCAGGGGACTGCACTTGCTGCTGAGCTTTCTCTCCAAGATCCTTGGCGACTTGCCTTCCCTGCTGCTGCAGTCTTCCTGGCCTGCTCTGTAGGGCAGGCCTCCAGCCTCAGGCCCCCACCCCCACCCCCTCTGCCAGATGTCTCTGGGTTTTGTGGGGGTGAGCATGTACTTTCAGCCTAGTCAAGAAACGCCCAAAGTCAGGCCTTGCCCTGCATGAAGACGGCGGAGCCCACGGGGTGGAGGCAGGGTGTAGAGGCAGGTGAACAGAGTTGCCAAGGGGCTCTGGATTTCCCCTGGCACTGTTCTCTGGATGGGTGAGCATCCAAAAACCAAGTCCTGGTGCTCAGAAATTACCGTGAACATTCTCGGCAGCAGGAGCAATGCAGGTGTGCAAGGTGGGAGAGTCCCAGGTGGGAAGACTCCAAGAAGCACGCTTTGGGACACTCTCTTGTGAAATCAGGACCCTCCCCCAGCCTTCACCCCCACCCCCCCACCCCCATTCACACCACCTTGGCACCTCCAATTTCCATTGCCCCAATTTGAGAGGGTGCTTTCCTTCCTCTCTCAGGCAAACGTGAGGGGATTATCTCATTCAGCTCATGAATGGCTAGGACTTCATGGGGCCCCTCCCCCTCAAGCCAGGGGGTGTTGGGTCTGAGCTGGTCACATGTTGTTCCCTCCCTAACCCTACCCACCCCCCCCACCCCGCCCAATTGCCTCAGCTGGCCGACAAGGTACCTCCCTACAGCTTCCGGACAACACCTTGAAGGAGCTCTTCTGAACATGAGTGAGACGTGGAACATGAAATGAGGCTGCCCCGCCTACTGTCCCTGCACTCCACTCCGAGGGCCAGCCCAGGGCAGGTGTGAAAGACTGAGCGCTATCTTTTTTCAGCTTTTTTTTTTTTTTTTGAGTGATCTCATACTAAGGATGGGGGAGTAGGACTGCCCTGCAGGCAGACCGTCCCAAGGGAGGAGGCTGGCCCAGAACATCCTGCCTAGAACAGACATTCCTGAGGCAGGCAGGGGTTTCTTGCCTTTTTAAAATTTTAGAAAATGTGAAAAGGTCTCTCTCTGGTTCCAACCCAGGCGGGCCTGGCCCCAGGTAAAATGAGGAAATGGGTCAGAAGGCCAAACCCAGCCTCTCAGGTCACTTTGCCACAGTAAAAGTCAAAGACCTCAACAGGGACCCCCAGCCTAAAGTCAATGGAACCAGCTCAGGGGCACATGCATTCCAGAAGTCTCTGAGTCCAGGGCCGACCCCCCCAAACATCGTGCCATCGATCGAGTCAATTCCAACTCTGAGCGACCTTGTAGGACAGTGGCCCTGCTCCCCTGGGTCCCCCAGACGGACTCTCTACATCTCTGCAGGAGCAGAGAGCCTCAACCTTTCCCCTTGGGGCCAATGATGGATTCGAGCTGCCGACCTTGCAGTTAGCAGCCCAGCACCTTTACCCACTGCACTACGCGGGCTCCTTAGTGTTCAGGACAGATAAACAGAAATCAGAGAATACATCAAGGAATCAGTAAAAAAGCATGATACTAACAAAAGTCATCATTGTCACCCAGAGACCTGTCCCTGCCCTGCTCCTCTCACAGACGTTGTGACCTTAGGCACATCATTTAACCTCAGTCTTCACCTGTGCGGGGAAGAGAATCACTTGCCCCGACATCTGTGTTGCTCTAAGAACCAGATGAGAGCCTATCAAAGTTTTCTTGTAAACTGTAAAGGCTGGTGAGTAACCTGTTTAAAGTGTTTATTCATATATAGAAATCTTTTTATTGGGGGCTCTTACAGCTCTTACAACAATCCATACATCAATTGTACCAAGCACATTTGCACATGTTGCCATCAACATTTCCAAAACATTTTTGCCTGCTCAAACCATGTAACACCAAATAAGTATTCAAATGCCAGAACAAACAAACCTTACTGCCATCATTTCTGCCTCACAGTGACCCTATAGGACAGGGTAGAACTGCCCCTATGGGTTTCTGAGTCGCTAACTCTTTATGGGAGTACAAAGCCTCATCTTTCCCCCCACAGAGCCACTGGTGGTTTTGAACTGCTGGCTTTGTGATTAGCTGCCCAGTGCATAGCCACTATTCTACCGGGGCCACTATTGAAATACAGATACACTTAAATAGTATACCCCAAAAGGTTCTATTTTCATGAAACAGATGGTTAACCATACAGGTTTGAGCAGCTGTTATCTGTCAGGCCGAATTTCTCTTACAATATTCTAAACTGTGGTAAAGCCCAAACCAAATCTGTGGCCTTGGAGTTGATTCTGACTCTGAGAGGCCCCATGAGATAGTCGAACGGCCCCACAGCTGTTCCAAAGCTGTACACCTGATGGAAGCAGACTGCCTCCTCTTTCCCCTGAGCAGCAGCTGGTAAGTTCAAGCCACCTGCGGGTTAGCAGCAGTGCACTCAGCTGCCACATCCCCAGCACTCCCTGTGTGAATACCCTCATGGCCCCCAGCAGACCATGCATCCAGTATGACCTTTGTTAAAGTGGGCTTCTACCTGGCAGTATGGTCTAGTGTCGAGGCTCCCTGCGAGGTGCTCTGCACAGCTCTGAGTGGGTGCAGCCAACTTTAACTAGACCACCTAAAAATCACACCTATTCTCATAGGTAACAGCTAGTGCTATGATTTGTGAGTAGGCTGCTCAATGAATTCAGAACATTTCCCTCCAGTTCCAGCTGGCAGAATGTCGAGACTGAAAAACACATTCCCTGGTTCTCCTTCTTGCCCCAATTGGGATGGATGACCCTAATTCTCATCACCCCATTTCCTTAAGCTATTAGCTGTGATTGAATCTCTCCCCATCCCAATGAGCCTCACACAGGCTGCTTTAATGCCCAGTAGCACCCGTAATAGAGAGAACAATGTTGTGAAACTTCAAATTTACGTTTAATTCCCCGTCTTTGACAGACCAAATTGAAGTCATGGGTTAGACTTTGCTGTGGCCACTTAGCACTCGCTGGAATTCCTGGCACCTTCCAGTTTGTAAAAGTTTCCCTTTTCCACTAGCCCCCCCCCATCATACAGAGGGATCTCCATCCTATCTCCCCCCCACTATTTTTATTAGCGTGTATATCATATCATTCCATAATTCAATCATGTCAAGCAGAATTGTCCATTTGCTACCACAATCAGTTTCCAAACCTCCTATCTTGATGGCTTTCGGGCCACAGAAAGGACTCACCTTGTCGGGTGGGATAGAAAGGACAGCCAGAAGCCAGCACCCCTGAGGAACTGACTGTCCAATAGGAGAGAGACATGAGTCAGCCAAGGGGCCTCTTCCCATGCCTGCATTCACTCCAGCCTCATCAACACTGCTGAGTTCACAGGAAGGGAGGGGTTTCTTTAAACACACAACCATTTCAAGCAACTTGATTGTCCAAAACCAAATACCAGCTCACTGCCTTCAAGTTGATTCCCACCCACAGTAACACGGTTGGACAGTGTGGAACTGCCCCTGTGGGTTTCCGAGACTAACTCTTCACGGGAGTAGAAAGCTCCATCTTTCTTCCTCTGAGCAGCTAGCTGGTGGATTCAAACTGCTGACCTCGTTTTTAGCAGCCCAACTGATAACTCACTGCACCACCTAGGCTCCTTGAGTGACCAGGCAGTATTTCTTTATTTCATTGTGATTTGGGTGGAAGTTTGCAGAGCAATTGAATTTTCAACAATTCAACCATATTTTGTTTGGTGGCATGGATTGCAGTCCCCACGATGTAACAACATGCTTCCTACATCCTTTCTTCCTGTTGTCATTCCCTCCAGTCTTCTTGCCTGTCCCTTCCTGCCTTCTGGGATGTATCTCTGGGCAAATGCTTCGCTTTTGGTCTCCTATGGTTGATTGTTCAAAGAAGTGCTTTATAGGTGGTAATGTTAGAGGTGTTAGTGTTATTATTCACCTGATAGATCTCTATCATTTGGCTGAAAGTTGAGCCAAGGAATGAATTCCATTCCAGGCTTGTGTTAGTCCTGGTAGACTAGAGAAACAAATTAATAGACTCTCATATGTGTATAAGAAAGGGCTTTATCTACAAGAGCAGTTGAATATTGAGAAAACATCCCAGTCCAGTCCAGATCAAGTCCATAAGTCTGCTATTAGCCCATATGTCCGCTACCAATCTATAAAGTCTTCTTCAGACTCAGGAAACACGTGCAATGATGCCGAATGCAGGAAGCGGGTGGAAGGTCTTGTGGATCCAGTGGCAGTATAAGCATCTCAGTGCTGGCAGGGGTCTCCATGTGGCTCCTCCAGCTCCAGAGCTTTAGCGTACGTAGCTCCTTGTATCTTCTCAATGGAAATGTCTCACAGAGGTGAGCCTGTGTCCTGCCTCCAGTGAGCTACTTATTTCTTTAGTGCCTCCAAATGAGGTCATCAAGCTGCGACCTGATTGACAAGCTAAAATCCACTTCCTCACTCCTAAGTCTCAAATTGACAACAGATTATGGAACTACCATAAGGCTTGAAGGGTGACTAAGAGCCATAACCTCAGGGGTTTCCCCTGTCTCTGTTAGCTTGGCCATGGTTATGATTTTGAGCTTGGTTCTAGGTCTTTATCCTGACCGATTCGGGACCTCCTATTGTGATTGCTTTTGAGTGATTAGCAGAGGTAGTTAGGTACCATTAGATCTCCTGGTCTCAGGGCCATGGAGACTGGGGTTCTTCCTGTGGATTATTAGTCCAACAGACTAATGATTTCCTGGGTCTTTAATTATCTTCACTCTTCTTTGTTCCAGATCAGCAGAAACCAGCAATGGCCACTCACAAGTTTTTCAGACCTCCATCACTATTCACCAAAGTAGAATGTAGAAACATTGCCTTTCTGGACTGGGTTGCCTCAGTGTCTCCAGAGACTACTCTTCGGAATCCCTAGGCCCAGTGTCTCATCCCCTCAAGGTGTTTCATTTTGGCTAAGAAACGTCTTGACTTTCCCCTATATATTCTACTATATTCATGGATATGTTTGTAGTGCATATAAATCTGCATATGAACTCTGATGGTAGAGTGGGTTACAAGTTGGGTTGTGATTCACATGGTCAGCAGTACAAAACCACTAGCAGCTCCTCAGGAGAAAGATGGAGCTTTCTATTTCCATAAACAGTTACAGTCTCGGAAACCCACAGGGGCAGTTCTACCCTGTCCTCTAGAGCTCCTATTAGTCAGAATCGACTCAATGTACGTGAATGGATCAAGGGCTTCATCCTCACAAGGAATCTATGTGTTACTATGATCCCCGTCTTAGAGATGAAGTCACAGAGGCTTAGAAAGGTTGAATAAATTGAAACAGCAAAATTTCCCATCTAGATTTACCTGAGTTCCAAGCTCTTGCTCTTAACTGTGGGCACTCAGTGTTTTCCAGTGCCCAGAACAGTCCATCAGGGGAACCCCTGGCAAGGTGGGATTTGAGTTGGTCCCTTAAAGGTAGTGTATTATCTTGATTGCCTTGGACGAAAGGAGGAAAGAGGGCATAATCCACATTGCCAAATTTGTATCGTCAGGTCCCAGAACATTGCATGATATGTTATATAAATTTGCTATGAGTGGATGGATGGATGGTAGGCAGCATACACAAAATCCTGGAGATGCGTACAGGCGTGGAGAGAGAAAGGCTGAGAAAGGGCAACTGAGGAACAGGAGAGGAAAGAACAGCAAAGATCAGATTGGAGCAGAGTTTTCCATCTGGCCTAGAGCAGAAGCCAAGGTCATCTAACCCAGGGGGAGGCCTCTCACGGGAGACTTAGAATCCTAGGTTTAGAAATTTGTCTAGAACCCAAACAAAAATGGACAAGAGGAACTTTTGGACATGAACCCTCTAAATTATGTGGATTAGACATTAACCCCCTGTGTTGTTTGGATCAGGTGTTAACCCACCATATTATTTGAGTTAGATATTAACGCACTAAAGTGTTTGGATTAGACATTAACCCACTAAATTGTTTGGATTCCGTTCTGCGGACTGATTGGTTGGATGGATCGCTTTAGAGAGTCCTGATGAGATGAAAGCTATGTTTCAGAAGATTCATCTGGCTCTGCGGCTGGAGGTGGGAGAACCTGAGAGAGTGACACCAGTGAGCAGGGGACCTGTCAGGTGAGATCCCTGGGGAACCCATGAGAGAGGGCCTGGGGGCATCCATCCTCCTGGTGAGCTATCGTTTAGTTCAATAGCTGAGAGAGTTGGGCACCCCCACAGGGCTGAATCATGTAAGGCAAACAGACGACCCCAGGGCCATACACCAGAGCACTGGGACATAGAGTTACTTTGAACTTTCTCAGCTGAGCGTCATGCGTAAACACTTGCTTATAAAAAAACCAAATTTGGTCACTGAACCAAAAGAATCAGCGAGGGGTCTGAGCAGTGGTTCTAAGTGTGACCTTTGTTGTCAGGAGGGAATCAAACAGACCCACATCCTCTTGATAATAAACGTCAGGATCCCTAAGAAGCCCATAGTCAGAAGCGGCTCCAGCCAGACTTGCTGAGAAAGAAGAGCAGGGCCGTCTCCTTTAGGGGACGCGTGCATTGCAACAACACACCGCTCCGACTCTCGACTCAGACGTTTCTCCCTGTGTCCTATGTAGAGCCCACACTGGGAAGTGTTCGTCTGGTGACTGGCCCTCCAAACATTTGTGCCCTACCATCCACACTCTAAGTTTCGATCACTTACTCCCACGGGAGTCCCCCCTCAAGCACTTGCACCTTGGGGTTCTTCGATGTCCGTGGCATTCTCTGACCAGAAAGAATTTGGAGCGGCAGATCTGTAGCTCTTTGTTCAATCATTCCACAAATATTGACTGTGTGCCTACTCTGGACCAGGAGCCCTGGTGGTGTAGTGGTTACATGTGGGGCTGTGATCGGTATAATAGGCAGTTCGAAACCACCAGCAGCTCTTTAGGAGAAAGACTGAGCTTTTTACTTCTGTAAACAGTTACAGTCTCGGAAACCCCCTGGGGGTCGCAATGGGTCAGCCTGGACTCAATGGCAGTGGGTTTGGTTTTGAGGTTGTGTTGTACTTTAGACCACGGCACAGAAGAGACATTAGGGACCAACACAGACTGCCACCTTCGTGGAGTCGCCTTCCAGTAGGGGAAGGTCCAGTTTGTCAGCAGTCGGCCTGACAGAGCAGTAGATCACACAGTAGACTGGAAAGCCACCATTGCTGTTATCTTACTGGCTGGCAGGTCTGGAGTCTGATCTCGAACAGAACCAGTGTAGACAAAGTTCCCACGTTTGAGGAGCTGCCATGATTCCCAAAGACCACGTGTGTCTGGGGAATTAGAAAGTCCTCAGCCTGGCTGCCATCACACGGATCGAAGCGGGGTTTCTGAGCAGCGCTCCTTGCTGCTCAGTGGCTCTGCCCCAAGGCAGGCTCACCGTCCACATAGTTCCCAGCGTCTACTCCGGCCTGCATGGCTCCCACCGTCCTGGAGCTTCGCCTCTGCCCGGCTCTGCCCAGCCCTGCTCAGGCCGGCCGGCCGCAGTCACTCCATGCCAGCGCCAGGCCCAGGGGTGTGGCTGAAACACTTGAATCACTCATGTGAAAGGAATGCTACTTCTGCTTTTGAGTAATTTACTGACAGCTGCCCCAGCTCCGTTTCTTTTATGAAGCAAGTCCGTTTGCACAAGAAAATGTAACCAGTCAGTGCCGCTTTGTTTCCTTTAAACCAAAGCACACAAACTATAATAACAAATGAAACTACACCAGATATTTACATAACCTACCCTATCCTCGCCTGGCACATCTGGTCATGCACTGTGACCCTTTGCAGGAGGCGGGGTGGGGGTGGGAAGTAACAGAAAATATATAAATGACGATAACACACCAAAAAACTGCCTCTGCACAGAAAAGGCATGGTCTGTGTCTTAGATTGCTAGTGCTCATGTCACAGCTCATGCCAGAAGCAGAAATGTATTCTCTTACACTGGGGGCGGCTAGAAGTCCGAATAGAAGTGTCAGCTCTCCGGGAAGGTTCCGACTCCTTTCAAAAGCGGGGGGCCCAGCATCACGTGGAGATTTCCACGTGTCTTGGCATTAATCTTCCCCTGGGTCTGGGAGGATCTCGGCGTAGGGACCCCGGATCCAGAGGAGAGATGCTGCCCCTCTTCTTTCTTAGTGATACTGAGGTCCCCCCTCGGCTTGTTGTGTTAGATTCCTCGGGTGGGAAATGCCTTGGCACGAGGAAGAATGAGAAAGAATTCACGCCGCAGCCTGGTTTGTGATCCCAGTGGGTTTTCATAAAGGACAGAAATTTCAGGATTGACAATCACTGCACACAGGCACCTAGAGGCCCTGCACACTTGCATGTGGCCTCCTGAGGCCCGACAGTGACTGCAACTTTGCACGGTGGAGCAGAAGGCCCAGGAGTAGAGGGAGAAAGAACGCGGAGGTCTCCAGGTCCCGGCTTTTTAGGGCCTGCTGGGAGGCGTGGTCGATGATACTGACTGACCCCGTTGGCTGAATTAAACTCACCTGGCCTAGATTGGGCCAATCCAGGTGTACTGCCACCTCACCCCCATCGTTTACTCCACCCCGCCTCCAGGTCTGAATCATGCCCGTTAGCCTTTATCAGCTTCCAACTTCCTGTGGGGGCCCTTAGGCATGGAGAGGTACAGCCCCCTATCCTGCTATCTAAGTTTCTCTCTCCTCTCATCTCTTGTGAGATAAAAGTATTGTTGCAGGCCATACCCCAGGAACACCCCCCTTTCATCAGCTCGGAGCCATGACCCTCAGCGCCTTATGATGAATCGATTGATCAGTTCAGATCACCTCATGGGAATGATCACATCACCCCTAACTGCCAAAATCACATTATGACATAATTGAGCATTCCATACCGAGAATCATGACCCAGACAAATTGGGACACATTGTGGAGGGACATGACTCAATCCATGAGAATTTAATTGTGATTTAAACTGACAGGAAACCTGCACATCAGATAATGAAATATGAGGTCAATGTTGAATGCACCTCTTTATTTTCTCCATCTTTGGCCATAGGTCCAATTTCAAGGATTGGTCTAGAACTGATAAGCAGCCATGTGCCACATACGTCCATTGAGGCAATGCACGATTGCATATACATCCATGATACCATAAGGGTATGATCGACTTCAGAAATCCCAACCAGAGAAGGAGACAAAGTGAACACAACAGCTCCCTGCACTCAGCACATTAACTCATGTTCTCGTACACAAAGCAGCTGCACTGCCAGGAATATAATGGTACAGAACATATAGACCCTAGATACTAGGGTATAAGCGAGTTTTTCAGCACATTTTAATGCAGTTTTTGTGGTAAAATTAGGTGCCTTGGCAGATATTCAGGTTGACTTATACTCAAGTATATACAGAAACCTATAGTACATGGCTTGGTAGTCATAATGAACACGGTCCTGGTTTACACATATACTGTACTGTATGTCCTCTGGGGGGGGGGAATTTGCCATGTAACATTGTATGATTCCACTTGCAGGTGGCAGCATCCAAGGCCATGTATTGCACAGCTCATGGGTGTTGGAGCCTTACCTCTCTACTTAATTTTCTTTGGAAAATAATGCCGTGATGTACACCGGGGCTCTCAAATGCAGCAGCAAGAAAACAAGCCGATTTGAAAGGGAGACATAGGTTTATTAACCAACATGAAGGTAGAACAGTAATGAATGTTTTCACTTGTGATTTAGGCATGTCAACAATCACTGTAATCCTCACGAAAAGAGAGGAAGGAGAGAAAAGTATCCAAGTTGTTAAAGGATTCATCTCAACTCAACTCATAGCCATCCAGTTGAAGCTGACTCAGGGTGAGCCTGCAGGACAGGGTGGAACTGCCCCTGCGAGTTTTCCAGGCTATCACTCTTCGCTGGGGAAAAAGCCCCATCTTTCTCCTGAGGAGCGGCTGATGCTTTCAAACCGCTGACCTTTTGGTTAGCAGCCCAATGCACAGCCACTAAGCCACCAGGGAAAGCTATAAGACTAAAGGAAGCAAGAGAGGGACCTGAACCATATAAGGTGAAATTGCCCATGATGTGGGCTAAGGACCAAACGCAAAAGGAATCACTGCTAAGTCATTAAATGCTTAATGCTTAGTACAAAAGCAGGACCAGACAATGATACAGTGTTTCCACAATGTCCAAATCAGAGAACAGCCTATTTCTCAGAACAGGTATTCTGGACGTTAAGTGGCATGTAGCTATGAAACCACAACAGGAAAATGAATGCTTTCTTCTACAGGAAAGATCAACACATGCACATTATCCCTTTTGACCCATCTGTCCCCAAGGTCCCACTCACAACCTTCTTTATCCACCAACCAATACCATATCTCACCATGCATGACCTTGTCTGCCCCACTCCCATTTTCTAGATGAACTGACTGACAAGACAGAGTGATTTTCCTGACTGATGAGCACAGGTGTCAATACCAGATCTGTAACTCTGGTCCCCTACCTCAATGCCAGTGTTCTTTTGCACAGAATTAACAAAATATGAAAGCATTTCCAGATGCCAGGCTTCCAACAGCATCCAGTTTCCCCACATTCTCTCACCTCCCTTCGACTCACTGGGCCTGCACCTCGTCCTCAGTGAGAATGTCTCATTGCTGCTCCCGCACAATCTCTGCCCTGAGACTCTTTTATGTCATGGGGCTGCGTGCTGCCCGCCTCATGTAGGGCTGACATTCAAAATACTTAGCAACTTGACCACAGCACTACCACGTTGTTCCTGTTGTTAGTTACCCTCAATCCAACTTCAACCAACGGCGACGCCATCTGCGTTAGAGCACGACTGTACTGACCAGGGTTTTCAGAGCCGTTTGGAAATAGATGGCCAGGACGATCTTGAGTGGTGGGTTCGAACCACCAACCTTTTGGCTAGTAGTAGAGCATGTCACCATTGGTGCCATCCAGAGGCTCCTAAAACTACCATATGACCCACCTGGAGAGTCAAAAGCAGCAACACACACAAACACACGCACACCAACGCTCAGTGCCGCCCCGTTCACAATAACCAGAAGATGGAAACAACCTAAATGTCCATGAGTAGATGACTGGAGCAAGATGTGGTGTGTACACGCAATGGAAATGGCCCAGCCACAAAGGGCCACAAAGTCCTGTTAGGAGCCACCATGACGATGAACCCTGAGAACAGCTTGCTAAGCAAAGTCAATCACAAAAGAACAAAGATTACCTTTAGGACTAAAGGGCTCGACTTGTAGCAGCGAGATCATAATTCAAAATCACAGCCTCTGCCAGGGAGAACATTGAGTCTGTCTGCTCCTATGACGATGTACAGGCTTGGTTGGACACCACAGACAGGGTTACATGACTCAGCATCCACTAGTTGTTAGTGGTTTTATTTAGGCTTGCAGGAAATATTTAAACTCGAGACAGAGGTTTATTCGTGGTTACTAGTGCCAGGAGGGTGAGGGTGTGCAGGAGGCTTTGTTTAGGAAGCTGCGAATAGCTGTTTATAGTGAGGGAAGACGGCAAAGGACACTGGTGATGGTCATGGTACAATATGTTGATAGACTTGCTGTCTCTGAATTATGCATGTCAACACGTGAAATTAGCAGGGTGGTGTGATATATTTTTCCACTCCAAAAACTAGAGAACAAGAGTCTGGCTTCCGCGCTGACACATCAGGAGACTCTGCTTTATTGCTGGATGGAAGCCTCAGAGGTTCCCTGCCCCTGAGGCCCGGCTGTGACTGGGCAGTTGGTGTGTTGCAGGAAACCCAGGTAACTGCACACAGGTGACTTCTGAAGGGAAAGTGACAACGGCTTTCCAAAAAAACCAAAGTCACTGCCATCCAGTCCAGGCTGACTCACAGTGATCCTCTAGGGCAGGGTAGAACTGCCCCTGTGGGTTTCTGAGACTAATTCTTTTATTTTTTAAAACATTTTATTAGGGACTCATACAACTCTTATCACAATCCATACATACATCAATTGTGTAAAGCACATCTGTACATTCATCATTTTCAAAGCATTTGCTCTCCACTTAAGCCCTTTGCATCAGGTCCTCTTTTTTCCCCTCCCTCCCTGCTCCCCCCTCCCTTGTCAGCCCTTGATAATTTATAAATTATTATTTTGTCATATCTTGACTTGTCCAACGTCTCCCTTCACCCCATTTTCTGTTGTCCGTCCCCCAGGGAGGAGGTCACATGTAGATCCTTGTAATTCTTTATGGGAGTAGAAAGCCTTTTCTTTCTCCTGTGGAGTGGCTGATGGATTCAAACGATGAACCTTGCTGTCAGTAGTTGACATATTCCCCACTGCACCCCGGGACTCCTGCAACAAATGCGCTAGTCTTCTGGAATTTGTGTACCAAACACGTGGTGCTTCTGCGTAGTTATTAATTCAACCAAACTAAGTACCTGCGCCCATTCAAAACCTTCTAGAAACATGGAGGCCACCAGTGATTACAGAGAAAGCTCTCCCTGTCATCAAGTTGGCGCTGACTCACAGTGATCCTATTGACAAGGGTAGACCTGCCCCTGGGGGTTCCTGAGACTGTCACTGTTTACGGAGTAGAAACCTCATCTTTCTCCCTTGGTGACGCTGGTGGTTTTGAACTGCTGACCTTGTGTTTAGTGGCCCAGCTAATACCCACTCTGCTACCAGTGCTCCTTCTTTTCAGGATACTGGGTCCAAAACAATTCTCATAACAGATATTCACTCAAGGTAAATCTTCCTGTGGTTACACAATGGGGATCAGACAGCGGGGGTCAGGGGGGTCTCCTGATTGCTTCGAGGTCAGATACACCCAATTTGTAACCATTACCTAAGGTCAGCTATTCACTGATTTTTTTTATTCCAATTCCTTGTATTTTTCATAAAACACTCTGAATGTTTTCCTCCTTGGATCACTGGGGTCAGAATCCTCTGAACCTTGTGATTCTCCATTCGCAATTTGCCCTGCCTCTCAATGAAAACTTGTACATGTAATTCCAACCAGCAACAGTTGTGCCCTCACGACCATTGTGCCACATTTCCTGGAAGAAGAGAGGAGACATGCACATCGGCAGCTACAACAGAGACCAAGAGCTGCCTGTGTTCCCAGACAGAGCCAGGAACATGAGTACGGTGGTTGTCAAAGGAACGAATGATTTTTTTCTGGTTGAAGGTCATCATAGAGTCATGGTGGCACAGTGGTTAAGCACTTGCTGCTCCCCCACAGGCAGCAGTCTGAACCTTGCTAGTGCTCTGAGGGAGAAGGAGGTGGCAGACTGCCACCTCAGAGGCCATAGGGGCAGTCCTACTACTGGGTGACTGTAGGGAGCCCAGGGCAGCCCTGCACCCAGGTAGCTGCCGACAGGGAAGTGACAAGGGCAGAGCGAGTTTGGTTTGGTAGCACATAGATTCCTGGAGGGAACATCCCACCTGTGGTCGGCGGAGAAACTAAAAAGGCGATGGGAAGAACAGAAAGGCAGGTAGGCAGGTACAGGTGGAGGTAGGTCAGGTACCTAAAGACTAGACCTTAAAAACATCTCCTGTAGCCAACCACTTCTGTTGTTATTTCTTATCTGGTTTCCTGCAGTTACCTCCTCATAGGCTCCTGGGCCTGGATGAACTAATGGGGGGCATGAGGTCCCTGGAGGTACATTCCCAAGGGTCAGCAGGATTGGGTGTGGTAGACAAGGTAAGGAAGGCATCCACAAGGACCTTTTGATCTCCAGCCACTGCTTTTGGGGTTCTGGGCATTCTCCCTTGGAGCCCACTCAATCTCAGACTGGCGCTGGTCATTCTCAGACACAAGCATTTGCCAAGTGGCCTAAGGGATTACATGGCCCTTTCCAGGCTTTGTGGGGGGCCCAGGGATGAGCTGACAGTTGAGTGCTGCCCCTGGAACTGACTGCTGTCTGGGAACAACATGCATTCTCAGGCGGCCTGGAGGCAGCCCAACATCCCCTCTGGCTCTGGTCCAGTCCAGATCCTGAGACTGGAAGGAGTCCATGTCAGTGGGAGTGAAGTAGGAAAAGGAGGTTGGTCGAAGGCCGATCAATATCAGGGCAGACAGACAGCACTGGGAGACAGAAGACAGCACTCCAAGGATGGTTGATCGGAGTCTCTTCGAGGCAATATTGAGAAAGGTACAAAGTTGTTCTCATAATGTCTCACCCACAGACATCGAGTTGATTCTCCTGGAGCCCCTAGGTAGGATTTCTGAGGCTGCAAATTATTTTGGGTGAAGGTAGTATCATCTTCTCCCTTGGAGTGGCCAGTCAGTTTGAACCACCGACCTTGTAGTTAGCACGCAGTCCAACACTTACCCAATAGCTACAAGGTCTCCTCCCATCTGTATGCACCGACATTGAGTCAATTCTGACTCATAGCAACCCTGTAGGAGAATCGCTGACCTTGGGGTTAGGAGCCCAACATGTAACGACTCTGCCACCAGAGCTCCTTTCAATAGTATATAGTACACGAGAGCCCGGACCTTGACGCTAATCTGCTCTTGGAGCACCGAGACGCGATGCAGTCGAATTCTGAGTCAATTTTTCCCATAAGAAATAACTGAAAATGGATTCATCCATTCTCGACCACCAAGTATTTACCCTAACCTTGCCTTTTCACACAAAACATTACACAGAAATTTCAAAATAAGTTCAGAGTGAAACAATATAATTTAAACAAGAAACCCGACATTAAAAAAGTTTTTGAAAACTACAGTATGGCCCATACCTTGAGACTGATGAGGATCTGGATCTGTGGACACGGACGTGGAGAGGAGGTACAGAGAGAGAGCCATTGTTTGGGAGGGGAATCCCCTTCCATTAAATCAACTGGTAGCTGCTTTTTAGGAGTTTTTTCCCCTTCTTTGTCTTTTTCACTGTGACCTGGCTGGTTTTCTTTAAAACAACAACAACAACAAACCTGTCTAATGTGGTTTGCTGTTGGCGTTTCCTTAACTGTTTTCTAAAAGGCTTACTAAATTATCATCAACACAGTTAACCAGTTCCTTATCATGATGATTCTTTAAAAAAATCTTTCTGAGGACCCATGTTTTTTATCCAAAAACAGTACAAAAAGCCACAAAAACTAAGAAAATTATAGCAAAATGCTTGGAACACAGCCGCAAAAGTTTCAAACAATGTGTACTACCAATGCCAACTAATGCCAAATGACCAAAACACAACTGTTTTTGTTTACAAAAATCACAAGCTCTGATGCAAAATTTTCTCGACATTTTGCATTGAAATCTGATTTTCAAAAGCGGTGCATAAGCAAATGTGGTGAAGAAAGCTGATGGTGCCCAGCTAGCAAAAGATATAGCGTCTGGGGTCTTAAAGGCTCGAAGATAAACAAGTCGCCATCTAGCTCAGAAGCAACAAAGCCCACATGGAAGAAGTACACCAGCCTGTGTGATCAGGAGGTGTCGAAGGGATCAGGTATCAGGCATCAAAAAACAAAAAATCATATTGTGAATGAGGAGGTGTACAGAGTGGGGACCCAAAGCCCATGTGTAGGCAACTGGACATCCCCTTACAGAAAGGTCTAGGGGAGGGGATGAGCCAGTCAGGGGGCAGTGTAGCAACGAGGAAACATACAACTTTCCTCTAGTTCTTAAATGCTTCCTTCCCTCCACTCTCATGATCCCAATTCTACCTTACAAATCTGGCTAGACCAGAGGATATACATAGGTACAGATAGGAACTGGAAACACAGGGAATCCAAGACGGATGATCCCTTCAGGACCAGTGGTGAGAGTGGCGATATTGGGAGGCTGGAAGGAGGGCGGGGTAGAAAGGGGGAACCGATTACAGGGATCTACATATACCCTCCTCCCTGGGGGATAGAAAACAGAAAAGTGGGTGAAGGGAGACGTCAGACAGTATAATATATGACACAATAATAATTTATAAATTATCAAGGGTTCGTGAGGGAGGCGGAACGGGGAGGGAGAGGTAAAATGAGGAGCTGATGCCAGGGGCTTAAGTGGAGAGCAAATATTTTGAGAATAATTAGGCAGTGAATATACAAATGTGCTTGACACAATGGATGTCTGTCTATATGGATTGTGATAAGAGTTGTATGAGTCCCTAATAAAATTATTTAAAAAAACAAAACACATACACAAAAATAAAAAATTAAATTAAAAAGAAAGAAATCTGATTGTCGAGTACTGATGTGGTTGAGTACCGGGCTTTTATTATACATGTGGTATATATACTAGTATATAGAGGTCCCACAAGAAACTAGCACTGGGGTAGAGTCCCTGGGTATTGCAAATGATTACATGCTTGACTACTAGCTGAAAGGTGGGCAGTTCAAGCCCATCCTGAGGGACCTGGAAAGACAAGCCTGGTAATCAGCTCCCGGAGAGTCACGGCCTGGAGAAGAAGCCCTTGGAGCAGCCAGAGTCCTCCAAGAGGGCGCAAGGAGTCAGAATCGGCTTGAGGACAATAAATACAAGAATAGCAGCAGCGTGTGGAGTTCCAAATCCCTTCCTTCGACAGACCTCTTCACCTTGAAACGATGCTTTGGCATGATGAATCCAAAGAGAGCCGCGGAAAGAAGTTCATGAGGAGTAACGTGTCAGCATTGCGCTATGTAATGCAGGAACGACGGTGGTGCTCTGCTCTCTGTGACAAAGGCCCGCAGAGCAGGCCCCGGCTGGACACCAGCTACCCTGTCTGAATGCTGGACCCCTGAGAACATCAGTGCTCTCCGTTTGCCTACCACCCACCCACGGTCCTTCGCATTTGTAGGCAGGTGTCCGCGGTCGGTAGACTTGCATCCTATAGGTATACCCAGCCCCAATGTTCAAAGCCTTTCTCTTTTTGCGCTGCTTTTGAAACTGGCATCTTACATTCTCAGAGGTCCATCCATTTTTTATGAGAATTCTTAAAAGGTTTTGTGCTCCCATTTTAAAGAATAATATTTAAACTGCAAAACAACCGTGACCTTTCTACAGAGTGCTTCCGCATCATGCCAGTGCCCGGATTGGATTTGCACTGTGACTATTCGGATCACCTGGCCATCTAAAGTCTCCTTCTCCTTGTTTGAATGGAATATTTCTCAAACCAGGATGAAGTCAAGAGTTTACAGGTACTAAGGTTAGAAACCTGTCCCACACCAAAAATATGACCAAGTGGTATATACACCAATCTCTTATACATTGGGTTATGATGGATTGATACTTTTGAACCTAATCATTCTGAATGGAGTCTCCGTGATATTAGATTCATAAAGTCGAGAACCAGATCTATGGTATCTGTGCCAATCTAGTGGCAACCTGTTTATCAGCCAATCAGATGGTCTCCTCCTAGGCTCTATTCTAGCATCTATATCTAGTATCTTGATATGGCAGTAATTCCAGGCACTCTGTCATGCTGGATGGGCCCCTGACACAGAGCTCTAAGGGGGTTGCAGCTTGCTAAGAGCCCCATTCAAGGAGATGGAAGCAACCTGGGAAAGAATCAGCTGTTGGGAAAGCCAACCCTGAGCTCTGCAGAGCAGCTCTGCTGGGACTTGAGCGGATCTGCAGGCTGACCGGCATCCGAGGACTTCGAGATGCGCACCAGGATGCCGGTAAGCGAACTTGTCAACACCCCAACCAGAGAACAACTGCCCTTCAGTCAAGTCCCGGCTCACAGTGGCCCGAGGGCTTCTGAGGCTGTAAATCTTTAACAGAGCAGAAAGCCCCCCCTTTCTCTTTCTTCCTTCAGTGCCTGGCGGGTTCTAATGACTAACCTTATGCTTCTGGATCTGGCAACAGAAAACAACACAGAACCTGAATGGATGGAGGTCGTTTCAAGCATCAGGAGGTGCAGTGGCCCTGCACTGAGCAGCCTCTTTCTGACGCTCTACCAGCCCTGGCTACACCCTCAGACTGGCTCTGCTTGGGATGTCCGAATGTCCACCCTTGTGCATGCACCTGGGCACTGGGAACCACAGATGTCTTCCTCAACACTCACCTCCAATGGGAGGCTCCTTTAATGTCCTTTTCCCACATTCCACAGCGAATCTGTCAAAGCCTGGCTTCTGATTCACCCTCGGGCACAGCCCAAATCCATGTCTCTGCCCTTTCTCCTTTCTTATCTGGAGGACTGCAGCTGTCCCCTCGCTGGCTTCCCGTTTCCCTGCCTGTCTTCCCCAAACCGCCCTACTGATACTGCAGACATCTGAGTCAAATCTGGTCACTGCTCAGTCCTCCACTGGCTGCTCCCCAGCTTCCTGTAAGGCTGGCCTGCGACCTGTCTGTTCTTAGCTCCCGTTGCTCCCTCGCGCTCTCACTCCATTCCGGCCACACTGGTCTCCTATTTGTTTCTGAAAATGTGCCCGCTCTGCTCCAGCCTAGGCACCCTCTGCTTGCAGAGTGCCACGTGGCTAGAAATGATAAACAATGTATCGAGGGTGAGGTAATGCAAGAAAAACAATGAGTAGTTTCACACAGAGGACACAGGCACCGAGGCGCCCATCTAAAGATTGGGGGACGAATGCACAGTTATGCGTTTTAGGCATGAATAAGCTTCCGAAGTTTCCATTGTACCTGCGAAAAGGAAGAGAAGGGGAGAAAGCTGAGGCTGTCCACTCCTGTAAAGCGTTATCGTCTCGGAAACTCACAAGGACAGTTCTACCCTGTCCTCTAGGGTCACTTTGAGTCGGGATTGACAGGAGAAGAAAGGGGCTAATATATATATTTACAAGTCTGGGCAGTCTTTGGAATATAGTAGAACAGGAAGTGAATGGTATGTATAAACACATATCAACTAAGGCAGGAATTAGAAAACATATTCATAATGCATTGGAGACTATCATGAGACAGCTAGTGCATGCAACAATATAACCAGGGCAAAGACAAAACAACCACCAACAACAAAGTTCCACTTTACGGAGGACTGTCCACTTGCAGGTTAAAAATTCTTCATCAGTGTAGATAACTCATTTTCTATGAATTGCTTTGTGTTAGTCTGGTAAACTAGAGAAACAAATCCACAGAAACTCATATATATATGAGTATATATATATGAGAAAGTAGAGGGAGGGGAAAACAAAGGAGCTGATACCAACGGCTCAAATAGAAAGTAAATGTTTTCAAACTGATAATGTACAAATATGCTCAATACAATTGATGTATGGAATGTTATAAGAGCTGTAAGAACCCCCAATAAAATGATTTTTTAAATTTTGCTTATAAAAAAGGGAAAGTTTTATATAAAGGGTAAATGTACATTAAGAAAGCATCCCAACCCAGTGCTATCTAAGCCTATAAGTCCAACATTAGCCCATATGTCTGACACCAATCCACAAAGTCCTCCTCAATCTCACAAAACACAGGCAATGACGCGGACTGCAGGAGGAAAGCCGAGTCAGTAAGCCTGCAAGCATCTCAGCGCAGGCAGGGGTCTCCACACGGCTGCTCCAGCACCCAGGGCTGCATCGGGGTAGGTCCATGTGGCTTCTCCTTGGGGATGTCTTGCATGAAGTCAGCCTTACCAGCTGAAGCAGGGAACTGGCTAAAGCAGCTACACCCTGGTCTGACCCTCAGAATGCAAGAACCCAAGAACTAGAAAGGCGAGGCTCACCAAGCCATTTATCTCGCCACCCTTCAATTAATTCCACATGTGTTTATCGGCCAGGTTGGCACAATAAACCTTAACCAGCTCATGCTTCCTGTCTCTTCTTTCTCCTTGTGCTTTGTCCCAGTAGAGCTAGTTTGAGTCCCAGTAAATGCTTATATCTGTCTATTCAAAACTCTACCAAAGTCCACCAGGTAATTCTCTGTAAGTCATTTCATATAGCTAAGTGCCCATTGATTGGACTTTCAATTCCAGAAAGATAAGGACCAGGTCTTGCTAGGTATTCCTAGAATCAGCATGAGTGGTCTGGCCCTTGAATGCTTGGTAAATTTTTAATGAATAAAGTAATAACTCCTCCCACAGTCAGAATCAACTCAATGGCAAACCCACAAAACCAAACTCACTGCCAACAGGTCACGTCTGACTCAGGGTGATCGTCTAGGACAGGGTAGTAGAACTGCCTCAATGGGTTTCTGAGACCAAAACTCTTTATGGGAGTAGAAAACCTCATCTTTCTCCTGAGGGGTCACTGGTGTTTTCAAACCACTAACCTCCACATTAGAAACCTGATGCATAACCACTATGCCACCAGGGCTTTGGGAGTATGCATAGATAAATCAAGGTGATGTCTTAATATTTCATAAAAGGGAAGAAAATTTCTGATTGAACTGAAGAGAAAATTTAGATATTAAAAAGAAAAAAATTACAAAAATACAAGCAGAGGGTGCTGGTATATTTTGGAGTCAGGCGAGCACAGGAATGGAAAAGTGGCAGTTCATTCGACTGTTCACTTGGTTGAAATGACCATTGAAACCGTCGAGCTCACTTCACCTCGATTTCGGGTTTACTGCGACCCTTCGGATCTTGGTTCCCTGTCTGGGATCTTGGCATTTCAAAGAAAGGCCCCTGGACCGGAAAGAAAAGTATCCTGGATCCAGAAAAGGAAATGTTTCTTCCTTTCCAAGTGATTAATTCATTTTCTAGTGCAAATATGTAAATATTGTTGGCTGGGAAAACTATTATTTTAACTTCAGGGAGCATTTCCCCCTCTTTAAACATTATTGGTTTGCTGCTGTTGAGAATATACACAGCAAACACGTACCGATTCGATGGGTTTTGCATGTAGAGTTCAGTGGCATGGATGACATGCTTCTAGTTGTGCCAACCATCTCCACTCTGCTTTTCGGAGCTGCCCCTACTCATTAACATAAACTCACTGCCCCCTAATGTGCCTGTCTGATCTTTGATCTCATACACCTAGTTCTAGGGAAAGCATAATGCTCCAGGCAGAGCCTTATGACCACTTAAGCTATTGTCTGGGTTGAAGAAGATTACAGGGATATTTTTGGTTTAAAGTTTAAAGTTGATCTCAGAGCAATGGTTTCAGAGGTTCTTCCAGCCTCTCAAAAATCCACAATCTAGGAGAATTTGAAATTCTGCTTCATATGTCCCCACGTGGATCAGGGTTCTTCTGGAGAATCTTTGAGCAAAATGTTCAGCAATGGAACCTCACATCATCCAGTTCTTCTGGTCTCATGGTAAATGAGGCAGCTGTTCATGGAGACCCTTAGAACCCAGGCCCATACCTTTTTTCTCTTCCCAACTCTCCTTCTTCCTCTGATGTTGCAGGGATCTACAGAGAAATGGTTACATTGTATATGGCTGAGTGAACACTTTTAAGGTCTCAGAGACTATGTAACAAACTAGACGATAGAATAGAAGCACTAAACCCATTAGCCAATCAACTGGGATATCCTATACAACTAGGATACTAAACTTCAAACCAAGAAACAGAATCCTGTGAAGCATTTGGCTGTATGCAAGCAGTCTCAGCAACTACTGTTTTGTATGTGTCATTATTTTCAATGTGTCATAACTTTATCAATTCAACCTTTGGGCTGTGCAATCCCATCCTCAATGAATGTCATTTTCCCATCACTATTAAACCTCTTCCCCCCACTCCCTGCCACACCCTGGTGACCACGAACACACTTTGGTTTCTATATATTTGCGTTTTCCTGAATTTTCACATAAGTGAGATCATACAATAGTTGTCCTTTTGTGATCAACTTGTTTGACTCAGCATAATGGCTTCCAGCAACAACCGTACCGTAGCACAGTTTCAAGACTTTCTCCTTCTGACCGAGTGGTACTCCACTGTATGTATGGACCACTCCTTGTTCTTCCACTTATCAGATGGTGGGCATCTAGGTTGCTTCCAACCCTTTGGCTATTGGGAACAGTGCTGTGATAAACATTGATGTACAAGTCTCTTTGTGTGCCTCTGCTTCTAGGTCTTCAGGGTATATACGTAGTAGTGGAAATGCTGGGTTATATGACAGTTCTATTTCCAGGTTGGTTTGTTTTTTAACCATCACAATGTAGTAGGTACACCAGTAGTAGGTACCCTTTGGTATTCATATCAGTAGATGAGTTCCAAGCTTCCCAAAACCTCACCAAAAGTTGCTGTTTCCAATCTTCTCCTTGTTTTTCTCCTAGTCAACCTAGTGGGCGCAGCATGATCTCTTATTTTGGTTCAAGTTTGCACCGCTCTGATGGCTAAAGAAGCTGAGCCTTTTTTCGTGAGCTCATTTGAACTTCGTTTTAGGCGAAATGTCGACTCAAGTCTTTTGCACATTTTATGATTGGGTTATTTACCTTTTTGTTGTTGTCGAGGTTTAGATCTATGTTTGGGTTATGAGATTCTTGGCAGATGTTCGCCCAGTGAATAGCATGTCTCTTCACTTTCTTGGTAATGTCTGTGGATGAACAAAAAGGTTTTCATTTCTATTTATTTATTTATTTGTTTTGTCCTTCACTGTTTGTGTGCGTATTTTAGTGGACAATCCATTGCTGAAAGCTGACAGCATTGACCTTGTTGTTCTTCTAAGAAGCCAATAATTTCAATTTGCACATTTTATTTTTGTGTATAGTGTGAAATAAGGATTCTATTTTCCCAGCATCGTTCATTGAAGAGATTTTTATTTCCCTATCAGGCGGACTTAGCATCCTTTTCAAAAATCAGTTGGTCATAGGTCCACTGATGTGGGGATTAATTTCTGAAGTTTCAATTGTGCCCACCTGGTCTACTGTGATTCCAGTACCTGGCTATTTTAATGACTATAGTGCTGTGGTAGGTTTGAAAAGTAGGAAGTCTGAGTCCTCCTACTTTGGTCTCTTTCAGCATTGTGTTAGCCATCTGAGGGTCTCACTTGCCTTTCTATTTAAAGTTGAGGATTGGTTCTCCTATTTCTGTAAAAAAAAAAAAAAAAGACTGTTGGCTTAGTCAAGTGGTTTTTGTTGTCACTATTGGTTTTCCTCAGAAGCAGAGAAAAAAATAACTTACATTAATTTTCCCAAATATTTTTATCCTCTCCAAGGCCATCACATTTCTAAATGTCCAAACTATAATCATTTTTTGAATGAGCCTGGTGACATGGTGGCCTATGAGTTGGATGCTACTGGAAAAGTCAGCTGTTCAGAACCACCGCTGAAAAATAAAGTTACCAGACCCACATCTCACACCATATAACAAAAAACAAACTCAAGATAGATCAAAGACCTAAATGTAAAACCTAAAACCATAAAGACCACCAGGGGGGAATGGGACAAAGTTAGGGGCATGAATGAACTATCAAACATAACTGAAGTCACAGAAGCTGCAGAAGATAAACAAGATGATTGGGACTTCCTAAAAATTGGACCCTGTAAACATCAAAAGATTTTACCTGAAGAGTCTAAAAGGAGAACCCACAGACTGAGGAAAAAGTAGTATTTTTCAACAACAAGTCAGACAAGAATGGAATTTACAGAAAACATGAACACCTCAACAATTAAAACACAAACAATCCAATTTTAAAATGGGCAAAGGGCATGAACAGGAACTTCATCAAAGGGGACATTCAGAAGGCCACCTGATGTGAAGAAATGCTTGTGATTATGAGCCATTAGAGAGATGGGAAACAAGCCAACAAGCTATCCTCTCACCCCAGCATTAACAGCAAAGTTCAACAAAACATTAAACAACAAATTCTGGCAAGGGTGTGGGGAGATTAGAACTCTCATCCACAGCTGATGGGACTATAAAATGATACAACCACTGTGGAAAACAGCATGGCATTTCTTTCAAAAGATGGGTCTAGAAATACCATACAACTCAACAATCTGTCAACCTGGCACCTCTTCTAGAGAATTAAGAGGCACATATACACACCCATGTTCATCACAGCATGATTCACCATAGCAGAAGATGGGAACAATCTAAATGCCCACCAGTGGAGGGACGGAAAAACAAACTATGGTACATACACACAATGGAATATTACATGTAGCATTAAAGAATCATGATAAGAAGCACACCAGCCTGTGTGATTATGAGGTGTCAAAGGGATCAATTATCAGGCATCAAAGAACAAAAAGTCATATCATTATGTACCCACCTTCCCAATATGATTGCTGAACACAAATGGGTGCATAAGCAAATGTGGTGAAGAAAGCTGATGGTGCCCGGCTATCAAAAGATATAGTGTCTGGGGTGTTAAAGGCTTGAAGATGAACAAGCGACCATCTAGATCAGAAGCAACAAAGCCCACATGGAAGAAGCACAACAGCCTGTGTGGCCACGAGGTATCAAAGGGATCAGGCATCAAAGAACAAAAAAAAAATCATATCATTATAAATGCGGGGGAGTGCAGATTGGAGGCCCAAAGCCAATCTGTAGGTAACAGGACACACCCTTACAGAAGGGTCATGGGGAGGAGACAAGCCAGTCAGGGTGCAGTGTAGCAACAATGAGTCATACAACTTTCCTCTAGTTCTTAAATGCTTCCTCCATCTTTCCCAATTCTACCTTATAAATCTGGCTAGACCAGAGAATGTACACTGGTACAGATAGGAACTGGAAATACAGGGAATCCAGCATGGATGATACCTTCAGGACCAGTGGTGAGAGTGTGATACTGGAGGGTGGAGGGAAGGTGGGGTAGAAAGGGGGAACTGATTATAAGGATCTACATATAGCCTCCTCCCTGGGGGATGGACAACAGGAAAGCGGGTGAAGGGAGATGTTGGACAGTGGAAGATATGACAAAATAATAATAATTTATAAATTATCAAGAGTTCATGGGGGGGAGGAATGGGGAGTGAGGGGGGAAAATGAGGAGTTGATACCAAGGGCTTAAGTGGAGAGCAGATATTTTGAGAATGATGATGGCAACAAATGTACCCATGTGCTTAACACAATTGATGTGTGCATGGATTGTGATAAGAGTTGTATGAGCCACCAATAAAATGATTAAAAAGAAAAAGAAGAATCATGATAAATCTGGGGAACATCGCATGAATGAACTTGGAGAACATTATGTTGAGTGAAATAGCTCAATCATAAAAGGACACATAGCATTATTGTGTGAGACAACTCTTACGAAAAGTCAAGTGGAGAGCAAATGCTTTGAGAATGATTGGGGCTGGGAATGTATGGATGTGCTTTATACAATTGATGCATGTATATGTATGGATTGTGATAAGAGTTGTATGAGCCCCTAATAAAATGTAAAAAAAGAAAAGAGGAGGAAAAAAAAGAAAATGATTAGGGCAAAGAATGTACAGATGTGCTTTATACAATTGATGTATGTATATGTATGGACTGTGATAAGAGTTGTATGAGCCCCTAATAAAATGTTAAAAAGAACAACAACAACAAAAAAAGTCAAGTAAAGGTTTTCACATAACAGAAACATTGTTGGCTGGTTACCAGGGACAGGAAGGGAAGAGAGGGTAAATTACTAACTAGAAGGTAGACACATATTAACTTGGGCGAAGGGGTAGGCAAACAACAAAATGATGTTGGTTGTTTAAAAAAAAAAAAGAAAGAAACAGGCTTAGAGACGTGACATTTGCCCTAAGAATAAATCTAGCTCTTGTGGGAACTTGAGATTCAAATGATGAAGGTGAGCCTGCAGAGCCAGGCTCTTAGCACAGCCTGCTGTGAGCTGTCCAAAGGCCTAAAGAATGGGATAATCAAAGAGTAAGGGGAGACATCCAAGCAAGGATGACTAGGAACAAGTGTAAACGTGCAATCTGGGGTTAGAGTAGAGAATAATAAGTGTAAAGAACAAGAGCAATAAAGCGTCAGCATGTAATGAAAGGTCGGTCGTCCCAGTCCACCAGAGACACCTTGAAAGAATGAGCTGACCATGTACGTCGAAAAGCACAGCGATGGAAAACCCAGTGGAACACAGTTCTACCCAGACCAGCCAGGGGCCACGGTGAGAACAGGCTCCGTGGGGAGTGGTCGTGTGGTTCTGTAATACGCTTGCTGCCCAGGTGATAGCTGTGGACAGACCAGAGACAGAAGGCAAGGTGCCTGTACAATTCTTTAGGATGCTCTGAACTTCCAGTTGGAGGGCAGTGAGACGAAGGCCCTAGTCTCTATCTGGGGACTGTCCACCCCTTTGAACTCGGACAAGCTGTCCGCTTGGTGAGACTCTTTGCAAGCACGCTCACTCGAGGCTTGGGCAGAGGTTCTGCAACTGGGTGTTCCACTTGCATTCACACGGTCTTGTCAGTAGAAAGAGTGTCCCATGCAGCCCCCCCCCCAACTCCCCACCACCAAGTTCCCAATTTAGAGCCCCAAAACAAAGGCCCCAATTCTGGTATGGAGTCATCCGGAGGGATTGGTTGAGGACCCATGAATTTCCTACCTTCAGTTCTTCTTTAAAAAACAAACAAACCCAGTTTTATTGGCACATTAACCACATATCACATCAAGAAGAGTTGTATTTGCATCCCCACAATCAATTTTAGAACATTTTCCTCTTTCTTGTACTCACTGCTACTAGCGCCCCACTGCCCCCAATCTCACCTGCCGTACCCCCAAGAAACCACTAATCCAGTTACTGTCTCTGTAGATTTACCCATGCTGGATTTCATAGATAGAAAAACAAACAAAGCAAAATCTAACAATAATAGAGAAAACTCACAACTGAAAAGAAGGCAGGAAATATTAAAAACTAGAACATATTTTAAATGGGTCAAAGGGGAGATCAACTGATAAAGTGTTAAATTTTAACTTAACTGCATTTGCAAAAGTCCACTTTCCAGTACACTCTGCATAAGAGCAGAATTATTCCCATCCCTGCTCTAAGGGGCGAGGCTTCATCTATGTGTGGACCCTCCAAATGCATCTGGGCTTCCACTGTCATCCCTAGCCTTCTGCAAACCAGGTGTTCCCAATTCAAGATCTGATATCATTCCCGCCTTTGGATTTGGATTATATTAGCCTTGGTCACATAGGCTAGAGCGCTCCTTTCACATGGACTTAGTCAATGCTTGGTTTAGATGGCTGCTTGTTTGGAAACAAGCCTTTAAGATCCCAGGTCCTATGCTTTCTGATAATGACACATCATCTCGTTTCTTCATCACACTTTGCTACAGCACCCATATCTTCAATGATCTCATCAAGCCACTGCCTTTAGTTCTGAGCAGGAACAGCAATACATTCTAGGTCATCACAGAAAGCTCAGCTTAGCTGTACCAAACCAAACCAAACTCACTGCCACGAAATGGTTCTAACATACAGCTACCCACATAGAGTAGAACTTCCCCTGTGGATTTCTGAGACTAAACTTTCCTGGACCAGACAGCCTCATCTTCCTCCTAGGAGCAGTTGGTGGTTTCAAACTGCTGACCTTGTGGTCAGGTAGCCAAATACATCATAACCATCATACCATCAGGGTTCCTGGCTTGGCCTTACTCAAAACCAAAACCCAAACTCACTGTCATGGAGTAATGCTGACTCATAGTGACCCCCTGTGGGTTTCTGAGACGTAACTGTTTACAGGAGTAGAACCCCCAGTCTTTCTCCCGAGGAGCTGATGGGGTGGGTGGGGGTGGGGGTTGGAACTGCTGACGTTTAATCATCATACCACCAAAGGCCTGGAGGATTGGCCATCCTACTATGGGTAGCCTTAAGTCAACCTTCAGAATGCAAGAGCAATCTGGGCTGCATCGAGCAGGATGAGGGCCTTCTTCTCCCAGCTCCTGCTGCCCACTTCTCTGGACCTTGAGGGAGCTCCCAGGCTGTTCCCCAGCCCGGCTTCCCCACCTCTCTCTGCGCATCCCCCAACCCTGGAACAACACTGGAAAGTTGACTCCTCCCGTAGAACAGCAGTTCTCAACCTGTGGGTCATGACCCCTTTGAGGGTCGAATGACCCTTTCACAGGAGTCACCAGATTCAAAGCAGTAGCAAAATGACAGTGATGAAGTAGCAACGAAAATAATTTTATGGTTGGGGGGTCACCACAACATGAGGAACTGTATGAAAGGGTCGCAGCATTAGGAAGGTTGAGAACCACTGCCTTAGAATCTACTACTCCATCCCTCCATGTGTGACTTCAGAGGCTGGGCTGGGCACCTGGTGCCTGTTATAGGCAGCAAGAGCTGCTTTGGGCAAGGGTGGCTGATGGGGGGCGGGGCACATGGATGGTGGGGGGAAATGGGCCTGAGGACACCTCCCTGCCCCTGGAGCAAACAGCTTTTCTTCCCCTCTCCCTTACACACACACACACACACACACACACACACACACACACACACACACACACACGGTGTCCCTGTGCTTGTGGGGATGGAATCTGCAAACACACTGGCCAAGTAGGGTCAAGGCATGAAACAGGAGGCTCTTCAGACAAATTAACTTTTCACCTGACTGGCTCTCCTACAGCAGCAGCGGGACCAATCAGAGGCACAGCATGGACGCTGATGGGGTTTGTGGCTCTGAGGCTCCAGAGAGAGTGGAACATGTTTAGGTGAAGGAGCAAGTCCGCCTGAGCCTCATGTCCTGAGCCTCTCCTAGGGGAGCTGGCACTCCACCCCCCCTCACCCCCACCCCCCACCGCCACTGCAGCTCAGCCCTCTGTGTCCTCCAAGGCCTCTCTAGAGAGCAGTGCAGCCAGTATTTGAGGTTGGGGGAGGAGATTGCTATCCCAATCATAGGATTTTAGAGCTAACAGTGCTATTGGACTACAAGCCCAAACAACAAGTTCAAGGGGGAAAAATCTGTCAGAGGTACAGAAAGAGCATGCACTTTAGAATGAACAAGCCCTGTTTGAATGTGAGCCTCACCTTGAGCGGGTCGCTGAAAGCCTTTAAGTTTCTTCATTGTTTCTTCACCTATGAAATGGAGTCATCATCATTCCTACCACCAGGGAGGTTAAGAGGAGACATTGACTTAATGCATCTGACCGTGTCACCCATGAAGGCTATACAAATGTAAGATCGCGTCAGAGATTTATGGCCCAATCCAGGGGAGAAAAGAAATGGGCTCGTTCAACCCCGGCTGACTCCACCAAATGGTGAACACCTGTTTCCCAACGGTGTGAGCCATGCCCTGAAGGAGACTCCGAAAACTCTTGCAAAAGTATCTGAAGCATCTTAAAGATACTTTATTTCATCACCATTTAAAAACAGATATACCTAAAGAACCCCCAGACAATCTGCCTGTGTGTGGAGCCATGAAGAGGCCGAGTGCCAACACAGTGACAACCAGAGGAGGACCAGGAGAGACTGAGGGCAACCAATCCAAGTTGGTTTTGACCTCAAGAATCTCCAGCCCCTGTAATCAGCATTTCAGAGCTAATCTGCCAAGAAATGCACTTCACCACTTACAAAAACCTCCCTCTGACTCAAAGGGACCCTGTAGGACAGGATTGTACTGCTCCTTGGAGTTCCCGAGCCTGGAGCTCTTTAGAACAGCGGTTCTCCACCCTCCTCATGCCGCTACCCTTTCATACAGCTCCTCGTGTGGTGGTGACCCCCCAACCATGACATTACTTTTGTTGATCCTTCATCACTGTAATTTTGCTACTGTTATGAATCAGGCGACCCCTGTGAAAGGGTCATTTGACCCCCCAAAGGGGTCGTGACCCACAGGTTGAGAACTGCTGCTTTATAAGAAGCATAGAAAGCTTTATCTCTCTTCCTTGGAGGGGCTGGTGGTTTTGAACTGCTGACATGGAGGTTAGCAGCCCACAGCGCAGCCACTAGCTTATCCTTTAGTCACACCCTCACCTGTAGATTGCGCTCATTGACTAAGATTTGAGGCCTGAGACAAGTCACTGTAGTTACGACTTCTGCATCTGTAGCCAACTACTTGCAAAGAATTGGAACTCATTCATTCATTCATCAAACTTTTACTGAGTACTCTTGTGCCCAGCCCAGCACAGCCCGGGGCTATATGCAAACCAAATCAAACTCACTGCCCTGGAGTTTATTCTGACTCATAATGACCCCATATATAGGTTTCTGGAACTGTAAATCTTTTGTTTGTTTTGAATTTATTTTTTAAAGATCATTTTATCAGGGGCTCTTACAGCTCTTATAACAATCCACACATCAATTGTATCAAGCATATTTGTACACATGTTGCCATCATTTTTTCTAAACATTTACTTTCTGTTTGAGGCCTTGGTGTCAGCTCCTCTTTCTTCCCTCCCGAGGCTGTAAATCTTCATAAGAGCAGAGAGCCTCATCTTTCACTCCAGGAATGGCTAGCAGTGGGTTCAAGTTGCTGACCTTGCAGTCATCAGCCTACCACATAATCCACTACAATCCACCAACCCACTGGCATAAAGTCGATTCAGAGCCTATATAGGGTTTCTGAGGGTGCATATCTTTCAGGAAGCAAATAGCCTCGTTGACCTTGGAGTGACTGGTGGATTCGAACCACCAACCTCGCAGTTAACAGTCTAATGCTTCCCCAGCAGCATCACTAGGACTCCATTTACCAGAGTTTTATTGGGCTGTAGCTGCAAAAGCAAATAAAACAAGTAATATTCAAACTCTCAAAACACACACGCACACACATACACACAATGACAATGGCAATGAGATCTGCCATTCACTTTGAATGGCTGTCAGTCTGCCTGGTGAAGATGTTGGGTCTCAAACTCAGGCCCCTGCAGCGGTCAGCAGGATAAAGGTATGCGACAGGGGCTTTGGAAACTGAAAAGGTTACCTTTCAGGATGCACCACTGTGGACATGCAGGTTGCTACAGTTCCCAGTCTTTGCAGCGAAGCTAGAAATCAGAATTCTTACGTGAAATAAAGTGATTTGTAAATGCTAACTAATGTAATCTTTTTAAAAAGCCAAAACGCTTGCAAACCATCCGAATGTATTTGGTGGCTGCCAGTTCAAAACGTTACCTCCTGTGCTGTCAAACAAACAAACAAACAATTCAAAGTATGACAATGACCTACGAAACCTCAGGCACCATGCTTCAGAGGGTGAGTCCACAGGGGAAGTTTAAATCATATGTCCTCTTGATTAATATCTTATGAGTTTAATGTGCGTTGACATTGAAGATTTTATTATGATAAGATATCTGGGTAAATCTTCCATTATGATAAGATATCTGGGGAAATCATCAGAATACTACATCTCAGTTTATGCATTACAACTTTTTAAAAAAATGGTGGATTCAATCCGGTTAGCAAAAACAGGCCCCAAAAAAACCCTAAAAATTCACCAAATCAAATGAATAGAAACAATGAAGGGAACCTAAATATGTACTGAAGCCAAAATGATGTTTTATAGTCACTACCTTTTGAGTTCTCAGAGATCTGGGATGTACGCATACTGCACTTACATGACTGTCGATTCCGTTTCTAAAACATACAGCTAGTTTTGCCACCCCCATCACCCCACCCTTGTCGGGGTTTTGTTGGTTCGCTTGTTTAAGGACTGGCGCTGCGAGCAAAGGTGCTACCGAGCAGTCCAGACGCGGTCCAGGCCCTTGGGCTACCCGTGTGGCTGAGGTCCCTCCACGGAGAAGCGCACCATTGGTCCACGTGGCCACAATGGGACATGAAGGCGGTCCTCATCTCTCAAACTGCTGGGGCAGTGGATGCTCCCGGGTTTGAGAAAAGAAAGGGCGTTGCAGGGCAAAGGTGCAGAGAAAAGCAAACACACACATGTGTATCTACTCCCGGCCGGCTATGAAGAAGGCCACTGCCTCCTCTTCACGGGCACCGTCTGTAACATAGGCAGGAGATGTAGCCCAGCCCTCTCCCTGACAGAGCCCTGGTGGTGTAACTGTTATGCATTGGGTTGTGACTGGAAAGGTTGGCAGTTTGAAACCACCAGCAGCTCTGAGGGAGAAGGAGTTTTATACTCCCATAAAGAGCTACAGCCTCGAACACTCACAGGGGTATTTCTGCTCTGTCCTATAGGGTCTCTGTGAGATGCCATTGACTTGAGTTGTTTGTGAGTTTTTCTCAATATATCGCCTACTTCACTGAGGAAATTGATGTCCTCTTTCTAATTTTCACAGCAAACAATCTGCATGAGAATAAATCGAGCTTTGAAATGGTTCATTCTGGTTCAGCCCCCTGCCGAGAATTTGCATTTCTACCTCCAGCTATACAGAATCAGAATTTGGATTTTAACAAGGTTCCCCAGGTGGGTTTTTGTTGTTGTTTTTCTTTTAATGTATGCACAAGAATTATGTATGTGTAAGAATTCTTGTGTATATATGATTCCACATATGTGGAGTGGAAATGCAAATTCTTAACAGGGGCTTTGAGGGACCCACCCTTTCCTCTAGTCTGTGCCTGACTACTTACTTATATTCAGTAGTTCTCAGCCAGGAGTGTGGCAGCTTCATTTGCGGACAGCTTCACTCCAGCCTCCCTCCCACCCCCACGGATTTGAATCGAACTAGTCCAGGGTGGATTCTCCAAGCAATTCTCCTGGGTATCCCAGAATCTCCTATCTTCTCCCCTTTTGTTTTGGAGAAAACCCCTGTAAGGACAGAGAGCTGATTTTCATCGCTAAACCCTTGCCCTCTGATCTGTCCCTGCTCCCAGAGAGCTCGCAGTGGGGTTTGCCTCACAGAGCTCCTGTGCCTCCGATCCAGCCCTGGTGCCCAGGTCTGCTGTCATTTCTCAATGTCTTGAGAGCCCTACATCCCCATAGATGCTTTGTTGGTGAAAATGAGGTAAGATTGTGTGTTCACATTCTTCAAACATGAGTTCATTAAAAGGAACATGAATAAGCAACAATCCACATGATTTTGTGAATAAGGCAATATCCTGAAAGCTGCTTACAGATGGTTATGGTTGGAGAAACGTTTGTCCAGCTACCATTTCCCTGGATTTCAGTGAGAGCACTGTGGGAGTGGGGGGCGGGCAGGACAGTGGCTGGGCTGAGGGGGAAGGAGGAGAGGGTCCCAGCTGCCAGGGAGTCTTTCCCTAAGGCCACTGCACTTCCACCCTCTTCCCTGAGCACAGAGCACCCCAAAGGCAGGCCCATCCTTGAGGAGCAAAGTCACTTTCAGAAGGAGGGAAGTTTTCCTGACACTCAGGCAGCCATGGCCTTCAAATGCTTGGTTCTGTGTGTAGAGAGAGGAGGGAAACAACTGTCACTCACGGCAATAGCTGCCAGTTTCACGATTGACTCACGTCCTGTAAACTGTAAACCATTTGATAGTTTCTCTAAGAAAACATCTCCAAATCGTCAGCAATCTCCCTCAACTCCTAATTATTATGTTACTAACTACATTGGTTCTCCTGCCTCCTTCTACCCCACCTCGCCCCCAACAAAATGGGTCCCTTACCATTCTGACCACAGTTAACTTGTTGAATGGTCGGCTGTGATGGATTTACAAAGCATCTCTCCCAAGCCGCTGGCCATTTGGGCCTCATGCATCAGGGCGAGGCATATGTGGATAGAGTCTTCCCCTTCAGCCAGTTGTCAACACCTCAGCAGGATGGCCATCAAGCTGGCTCTGCCTGTGAGTCTGCAGCAGTTTGAAGCCACCAGCTACTTGCTCCAAGGGAGAAAGATGGGGCCTTTCTGTTCCCGTCAAGAGACTCCGGAAACTCACAGGGGCAGGTCCACCTTGTCCTAGAGCAACACGGAGTCAGCATCAATTGATGGCAGGGAGTTACCATAATGCTGGTCTACCAACCAGAGCCAGGCTAACACCCAAGGAGTTATCAGATCACTAACACTTAAGTGCTGCAGAACCTGTGCTGAGTACTGTCCATAGATTGATGCATCTCCTTCTCCCCAAACTCCGTGAGGCAGGGCTGGTTAGCACCCCCATCTTACAGATGAGAAACCGAGTTTCCTAAGGTGACACAGCTGGGCAGTCTGCCTCTGGAGCCCAGGACCTTGCAGACAATCCCCGTCACCAAATGCATCTGTATCACCATCAATATGGAACACTTTACCACACGCACCCCAACTGCTGTTTTCTCACTTATTTCTTGCAACGACCCCATAAGGAAGCATGGTTCCATTTCCCCATTTCACAGTGGGAGGACACGGAGGCTGACAGAAGGTAACTTGAGCGGGAAACATTATCGCTAAGTTCTAAGGCTGGACAGTGAATCTGTTTGACACTTTTACCCCAGTGAGAGTTGCCTTTAAGTAAAGGATTTGGATCCTGACAGGACAGCAGACCCTAAGCCACGTGGACCCTCCTTCAGGTCACTAGCACATCAGCTAGAAAGTTTAAAAGGCCCCAAGGCTCTCTGGAGAAATTGTGAGATCTAGGACGAAACTACACACACACACACACCTAAACTCACTGCTGTTGAGTCGATTCCAACTCAGAGCAACCCTGTTGATAGGTTTCTGGGACTGCAAATCTTCACCGAAGCACACAGCCTCATCTTTCTCCTGTTGAGCTACTGGTGGTCAGGAGGTTGGCAGCCCAGCGCTCACCGGGCAGGGAAACCACAAGGAACCCTGGAGTGGAGTGAATTACACACTGAGCTGCTAATCAAGTCAGTGGATTGAACCTACCAGCCGTCCTGGTGAGGGAGGAAGATGAGGTTGCTTGTGCTGTAAAAAGTCCCAGCTCAGAAACCCGCAGGGGCAGCTCCGCTGTCCTATGGACTGCCAGTTGAAGACCCGTGACAGAAGCTGGTCACCAGGTCTTTCCTCCGACGGAGCTGCTGGGTGGGTTTGAACAGCCAATCCTTTTGATCAGCAAAGTCGTAACCATTGGGAAATCAGTTCTACAATGGTCTAAATTATTCTAGCTTATGAACATATCCTTTAAAAAAAATCCACTGCCTTCAATTTGATTTCAAAGCAATCCTATAGGAGGTGTATTAGTCTGGGTACTTTAGAGAAACAAATCCACAGAAACTCATGTATAAGAGAGAGTTTTATATAAAGGGTAAGTGCACATCAAGCAAACATCCCAACCCAGTGCTGCTCAAGCCCACAAGTCCATCCTTAACCCATATGTCTGACACCAATCCACAAAGTCCTCCTCCATCTCATAAAACACATGCAATGACGCCGACTGCAGGAGGAAAACTGAATCAGCGAATGTGTAAACATCTCAGCACTGGCAGGGGTCTCCATGCGGCTGCTCCAGCACCCAGGGCTGCAATGGGGAAGGTCCATGCGACTTCTCCTCAGGGATGTCTTGCAGGAAGTGAGCCTTGCCAGGTGAAGCAGGGAACTGGCTAAGGCAGCTGCACCCTGGTCTGACCATCAAAATGCAAGAACCCCGAGAACTAGAAAGGCAAGGCTCACCGAGCCATTTATCTGTCTGCCCTTCAACTAACCCCACATGTGTTTATCAGCCAGGTTGGCACAATGAACTTTAACTATCTCAGGAGGTGTTTGAGGATGTGAATCTGTATGGAACTCACACAGAGTACCACCCAGGCTCTGTATGAATGTTTGTGGAGAGATTTTCATATTGTTGTTGTTAAGTGCCGCTGAGTTGGATCCGATTCAGAACGACCCAATAGTCAATGGGATGAAGTACCATCAGTCCTGTGCCGTTCTCACGCGTGTTCTTGTGTTGGAGCCTGTCGAGGCAGGCCTGTGTCACTGCACCTTAGCGAGGGCTTCCTCTGTTTCGCTGCTCTGCTGCTTTCTTCAGCCTGGCATCGTTCACCAGGGACTGGCCTCTCCGACAACAGGTCCAAAGGACGTGAGACGGAGTCCCACCCTGCTTGCTCCTGAGGAGCATTGTGGCGGCCCTTCTTCCAGGAGGGTCTGCTTGTTCTTCGGGCAGCCAGTCCATGCTGCTGTCCAGATCCTTCCCAGCACCGTCATTCGATGCAGGGTCTGGGCTTGGTTTATGTGGTAGAAAATCTGTGACAAAGCTCCTTGTGGAAAAGCCCACGTTCCTGCTCCCAGGATCCAGGCACCCCCTCGGCTTCCCACCCCAACACGATCCAGCCTTCAGCCAGTCAGACAGCTGGCGGGGAGGTGTGAGCCCGAGAAAGATGGTGCCAGCGCTGGGTGTCTCGGGTGTCACCTCCAGTCACAGTTGCCATTCTTCCCGTCTGAAAGCTGCTACCACCGAGAGCACAAGATCGTCTACAGACTCCCCTATGCCTGCAACTTTATAACATGCACGCTGGAGCCCCCGTCTCCCTTCTCGGAGGGCATCGGACCTGATTAAAGCGCAGCCCAGGCTTTGGGACTGTCCCCACAGGCCACCGAGAGACAGAGCTTGCCCTGAGCCATCCAGCTAAAAGGAGACACCTGCCTCTCGACTCCTGTACCACTTAATCGATGTCACTCACTTGACTCTTACCCTCACCTCCCTGGCTCGGGTCGTTTTGTATTTCACATCCCCTCCTGGATCATGAGCACGTCGTAAAAGGCAGTGTGTCTGGTTTGCTGTTGCATTCTCAGGACTAGTCCAGTGCCAAGGAGTCCTGGTGGCACTGTGGTTTAGGCAGTGGGCTGCTACCCACACAGCGGCCATTCACAAACCTGCAAAGCCCCCTCATAGATACTCCACCCGCAAGTGTGGGCGACGCTCCGTGATGTCTCCCACAGAGCACAGTGTGGAAAGGAATTCTAGAGAGAGTAGTTTTACAATGGGGACGCCAGGCAAACACCACCTCTGTGCGGTGGTGGTCCACACCTTGGCAACATGTATGTCCAGACCTTGACAACATGTGTGTCCGGACCTTGGCAACATGTGTGTCCGAACCTTGGCAACATGTGTGTCCGGACCTTGACAACATGTGTGTCCGGACCTTGACAACATGTGTGTCCGGACCTTGACAACATGTGTGTCCGGCCCTTGGCAACATGTGTGTCCGGACCTTGACAACATGTGTTTCTGGATCTTGATAACATGTGTCCAGACCTTGATAACATGTGCGTCCGGACCTTGATAACATGGGTGCTACTTCACGCTTTTCCTTTTCTCGAGGTGACGGTCGGCCCTGTCTTTCCTCGTGGACACGGATGTGATGCCCACAACACTGTACCTGTGTGGTCTTCCTACCCCTGACCCCAACCTAATCATGAGGAAACATCAGGAAAATCCCAACAGAGGGGCGTCCTGCAAAACTTCTAACCAGTGTCCCCCAAAACTGTCAAGGTCATCAAAAACAAATACAAAATGTTCAGAAACAGTCACAGAGGAGAGTCATGTAAAGAGACAGGACAACTCAGGTGATGTGCTCCTGGAGGGGGTCTGGGAACAGAAAAAGGACCGTAGGTCCAAACTAAGGACATCTGAGCACAGCCTGGACTTGTTACCAACAATGCATCAATACTGGTTTGTTCTCATGACCATAGCATGCAAGGTACGACAAGATGCTAATAACAGGAGTAAGAACAGGGGACACTAGGTACCAGGTATCTGGAGACTTTAGACTAGCTTTTAAGGAGCCCGATTTTGCACAGTGTAGGAGCCCGGGTGGCAAAGTGCTTACATGCTGGGCTGCAACCCACAAGGCAGGCAGTTCAAAGCCGTCAGCAGCACCATGGGAGAAAGGCCGGGCTTTCTACTACTATAAAGAGTGACAGTCGCGGGAACTCTCAAGAGCAGCTCTAGCCTGTCCTGTAGGTTCCCTGTGAGTCGGCATCATCTCAGTGGCAGAGAGTGAGTGAGAGATTGGTGTAGTGGTTTACACATTGGGCTGTGCACCACAAGATCGGCAGTTCAAAACCACCAGCTGCTTCTTGGGAGAAACATGAGAGGCTTTCTGTGCCCATAAAGATTCACTCTCAGAAACCCACAGGGGAGGTTCTCCTATGAGGTGGCAGCAGCTCCATGCAGTAAGTTTGGAGGGTTATTTATTTGGATATGAATTTTCTTTGAAATTAAAATTGTTCTAAAAAAATGAAGTTTATTTCAACTGAAAAAGAAAGACTTAAACCCACTTGCACTCCTAAAGTCAGAAGCAAACCACAGAGTCTAAGTTGCAGGTAAGCAGAGCTACATTGGTTTGGCTCTGGGGACTCGGGAGAAGGAGGAGGCAGAGATAGAAGAGGAGCTGGGCATGGGGGAGGGGACACAGTGAGTCACAGCAAAACCAGAGAAGGGTGGAGTGGTCAAGCAAATGAAAGGGGAAAATGTATTTTCCTTGGCTGCTCTCCTCTCCAACTCCCCTGCCTTAAAGCCTGGCCCTCTTCCCCAACCCTGCTTTCTCCCTAGCAGCCATGGCCTTCTAATGGACAGTGTGATTATGCTGCAGGCTCTCTGCCCTACCTCCTATGGCTCGCCCCTCTCTTCAACCCTGCTCTGGGTCCCAGGGGAACTGAGCCGTAATGCAGATCCACGGATTCCCAACCTTGGACTTCCTGGGCTTCCGCCAGTGAGAGGCACTCCCTGGAGCTCTGGGAAGGGAAGACAGTGGGGCCGGAGAAGTAGTTAGGCTCATTCTGTTATGGATGGAGTTGTGTGTTCTCCACCCCCCAAATATATGTTAACTTGGCTGGACCCCCATCTCAGTATGATGTAAATATCTTCCATTGTGATTGGATGAACACCTCCTTTGCGTTGGAAAGGCAAGTATGGTGGGCACTTCGTCTCACGTACTTTGGACATAGGTGCAGGAGAGACCAGTCCCCGGAGAAGGACAGCGGAGGAGATGAGGAAGGCTCTCGGTGAGCTGGAATTACTCGGTGGCCACAACCATGGGCTACAAATCAGAACAACTGGGAGGATGGCACAGGCCAGGCGGGTGTTTCATTCTGTTGTCGACAGGGCCACTGTGAGTCAGCACTACGGGCTTCCATCCTAACCCCAACAATGAGGGAAACGAGGCAGGAAGTGGGTCAGCATGCTCAGCACTCTCAGAAAGGATGGAGCGTCAAGGTCATCCAGAGGCATGAAAGAAGAAAGGCCTGGCGACTTATTTCCCACCACCACCACTACCAGACCCACCCACCCCCAAACAGATGCTACTGAAAACCCTAAGGAGGGCCTTCCAAGAGTTTCTAGGCAAATAGAGTAAACAAGTCAACGGACTTCTCCACTGTCTTTTTCTCTACAAACTATTGGAAGCCCCCCACAGACTGTTGATACACATGGAGTGACTGATCGCCGAAGGCAACTCCATGCAACTGGTAACTGGTTTCATGCCCCTTCGAGATGGGGATGGAGTGAAAGTTCTGCAGAGAAGCAACCTCCGGATGGTACACCATTCCTGGGTTTCCTGAATCTGCCCACATTTCAGAAACTCATTACCACCGAGTCCATTCCGACTCCGAATGACCCAGAGGACAGGGTAGAACTGACGGTACCATTTTTACCGAGACTGAAGGCCTCAGCTTCCCCTGGAGGAGGGGCTGCTGGTTTTGAAGTGCTTGCTGCCTTGAGGTGAGCAGCCCCTGTCGTCACCGCTCTGCCACGAGGCTCCTACCTTAGGAAGCCCGTCTCCATTACAGAGTTGTGTGTGCCCTTTGTTTCCTGCAGGGACCAACACTGATGGCAAACGTACGTACTGTGTTTATTGTCTGTTGCTTGTCTTTAGGATGTGCGTTGTGTGAGGGCAGGCTTTTTGCGCATTTTGTGCACTACTACGTCATGTGATAACTATTGGTTGAATGAGTGGATATTCATTTTTTTCTATACTAATATGGTAATCACGAATAGTATGTAACTACTGAGCACTTGAAATGAGGCTAGGGTGCAGGCAGGATCGCTGCAGAATGGAATTTTTTTAACTTTATATCATTTTAACTCATTTTAATCCAGATAGCCACGTGTGCCTAGTGGGTACAGCATGGCTCTAAGAGGATTTCCTGGGGGTTGGCAATTCTCTAGCTACTACCGTCCACTCTGCCCCAAGGGGCGTTAAGAGAATTGTTCAAGGGGCCAGGGCAAAAGCAACTCCCTGGTTTAGGCTGTTTCTCTCACCCCCACCCCCGGGAACTGTGCAATGCTGGTCTTTCTGGCTTCTCTCTGGGCAGGCGCACTGGGAGATGCCTGCCTTGCTTGTAAGCATGTACATTTTAAGTTCCCTGCAAACTTTCTGTTTCTTGGATGATCTGGTTACACTGTCCCCTGTTAGAAATGTGGAGCGGGTCCTTAAAAACTCCCTGTGCATAAAAGAAGACTGGCCCTTAGCCAGGGAGCCCCAGCTGCTGACTGACCCTGCCTGGAAAGTCAGCTTGGGAGAGATGCTGATGTCCTAATCCTCTTCCAGAGAGCTCTAAGTAGGTTTTATCCAGTGACCTGTAAAACAAAATTAGTAAAAGGGACACTTTAATTCCAGCTCGTTAGAGAACTTCTAAAATCACCGAGGAAGCCAGCACAGCAAATTCTGGGCCGGGAGGGTGAGGACCAAATCCCATGTTCAAAAGCAAAAACCTCCTGCCTTTTAAAAAAGTATTATTTAATGGTTTCTCTTAACTGCAGAATTCCACGCACAGAAGATATTTCCTGAGGCCCTTGCAGGCATCCCCAGGGCCCAGAAGGTTGGGGGAGTCATTTCTGAAGAAACGAGAAGCCTAGTGACCCAGCAAGGCCAACTGATCCACCCCCACCCTACCCACCCCCAACTCGAGGACAGAGAGCGCTTGCCCTGTTCTGCTTACTTCACCCCAAAGAACTGGCTTATTGCACAAGATCAGGAAATGGTCCGTACCAAAGCCTGGCCCACAGAGCACACATGTTCTGTTTTTTATTCTGCCTCTTAAAAAAAAAAAAAGACTAAAGTGTGTTTTCCTTTCCCATCATGTCATCTGGAAGCAATTCCTCCCAACAGCTGGATTTGCTTTCACAACTGGTAAACATGTAGAATGGAAGGGAGAGGAGGAGGTGGAGGAGGAGGAGGAGGAGGAGGAGGAGGAGGAGGAGGAGGAGGAGGAGGAGGCTGCATCCCACCAGAGGAAGCATTTTCCCCCTCGCTGCTCTGCTCACCCTCTGAGGCTTATCTTGCATTATGCTGGGAAACGGGGTGGGGGCAGGTGGGGGAAGAATAGTCTTCAAAGGGCGGCCCACATGGCATTCCTTCCTCCAAAGGGTCTCTGGGGAGTGGCATTTTCGCAATACTTTGCAGATAGGACCAGTCAGCTATAGACCAGATTGCCAGCGGTCAAGATGCTATGCTCCCGGGGCCTCCTCCCAAAGGAGTCAGCAGACCCTCTCGGTACAGTCAAGGGCGCTTTAGAGTTGCTGGAAGCCCCTCTGAGCGAAGCTGCTGTCACCAAAGCCAGTAAAGATAAGAGCCCCAGAGCCTTAACTGGGGCCCCATGGAGGATGGATGGACGCATGCTCCCCAGAGGCACTCTGTCAAGGACACACACACCCTCCTCAGGAGCAAGGATGCACACAGATACAACAGAAACCCGGGCCAGCCTCGGCAGTGGCCACGCCAAGAGCACAGCTGTCTTGGGACTGTTGGCTCGCACGCTCTCCCTCCTGTTCTGTCTCCAGGGCCTGTGGAGCCTCCTCCTCTAGGTTGGTTCCGGACGCTTGTGTTTCTGGAACCTAGAGGTTCAGGGCCACAGTGGGAGCTGGAATACAGTCCTAGGGGAGAAGCCTCCGACTGCAGGCCCTCCCTCCTCCCATGTAAGAGATGCTGCTCTTTGATCAGAGTTTCTCCTGTGGCGAAATCAGCCCAGAACTTGGCTGTGTGCTCAGGGGAGCGTGGGAGTCTGCCAGTGAACTAGCTGCCCAGGGGGCGATGTTGCAGGAGGTGTGTGCCACCTGGCCCAGTCTTGTGGTTGATCACAATGAGGCGCAGGTCACTTTCTCCCAGGCATCACCATGCTTCGAGGTAGCAGGCCCTTCCCTCCCCTCTCCCATGCCCTGGGTCTTGGCCTAAAAAGTTTCCTTGGCCAATATTGTCCTTTCGCCCATTGGGCAAACTAAAGGAGACCTGCCTGCTGCTGTTACAGGGCTCCTACGACGCCTGCAGCCAGCGTCGCAGCATGAGACACAGTGTGCTCTGGCTCACCTGGACCCAGGGGCCCACTGGCCTCCCTCCGGGTTTTGCTTCTAAGTCACTCGCTGCCATCGATTGGATGCTGCCTTATAGTGATCCTAACAAACAGGAGAGACTTGCTGTGTGCTTCCAGTGAGCTCCCAAGACTGGAACTGGACAGGAGTGGAAGGCGGCTGGTAGTTTCCAACCACTAGCCTTAAAGCCAGGAGGCCAAAGGGTAAGCCACCACGACACCAGGCCTGCAGTTTCTCTTCTCTCCATCCCCTGCAGCCCGATGCATGCTTGGTCTGGTCTGGGTTTGAGGGAAAGAAACTGCCTCGTGCGTCTTTCTAAATCTCACGGTCTCACATCTGGAATTTTGGAAATCCACGGCGCTCTGGCTGCTCACTGAAGTTCATTCCTTTAAGCCCCGGTGCCTCTGGTCTCACTGTCAGGACTGCTCTGGGGTGGCCTCTGAGCGCGCTGGGAACAGTTCATCGTTGGGGGCTGGGGTGGGCGGGGAGGCTGAGGGAGGGTGGTGAGCAACCCACCGGCTAATGCTTCCAAAGGAACTCAGGAGACCAACAACCAAATGTAAGGCATGGGCCTTATTTGGATTCAAACAAACTAACTGTAGCTACATGAGAAACTCTAGTAACATAATGGCTGCCCTTGGGCTGTTACCCAAACGGTCAGAAGTTCAAAACCACCAGCCGATTTTCAGGAGAAAGATAAAGCTTTCCATTTCTGTAAAGAGTTGCAGTCTGGGAAACCCACAGGGTCAGTCCTACCCTGTTCTATAGGGTCACTATGAGTAGGAACTGTCCCCAAACCAAGCTCACTGTCATGGAGTCAATTCCGACTTATAGCGACCCTATAGGACACAGTAACACAGCCCTTGTGGGTTTGGGAGACTGTACCACTTTGCAGGAGTAGAAAGTCTCATCTTTCTCCTAAGGAGCAGCTGGTGGTTTTGAACTGCTAACCTAGAGATTAGCGGCCCAATGTGTAACCTACTAGGACTCTTCAGAACTGACTCCCTGGCGCTCAGTTTGGTTTTTGTAGGTGCACCTTTGGGGATAATGAGGACCACGAGCACAAAGCCCACTGCCACCTCACTGAAAACCTGTACATGGTTTTTTCCTGTATAGGTTTTTTGGGACTGCAAATCTTTATGGGAACAAATAGGCTCTTCTCTCTGCAGAGGGGTGGCTGGTGAGTTTGAACAGCTGATCTTGCAGGTAGCAGTCCCATGCTCACCAGGCATGCTGCCTGGGCTCCTCATCATGCAGACAAGCAGGGATATTTTAATTTCGTCTGGTAATAGAAATGATGAAGTTATTAATTTTTATATGTGTGGCAAGGTGCTTTGGTGATGTAAGAAAACACCTTGGTCTTTTAACAGTGATACCGAAGTTATTTAAGTGTGAAGCATGATGTATAGGATTCATTTTAAAGTTATTCAGAAAAAAAATATGACAGAAATATGAGAAAGCATTCGTGGTTAAATCTAGATGGTCGGAATGAGGGATTCTGTGTATTAGTCCCTCATACTTTTATGTTGGTTCCAAACATTTTATAGTAAAAGAAATCAGTGCAGGCTAGCCCACCACAGAAAGTCAGAAGAGAACCGAATACAGACCACCTTCGGAGCCTCAATGTTGACTGGGCACTTAGGCCCTTCCCCTCCTGCTGGTCCACCTCATGGCCTCAGCTCGGGCCTGGGAGGGAGCCGTCAAAGATGGCATCCCGAAGCACCGGCCAGGTCAGACGAGGAGAAAGGAGGTAGCTTTGCTCCCAGCCCAAACACAGCCTTCTGCTGCCCGGCTCACGCTGCCTGCGTGCATGTGCTGCCAGGAGCCTTCATGAGGGGAAGGAGGGCACTCTCAAGTACAGTTCCCATTGCTGTGACAGCCAGGGGTTGTTCTTGCTTCCCTCGCCTATCAAGCGTCCACCCGACCCCATCGGGGTGCTGCACGGACTCATTCCACAGCCTTGTGCTGGGAGTGACCCCACCCGGTCTATGCTGGACACCGGACGCAGCTGTAAGCAGGAGAAAGGCGGCCCTTCCATTCTGAGGGGTGGGATCATGTGGGAGCTGATCAGAGTGATGGCTGAACAGGAAGATCATACAATTAATGTCACTGAACTGTCCTTGGGGCAAGGGAGAAGGCCTCTTGTTAGAAGAGTCAGATTGGGACCTGCCATTCATATATCAGTGACATAAGGTCTTCCCAGCTCTGGTGCTGCGGTGGGAACATGCGCCTTCTCATTAGTCTATAGCCCTCGGCCTTAACTTGAATTTTTTTCCTCAAAGCTATGTATTTACATTTTTTTTTTTTTTACAAAATAACCTTCTCACCTTCAAATGCTCTCCATTACACTTAATATGTTCGTCAAATCTGTGATTCTGTTCTTGGAAACATTTTTTGAATTCATCAGTTTGCATGGCTGAGAGCTCCTCAATCATTTTGTTTTCTTTTTATATCATTTTATTAGCGGCTCATACAACTCTTATCACAATCCATACAGACATCAATTGTGTAAAGCACATTTATACATTCATTGCCCTCATCATTACCAAAACATTTGCTCTCCACCTAGGCTCCTGACATAAGCTCCTCATTTTCCCCTCCCTCCGCCTCCCTCCTCCCTCATGAACCCTTGATAATTTATAAATTATTATTTTGTCATATCTTGCCCTATCCGGCATCTCCCTTCACCCCATTTTCTGTTGTCCGTCCCCAGGGAGGAGGTTATATGTAGATCCTTGCAATCACTTCCCCCTTGCCACTCAACCCACCCTCTCCTCACATGGAGCCATGCTGATGGCAGCCAGAGTCCTGGAGGTGCTTCCGCTGCCACTGCACCCACAGGACTTTCCACCCATCTACCTGTGATCTTCCTGCATCGGACATCATTACATGTACTGTGTGAGTCTGACGAGGAATTTATGGACTTATATCGGCCTTATGGGCTAATATCAGACTTATGAGCTTGATCTGGACTGGGTTCTCTCCTACATATATATGAGTCTCCCTGGATTTGTTTCTCTAGTCAACCCTGGCTGAAACAGGATATGAGGGCTGTCATCCCAGAAGTAGGAGCCCTGGCTGCCTACTGGTTACATGTTGGACTGCTAACTGTGAGGTCAGCAGTTTGAAATCACTGACTGCTCTGAGGAGAAAGACAAGCTTTCTATTCCTGTCAAGAGTTACAGTCTCAGAAACCCACGGGGGCAGTTCTACCCTGTCCTAAAGGGTCTCTAAGAGTCGGCATCGACTCACTGGCAGTGAGTAACCTCACATTTGCATGAACCAGTCCCTTGAAGTAAATCTTGTTCTCTCGCTATCTCTCTCCATATACATGAGGAAGCTGGAAAAGTTCGAGGAATGAAAACATCATAGAATTTCCCCTCCCCCAAATCTGGAAATCCCATCCCCACCCCTTGTATGCCTTACTAGTTCTGCTCCTCCAGAGACTGCAACTAAGAAAGCACTGCAACATGCTAAGTATTCTGTCTTCCTTTCTGCCCTGTGTAAAGGGCTATGACCGAAGGGCTGGTCCTCTCTTGGGTCTGACCGTGGCGCTCGGGCCTTTGGCCTGGGGAGAAGGGCTACCTGCGCAGAGGCTGCGCCTACAGAGCACTGTTCTGAACACCTGCCTGAGCGATCCCCACAGAAAAGTCAGCGCGCAGAGAGCCACACACCAGCGTAAAACCCTAGTTAAGCTTGCTCTGCCAGAACGCAACTGTTTCCATAGGATCTTAAGCAGGTTCTTTGATGTTGTCTTTTTTTTTAATTTCCTAAAGATGTCCATCTGTGTTCCAATTACAAAAAGGGTGTAAGAATTCTAAATCTTCTTACTAATAACACCTCAATTTGGCTTTCTAATTTTCCGCTCACACTTGATTGAATCATAAGGTCACGGACCCTGCAGCACAGACCAGGAAGGAGTGGGGCCGACCGACCGCAGTGGCCTCCCGTGTCAACCCAACATTTCCTCCGCCAGGGGCTGCCTGGGAGTGCAGGACCAGCCACCACAGGGGGCTCAGGAGGCTTGGCATAGATAGGAAAGGAGAATGGGGATGCACTGAGAAAAACGGAATTAGTTTACCAAGCGATTTCTGTGCAGACTATCAAGTGGGAGCCTAACGAGCGTGTAAATGTTCACCAAAAACCACAGCCACATACCACTATTTGGAAAAAAGAAAGAAAAGGGTCTGAAAAAAAAAAGAAAGAAAAGGGTCTGTGTAGAAGGGCGTGGAAGCACCTTGCGGGCAAGCATGTTGTCCTTTACGTGCACTGCTGTGTGCCAGCCTCTGGCACGTGCTTACTGGATGCACGCAGTGCCGGCCCGGCCCTCTTGCAGCCATGTGTCACAGTCTACCATGCACTGCCCCATGGTGCCTTTTGCTTGGAAAGGGTTTCTTGAGAGCAGAAATAACCCTTATCTCTCGTGTGATTCACTCATACCCAGGATTTAAGAAATGGACATTGACTAGATAGAAAGATGTCCTTGGAACCAGCTGATGACTAAATCTGCTGAACACCTAGTTCGCCCGAGGTTCTGAGGGAGTCTATGGACTGTGTTACAGAGGAGACCATGGCTGCCAGAGCACCCAGACATTTCCCACTCCTCTCTCTCTCTTTCTCTCTCTCTCTCTCTCTCTCTCTCTCTCTCTCTCTCTCTCTCTCTCCTGGGTGGCAAAGAAGTACATTTCCTGGCCCAGAAATCTGGTAAAGAATTGTCCGAGGATATAAGTCTCAGGGGAAAAAAGACCCAAGGAAGGAGGCAGCGGAGAGGAGGTCTTTCCAGGGCCTCACAGATTAAGGGCATCCTGAACCCACTGAAGGAAGGCGCCAGATGCCAGGCCGGCATGTGCGTCCCCTTCCCCACGTTACCAGCCCAACTTGCCTAGGGGAAGATCAGAAGGTCCGAAGATCGTTACTGAAGAGAGCTTCAGAGACATTATCACCTACTCTCTCTGGTTGAAGAAAGAACAAGTCCGGGGCAGGGGGGGGGGCGGGCGGGCGGGGGCGGTGTGTGTATGTGTGTGTGTGTGTGTGTGTGTTTGTGTGTGTGTGTGTGTACCTCTCCTGCGATGTGCTGTTGTCAAATCGAAAGGGGACAGATCCAGAATCTTAGTACTCTGCTGACGGTGAAGTCAAAGAGATCTGTATCCTCTTAATCAAAGCTGTGCCACCTGAGTCAGCTCCCTGTCTTTCCCTTGGCCTCTGCGACTCCTGCATGCCGGAGGCTAAGGGTTTGTTAAGGAAGAAGGGTTTTGATTAGGTGTCGCATTGAGTGTGCTGTGACATGCTCGTGATGGGCTCAAGGGAAGGTGTGGGCCAGGGGGAGCATTATCGCTGGATGCCAATATAAATGAGGAGTCTTGGGGAATGGGTACTTTGCAGTTGGCCTTGATCTTTTGGGGACCCAACGAAGGTGCTCCTGTGATTTTTGTGCACGCACGCGTGCATGCGTATGTGTCTGGAGCCGGAGCAATGGCAGGAGAGTCCGTTTCCAGGTCCCTGTGCTAATGGGCTGGTTACCTGTCTTGGAGCTTGTCCTGAGATTGTAGCCTATTCTACGTTCACCCGTGTTCTTGATATATGGGGACAAAGGTCTCTGTGCGTCTTTTACTCCTCTGGCATTTCGGCGCCGCTCAGGGAAACCTCGAAGCACTCATCAATCATCCCTCCGGGGGCGGGGGTTGGGCTTCAACAACACTGTGGGAATTGGGAGACGGAGAAGCGAGGCCCTGAAAACGCCTGCCTTGACTTCACCGAGGAGGAGTCAGTGCCTCCTCCCTGCAAATCTCAGCTTTGCGACACACCTTCACCTGCCAGAGCACACAGAGGAGACACCCACCAAATCCGCAACCACCAGGTGGATTCTGGCCCAGAGGGACCCTGCACGGCCGAGCAGAGCACCCTCGGGATCTGAGAGTGGAAGTCTTCACAGGTATGGGGAGCCTCTTCCTTCTCCTGCCAAGTTTGACCCCCAAGCCAGCCGGACTCCTTAGAGAGCGAACAGGGGCCCGGAGAAGCCCTGGTGTGTGCGTGTGGTGAAGACGGAATGTGTCACAGAAGACACAAAAGAAGGAGCGCGGTCACTCAGCAGGCACCCCACTTCCAGATTCATCTTCTGAAAATATTGATCTCGTCAAGCCCCTTTCCTGCTCAGAGCTTTCAGTGGCTGTCCCCTCCTCCCTCACCCAGAGCCCAGAAAGGAAAATCCAGACTCTCCATGCTGGCACTGAGTGCCAAACCCATGTCTGCGCGAAAGCACCCTGCCTTCCAGCCTTCCTCTCGCTGCTCCCGCTCCGAGAACCCTTCCCCGTTTCTGTCTCCCAGTGAAAGGCTACCCACCTACCAAGGGCGGGCTGAAGCCACTGTCATGCAGGCGTCCCAGCCCCGGAGAGCACGGCTTTCATCTGTTGCACGTTTCTAAGCTGGAAGCCCAGACCTTTCTAGGCCCCTGCCATGGGATTACAGAGCACAATGGTTGGAGATGCCTACCTGGGGAAGCTTGCGTTACAGTGGGAAGAATCTGACAGCCCGCATGAACTATCTGTACGCGAATCGGAGTGTGTTGGGAGCTGGTTCTCGCCATGACAAAGGAACAAAATCCGTCGAGGAAAGGGAGCTCAGGGGAGCTGAGGCTTAAGGGAAAGGAGCAGGTTGTCGTCTGGACAAGGACAGTCAGGGCAGGCCTCATGCAAGTGGTAGAAGATTTAAGACGAGTCCAGGAATTAGTCAAGCAGATGCTGGGGGAAGTGACTTCTAGGCAGAAGGCACCTTTAGATCCTCAAGCAGACACACACTTGGTTGGCTCAAGGAGGGACCCCAGGCTCCTGTGGGGGGAGGAGGGTGAGAAGCTGGAGGGGCTCCAAGTGCAAGAGGCAGCCAGGGGCAGTGGAGTCCCTGTGGGACTGGTCGACCATGCACCGTGCATATCTAACTGAACAAGGGGAGCTAGTGCACGGCTGCGAGCAGAGGACTGACCTGGCTGGTGGACTGAGCCACACACCCCACGATCATTCGTGAAGTACTTCGACACCTGGCTGACATGTCCAGTAACTTTTCATGAATCACTTGTGAGAAGTTCCATGTCTCAAATTTCCTGCACACAATCCTGCCTCCAACAACTACTGAAAAGTTCGTGGGGCAGCCCAGTAGCAGGTCCTAGAGACATGCGGAGGAAGAAGACATGCTTGCCGGCCTCAGGAGGTTAGAAACACCCAAGGTAGGAAGTTCTCTGGGTTTCTACCCACAGAAAGCAGTGGCAGCTACATCACACAGTGGTTTGAATGCTAGATTGCCTCCTGGGATGAGATTACTTAGCATGAGCTCTCTCTTGATTTGGATAGAATTCTATAACCAAGTAGTTATTTCTACTTGTGAAGATACTCTCCATTAAATGTAATAGAAAAATCTATCAAGGGTGCTTTGAACAACGAAAAGACTTTGTCAGCTCCCCTAGCTGAACTGGTAGCTTCAGACAGGACTTGATCCAGCAACGGCTCAGGGATGGGGCCAACAGCTTAGCTGCACTCTGCCTTCCTCCATGTCAACTGGATCCTCAAGCTGCCTCTTCTCCCGGTGTAAAGGCCACCATCTCAGAAACTGGCAGGGGCAGTTGTACCCTGCCCTGTAGGGTCGCTGTGAGTCAGAAAGGACTCCATGGCAGTGAGAGCACATACCCTGGGGCGTGGCTTTCTGATTCAAATCCAGCAGGACCGAGAGACTCAATGCCAGAATTACTAGCCTAAATCTGAACACCTCTCTAAGGGAAACACTTTGGGTCATGGATGCCCAAGACTGGGCAGGTTTCTTTAAAGAGCATTCTTGAAGCCAAAGCAAGATGCTAAAGAGGGACTGTCCTTACTTAATTTGCATTTCTGGAGCTAGGCACAGATAGAGATGCTTTAGCCATTGCTTTATTGCCTTAGAGAAGAAATCAGGAGGGTTTGACTTAAACAGTCTCCTGGCCCAGGTACTCCACCTGTGGAGACAGCCCCATCTTGGAACTGGATTAAATGCACACCTGTGCACATCAAACATAATTAATGATATTGCTGTTTCTGAGACATTGGTTATCATTTGATTTTTTTAAGTACTTGGCTACAAAAAATAGATAGTGGAGTATGAGTGCCCTCAAAACCACAGCTAGATATCGATTTGTCTCTGAGGAAAACCTGGCCTATAAGTTGCTTACAAATAGAATAACATTTTTATAAAACACAAAGTCAAGGTGGGAGGAGAGATCCTTGCGTGACCCGGAGCAGTCTCTGCAGGCCGCACGGTCAAAGGAATCCTATGAGTGCCGCGTAAAACCTGAAGCTTCTTTGAACTCTCATTAAATTCACTTGGATCATGAAAAAAAAAAAAACAACCAAAAAAAAAAACAACACAAAGTCAAACCTTTTAAAAATTTAAGTTAGAGAATTAGAATAAATTTGTATTTTCTCATGGAAATCAAAACATGTTCAGTTTAATTTTGCACTTTTCTTGACATATTTTGGGACCAATGTTTCTCTTCCTCCCCTCCCCCGACGTGGTTCCCACTGCCGAGGGACCTTGATAAGCTTGTAGCCTTGGTGTGAGTTTAGGGAACTTACTGGGTGCCGAGTCCCTCAGAACCAAGCCCGCGTCAGTGAGGATGGAGAGGACTGGTCACACTGAGCAGCACCTAACTCAAACTCACTGTCACTTAGTCACTTGCAATGCATGGCGACCCGACGGAACTGCCCCTCTGCGTTTCTGAGATCGTGTCTCTTTAGGGAGTAGAAAGCCACATCTTCCTTCCTCAGAATGCCCGATGGTTTCAAACTGCTGCTCTGTGGGTCACAGCCCAGCTCATAAGCACCACAGTACTAGAGCCCCCCCCCACCCCCCCCCAGGAGACTATAGGAGTGAGAATTGGCCTGATTGGCCTGATTTGGTGAAAAACAAAAGTCACACACATAGAGTGAGGATTTGGGGTGACTTCTGGTTTTCTGGCTTCAGGGGCTGGGTGGTAGTGGGTCCTTTCCTAATCAGGATACAGTAAGGGAGAATGCGCTTGATGGGGACAGCGGCCCTGGTGGCGCCATGGGCTGCGACTTGGCTGCTGAACACCACTCAGCTGTTCCAGTCCACCAGCTGCTCCTTGGAGAAAGACAAGGCTTCCTGCTCCTGTAAAGTCCCAGAAACCCACAGGGGATGGGAAGGGGTATACTGGACTTAGTAATATATGTCAATGAAATATTATTTAATCATAAAAAAGCAAGATAGAAATCCACAGGGCAGGTCTACTCTGTCCTGTGAGTTGGAATCGACTTGATGGCAGTGAGTACATTGAGAGGGAGAGGGCTAGTTCGGTGTGGGGCCCATTACCTCAAAGGCGTCTGAAGGATTCCCAGGTGGAGATGTGCGGGACTCTGTTGGGTATGTGGGTTGGAATATGAGTCCGGGGGTGAGAATAGGTCTGAGTTGACCGATGCTCACTGTCCCTGACTTCCAGACGCTCCCCCAAGATAGGATAGTGCTCAGTGAGCCCTGCAGAAACAGGGAAGGAGTTGACAGCTTGCTTCCAAGTCATGCTAGTTGCAGTCAGTCCCATATTGTGACATCAAAGCACAGACCACTGGGGGTATGGGAACCAGGACTGCCAGAGGGCAGCTCCTCCTGAGACAGGATGAAGAAGGCACTGTTGATGCTCCTGTACAAACCAACCCCCTGCCATCAAGTCTATTCGGGTTCACAGTGGCCCTACAGTGCAGGGCAGAACTGTCCCTTGGGTTTCAGAGGCTGTAAGTCTTTATGAGCAGACCGCCTCATTTTTCTCCCCGCTGGTGGGTTCAATCTGCTGACCTCATCATGCAGATTGATCAAAATTTACTTAGCCATCATTCTGCAGTTACACATTTAGATTGCTTTCAATATTTTATTATATACTTTTTATAGTTATAAATAATATTTCACTATATATATATGTGCACAAAAAATCATTTTGTGCATTGAAGATTTTTTTAAAGAGTGAATCTTGGAAGTGGAATTATTGCATTAACAACTACCAATGATCCTAGGAGTTTTATATTTGTGTTGCCAATTTACCCTCCTAAGAGGATGCTATGTAATTCACGTTGTGGCCAGCCCTGTGGGGACCCTTCAGGACCATCAGGAGCTCACCGCACGCCTTATTGTCTCTAAAGCAAACCTTTGCTAGGATGATCAGTCTCATGAAGTTCAAAGGGAGAAAGTGAGCTTTTTGTTGCTGTGGTTTCATTACCGTGAAGTCCATCACGCACTCAGAAAGGACATCGATTCTAAGTAGATGGTCGTGAATTTCACAGGGTGAACCCTCCTGTGTAACCAGCACCAGATACGCAATAAGACCCTCCCAGAAGCCCTGCCATGCCTTTTCCCCCTCGCCCCCCACCCGACCCAAATGGATCTGCTGTGGAGTTACCTTTCCCTGCCCCAAATATTAGCTCATGCGTTATAGTTCCTCTTTTGTAAATTCTCCCCTTGTCTGAGCTTGTTTGTTTGTTTGTTTATTTATTTATTTATTGTTGTTGTTCTTGAAACTCTACACAGCAAACCATGCATTGATTCCATAGCTTCCACTGAGTGACATGAACAGTGTCCTTCCAGGAATCAGTCATTCCTCCTTTCTGAGTTCTTCCTCCCTTATTAGCATAAACTAACTAAAGTTCCCATCAGACCTTTGAGTTGCTGTTGTTGGTTGGATCCTATGCATAGCTCCTAATCGAGCCTGATGCTCAAGGAAGACCTGTGGTTGTTGTTGTCTGGTGCTGTTGAGTCGGTTCCAATTCATCATGGCCCTGTGCACATCAGAACAAAACCCCACGCAGTCCTGCACCCTCCTCACACCCGTTGCTATGTGTGAGCCCGTTGCTGCAGCCACTGTGCCAACCCAACTTGGGGAGGACCTTCCTCTTTGTCAGTACCCCTCGACTTCAGCAAGCATGCTGTCCTTCTCCAGGGGCCAGTCTCTCCTGACAACATGTTCAAAGGACATGGAATGCAGGCTCACCATCTTTGTTTCTTAGCAGCACCCTGGCTGGACTTCTTCCAAGACAGATGTATTTGTGCTTTTGGCGGCCCCTGGTCCTTTCAATATGCTTCACCAGCACCAGAATTAAAATGCATCAATTTTTGTTCCATCTTCTTTAATCAATGTCCAACTTTCACATGCTTCATATGAGGGATTAAAAAAACCATGGTTTGGGGGCTCACACCAAATCCTATTCCCAAGTTGAGAACCATTAGTTGGCCCTGCTGGATACTCACCCTCGGAAGGGAACACAGGAGATATGGGTGCTGTAGAAAAGCATAGAGAAGAAATTAGGTGGTGTCCGGCTATCAGATAAAATATGTTCTGAGGTCTTAAAGGCTTGTTTCCAAACAAGCGGCCATCTAAGTGAGATGTCAACTAAGTCCACATGGAAGAAGCACACCATCCTCAGTGACCCAAGGACTGTAAACCATATAATCCAAAACCGAAGGAGGGAATGGTATCAGAGCCTAAATTGTGAGATTCTGGTTTGCAGGTGGGTATGCAGATGACAATGGAAGCCAAAGATAATCTGTGAGATCTACACAATAAGCCTCCAGTGATTTCCCTCTATCCACGATGGAGGCATGGGAATAAACTGGTTGCCAAACAGGGTGCACCGGAGAGATGACTATGGGAGGTCAGAATGATAACCTGACTCGCCTGGTTAGCACCTTGTCAGTTGATCGGACCTCTGATACATGATGGCCCTGATATGGATTTCAACATTCTCTCTCTCTCTCTGCTTCTTTTTTATATTGGGGTTTATCTCTGATGTATTTTGTCATCGGGGTTAGCCATCTTGAATTTTTGTTACATTTCCCCCCTTATTTTCAGTATAGAAACCCAGAATTGAGGCACCGATAGAGACTGACAGTAAAATAAAGGTTCCTGGGGGTACAGTGGAGGAGGGGGTAAGTAAAGGGGAGCTGATGTCAAGGAGTTCAAGAAGAAAGAAGAGAATGTTTTGAAACGGATTGGGATAACAATGGTATAATACTGCTTGACATCACTGAACTATGGAATGATATATCTCTCTTAACTCCCAACTGATAACAATAAAACAATAAAAATAAAATAATCATAATAATTTAAAAACTATTTTATTGGGAGTTAATACAGATATCATATCATTCCATAGTTCAATCCCATCAAGCAGAATTGTACAATTGCTTCCACGATCAGTTTCCAAACATTCTTTTTCTTTCTGGACTCCTTGACGTCATGTCCCTTTTATACCCCAGCCCACCCCCACTCTACCCACTTCCTGCCAAAACCCTTGTTCTACTTACTGTCCCTATACATTCACCAATCCTGAGGTTCATATACTGAAAAACAGAAAAACATATAACACAGCTGGCAAGAGGGTGACCCCAATGACGTAACACCTCTGAGGTACACCCTAATATGAGCGAACAATATCAAAACAAGAAACAAATACAGAAAATGCTGAAAACCAGATCAGGTGCAGCAAGCATCTGATGGGGGATCAACTGGCAAAGTGTTAACTACCCAAAGTCAGATTTATGCCTTTGACCTTCTGTACTCATCTCTCCAATGCCTGCTGTTTAGTGACCACTCTCCCTCAATTGTGGATGGAGGGACAGCACCGGGGGCCTATTTCCTAAGTAGTTCCCACAAATGAATCTTGGACCCCACTGTCACCCACAGCCTTCTGCAAATCGATTCTCACAATTTAGGCTTAGATACTAATCCCTCCTTTGATTTCAGATTATATAATTTACAATACTCTAGTGACTGGTGATGGTGTGCTTCTTCCATGTGGACTTAGATGACATCTTATTGGATGATGTTCAGAAAATTCTACTTGCAAGCAATATTAATAACACTGTTCCATAATTGAGCATTCTACTGGGTCACCTTTCTTTGGAATGTGTACAAATGTGTATTTCTTTGTGGCTTTCTCACTGTATTTGCACATTTCATCCTAATATCTTACTTTGTCTTCCCTGAGCTGCCCTTTGACAATTTTTGTTCAGTTCTTTGATTTTCTCGTTGCTTCCATTTGCCTTGGCTACTCCCAATTAAGAGCAAGCTTCAGAGTCTGTTCTGAGATCACGTTGGTCTTTTCTTTCTTGTCTTTTCAATGACCTGTTGCTTTTTTCGTGAATGGTGTTCTTGATGTCCTTCCATAGTTCATCAGGTCTCCTGTCACTAGTGTTCCACGCATAAAATCTGTTCTTGAAAGGTTCTCAAAACTCAGGTGGGTAAGATGTAAAGGTGGCTCTCATGGACTTGTTTTAGTTTTCTTCAGCCTCAACCTGAGTTCACATATGAAAAATTGGTGGTTGGTTCCACTGTTATCCCCTGGTCTAGTTCTAGCTGCTGATATTGGGCTTCTCCCTCATCTCTTCCCACAGATGTAGGCAGTTTGATTTCTGTGTATTCTATATGGAGAAGTCTACATGTATTCTACATGGAGTACAACCCTTTTCGTGTTGTTGAAAAGAGCGTGTGCTATGAAGAAGACATTGGTCTTGTAAAATTCTATCATGTGAGCTCCAGCTTCGTTTCTATCACCACGACTACATTTTCCACCTTCTGTTCCTCTTTTTCCCAACTTTTGCACTTCAATCATTAATAATTATCAATAAATCTTGATTTCATGTTTGATCAATTTCAACCTGAAGACGTTGGTGGAGTTCTTCAATTTCTTTATCATTAGCTTTAGTGGTTGGGGCATAAATTTGAATAATAGTTGTATTGGCTGGATTTCCTTGTATGCTGATAGGCATTATCCTTCACAGACAGCATTGTACTTCAAGACAGATCTCCACTGTGACTCCATTCATCTTGAATGTGTCATTGTTGCACAATAAACCAGGTGACTGCCTGATGCAAAATGGCGAATACCAGTTCACTACAGCCCACTAATGCCTGGCACGTTGATCTTTATGTGTTTCATTTCATTTATGACGACTTCCAATTTTCCACTAGGAAGAGCCTAGATACTTTGTACATTCCAAGTTTCAGTCATTACTTGATATTTTCAGCTGTTTCTTCTCTTGTTGAGTCATGCTCCATCAGCAAATGGAAGCCCTCAAGGCCTTACTCTGACAGCTTGGTTCCAGTCACGTCATTGGCTGACTCTGACTTGAGGAGGCAGCTCTCCCTCAGTCCAATCCCACCTGAGGGGCTCGCCTGCTGGCTCTCCCTGACAGCATTCTGCTTCCAGGCACCAGCTTCCCTCAGCAGCTGGCCATGTGCCTCTGCTCTCTGTCGAGTTTCAGTGGTCAATCCCCCTGGAGGAGACAGTCTATAACTTCTTCATAGGCTGGACTGGTCACTCAGGTGACCCTGCTGGCATTTGAAATACTCGTGATAGAGCGCCAGCATCTCAGCAACACGCAAGCCTCCACAGAATGACAAACTGACAGGCAAGCTGACTAGTTAAGCTAAACAATGATTGATTTTAAGACGTCAGGGGCTGTTTGGGGCTTAAGGTATAAGAGATGATCTCAGGGCAAATGTCTGGGGCAGGAGCTGTCTGTGGAAGTTCTTTGTCCAGGAAATGGTTGCGTCTTGAGCAATCTCCCAGCAGGGTTAGACATTGCCTAAAGCCGGTCTGCCGTCATCGCTACCCTGAACGGAAACGGAGCTGGGTGTATGCCTTTGCGTGCGTGCACTCACGTCCCCACCCCGCTGACCCTGTGCTTACTGGGGCAGCAAAGCAGGATGGTGCCTTTTGAGGCACCACCTGGCGGGGGTAACTTTTCGGTGCCTGAGCTGGTTAGATTTTTTCCGAGTTGATGAGAATTACATTAATAGATCACTGAACTTTTTCCGAAGTAGAACCAACACATTTGGGGAGAACACACACTACAAGAGGGAGTCTTCTCGAGAGGGTACATGAATTTAGACATTTAGCATTCAAGAGGAAATGTTCTCACGGAGGAGAACTTCCGGAAAACAGGGTGTGTTTCACAAGAAAGAAATGCCCACTTTAGTTCTACGATGGGTTCGGCTAGACGCAAGCAAGGGCTTTTGCCCACCCTGACACAGAGCCCCTGCTAACTGTTTTTATGATGGAAGGAGGGGGACCACATCATTGACCGGCGGTCAGGATTTCTTCCTTCACTAAAGCCAACGCCTCCTGACTCGCTGGGTCTGCTCGCCCCACTCTTGTCAGACGCAGCCTGCCCGCTCCCCAGAGGTTAGCCACGGTGTGTAACAAACAGGACCTAGGTGATCTGGCTACCTGCAACCTACTCATGTCATCTCTATTAAGGACTTGACTGACAGCCCAGGCCCAGCACCTTTCCCAGGAGCTCTCTGGGGACCCCAGGTCTGCCCTGTGGGGGTGAGGGACCCCTTTATGGCCCATTTCCCAGCCACTGACAGGATGCTCTCCCTGGCTGTTGCTCTCAGCCCTCCCTCCCTCACACACCCTACTCTGCTGTCTTGAGAAACTCCAAGAACCCCAGGATGGGTGCTTACTGGTATATATTTTTTCAGGGATCCCCAAGATGACTGGCTTGGGAGAGCAGGGTCTGTGGGGGGACTGTGGGGAAGACACTTGGACTCAGCCCCAAGAGTGGCAGAGAAGGCACAGGGGTGCCTTGGCCGGTCTCAGAGGGAGGGAGGACTGGGAGCAAGTGAGCGGAGCAAAGTCCAGGAAGAGCCTTTACCCCGCTGCACTGAGGAGAGCAGAGGTCTGCGTATTAGGAGAGCCCAGAGGTCAGGAGCCCTGGTGGCATCGTGGGGAATACTTTGGGGCTGCTAACCACATGGTCAGCTGTTTGAAATCACCAGGCACTTTGCAAAAGAAAGATAGGCTTTCTACTCCCAGTCTTAGGAACTCATAGGGGTGGTGCTGCCTGGTCCTATAAGTCGGTGTGAGTCAGAATTGGGAGTTACTTTGTTGTTTCTTTGATTGTTTTTAGAAAGGTAGGGAGGAATCCCTGGGTGGCACAAATGGTTAGTTGATCAACTACTAACTAAAAGCTTGGCAGTTTGCAGCCCCTTGAGATACCTCAGAAGAAAGGTGCGGTCATCTGCCTCTGAAGGAGCTCCACTCTGCTGCACACGCACACGCAGGCTCCATGAGCAGAAATCAGCTCTCTGGCCAGAGGTTTGGGGGTGCGTTTTTCTGAAGTAGGGAGAGAGGTTCAGGAGCTATTGCAGAATGAGAAGGGGTGCGGTTCTGAACTGAGTAGTGACCATGGTGGGTAGGGAGAGGAAGAGGTGTGAGACACTTTCTAGAAGTGGACCTCGTAGCACTTGAAGGCAGGCTCAGGCGCAGCCCGGAGGAGACAGAGTCAGAGATGCCGATGCAGCACATATGCTTATTTATCGCTCGAGAATCACGCTATCGTTGTCACATGGGCAGGGTATTGATGATGAGCATCTAATGAGCCTGAGTAATAGGCTTGTGGCACACCTGCCATCATGGCCAGTGGACAGCGCACTGGCTCTGGTCACTACCAGGCCCAGGCTTCCTAGACGTGCAGGTCAGGGGAGTGGTCCTCTTGAATTCTCGGACTCCTCTCCCCAGCGCCTGGAGACTCTGAAAAGTAATCTGTGTACCCACAAACCCTTGACGCACGACAGCCTCCTGGTGAAAAACAAGAGACCCAGGACATGAGATTTTGTAACAAAACCCGCGGTCAGAAGTCCAGGGTATGTGGATGGACAGGACCCTCACGCCAGGACTTCCCTTTGACCAATTAAACCTAACAAATGTAGCTTTCTTCTTTTAGAAAACTCAGCATTTCCTGCAGGCCTGCAGACAGGAACCTGAGAGGGACGCCACCTAGCGGCTCAGATGGCTGTTCTTTCCTCCCACCCCACCCAACCCCCACGCCATGGGTTGGGGGTGGGGGTGTCATTCAAAACTTGAGCTCCCAGAAAATCAGATCCATACCTCCTGTCATCAAAAGGATGAATTCAAAATAGATTAGAAATGGAAATGTAAAATCTAAACCACACGTTAGGAAGGGGAAAAAAGGATAGGTTTACTTATAACCTGGATATACAGCAAGTCTTTCTAATGAGGAATCAAGCCCCAGATGCAAGACAAAGGTGGTTGTATCTGCTCCTGCAGCTGAGAGGGGCAGCTTTGTGCTCCGCTCATCCCCACCGGGGTCCCCTAAGAGACTGTCCCTGGAGGCGAGGCCTCGGGGCAGAGACCTGGGGAACACTTGAGAGGGAGACAGACCTCAAATCAACTGGGCTGGTAGGACCGCTGGAGCTCGCTGTCTTCTCGGCAGAAGAGGAAAGAGGTCACTCTACCATGTCTCTCAAAAGGAAGACACAGAATACATTATTCGGTTAGGAGCTGCTGAGTGCATTCTGGCTCCCAGGGATCCCAGGCATGACTGAAGGGGACCCCATCCCCACGATTGTTATGTCTGAGCCCATGGTTGCAGCCACTGGGTGCTCGATGTCATTGAGGGGCTTCATGTTTTTCACTCACCTCTACTTGACCAAGCCTGATGGCCTGCCCCAGACACTGGTCCCTCCTGATACCAGGTTTAAAGTCTGTGAGACAGTTTCACCATCCTCCCTCTCAGGAGCATGCTGGCTGGACTTCTAAAGCAGAGAGGTTTTTTGTTTTGTTTATTCTTCTGGACATTCCTGGTGTATTCAATATTCACCACCAGCACCGTAGCTCAAAGGCATCCCTTTTTTTCCTGGTCTTTCTTGCTCGCTGTCCAGCTTCCCCATGCCTCTGAGGCACGATGACTTCTCTAGGAACTGGTCTCTCCTAATGACATGTCCAAGTGCGTGAGACGAAGTCCTCCTTGCTCCTGAGGCACATTCTGGCTGTACTTCTGCCAAGACATGTTTGCTAGTTCTTTGGGCAGTCCGTGGCATAGTCAATATTCCTTATCAACACCATAATTCAAAGGCATGAATTCTTTTCTCAGTCTTATTATTCATTGTACAACATTTTAAAAAGCATTTGGGGGGGTTGCTGAATGGCAAAAGACTAAATCTGGAGAAAATATCTGCAACATTTATTGAAACACAAGATAATATACTGTGTGTGTGTGTGTGTGTGTGTGTGGAGAGAGAGAGAGAGAGAGAGAGAGAGAGAGAGAGAGAGAGAGAGAGAGAGACTCGGAAACCCACAGGGGCAGTTCTACCCAGTCCTACAGGGTCACTGTGACTTGACACCAACTTAATGGCACTGAATTGGGTCGTGGGGGTATTTTTCTTTCTCATTTCCAGCCAGCCTCCCCGGAGAGGAGGAGGAGAAGGGGTTGAGTTCTGAGGGCTGACCACCAGGCTTTCCCCACAAAAACCCCTCAAACTCACTGCTATCAAAGAGATTCCGACTAATGGTGACCCTGTGGGACAGGATAGAACTGTCCTTGCGAGTTTCTGAGATTTCTATAAGAATAAAAGTCCCTATCTTTCTCCCGAGGAGCTGCTGGTAGATTTGAACTCCTGATCATATGGTTGGGGGCCCAATGTGTGACCACTATGCCACCAGGGTGCCCAAGAAGAGTGATATTGGTTAGAAAAGAGTAGGGCTTGTCTGTAGCTTGTTGCCACCATCTCCTTGGTTTGTTTCTGCCCCAGCGACTAAAGGGCTCACCCCACATCACCTAGACGACAACACGAGCTGTTCTACGGCACGTGTTTCTCTCATGCATTCCATTGCTTTTTGGCACATGTAGAAATAATTTTTCTAAGAACAAAAGACCAGAGAGAGAGAGAGAGAGAGAGAATCCTTCAAGTATCCAGCTTTCCGAGTCTCGTCCTTCAAAGATATACGGTGTTTCCTTGGCTCTGGGGCCCTCTATCCCAAACCCACGGCCATCGAGTCATTGAGTTCATGCTGACTCATAGTGACCCCGTAGCACAGGGTAGAACTTCCCTTTGGGGTTTCAGAGACTGTAATTCTTTATTTATGAGAGTAAAATGCCTCTTTTTTCTCCCATGGAGCACCTGGTGATTTTGAACAAATAACCTCACAGTCAGTAGCCCAACAAGTAACCCACTTTGCCACCAGGAGTATTCTTGGTCCCCCCCCTGGTGACGTAATTGTGGGCCTGCTGAACCTACCAGCAGTGCCGAGGGAGAACAAGGAGGCTGCCCGTGCGCCTGTAGGAACTCACAACCTCAGAAATCCTGAGTAGGAATCAAACATTTGAATGACTGGGGATTTGGTCAGGGGTTTCTAGCCTTTCCAAAAGTATATTCCCAGTCTGGTCTTCGTCACTGTTGCCATGTGATTTCTCAGTGGAGAAGGGGAGCTTGCACTGACCCTGCAGGAGAGGACGCCGAGGACCTGGCCACCAGGTAGGATCTGAACGTCACAGGTGAGGAAACACAGGCTGACAGTCACCACGCAGAGGCTTGGGATTGAAATCCAGAGCCCTGGGCAAGAGCCACGAGGCAGCTTAGGTAAAGGTCAGAGTCAACCGGCTTGCAGGGAACGTTACAACCTACACAGAAGTCACAACTCAATGTCATCCGGTGCACTACGGCTCATAGTGACCCTGTAGGGCAGGGCAGACTGCCCTGAGGTTTTCCCAGCCGGCCACGCTTTATGGGAGTAGAAAGTTCCATCTGGTTGTTTCAAACTGCTGAGCTATGGTTAGTGGCCCAGCGTGTACCCATTACCCACCTGACATACTCTATAACCAAATTCACTGCCTTCAAGCCAGTGCCACTGAGAGCGAGTCTACAGGACAGGTTAGCACTTCCCAGTGGGTTTGGAGACTGTAACTCTGTATGGGAGTAGGAAGCCCTGTCTTTCTCCCATGGAGCAGTTGGGGGATTTCAAACTGCTGACCTTGCAGATTGCAGCCCAATTCATAATCACTACGCCACCGGGGTTCCTTCTATAAGCAAACAATAACAGAAACTGGAAACAGAGGGAGTCCAGGGCAGATGATCCCTTCAGGACCAGTGTGAGAGTGATGAAACTGGGAGGGTGGAGGGAGGGTGGGTTGGAAAGGGGGAACTGATTACAAGGAGCTACATGTGACCTCTTCCCTGGGGGATGGACAAAGAAAAGTGGGTGAATGGAGACGTCGGACAGGGCAAGAAATGACAAAATAATAATTTGTAAATTATCAAGAGTTTATGAGGGAGGGGAGAGCAGGGAGGGAGGGGAAAAACTGAGGAGCTGATGCCAGGGGCTTGGGTGGAGAGTGGATGTTTTGAGAATGATGAGGGCAATGAATACACAAATGTGCTTTACACAATTGATGTATGTATGGATTGTGATGAATTGTATGAGCCCCCAATAAAATGATTTAAAGAAATAAATAAACAACAACAAAAACCTCACTGCCATTGAGTTGATGCCGACTCACTGTGAATTTCCAAGACTAACTGTTTAAGAGGGTTAGAAGTCTTTTTTTTTCTGACACATAATTTTTTAATTATTAGTTAATTTAAAAAATCATTTATTGGGGGCTCATACAACACTAATCAAAATCCATACATACATACATTGTGTCGAGCATATTTGTACATTTGTTGCCATCATCATTCTCAAAACATTTGCTTTCTACTTGAGCCTTTGGAATCAGCTCATGTTTCCCCTCCCTCCTTGTTTCCCCTCCTTCATGAGCCCTTGATAATTTATAAATTATTATTATTATTTTACATATCTTACACTGTCCAACGTCTCCCTTTACCCACTTTTCTGTTGTCTGCTCCCCCAGGGAGATCCTTGTAATTGATCCCCCCTTTCCACCCCACACCCCCTCCACCCTCTCGGTATCACCACTTTCAGCACTGGTCCTGAAGGGATCATCTGTCCTGGATTCCCTGTGTTTCCAGTTCCTATCACGAGGTGTCAAAGGGATCAGGTACCAGGCATCAAAGAACAAAAAGGCAAATCATTGTGAATGAGGGGGAATGCAAATTGGGGACCCAAAGCCCATCTGTAGGCAATGGGACATCCCCTTACAGAAGGGTCGCGGGGAGGAGATGAGCCAGTTAGGGTAGAGTATTAGAACTCTTTAGAACTCCCCTGTGAATTTCCAAGACGAACTCTTTAAAGGAATAGAAAGTCCCATCTTTGTCCCACGGAGAGACTGTTGGTTTTGAACTGCTGACCTTGCAGATGGCAGTCCATCTTGCGGCCCTTCTAAACCAACTCTGCTCCTGAGCTTGTATTCCGAGTGCTGGAAGTTAGGGAGGGAAGGGATAGACTTCATTGTAGTTGCCTGGTCCTGAAACCCCCTTAGGGAAACATCCCCAACCCCAACTCCCGCCCCCACCTGGTGCCCAGGCCATTGGTCCAGGCAACAGAACTGGCAGGGCCACCCGCTGGGCTGGGCTGGTCCTGAAGTGCTCAGCTGATGCGTGAGGGAGGCGGCCTCTTGCTTAATTCCAAGTCATTTTTCTAAGAACAAAAACTATGTACAAATGAATATTTCCATCTTTATTTCAAATTCTAGGTTTCAACTGCAATATTAATGCTACTCCACAGTGTAATTTACTTGTAATAATATATCATTATTTCCATTTTACAGTTCTCTTCTTAAAGTAGTAAAGCAAATGTTTAAAACAGCACAAATCGCAGCCCCACAATTCTCCATTCAGGCTCCGACTGTGTGCTCTCCTTTCAGAATTACACATAATTGAAAACAATGGAAACCCCATGTGCCAAATGCTCTAGTCATTAGAGCAGTTTTTGGGGTTTTTTTGGGTATTTTTTTTTCATTTCTTTTTAACTTGGGAATAAAAGGCTGGGCTTGTGGTTGTGGTTATTTATTTATTTTTATTCATTCATTTATTTATTTATTTCTAGAAACCCCAAACAAACTCGCTTCCTGTTCCCAGACTGACATCTGCTGTTCCCTGGAAGGCCCACAGCCGGCTGCCACTCGCCACCTCCACCTGGGTGGCTTCCCCACACCCAGGACCCTTCTCCATCTGCGGAGCCTCCCAAATGGAGAGACCTATCCCTCCATCCCTCCCCGCCCCCACCCAGTCGCCCACACGGCGCAGGCTTGACACAGGTCTCCAGTGGAGGTGAGCCAGGCCGGGACAGTTGGCCAGGCAGGAGCACGGCACTGGCAGGAGGGACTGTTAGAACGCGTGCTTAGGGAGCCCTGGGCCTCCAGTCTCCACCTGGCCTCTGCAGTCTGGAGTTAGATCCCAGGCCGCTCTTCCAGGTTAGGGACCGGGAGCAGGCTTCCTTCTCTTTCCAGAATGAGAGGCGCTTTGGCATTTGGTGAGAAGCTGGCCTGGAATTGAACTGTGGGGGGCTGAGCATTACAATGGGGGTGGGGTGGGTAATGAGGATGTGTCTTTCCCCTCCCGCAGCAGCGTCCTCTAGCTCTGGAAAACAGTTGTCACCAAGGGGCTCCAATTCATGGTCATCTGAGTGGCACTCTGCTGCTCCCTGGGGGTTCAGTGGCTGGGGTTTCGGAAGGAAATTGCAAGGCCTTTGTCCTGAGGTACCTGTAGCTACATTTGACCTCCAACCTTGGGGTTCGCAGCCCCTTATGTTCTCCTAGCCCAGGGACCTCCCTCAGCTCTAGAACCCCTCATGTTATCTGCAAAAGAACGGCACTCTGTCTCGACCACTGAGCGGGACTCTGCTCACTTGAGTCCAGTGCGGGACCACGTCTGTGAGCAGCCTGCAAGCCAGCACGGTGGGGTTCTGCCCATTGACCCTGGTTAAGTAAACCTACACCTAACTCTGTGTGGTTAAAGTGCCGTGTGTAATCAGGGCTCTCTCAACGTGGAATCATCAATTCACATCCCTTGCTCTCTGTCAACGTTCCTCTGTGCAGCAGCGTAGTCTCCGCACCCGCAGCAATGCTCATGCCATCCGCTGGCATCGAAAACTCGCCGGAACTATGCTTGCCAGACTTAGTCTGGATGGGATACTACATTCCCCTCCCTTGCGTCTGTGGCTTCAGTAAGCAGGCACAGACCGGAAAGAGAAAGAGAGCTAAACAGCCTGAGGGTGGTGCTGTCATTCATGTCAGCTCTCGGCTACGCTCCACGAGATCTATGAGTGGATCCTGCAATTCCCGAGAGTGTTCAAAGAGCTAAAGGCATCGTCAGAACAACTACTGTAAGTTCAGCCGAAGTAGTAAGGGGATTTTCAAGAGGAACGTAGCATGCTCAGAGGAGAAGAGAAAAGGCATGGACCCTATTCCTGCCGTGGTGCTTAGGATGAACCACACAGCCCGTGACGCTTGGACACAAGTGAAGAATATTGAAAGTGAGGATGCCAATCAGGAAGCGATAGTGGTAGCAATTGCACAATACTGCTTGACGTGATTGAACTATGGAATGAAATATTATTGACTCCTACTGAAAGATCTTTTTTTTTTAAAAAAAAGGCAAGAGGTCTCTTTATGGAGAGATCACAAAGCGATAGGGAAAGATCTGAGCAGTATTGTCTGACTGAGGGGCTGCGCTTGGTACAGGGGCTCTGTCACGCACACCAGCCCCGCTGAGTACCTCAAGCAGGTCAGGCTGCTGACCCCTCCCTCCAGTCCCCAAACCTCCTACCTCTACCCTCTCAACCCCCTTGCCCCTCTATTCCAACTTCTCAGAACTAAGAACCCCCTTGCCCCTCTATTCCAACTTCTCAGAACTGCCCCAGCTCTAGACAGAACTCTCCAAGATGCCCCGATCCTCTGACATGCCCCTCTCACCGCCACCGACACGGCATCGCTCACCCAAAAAGTTCCAGCCCCTTCCCCTGGCCCTCAGCGATGCACAGGAAGCCCAGCCCTGGCCAGTTTGAACAAAGCCTCCCGGGGCTCCGGCCTCGGACAGGGGAGGCTTCAGGCAGAAGGAGGAGGAGGCCTGAGGGTCTGAATGAGAAGGTGATTCTGCTTTCTAGGCCCGTTCGACTCGAGCCCGCGAGAAACGTCTGGTTCAGTGCTAGCCACCCTTCAAAATTAAACTTTTCATTTTGGTGCGAGAAAATCACTGCGCGTACCCATGTACTCAGCATCCAGCGTCCCCGCGGTTCGGGCCGTGCCTGGCTTCAGGTGGCTGCTTTAGGCCGGTGCCGCTTTGCTCGTTCTCAACGATGAAAGGCCCGCTGCAGCCCCAGCAGGCAGGGGGAGCAGCGCCGAGTAGATGTGCCCCTTCGTAGTGCATCTGTTTTGTTTTCTGTTACGTTCCATTCCCAACGAGTGGTATCACTGATCCACATTCTAAGGTCCATAAAGCTCATGGGGTGGGGGTGGGGGTAGTGGCGAAATGTGTGTGTGTAAGTTTGAAGCCAAAGCTCATCTGTGGATAGATCTATAAGGAACGTCTGGTCATCACAATCGCAACCACACTGCGCAGCAGCCCCTGGAAAAGGGCATTATGCTTGGTAATGTAGCAAACCCAAACTCAAACTCACAGCCATCGAGCCGATTCCGACCCATGGCGACCCTGTGGGACAGGGAGAGCTGCCCTGTGGGTTGCCCAGGCCCTGACTGTTTACACGAGTAGAAAGCCCGTTTCTCCCGGTAAAGTAGGTTAGTGAAAAGGAGCAAGATCCTCAAAGAGATGCCTGGGCATCGGGGCTGCCAGCAGAAGCTCACACACACGGGAGAGGGCTTCCTTCTTGTACGTGGGGTCACTGCGTAGGAACCGACTTGACGCTCCCTAGCAACGGCAACAGGTGTAAGCGCTTCTCCTACTCAGAGAGCCCTGTCTTCCGCTGGGTGGAGGGAAGATGAGGCTGTGGGTTCCACCGAGCTTCACCCCCTCGGAAACCCTGGGAAGCAGGTGGTCTCAGCCGTGGGGGCTGCTCACAGTCAGAATAACCAAGGGCAGTGGTTTTTGCTTTTCCTTTCTGGTTCGTCTCCTAGTATTAATAGTCATAAGTTTCTCTGCCGAAATACGAATCACACCGCTGGGGGTGCAAGGTGCCAATAACAATCGTGCATCACTCTATCACCTTTTTAAAACAGGCACACACACAAAATCTGACTTTCAGGTATATCTGGCCCTGGGAGATATCCATTTGTGATTGTGACGGCAGGTTTCTTATCAAAATAAAAGAAAAGGGCAAGCATTTAAAGGAAGACAGTGAGCGCATTATAAGTACAGATGCTGTGGAGACATTGCTCTATATGGGTTTAGGTTTCTCTTTTACTTTGTCTACCCTGACTTTGATTCCTTTTTCTTAAATAGTCATGACATGTTCCTACTGCGGGAAAGAGTTACAGTCTGGGAAACCCACCGGGGCGGTTCTGCCCCATTCTGTAGGGTCATTGGGAGTCAGAGTCCACTTGATGGCAGTGAGGTCGGTTTTCCCTTCAAAATCCAGACAAAACTTTTGCAAACAAGAACAAAACACAGGCTCTGCATTGACTTTAGAAGCCAGTCCCAACTCCACAGTTGGTATTTATCTGAGCTCCGGTCCAGGCACTTACCTCCCCAAGGGCCAGTACTCGGGCGCCCAGGCTCTAGGCTGGCTCATGCCCCCTGCCTTTGCACCTCCTGATCCATCCCATTGAAATGTCTCCCCTCACTTTCCCCCCTGGCAAACTCCTGGTGCTTCGTCCAAACTGAGTTCGGATATCCCCAGGTCCTCAGAAGTGCCCGACACTTATTCATTTCGGCAGAGGGCTCATCGCAAGGGCCTGGAAACCCCTGCTTCTTTCTGCTCCCCATTACTTGATACCCTCTCTGCACTGGAATTCCCTTACCCAGCCCTGATCAGGTGGAGCCTGCCCAGAGCCCCATACATGTACTGCAATGGGTATGGACAATTCTGGCCTCCCTCCACGCTCTGCTGAGGGAAATGTATCAGACACCTTCATCGTTCATCGGGCACTATGCACGTGCAAGGCCTAGCCAAAGGTGCTTGGTAAACATGACATGAGTAAACAAGTAAATAAATGGATGGGTAGGTGGATGGATGCATGATGAAGGAACAAGAGTGGACACATTATTGTCCTTAGAACTCCTAGCTCACTGGACACCCCATGACAGGAGCAGGATGAAAAATAACACTCTCCAGGTACCATTCCCGGACCAGATGTGGGGAGCCCGAAGGAGAAAGGGATGCGAGAAGAGAACGCTGAGAGCTCTGTGCCTGCAAATCTAACACGACACGGTGGCCGTTATGCCCATGCTCACGGTCCCCATTAAAAGTGGGGAGCTGGGAAGGGAACAGCTGGCCTTCATGAGACAGTTAAAATACATCAAATGGCATTGGATAGAGCTGATGATGTAACACTAGTGAACCACAAGGCGAGGTCCTCAGGGCAGTGCCCAGCTGCCACGAACGAGCAGGGCAGCAGGCATTGAAAGGTGTCCGGCAAGGCATTCTGGGTAGTATGATCCCCACACTTCAGAGTTAGGAAAGTAGCTCTTGTTCATCGGAGATCAAAAGGATAAACCTGACTTGAACAGTGAAGACCTGGCCAGTCGATCCCTTCTCTGCTGCACGCTGGACCAGATATGGTTTTCAACATTTCTGTTTTGTTTTTGCTTGTTCATATTACGGTGTGTCTCAGAGGTGTTATGTCATTGGGGTGACTCTCTTGAAGTTGTGTTCTATGTTTTTCAGTGTTTCGGCATATGAAACCCAGGATTGGTGAACCCATAGGGACAGCAAGTGGAATAAGGGTTTTGGGGGAGGGGTACAGTGATTCAGGGAAGGGGGGGGGTAAAAGGGGCACGATGCCAAGGAGCCCAGGAAGGAAAAGAGTGTTTGGAAACTGATTGTGGCAGCAATTGCACAATACTGCTTGACGTGATTGAACTATGGAATGAAATATGTATTGACTCCTACTGAAAAATAATTTTTTTTAAAAGGCAAGAGGTCTCTTTATGGAGAGATCACAAAGATGATCGAGTAATGATCCAAGACAGAAAGGCTGAACTTCAGTGTTGATCAAAAGGATGAAGCATCACTGACCGTCAGAGCTTGAGCACTCTTCCCTGACCTTTTCTCAAGAAGGCCTGGTGGCACTGTGGCTGAAGCACTCGGCGGCTGACGGAAAGTTGGTGAAACAAAACCCACCAGCCCCTTCAGTTCCCACAGAGACTTACCACCTTGGAAACCCACAGGGCCAGTCCTATTCCATCCTACAGGGTTGCTAGGATTTGGAACTGATCGATGGCAGTGGGTTTGTGGTTTGGTACATACATGTTTGTTTCAAATTTGGTAGTATGAGGGGCCTTCAGGTATTTGTGAGGAAATTCGGTGATGTCTTAATTCAGTTTCTCCATGAGCTGTTGGAAGTTCCCTTGTCTGACATATTCATGAATGAGCCAAGTTTTAAAGAGAACAATCTAACAAACAAACCCAGTGCCATCAAGGTGATTCTGACTCCTGGCGACCCTGTAGGACAGGGTGGAACTGCCCCTGGGGGGTTGTGAGAAGGGAACTCTTCATGAGCGTATAGAGCCTCATCTTGCTCCTGAGAAGCAAAGGGTGGATTTGAATTGCTGATCTTGTGGTTCACAGTCCAACAAGTAGCCCACCATGACAGCAGGGCTCCCTTTACAGGGAAAGTGTCTAATTCTAGGTTAGGAGTCTGGGACTGGTACCTCAGGCACAGCTGTCTTGTGTATAAGCTAGTAGCTCCTCACCGGCACCGCAGAAACAATTAGCACTGGGGCACTCATTGGTCTTATCCAGGCCCTGGATCTGTAAAGAGTCACCACTCAGATGCTACTGGAAATAAACAATGTCACAAAAGCCTGCAGTTGAATTGTGCCCATTTGAGGGGGTTCTAATTTACTTGGGTCTGGTGGGCCATTTCGGTGTCACTTCTACATCAATGCATTAATTTTCTAAGGGGTCTTAAGATGCTTTCAAAGTCTTCATGACCACTATGTTGGGGGATCAGAATCGGCCCCTCAGAAAGCAGTACCTGTGGAAATGGGAATGCCAGGACTGAGCAGAGGCAATCTTGGAAAAAAAGCATCCAAACCTCACCAGGACCAGCAATGGCCTCCTGCCACCAAATCCAGTGCTCCCTCACTGGGTGTGCCAGGGGTCCCTTGGTTTTACACACGGGAGTGCACACAAGCACACACCTATGGTATAGAAGGGTGAGCAGACCATCTGTCACTAGACTTTGAGCCCTGAGGCAGGCCCCCCAGGAACCGAGATACTGGTCAATAGGCCACGTGGGCAGACGTTTGCAGTTTCTCAAACTGTGCTCCAGCAAACTGTTCCCAGGTCTAATAGTGAGACCGGAGGGAAGGGCATATCACATATTGTTCTTATGTCCTCATCTTTCCAATTTTCACACCTTTTATCACAGCCCTAATGGTACTGTGAGCTAAGCTCTGGGCTACTGGTTCAAATCTACCAGCTGCTCCTCTGGAGAAAGGTGAGGCTGTCTGCTGCTATAAAGTTTTGAAGACTGGGAACCCCTAAGGAAGAGATCTGCCCTGTCCCATTTAGGGTCACTATGAGTTGGAATGGACTCGATGGCTGTGGGTTCATCCTCAGTTAAACTTACTGGTGTACAAAGCTCTGCTGGTTGCTTTAGGACATATTTCTGGTAACCCTGGAATCCAAAACAACCAGCCCTTTGGTTTTTGTTATGTCAAATCTTGAGTCCCTGAGTGAATTCATCTGACCCACCCGCAGGGACCGACGTTGGGGCAGAGACTCATCCTCGCCTAGAGAGAGTGCCGGGGAGCCTGGGGAGCACAGTGCGTGAGTATGGGGCTGCTCAGTGAAGCCACGGCTTTGAGCCCGCCAGCTGCTCCCTGGGAGGATGTGACCATCTTCTTACTCAAAAACAAAACCAAATTCATTGCCATTGAGCTGGTTCCGACTCATAAACAAGCCCATAGGACAGGGCAAAACTGTCCCTGAGGGTTTCTAAGACGGTAAATCTTTATAGGAGTAGAAAGCCTCATTTTCCTCCCAAAGAGTGGCTAGTGGTTTCAAACTGCTAACCTTGGGGTTAGCCCAATACATCATAATTCACTATGTAACCATGCCTCCTACTCTATCCTACACAGTTACAATGAGTCATCTTGTTGGCAATGGTTTGGGTTGGGTTAGGCTTAAGAAAGAACCAGGCAGGATGGCTAGAGGAGAAGAAGGAGGATAGAAGGGTGACCAGGGGAGAGGACAGGGGAAGGAGGGGGGATGACAAAGAAGGAGGAATGAAATCGGAAGCAGGGAAAGCAGGGAGAAGTCTGGATGAGATGTGGGTAAGGAACAAGACGGGAACTGTTTGTGGTTCAGCAGAGCCCAGCCTTCAAGCACAGCACAAAGCCACAGAGAGCTACGGACGGGACTAAGTCCATTTAGACTCATCATGACAGAGTACAATTGCTCCCGAGGGCATCCAAGGTGGTCCATCATTACAGGAGCAGGCAGCCTCAGAGGCTGGTGGCCTTGAACCACCCACATTTTGGTTCACAGTCTAACACGTAACCCGCTGTGCAGCCAGGACACCTAGCAGAGCATGCAGATGAAATGTTCTGCTGAGGCTGGGGATGAGGGTGTGGAAATGAGTATCCTTGGGTCTTCTCCATTCCCCAAATGGTGTGGTGTGGTGTGTGTATGTGTGTGCTGAAACCAAAGAGAAAAGGAAAGCCTTTAAGTAAGCACTTTGCAGAAGTGGAAACTCACTATGAAGTAAATGTCGACATCCATTCTTACACACTGCTTAACCTCACTAAGAAATAGAGAATGTAAATGAAACTACAAAGAGATGCCATTAAAAAACAAACAAACCACAGGTCCACCAAGCCCTGAGAACGATATTCCTGCTCAGAGTAGACAATGCACAGAGAGGACCATAAGGCCCACCCCATCACGAGACATGGAGTCCCTCACTGACCCACAGAGCTATGGAGAGCAACACTGGAGACACAGTGTGGGAATGTACCCAGTCTGACCCTATCACACTGGGGTGAAACACTAAGGGCGTGCAACAGAGCAGCAAGGGGAGCAGAGTGATGAAATCCTCAGGGAATACCAAAAATAGACTTTGGAGACAGTGTGGCACCCCATGAGACTCGACTGGAAAACACTCGTAAAGGCCAAAAATCAGAACTTGAACTATTTATAGGCTTTTCCATTTTCGTCAGTGGGTTTCTTTTTGTTGTTGTTATTTTGTTTTTGTTTTTAGGTGTTTGTTGTTACGGTTTTGTTGGTTTTTATTTCCTTTGTTGTTTCGTTTGGTTTTGACTGTTTTTTTTTGTGTGTGCTTATTAATGTCTCTGCATGTCTATCTAGATAAGATAAGCAGGATAAACAATTCGGAGAGGAAAAGAATGGGACAGATGGTTCTGGAGGGATACGGGAGAAAGGGAGGTGGGAGGAAGGAAGGGAGGAAACCAACCCAGGAACAAGGGAAGGACCAGTGAACTAAAATCAATGGAGAGAAAGGCATAGGATGCCTAGTAGGGCTTAATCAAGGGCAATGTAGAGCAGCGAGGAATTACTAAACCTGAATGAAGGTCGAACATGATGGTGGGACAAGAAGAAAGTAAAAGGAAACAGAGGAAAGAACCAAGAGGCAAAGGACATTTATAGAGGTCTAAATACAGGCATGTACATACGTAAATATATTTATATATAATGAGAGAGGAATAGATCTATGTACTTATAGCTATATGTTAAGAATTAAGTTTACAGATAGACATTGGGCTTCGACTCAAACACTCCCTCAACACAAGAACACTTTGTTCTGGAATTCTGTGATGCTCACCTTCCCCATATAATCACTGAAGACAAAACGGGTGCCTAAACAAATGTGGTGAAGAAAGCTGATGGTCCCTGGCTATCAAAAGACATAGTGACTGGGGTCTTAAAGGCTTGAAGATAACCAAGTGGCCATCAAACTGAGAGGCAACAAAGCCATATGGAAGAAGCACACCAGCCTGTGGGATTAGGAGGTGTCAATGGGATCAGGTATCAAGCATCTAAGACCCAGTACAAAATCATACCCAATGTGAATGGGGGTGGTGGTAGTGGGCAGCAGGGGGCATATAGTGGAGACCCAAAGTCCATCTGTAGACAATTAGACATCCTTCTACAGAGGGGTCATTTCTTCCCTATGACCCCTCTGTAGGGGAATGTAGCAACGAAAAATATTTATGGTTGGGGGTCACCACAATATGAGGAACTGTATTAAAGGGTTGCAGCATAAATTAGCCAGTCAGGGTGCAGTATAGCACCAACGAAACACACAACTTTCCTCGAGTTCTTTGGTGCTTCCTTCCCCCAAGTATCATTACCTCAATTCTTCCTTACAAAATATGTATGAGATGTTCAATGAAAAATTGATTTACTCTGTAAACCTTACCAGAACCACAACAAAAAGTTAAAGGGGGAAAAAAAGAGAGAAAGACTGAGCTCTGAGATATATATATCTTGGCAGAAATACAAAATCTTGGCCCCACACCAGATGATAATCTGCATTTTAACAAGATCCCCACGTGATTTATACATACATTAAAATTTTCAGAAGCACTGCATATTAAACTTCGAAGGACTTTGAAAATCAAAGCATAATAGCAAAAAACAAGAAAATCAGTGGTGACTATGCAGACCAGTGGTTCTCAACCTTCCTAACACCACAACGCTTTCACACAGTTCCTCATGTGGTGGTGACCCCCCCAACCAGAAAATGATTCTTAGTTGCTACTTCATAACTGTAAGTTTGCTACTGTTATGAATCAGGCGACCCCTGTGAAAGGGTCGTTTGACCGCCCCCAAAGGGGTCACCACCCACAGGTTGAAAACTGCTGCTTTAAAGAGTGTTCTGATGGTACTTCTTTGAAGGTGTGTGTGTGTGTGTGTGTGTGTGTGTGTGTGTGTGTGTGTGTATTTGGGCAGACCATGTCTGGTAGGGTAAGCCAGAGAGAAAGAGTTCACAGTAGGCACTTCAGAAGGAATTGGGACTGGCAAAGCCAAGGAACAGAGGGGAATATTCCATAGTCGACTTAACCTTTAAATGCACCAGGCTACACCGGACAGTTGAAGCCTCTGCAACAGCTCTGTGCTCAGTAGTATTTCCACCGGCACCGCAGTGTGAGGTGCAATTTCTGAGCTGTGAGTTTGTGTCAGAGAGCGGGTCTGCTCTGGCTCTGCCTGGTCACTGAGTTCTGATACCCCCTCCTCTGAGGACCCCGGTTTCCCGAGGGCCCCAGGAGTCCCCATAGCCTCGTGCAGGGCCTGGGGTCGGCGTGCTGGTTGAATTTCAGAGAACAAGTTTTACACCTATCAGTCATTGCTCCAGCGAAGCAGACGGCAAATTATTCATTTTGCTTGATCCAATCAGCCCTCTCTGTGGAATTTGAAACTAAGCTCAATAAACGATGTTTGGAAATGCTCATGGGCCTGCAATTCCTATACTGGCGGATTTCCTGGAAGCACTTGGGTCCTAACTGGGTCATCGTTCTTTTGTCGGCCCGCTGTGGTCAGTAACAAGTGACCTTCGGAGGTGCCCACCACCCTCAACCGTATTGCTCACGTGACCTCAAACCCATTTCGAGACCTGGCCCGCCCACTCCGCGCATGGCGAGCCTGGTGGCACCGGAGCAGGCCGCAGTGTTCGCCTGTGGTGCTTTCTGCTGAGTCCGAACTGACAGTACCTAACAACAGCTGTAGCCAAACTGGAGTCCCTGCGTGGTGCCAACAGCGCTCAGCTGCTAGCCTGCAGGTAGCAGGTTCAATTCCCGCAGAGGCACCCCGGAAGAAAGGCGCAGGGATGTACTTAAGAAGAACAGGCCGTAGAAAACCCAGTGGGGCCCTCTTCTACTCACACACTATCCTGGGATTATCCTGAATCAGAATCCACTCGGGGCACTTAGAACCACACAGGAACCAAACTCGCTGCCGTTGAGTTCATTCTGATTCACAGTGAGTCTATAGGACAGGGTAGAATGGCCCCTGTGGGCTCATGGAATGGCTGGTGGTATCGAACTGCTGACCTTGTGGTTAGCAGCTCAACGTGTAAAGCCTATACTCCCAGGGCTCCTCCTACTGGCACTAGTATTGACAGATAGCCACACCTACCTTAGCCGCCCACATTTACCGTGAAAATTTAGGATGGAGGAAAAGCTGTGCTTATATCTCATTAGGCTTTTTTTTTGTTTCTCCCACCCCCCATCCCCCCTAACCCGTTAGGCTCTGGGCATGTGTGTGTTAGACTGGTTTTGTTTGTTACAAAATGCCAGGAATCTCCCCGAGCCACTTTTAACCCGCACACCTTCATGGTACTCTCTGGCACAGCCATGAAAGCCAGGAGAGCTGGCCTACTGGGGACGCAAACTGGATTCTCCGATAACGCTCCTCAGCGTCTCCTGCCAGTGGGATGCGTCCTCAAGATGAAACTGGGCCACCTTCCCACCCTTCAGGGACATGTGGTGTAAAGGTCTGAGTGGAAACTGTGATGAACACAATAGACACCGAACACCTTTAAGCCTGTCGAGATAAAATGGGGCAAACTGCTGAGGCCGATAAGGTTCACAGATGCCCAGCCACAAGGATTGGGGACGATGTGGTTTGGCCAGTGTGGGGAGCTTCTGCAGCACTGAGGTGGGGGCTGCTCGGGCAGCAGACCTGGCATTTGTGGCTGACTTCCAATAACCGCCAAAGGCCGACCCAATTAAGAACTCAAATTCTGAACTAGAAAGGCAAACACATTTTAATAGAAAACTCGAAAGCGGCTGCTTGTGAATGCCGACACTCGATTTTCTAAAGGCCCATTATTGAAAAATTACTTCACCTGTAACACTCGACTAAAGCAAGCGCCCTCCAGCACCAGAGGAATCAAAATGCTCTGCTCTGAGAGCCACCGGGCGAGTTCACAACATGTCACACTCTACTCAGCAGCGACAGCGGGCTGGATTTGATATGGATTGCATTTGTGTCACCCCCACTACGGTGTCCACTCGACTGGGTCACAACTCTCAGATGGTGTAATGATCCTCCACTTTGTGATCTGATATCACCAGCACTTGTGTTGTAAATCCTCAAGGAGCCCTGGTGGCAAAACGAGTTAAATGGGTGCTGCTAACTGAAAGGTCAGCGCTTCAAACCCATCCACTGCTCTGTGAGAGGAAAATGAGGCAGTCTGCTTCTACAAAAATTTACAGCCTCAACATTTTGATGGAGCGATTCTGCTGAACTACAGTCACTATGAGTCAGAATGAACTCCATCAAAGGCAGTGGGCTGAGGTTGTTATTTATTTTTTATTAAAAGATCATTTTAATGGGGGTTCTTATAACAGTCCATACATCAATTGTATCAGGCATATGATGACATCATTATTCTCTAGACATTTACTCTCTATTGAGCCCTTGATATCAGCCCCTCCTTCCTGCACCCCCTACTGCCATGACCCTTGATAAGTTATAAATTATTATTTTCAAATAATAATTACACTGACTGCTGTCTCCTTTCCCCCACAGTTTGTTGTTCATCCCCCTGGAGTGTGTGTGTATGTGTGTGTGTGCGTGTGTGGTTATGTATTGATCGTTGTGATTGGTTCCCCCATGATATTAACTCAACAGGATTAGAGCCAGTTATGTTAACTAAGCAGGATAAAAGCTACTGGATTAGGTTGTAATCTTGAGTTAAGCTCTTTTGTGATATAAGAGATTAGGCAAGTGAACAGAAATCAGAAGGACCCCCGTGACCACCGAGAAAACAAACAAAACCCAAGAGTAGGGAGTGTCATTAGGACCCAGGACCCCTGCGCTGGGAACCTCTCAGACCCACAGGAAGATTGATGCCAAGATACATGTAGATCGTTAAGGAATGCCAGTCGCACAGATGTTGAAAGGAGATGAGCAATTTCCCCCAGAGCCAATCGAAAGAAAGCCTCCCCTATAGAATTTCTGTTGGTTAAAGTCACCCACTTGTGGAATTGTTATAGCAGCCCCAGGTAACTAAGACCCAGGGTGTGGCGCTTGCTCTTGTCCAGGATGAGTGGTGTTGGTTACAAATGCTCTGGACCACTGCACGATCTGTCAAGTCAGGACTCGCTGGAGGCATTCAGCTGTAACAGAAGACTAACTAAAAATGGCCTCGGAGAAAATGCCACCACTTGGAGTCCACTGCCACTCACAGCGACGACGCGATAGGGCAGCGTGGAGCTGCTCGGCCTCCTTTCTGAGACCGGGACTGTTGATGGAAGCAGTTGCCTAGTCTTTCTCTCCAAAAAGCCTTGTGGTTAGCAGCCCTCTGCTCCACCCCAAGTGCCACCTGGGTTTAAGTAATCAGGGTCTTTGGTTCTCCAGCAAAGCAGAAAATCTGAAGGGAGGCTGTTCTGGGATTGGTTAATGGCAGTGTACAGGCTGCGCTTGGCTTGCCTCTCCACTGTGCCAAGCATGAAGACCAGAGCGGGGTGATGAGGGAGGAAACTCTTACCCCAAGCTCTGCTCACTCCTTTCCACTGCACCTGTGTACATTTCACACCCCTTCCCACTGCACCTGTATACATTTCACACTCCTTCTCACTGCACCTGTATACATTTCAAACCCCTTCCCACTGTACCTTTATACATTTCACACTCCTTCCCACTGTACCTGTATACATTTCACACTCCTTCCCACTGCACCTGTATACTGGGCTCTCTTCCTATGCCCATCATGGCAAAGGAGAAGGGGATTATCACAGGATGCATTTAGACCAATAATGATTCGTCTCCTGGAGGTGAGCACACTGTCAGTCTCTATTGAACAAAAGCGAGTTTGTTAGCAGGGAAAGGGGAGGCAGCTAATAAATTAATAACAGAGTATGTGACATCTGAAGGGATTAGAGGGGAAAAGAGCTTGGTACTAGTCCCTACATTGGCCATCACTACTAACAGGTACCCCACTCACTCACCCAGGACTCTCACTGAGTGGCTTTGGACTTAGCGACAGAGTAGAACTGTTCCTTACAGTTTCTGGGACTGTATATCTTTATGAGGACAGACAGCCTTGTCTTTCTCCTGCAGAGCAAGCTAGTGGATTTGAACTGCAGAAGTTGCTGTTAGCAGTCCAACATTTAACCTGCTACTCTATCTACTGAAACCCCAAACTTGCTGCCATTGAGTCCATTCCAGCATTCCATGAGCAAACAACTTTGCCTGTGTTTGGAGGAGCTGTTGGTGGGTTTGAACTGTTGTCCTTGGGGTTAGCCATCCAATGCTTACCCATTAGCAACGCCAGGACTCCCAGCCACCAGAGCTCCTCCCCATTAGAACTCCTGCCATGCCCCCAGGGCTCCTTAAAAAGGAGGACATGCATCTTTCATTTGTTATCTTGCTTCAATTAGATAAAGTTCTGGGCAAACCAGACATTTCCATAAGAGTTAAGTAATGAGACAGGCTCCTTCCTTAGAAATAAAACTCGGCTAAGTCACTTCCTTCCACATAGCCTTCTTTAAATCCATTTTCAAATAAACAAGGAATGCTGTCCAGAGGTCCCTGGAACTCATCCCCAAATGAGACAATGCAATAAGCCGAATGACGTAAGTTACATAACACACAACATTTGACCAAAACAAATAGGCTGGCGCTCATCCTGTGATCAGAAGAGCAGCCAACTCAAGGCTTTGTGGGAAGTAAGGCGGTGCTGAGCCCTACAGATGAGGGCTCTCGGGGTGGGGGCAGCGAGATGCAGAGAGATTAGTAAACAGGGGTAAGCCACTGGGGCTAGAGCCTTGACCGTTGAAAATGTGCCCCCTGGTTGCACTCTCCATGGGATTTCAAAGGACTGAAATGAAAGGCAGTGACAGGACACTCCCACACACCCCCATCTGGGTCATTGATATTGACAGTCATGGCCGCCGTAATTTACTGGGGAAGACAGTTTTTGGAAGAAGGGTAGCTGCCCTAACCAGAAGCTGTTCAGACTTGATGGGCCTCATGAGAGCAAGAAGCGAGGTATCTTACACGCAAAAATAGGAAGGTAAAGGGGGCATCAGGAAGCATCACTTTGTTGTTGTTGACTCGGTGCCCAACAGAATGAAACACTGCCTGGTCCTGAGCAATTGTTGTTCTGTGTGAGCCCATTCTGACAGCCCCCGTGTCAATCCACCTCACCGCGGGTCTTCCTCTTTGTCACACTGATTGTCTTTCTCCAGGGACTGGTCTCTCCCGAACTTATCCAAAGTACATGAGACAGAATCACACCATCCTTGCTTCCTGGGTTCTTTTGTTCTATTTGGTTGTCTCCTCTTAAAGTCCCCTGGTGGGGCATTCATTAAGTGCTTGCCTGCTAACCTCAAAGACCGTAATTTGAACGAACCATAGGAAAGGCCTGGTGGGTTTTCTCCAATGACTAGTTCAGCACAGAAAAAATAAAATCATATGAACAGTTCTATTCTGTCCTCAAGGGTCACTGTGAGTGGGAATTGATGTCACACAACTCCTTTTCTTGACCTCTGTATCCTGGTTTCTTACCCTCCCTCTAGGTTAAGTACCTGTGGTATAGCTAATCATGGCTCTTTGTTACACCCACCAAATGATTGCGTGGGGCCACGGAAACAGGGCGTATGGAATGTGGGGCTTGTCAGTCTTGCCAAATAAAAGATCCATCTCAAAAGTAGGGAAGCGGGATCTCATTACCATCGCGAAAGAAGAGCCCAAAGTGAAGCATGCCCTCAGGACCTCAAGATCCTTCTTTGCACTGATCCTCCTTCATCCAGGTGACAGAGTTGTGACCCACAGAACAGTGAGAAACGGGAGAGAAGTAAGAGCAGCAGAGGCAGTGACACCAAGAAGAGCGCACAGAGCAGAGTGGTGGGCCTCACAACCCCGAGTGCATGAAGCTGAGGGCCTTCAGGCAGAAGCCATGCTTGCAAAGTAGACTGAATTCGGCCCCTTCATCTGGGAAACTAGACTTGCTGACCCATGGAGCTCAAGCCAGAGCACCTTTGGGCTGAAGCTCAAGGCATAATGGCATGCCCTTTGGACCTGTATCAGCAGTGCTAAAGGAGCTTTGTTACACTTGCTGAAGCAGGGCAGAGACCCAAGAACTATGTGGCTGTGGGCTTGAGGAACAGAAAGGTGTGTTGGTAGGTGCGACTAAGAGAAGTTTGTCTTGACTGAAGCAGTGCTGTATCCCGAGCATTTCTGATCTTGAACTGTACCCTGTTAACTTCCCTAATAAACCCCATACCATGAGTCTTGTCTGTGTGGCCATTGCAGTGGATTAGTAAACCCAATAGAGAATTAGAGTGCTGTGGCCAGGGATGACTGGTGTCAGACAGAATAGGGTAGGGAGGATTGAGTATGTCTGACCTTTGCCCACAGGAATCAACCATGGGCTGCTAGTGATTCTTGCTGATGCTCATGGTGATTCTTCTCTTCCCCTCTTGGCTTCTTGAGGAGCTGAAGAAAATCAGACATCACCCTCATACCTTTTATCCCCCTTTAAACTCAAGTCCCCAGGTCTTGGATACTACCCATATAGTGATTATTGTAAATGGACACATCTGCTGCCTAGATTTCTCCTCTGAACTTCAGACACACATGTCCAGTGGTTAACTTGACAGCTACCCCAAGGTGGTGAGCTCCCTAGTGGCTGCTTCCATAAGGATTTACAGTCTCCAAGATCCTAAGGAGCAGGTCTACTCTACCCTGCGAGGCAGTCAGTTCGGTGATAACGAGTTCTGAGAATGGCTACCCAACACACTGGCATTGATATTCAAAACAGAACTCTTTGTTTCTGGCTTCCACATGTGTTCTAAACCTGCTCCTCCCTCCAAAACATTTTTCTATCTTATGGCGCCACCATGCATGTAGTTACTTGGGTCAAAAGCCAAGGAACCATTCTTGTTCCCTACTTTTCCTCCTCACAGGCAACCTCCCAGCATGTCTTATTCTTCCTTCAGCAAGTACAGCTAGTCAAGGCGCACCTCCCCACTTCCATCCCTACTGCCACCACCCTAGTCCAGACCAGTCTGACTGGTTCTACTATAACTGGTCCTCCTCTCACCATACAGAGCGAACGCCCCCTTTTGCCAGCTTCCCTACCCAAATCAGAAATGCATATTTGCTAATATATGCTATATATTCATTCTTAACTGAAACACGAGTTTGACTAAAACATTTAAAATCTATTTTTAATCAGTTAAGGAGGTCCAACTACACGTACCTTCTGAGTGAGTCCTTGAAACGTGGCTCCTTTGAATTGAGATGTATGGCAAACATACTATAGATTCCAGATACTGAACTTAGAGAACAAAAATAAATACATATTAATACTTTTCATGTTGACACATTAAAGTGATTAAAACTTGGATATGTGCATTTTTATAACAGACTAAAATGAATTGTAGTCAATGAAAAATGTGACTGCTAACGATTCTAAAATGATATACGTGGCTCCCATTCTCTCTTGGTTGGGCTGCACATGCAACAGAGAATGTCTGATGCTTGCGTGCCCACTGCAGCCGCTGATCCCGGGACCTCGGCTCCCTCTCTGCTGGCACTCCAAGCTTTTTCCTCCCAGGTGGCTTTCATGACTGAGAAGACTGGACATGATGACAGATGGGTCAAGATGCCAGATGATGTAAAACTATGTACGATTCTCTTGTTTAACGCCCTCTAGTGGCTGCTTCCATACATATTTACAGTCCCCCAAATCCTAAGGAGCAGTTCCACCCTGTCTGATCAGGTCACTCACTAGGAGTCCTAATTGACTTGATGGCAGTAAGTTCTGAGAATGGCTACCCAATGAGGAATCATACATTGGGTATTTTTTAAGCTGAAAGAACTGAACAAAAATATTCAAGTTTTGAGTTGAAATATTGACAAAATAATGAATAGCACAGGCATCCTCAAAAGGAGATGGAAAGAATAAAGTCACCATATCAAAATAATTGATCAACAGTCAACCATTTCAAGAGGTAGCAAATGCTCAAGGACCAAAGATACTGAAGACAAAAGTCCAAGTTGTACAGGAAGGCACTGGAAAGAAATAAAGCTCCAGAATTGACGGAACAAATTGAAATGTTTCAACAAACTGCTGAAACATGTTCTCACTCGTTCATGCTAAGAAATTTGGAAGACGGCTATCTGACCAACTGACTGAAAGAAACCCATGTTTGTACCCATTCCAAAGAAAGCTGATCATGAGAACATTGTCAAGTAATATCATTAATATCACACCAAGTTAAATTTTGCTAAAGATAATTTAAAAGCGAATGTAGCAGTACATTGACAGGGAACGGCCAGAAATTCAAGCCTGATTCTGAAGAAAATGTGAAAGAAGGAGTATCATTGTTAATTTCAGATAGACTTTTTCTAAAATAAGAAAATACCCTTCGGCACCTCGTGACACACAGGCTGGTGTGCTTCTTCCAGGTGGGCTTTGTTGCTTCTAAGCAAGGTGGCCGCTTGTTCACCTTCAAGTCTTTCGGACCCTAGACGCTATATCTTTTGATAGCCGGGCTCCATCAGCTTTCTTCACATTTGCTATGCACCTCCTTGGTCTTCAGTGATTGTGTCCGGAAGGTGAGCATCATGGAATGCCAATTTAATAGAACAAAGTATTCTTGCATTGAGGGAGTACTTAAGTGGAGTCCCAATGTCCATCTGCTACCTTAATACTAAACCTATAAATATATGCACATAGATCTATTTCCCCATCCTCATATATATATTTACATATGTACATGCCTCTATTTAGACCTCTATAAATGCCCTTTGCCTCCTAGTTCTTTCCTCTATTTCCTTTTACTTTCCTCTTGTCCCACTATCATGCTCAACCTTCATTTGGGTTTCAGTAATTCCTCTCGGTTACATTACCCTTGATCATGCCCTACCAGGCCTCCTGCACCCTCTTAACCACCGATTTGGATCACTTGTTGTTCCCTTGTCCCTGGGTTTGTTAACACCACTTCCTTCCCCCCCTCCCCCTCTCCCATGTCCCCCGGAACCATCTGTCCCATTGCTTTCTGCTCCAGATCATTCACCCAGCCCGTCTTATTTAGACAGACCTGTGGAGATGATAGCCTGCACAAAAACAAGACAGAGCAAAACAAAGCAACAAGAGAAAACAAAACAACAACAAAAAGCCAATGGGGAAAAAAACAACAACAACAAAGAAAAGCCTGTAGTTAGTTCCAGGAATGGTTGTTGGCCTTTAGAAGTGTTTTCTGGCAGAGTCTGATGGGGTGCCATGCTCTGGCCCTTATGGACTTTGCTGCTGTTTCCTCTTACTGTTCTGTTGCACGCCCTGTGTTTTGCCTGTGTAGTGAAGTCACATTGGGCCCAATTCCCACACCATGTCTCCAATGTTGTCCCCTGTAGGGCTATGGGTCAGTGAGGGATGTCCTATCTCATAGTGGGGCTGACCATATGGTCTTCTGTGGGGATTGGCTGCTCTGAGCAGGAATATCATCCTCAAGGCAGTTATCAGGCATCAAAGAACAACAAAAAAAAATCATATCATTGTGTGCTCTCCTTCCCGATACAATCACTGAAGACAAATGGGTGCATAAGCAAAAATGGTGAAGAAAGCTGATGATGCCAAGCTATCAAAAGAGATAGCGTCTGGGGTCTTAAAGGCTTCAAGGTAAAGAAGCGGCCATTTAGCTCAGGAGCAAAAAGCCCACATGGAAGAAGCACACCAGCCCGTGTGATCACGAGGTGTCAAAGGGACAGGCATCATATGTCAACGAACCAAAAATCAAATCATTGTGAATGAGGGGGAGTGCAGATTGGGGACCCAAGACCCATCTGTAGGCAACTGGACATCCCCTTACAGAAGGGTTGAGGGGAGGAGACGAGCCAGTCAGGGTGCAGTGTAGCAATGAGACATACAACCTTCCTCTAGTTCTAAAATGCTCCCCACCCACCCCACCCCACTATCATGATCCCAATTCTACGTTATAAATCTGGCCAGACCAGAGGATGTACACTGGTACAGAGAGGAAATGGACACACAGGGAATCCAGGTCGGATGATCCCTTCAGGACCAGTGCTAAGAGTGGCAATACTGGGAGGGTGGAGGGGAGGTGGAAAGGGGGAACCGATTATAAGGATCTATATATAATCTCTTCCTTGGGGGATGGACAACAGAAAAGTAGGTGAAGGGTACCACTGGACAATGTAAGATATGACAAAATAATAATAATTTATATATTTTTAAAAACATTTTATTAGAGACTCATACAACTCTTATCACAATCCATACATAGATCAATTGTATAAAGCACATCTGTACATGCTTTGCCCTAATCATTTTCAAGGCATTTGCTCTCCATTTAAGCCCTTTGCATCAGGTCCTCTTTTTTCCCCTCCCTCCCTCTCCCTGATGAGCCCTTGATAATTTATAAATTATTATTTTGTCATATCTTGCCCTATCCGATGTCTCCCTTCACCCCCTTTTCTGTTGTTCATCCCCCAGGGAGGAGGTCACATGTAGATCCTTGTAATCGGTTCCCTCTTTCCAACCCACTCATCCTCTCCCCTCCCAGTATCGCCCCTCACACCTCTGGTCCTGAAGGTATCATTCGCCCTGGATTCCCTGTGCCTCCAGCTCCTATCTGCACCAGTGTACAACCTCTGCTCTATCTAGACTTGCAAGGTAGAATTTGGATCATGGTAGTGGGGGAAAGGGGAGGAGAGGAAGCATTTAGGAATTAGAGGAAAGCTGTATTCTTCATCGGTGCTACATCACACCCTGACTGACTCATTGTCTCCTCTAGACCCCTCTGTGAGGGGATCTCCAGTGGCCAACAAATGGGCTTTGGGTCTCCACTCTGCACTTCCACCTTCATTCACTATGGTAAGACTTTTTTTTGATGATGCCTTATACCTGATCCCTTTGACACCTCATGATCACACAGGCTGGTGTGCTTCTTCCATGTGAGCTTTGTTGCTTCTGAGCTAGAAGGCTGCTTGATCACTTTCAAGGCTTTAAGACCCCAGACACTATCTCTTTTGATAGCCGGGCACCATCAGCTTTCTTCGCCACATTTGCTTATGCACCCGTTTGTCCTCAGCGATCGTATCATGGAGGTGTGCATCCAATGATATAATTTTTTGTTCTTTGATGCCTCATAACTGATCCCTTCGGAACCACGTGATCACACAGGCTGGTGTGCTCTTCCATGTGGGCTTTGTTGCTTCTGAGCTAGATGGCCGCTTGTTTATTTTCAAGCCTTTAAGACTCCAGATGCTGTCTCTTTTGATAGCCGGGCACCATCAGCTTTCTTCACCACATTTGCTTGTTCACCGCTTTGGCTTCAGCGGTTGTTTCGGGAGGGTGAGCATCATAGAATGTCAATTTAATAGAAGAAAGTATTCATGCAATGAGGGAGTGCTTGAGTAGATGCCCAAGGTCCTTCTGCCACCTTAATATTAAACCTATAAATATAGGCACATAGATCTATTTCCCCATCCTCATACATAAATATATTTGCATATGTACATGTCTTTATCTAGACCTCTATAAATGCCCTTTGCCTCCCAGCTCTTTCCTCTATTTCCTTTGACTTTCCTCCTGTCCCACTATCATGCGCCATTCCCACCTGGGTTACAGCAATACCTCTTCGTTACATTACCTTACTCTTGATCATTCTAATTTATAGATTATCATGGGTTCATGAGGGAGGGGGGAGCTGGGAGGGAGGGAGAAAATGAGCTGATATCAAGGGCTCCAGTAGAAAGCAAATGTTTTGAGAATGATTATGGCAACAAATGCACAAATGTGCTTGACACAATGGATGTATGTTCTGATTGTGATAAGAGCTGTATGAGCCCCCAATAAAATTATTTTTTTAAATACCAGAAAGATATATCCTTGTATTTTATTGACTAGGCCAAGGCATTCCATTGCATGGACCATAGCAAACTAGAAATAACATTCATTGTGTTCAAAAGGAAAGGGTATAGACCAAGAGGCAGTTGTTTGATCAGAACAAGGAAATATCAAATAGTTTAAAATCAGGAAAGGTGTGCCTTATGGTTGTATCCGTCATGATACTGACGCTGTATGCTGAGCAAATATACGAGAAGTTGGACCACCTGAAGAATGCACGATCAGGGTTGAAGGCAAGTTTACATATGATCTATGATAAAACCTGTGTTGCTGAAAGTCAAGAGGATTTGATGAACTTACTGGTGAAGATCAAAGACTACAACCTTCAGTATAAATTACAGCTCAATATAAAGAAGCCAAAATCCTCACAATTGGACCAGTAGACATCATGATAAATGAAGAAAAGCTCAAAGTGGTCAAGAAATCTTTCTACATCATCTCAGAGATGTACTTCATTCTATTCAATGACTAGACTGCATTCTTTTGTATGGATGTACACTTTATTTCACCATTTTCCTATATTGATGGGTAATTATAACTGTTTCCAATTGATTTGCTCTTACAACTGAAGCTCATTACAGCTGATAGGGATTTCAATCTTTGGATCATAAGACATGATTTACCTTCTCATCTTTGGAAGTCTGTTTTTAAATCATAGTTTCTACAATAATACAATCTGTTCAACTGTGAAAAGTGGACTTGAGTATTGAATTTTTACATGTAGTTTACATGTCAGTATGATTTCTAACTCGTGTCTTTAGCATTTTAAAGCACATATGCATTTTATGGAGACTGTGATGTCCAGCAATGCTGATGTTGAAGGCTCTGGCAACCATTTCATTGTAGAATGTACGTTTTAAAAAAATTGAAGCATAATCGACATACAGCAAAATGTACAGATCTTGATTACACAGGTCAATGGAATTTTTATGCATGTATATGGGGGAGGGTACCCTCTCCAAAATGATGCTCATGTGTTTTTTATATGTGACCAGGGATAGTGCACTTGGGACTGTTAATCAAGCTACCTATGTAGAGGTTCTGAAAAGATGGCATAACAGTGTGCCACAAAACAGGCCTGATTTGTGGTCAACTGGGGACTGGTTTTTCCACCATGACAATGCACCGGCTCACACAGCCATCTAAGTGCTCCAGTTTTTGGCAAAAAAAAAATAGCATGCCTCTTGCCCCACACACCTGCCTCAACTAAACTTGCTCCATGCAACTTGTTTCCATGAATGTAGAGAGACACGAAAAGACAGCGATTTGACAACGTAGAAGAGGTGACGAAAAAAATGAGGGAGGTGTTGGCAAACAGATGAATTTGAAAAATGCTTCCAAGAATGGAATTGCAAATTTGACAAATGTATTAAGTGTAATGGAGTGCAGTTTAAAGGTGATAAGGTTTTTTTGTAACATTTGTGAGAAATTAATAAATTCTGGGATTTTTTTTGGGGGGGGGTATTCCCTCATATATCTGAGTAAGAGCTACCTGGAAACTTCTGTTCCTGCACACCCGCAAAGGCGGTGTGGTGCTCTGAGGGACTGCATATTTTCTTCTTTCCAGATTCCACAGTTCCCATCTCTTTTGGATGAACAGGGTTATGTAATTTCTATGGTACTGGCACTAACTTGGAGAACAGAGTAAGCTTAAAAGAATAAAGGACGCATGAGGGCTTTTCGACTTTCCTCATCTCTACTCATCCCTAAGGAGGCATTGTTGGTATTTACAATTTTTTGTAAATTGGGTTGACTAAAGTTTTCTATTCAACCATTTTGACTGTAATCCTCAATGTCACACCACTTGTCCTACTTCCTCCCTGCGTGTCTGTCTCTAGTCTTCCTTCTTTTCTAATCCTTCGGAACTTTGGGTACATGCGGCTCTTTCTATCTCACATAATTTATTCTAAGGAGCATGTACCTCTCGAGTATGACTGTCCCCCTTTTAGTCCTACTGTTTGGCTGAAAGTTGGACCACAGAGGTGAGCTCAGTTTCAGACCAGAATGATGGCCAAGAGCCATTCCACCAGTCTGTCTGATCATTTTGTTCCACTTTCCCGCCCCCACCCCATTCTGTCCAGTTGGTAGTGCTAGCTGGGCACCATCTAGTTCTGCTAGCCTCAAGGTTATACTGATGTTCACATGGTCACCAGTCTATTGGACTGTTTCTATATATTTCATTTCCCTCACTCTTCTTTGTTCCAGATCAGATGATCAATATTTGCATGTTACATGACTGTACACAAGCTTTTAAGGCCCCAGTTGCTATAAACCAAATAGGATGAATTTTCCCCATGGACAATGCCCTAATTGACCTTGGTGCCCCCAAGAAGTCTTGAGTCCCAGGTAACCAAGTGGTATTATTTTTTACAACTTCTTACAGATATTCTATGCTGTATCAAATAGGGGACACTGGACTGAGACATTTCAAGTTGATTTGATCTAGGCTGACATGTATTTTCATTCTACTCTTCCAAACTTGTTTACATTCATTAAATATAATCTGGTCATTCCATGCCAACAAAGCTAGAGTATATTGATTTTTAAAGTAACGGCATCTGTCTTGTATATTCTGTTTACTTGACAGAGGAAAGAACAAGCGGTTCTAGCTTATGGGATTTGATTTCCCTCTCTTTTTACAAGAAAGTGGGCAAACTGGAACAGTGAGCAGGTAATTGGGGTGTCCACTGGTCAGTGATTGGGTCTCCCTCTTTTCCTTCCTGTGAGCCTTCAGCATTTCAGCTGTACTGTGTGGTGAATCCAGTTTCGTTGTCTAAACTGTAAGTATAACCACAATTCTCTGCAAGATAATTAATCCTAACCTCCCAATGCTATTCAGAACAATACACCATAAAGTAACACGTTGCTTGTTACTTCACGGTATACAATTCTGAATCACATTCTTTATGTGATCTCAGACAAGCCACTTTCTCTTTCTGATCCCTAGTAGCTTCTGAGTTTCAGGATAAATGTGCTACACACCAAATACTATCAAATGACATTTTCAGTCCAAAAACTCAACACTTTACATAAAGCCCTGGAATATTGTTAGCAAAATGTCAGCATTCATCATTCAACCTAGTTTCCTTTCAGAAACTTAAGCAAAAATCTTGTTATAAGTATAGAAGCAACCACAGAAAAATGTGCCTGCCTTCAAATTTTTCTTGTGTGTAGTACCCAAAACCGTTACCGATGTTTATGTTTGGGGATATTGAAACAAACTAAATAGGAATGGACAGTTATGGACTGCCTATTATGTATAAGGGACACGTCTCAGTCCTTCCACACCAGCTCATTTAGTCCATACGTTAGCATCATCCTCATTATACGTAAGACTCTAGGGCTGCAGGAGTCACTAGTACATGTGGTATCGAAAGCGTGCACGTGGAATTGCACTCCAGATCTGGTCACAAAGGTTCCCATCCTACAAAGCTGTGTTACTAACACCCAGAGCTATCAAACAATGCAGAGTGGAGACACGAGTGCTACCGGTGAAATAGAAGCATTCCTAGCTACAAAGTAAGATGCCAGGTTTTGGGATAGCTCTGCTTCCCAGACTCATTCAGAGGCAGGTCCCATCCATCCCTACCCTTTATGGCATGTGTTTCTCTTTGTCTCTCTGGTTAAATACTTTCAAGAAAGAACATGGCGTGAAGGAAATATACACCCTAGGTTTTAGGGCATTCTAACGGTACACTCACAATCCAGCTACGAGAACTTGCCAGTCTATCACCAGTAACAAAAAGGCAGATACTGACACATCTCCCGGAGGAGCATCAACAGATCCATTCCCTGGCTTGGGAAACAGAAGTTCAGAGTCGGACAAAGAGCTGGATCTCAAAACCCTGCACATGTGACCGGGTCCTTTCATTCTGTTGCATGAAGCACTCCGTTGCACATCCAAGAACTGGAAAGACTTGGAGACTGAAGAGGCAAATCCTTCCTATACACGGCTCTTCTTGTTGGGGCTAGAGTCAGCTTCAGCTCATCATGACCCCGTGTGACACAGGAGAACTGTTCTACTTGGGGAGCTTGGCTGCAGTCATTATGGGATCAGATTGCCAGGACTACATGGATTCAAACTGCCAACCTTCCAGGTAGCAGCCGAGGGTACAGCTACAGTATTACGGGGGCTCCTTATCTTCCACTCCGTATGTTTTTAAGTATCTGTGTCCATCTTTTCACCATGGTCCTACTAATCAACTGGCTTGTTGATCAACTGGACAGAATGAGTCTACGCTGGAGACAGCCACTAGAGTTCCTGAAAGTGATTTCCTAGGGAGGCTGGCTTACACTTCTCTACGTTTCCTGTTGCATAATTTGTCCTGTGCGAGCAAAGGCACGAGAAAAAGCACTCCAAACATGAAGTTTTAAGAACTGCTAACAGATCCTGAGCACGTGCTTAGGATATGCACGTAGTTTTAAGCATGTTACTCGCTATCAAATCACTGATTTCTCACAACCACCCCACCCCGGAAGCTCTATTATCTTCATTTTACAGAGGAAGGGTTCATGAACCTCCGAGGGTTGAAGACTATAGGTGCCTATAGGTGTCACATGATTGGCCAAGATTCAAACACAGGCCCCCTGACCCCCCCACCCGGAGTATGAACCTTAACCATTATTTAGGCTACAGTCGAAACATCATCTAATGTAAATGAACAACTAGGCATTCAAGTTTATCAATCCGATTCTTAGCAGTTTGGAAAGTGTTATACACAGCATCAAGTCCGCAAAACCCAGCACCCGGACCTGCCAAGCAAGTTCTTCCTTGACTTAGATCACCACAGGCTTTCCCTGAGACACCACTTTACAGAGTCCCTGGACAAGGATGTCACACTTGGTGAGGAACCGGTCAGCGAGCTGGATGGGCTCAAACAGCAGGAACTATCCATGTTATGCGGGAATCACGCAAAAGTCAATCCTGGACCTTTTATTCCACCATCATTATGTGTTCTGGCAAGCTTAACATCGGCTGAGGTCAATTTCCCCAGCTACGGCAGTTTCTCAGGAGAAGTCTCTGCCGTCTCTGGCAAAGGAAAAGGGGCGTGATGCTGAGAATTCCCAGTGTGGAGTGAATTCAAGTAGGCTCATCAGACAAACGGGAGAGCGCTTGGAGGGCTTTTCTCTCTGGCTCTGATGCTTTGAATGAGCGGAGACAATACTGTTCCGAAGGAGTGTTGAAAATAGAAGCATAATACAACTAGAGCTAAACATCAGTCCTGCATGCAAGCGGGACAGCTGGGTCATGAATCCCGAGTCAAGACGACCACTCACGCCACAAGTGGAGCTGGCAAATCTTAAGGGAACAAAGTGTCACTGATGGCTAGGTTAACAACGGAAGTATTTGTGCTTCTTTGGCAGATCTGGTTCTGGGATGGACCACGATCAAAGCATATGGTATGAAAGGAAGAGGCGGTGAAACGAAGCTAAAAACCACCACAAACTTTTCTCAAACACTCAGCACCAGTCAAACCTCTTATAACTATTGACAGGTGCAACAAATATTTATATCACCTTAACAATATTCTTTATTAATGGAGAGAAAACATTCAGATATAGACATAGACCTCTATACATGCATAACTTCTTAAGCTTTGTAGAAATAGCCCCATACAATTTTGTACATGTGCACAGAAGGCTGTACAACTTCTAACCAAATGAAGCATTCTCAGCATTTAATCTCAGCCCCTAATGAGTGCGGTTACCTCAAAATTAACTTCTTTCCCTTATTAATGGTTCTGTTCTACAATGTATAATTATCACATTAGAAGTTAGAGGAAGGAGAATCACAGTCTTAAAGGCTTTCTATTAATGAGTTTCCCAACTTTTCTTCTTTAAGAAGCCTATGCAATTTACTTTGGCGAAACCTCGAAAGCTAGGGAGTTGATTTCCTCTCAGGCCGCTAAAATCTCCAACCATCCACTAATCTATGTATTTCTCTTAAGACAGGGACTTAATGATTAATTTTTCTCAGGAGACTCAGCTAGCTCTACCTGTCCTTGAGTTTCATTTGAGATTTATTAATAGCTCTCTTAGTTTTAGTCTCTGCTGCTGTGCATACATCTTGATGCTAGATTTCAGCCTCAAGAGAACACTTGCTTATACCCACTGCCACTGAGTTCATTGTGATTCACAGTGACCCTCTACAGGGTTTCCAAAGATGAAAATATTTTATGGAAATAGGGAGCCTCAACTTTCTCCCATGAAGGAACTAGTGACTTAGAACCGCTGACCTGTGGTTAACAGGCCAGTGTTTACCCAACAGTGCCACCAGGTTTCCTCATTACTCACTTTAGTTCCTAAATTACATTTCACTACTCAACTGAAGCCTCTGGAAGTATCCCTTTCATTGCAGACCCAGTGCCTAAAATCACCTCTTTTCTTGAAAGCCTTTGGTGCTACATTGGGTAACTTCCAACGGTGAGAGTTCATGTGCTTCTTTAATATTCCCTCATCTTCCAAGCGAACTGCAGTGAACGTGACAAGGTAGCAAAGGCTACGGCTGGAGCTGCATCCCACTAGCCCAGTCCTATCACGCAGGAGGCCGCACAAGGGCAGTGGACTGGTTGGGACTGTTATCATGTAGGGGTGGGGTGGGGTGGGTGAGCCCATGGACGGGGATGAGAACACTCTAAGACAAGTTACAATCGGTCTCTAACCAACTAGCTGCGCAGTAGAATTTGGCTATAATTAATAAAAGTGCCCAATCATACACACTCAAAATTTCAACTGATATAAAATATTTCAATAACAAATATCAGTGTCTTTAGAGCCGGACGTGAGTTTACACTCACTACTGACTGAAACCAAAACACAACCTGCCAGACACGCATGGGCCAATGGGCACCGCGGCCTTATCTCAAAGGAAGAAGTGAAGAGAAACCCTCCCTTCAACATGGTCACCCACCACCACCGTCAGCCCCCCCGCCCCTTTTTTCTGTGAAGCAGAATTTCTTCCCTGGATTTAGTTTTGAATTTGCGGTCATATTTACCTATGTTATATCCTTTGTCACCCATCATAGCAATCAACGTTCAATAAATGGCCATCTACAAATTAATTAACTTTTGCGAGAAATATCCCCCAGTACACAATTCTTCTGATTCCCAGGAAAGACCCACTTTTAAGACACAATTGCAGCTGCCCCACACTGCCAGTTGCAGTGTCACACGCGCCTTAAAATTCTGTAATCAGCAGCCACCAGGTGCCGTATCGCAGTCGGCACACCCCGCCAGTCAACACAGACATCCCCAAACACACCAAGGCTGGTTTTGTCAAATGTTTTATTGAGTGTAGACATCTGGAGTACTGTAAAACATGCATTATCTGGAGATTCAAAAAGGAGCAAGCCACATTGTCCTGACTGTCAAATGTGTCAGGCTCGGCGTACATGATGGAGATTAATGAAGTATCATGAGAGTAATATGGTTCCTGGAAAGCGTCTACAGTTTGGAGTAGGGTCTTAATCACGTGAAAGGGAAAGCTGTTCCCATTTCGCGAGCCTGCATTTCATTGGAGGGACCCAGGATTTTAGCTTTAAAACAAATAAAAATACTCTGGTTTATAGAAGACTCCCATGCCCCTTCCCCAACGTTATTTCTCCCTCTAATTTTTCAGAAATTTTAATTAAAAACAACAACAAAGCAAAACCAAAACCATAAGCCTTTTGGAAATTGTTTGTCTGAGCAATCGCTAAAATTCATTTCTTCTTCGGTTGCTGAGGAGTATTGAATTTGAAGAAGATAACGTCTCCATCTTCAACGATGTAATTCCTGCCCTGTTGTCGGTATTTCCCAGCGGCCTGCACACAGAAAACGCAGGGAAATGGGTCAGTGTTTACAACGGAATACCTGCGACGGAAGTGCAGGAGCAGATGGAAAAAGTGCTATGCGTCTGGGGCTGTATTGAAGAAATACAAAGGGAAAACAATGTAGGAAGACCCACAGCTCAAAACTAGAAGAGACACAAAGTATTCTTGATTCGGGTAGAACAAGATTTTACATATATACATAATCATAATGTATTCTCCACTAAATTGTTGGTATATAAATGTAATTATACCAATATCATTAAGTTTCATTACATGCTGTTTATGGTACATTTCTGATGTGTCTGCAAACATGCAGCAAGTTACTGTAACAAAATGGATCAAACTACGTAGAAAAAAATAGATGAACTGTTTAAAGCAATCTTATTTACTCAAATTCTTTGATGACACTGGTGTTGGCAAAAAGGTTGTTTGCTGTAAGAAACCATCAACAATTACAGTATGTAGATGCACAATGATTTCCTTCGGAGTTGTCACTTCATTTGACAAGAACAATTCCGATACACCGTGACGCGCACCGGAAGTCATCATGAAGAAGTTTCCTCGTGGTTCTAGTTCTGAGCAGAATCCAACAGGTTGGCGTTGCAAAGAGAGACTTTCCCCCGCCCACACTTGTAGATTCGTAGGCAAAGCCACTGATTCCACCTGCTGGTGTCTCGAGATCCAGATGTGCAAGATGCCGATGCTTTGACTGGAAACAGGCATCCGTTACAGAGAGGCAGGCTGACCCTGGGGCTGAGGGCGGAGGGAGCACACACACTTTACCCTGAGCACAGCAGGTGACTTGAGCACCCACCCGTCCATACGTGATGAGGGCGTCCACCCTGGAGCCAACCACTGGCTACTTGACAAGGAGGGCACGAGGAGCTTCTGGATCACATTCTCCAAGGCATTTTCCTTCTGTTAGAAGTTACTAGGAACATGAAACCGATGCCAAATAAGATTGGCACTTCTCTTTGAAAATACTGATAAGAACGTTAAGAGCGCTTCCATTAATCCGTAACAAAAACACTAACAAAGATCATGCATCTGAGGTTAAAGCCAACAAATCAGATCACAGAAACCCATCAGCAGACTTTCACTCATCAAGACTGCATATAAAAAAGGGAAGCTTTTTACAAAGGCCAACAGACTAAAACATTCCACAAGGCATGCACATAAATATATATGCACATGCACACTTCACATGAGTTTTAGTAAAGAAATGTGACGGACTGAAGACCACGTGCTGTTTATTTCTAGAGTTAAACCCCAGGGTACAAAACTATACAGTAAATTTACATGGAATACTTAATGATATGACATTAATATAAGTTTATGTACTTTATTACTACTCAATTTTACTATTAATTAAAAGTGACAGTGTTCCTTTAAATTCTCTAGAGACCGTTTAATCCATTTCCACTGCTATCCGAAACACTGGTTGGGGAAAAAAAAAATCAATACCCATTTGTGAATCTTGAGTATGTATTAAACAAGACACGTCTAACCAGTTCATTTGCACTTGAAAGCAGCCATCTGTAGAAGCCAGCTTTGCCTAAGCAGATATGATTGCTAATAATGTGATATCCCTGTAGACTACAAAGCCCGCACAGAGCTATTCAGTATATAGTTCACAGCTCTGGCATTAAATTAGTTATGCTGCACTGGTGTTAGAAATACACACACACACACACACACAAGCATGCGCTCAATCCTGAACTACTTGTAAGGAAATGTTTGTTGAATATGGTAGCAAAGAACAATTCATATATGCTATATTGTACTTGGGAGTGAAAATTTGGGAGCGCTAGTTTTGGAAGTTAAAAAACAAGTAAAATACCGAGTGGTGTTTGCGTCTAAAGTGCTGGAAGTGACCCTTCGACAAGCAAGATAAAGCTCCCACTTAGTGTCACATATTTCTACAGGCAGAAGACATTATTTTATGGCACAGGATTGTCTGTATTGTTTCAGGCACATTCACAGTTTACACATATTATTTTTCAAGTTTATTCCAACATAAACACCTACTAAAGATTGGCAAAAGCCATGTGCCAGGGCAAAAAACGAAACACTTGATTTCTAAATCCTACTTGTAGAAAACAACCTCATTTTAAAATCATCCTTTATCAGAAAAAAAAATTTTTGCCAACATGATGCAGCAAGTGGAAAAATAACCAGAGATTTTTCAAGAGTAATTAGCATAACTAATTAGTTTAAGTTCAATCTGAATATTTGCATACTTATCTATCAATACAGATGACAAATTAATGACTTGAAAAATTAATGACTTTCTTTAATTGTGAAATGTATGTTCCTTCTCTCTGAAACAAACAAAATGGCACTCCTGCCACACGGAACCCACGCTAGCTCTGCGTTCCTCCTCCCCTTCCCGGCGTCCCGGAGCGAGCCGCCACGGTGCTGCTGTCCACGCCCATCTTGACCCCAACGCCCACACACGGCACTTGAAACCACCTTCTCTACGGTCCTTTCAAATCATGAAACAGTAAGTACACGCATGCCCACGCTAAATTCTGTAACACTTTCTACAGCAGTCCTCAAATATTAGAGAAAATTAAAGGTAAAGGTCGCCTACAATGTCAGTTTAATCGCTGTTCTATCTATCCACTGCACACAATACAGTCACTAAGTTTCTCCAAGTAAAAATGGAGCCAACTGAAATTAAAATGACAACAGGATTTTCACCATTTGTTACTCGTGTGTAATGCTGCCTCACTATTAGTGGCTACAAACCAAATTATACTTACTGGATAAAATAAAACACAATTTTGGACCTGCCCTCTAGTGTCGAGAAAGTAAATCAAAATTCCTAAAGATCTTTTTTTTTTTAAAAAAAGGTATACCAGTAATCATAAAGATTCAGCAAGCCAGGTTTTATTAACTAGTTCTGCCCCTTTCCTTGAATTAATTCTGGTAGACTTACATTTCAGCTCTTCAGATGTATTAAGCATAATTTCCCACTAGTTATCGATAAACAGAAATTCTTTATACTTAAAACTATTTTACTTTCAGTTATAGAAAAAATGTACAAAATTGTCAACAATTCATTCTTTCCTAATGAACAAAAAGCATGTGAACACATCTATAGTGTTCCAGTCAGTTAATAGTAATACCAAACCCTTGGTAATTTTGTTATTTTATTGTAGAATACATGATTTAAAAGACATTTGCCGATTATTTTCATGCTAAGTATCTTCCCATCAGTGGAAAAATACAAAAATAGAAAAATTATTCCTTACCTTCACTGCATTTTCAGAACCTTCTTCTT